>NC_052017.1:5908944-6511076 GCF_015832195.1 Motacilla alba alba
TTCCTTAATCAAAAGAAGACTCATCTAAAATACACTTCTATTCTGCAATCAAGGCAGTATCTTAGCAGAACCTTAATGAAGTCAAATAGGTTTTGCATGCCCAGGATCTTAAACTATTTTTACAGTACAAACTCTTAATTTGAGACAGCTCAGTTGGTCAGAACATGGTGCTAATAACACCAAGGTTGTGGCATTGATCCCTGTATGGGCCATTCATTTAAGAGTTGGAGTTGATGATCCATGTGGGTCTCTTCAAACTCAGAACATTCTGTGACTCTAACTATAAAATATTACAGAATTTTGTCATAGACAAAAATATAAATATAAAAATATATCCAGTGACTTCTCAAAGCCTTAACACCCATAGGTTTATACTTTCAATATTTCTAGTTATTGTTGCAAAGAACAACCTTTAGAACAATGGCCACCAGGCAGTGGTAGAATTTGCCTGCCCCTGAAGAGCTCATGCTGGATGAACCTGTCCTGAACAAAGGTCTCACTTAACCAGAGGCTGTGAAGGAAACAATGTTTTTGAAATGTTACCAAGAACTGTTTCCTCGGTGTAATTTATACCAGAAAACAAAGGATCAAATAACACACAGAGGCTGAGTTTTTTATTAATGCAGAATGTGGCTTGTGAGCCAGAGAGGAGAGGTTTGCTCAGCCCTTTCATTGGCTGCACCGTTCCTGTAAACAATGACAGATTCAAAGGCTGAGGCTTGAAGCACTGCAATTTTCAAAAGATTTGAAAAAACAACAAGAAACTGAAGTCTGTAAGTCTGAATGTAAGAACAATTAACAACTTCTGAAAAAGAGAAATGAGTGGATTTTAATTTTTTTAAGGAGGTATTGGCTAGTAGAAAGGGAACCAGAGTTTAAATAAAAAAAGCAATCTTGTGAAGATGTAAGAATCAGTTATATTCTTCAGCAATCAGGTCAGAATACTCCCAAAAAACAAGAAATTACTTGAGCTAAACAGCACAGAAAAGCTGGGACTGGAATAACCTCCTTGTATTATCAATCTCTTTAATTAGGAATAAGGGGCCAAGACAAGTCAGGAGAATCCACCGAAGGACAAAGTGGGAATGTTATTGTTGCTACTTTCACTGTCCATGTTTCTCAAAAGAAAGTAAGGAAGTTTGCAGAATCAAGGCCTCGCCCAGTCATTCTGTTGCCCATCTTTTCATCAAGGCAGTGTTGTCTCAAATTTATTGTTTGAGTATGGAAAATGTGCATTGCTGCTGTTCTTTCTGGACTCAAATTCATGCTTACAGATACTGCCATAGTCTCCAAATACTGCCATAGTCTCCTGAAAGCAAAGAAGGTTTAGCTGTGCATTTATCAGTGAAGTTGCATTCATGTACTGGTGAGGTTTTAGCGCTGACAAATCCAGAATTTCCAGAGGGGATGGACAAAATGCCGTTTATAATTGAAATGTCACCGCTGCAGATTAACAGCTCGAGGCAAAGCACAGATTAATCACTCAAGACACGTGGAGCAGAGTAAAGGGAAAAGCAAGTTTATTCCCCTTTTCCTATTAACTAGTTTCTGACCTGATGGAGAAGCAATACTTCCATGCTTTCCTAGGCCCCTGGCTGTTTAGATAAGTCACAACTAGGACACCAATTAAAGCTATTTTTTCTTACCCCACTGTCAGTTAACTGCAACTGCACATTTATATCAATTCATTGCAAAACACAAATTAACTGTATTCCACATTCCTACATACTGAGATTTTTCACTTTTTATTTTCAATTCCAGTATCAAAACCTGCCTCTGATCTCAGCTGCTCCCTGATATGAACTTAGATTTAACCACCCTCTTCAGCTTTGCACAGGGGAACTCCTTCGAAAACAGTGATAGCCTAAATTCCAGGCTTCATTATCACCACATCATCTGAGACATGCCAAGCTAGAGAGCAGATACACCAGACCTTTGCTCTAAATTAGGGTGACTGTATTGACAGCAATCCAGCTAACCTGATTTATACCAGCTACATAATTTAATGGGATGTGGAAGGACTCACACCTCCACAGGAAACCCATGGACAACTACAAAGCTAACAATCCTCCTGCTCCCAGAAGTAGATTTTGGGCACCTAACTAGTTATTTTAAGTAGCAGGCAGTGTTTCTAAGCCCCAAGCAGATATTCCACATTGCATAGGTGGGCCCAGCAGAAGCAATGGGACAGGTAAGAGTCACTGCAAATAGAGATGTAAGTTACAAACATGCAATAAACCACAGCAGCCCGTGTTAGTACAAGCATTGTGAAGTCTGCTGGCACAATTATCCTTTACCCAATAAGAAATCTTGTGGCTCTTTAATTAGCCTCAGAAACACAAAGCATAGTAAGCTGGGTCAGACGCAAGCCAACCTTTTTGCCAAGAAGCCTAAGTCACGTGCACTGCGGCTAATGAGGAAGGAGATGTTTACAATGTTAAGCTCCAAGTAACACAACAGTAACACATTAACACATCACGTTTAAAAAAGAATAGTGTCAGCCCGAGCACTGGACCTTCCTGCTTGAACAGTATCTGAACAATGGCAATGCCCTAAAGGTCATTCCCTTTCTACTTGACATTGCAAGTACTCTTATCACAAAATCTCCAGCAATGTTTAACCAAGTACTGAAAATATAAAATACCACATTACCATAAATTAAAAGATGAAGTTTCTGTTCTTTTTATTGAGATGGCATTATAATACCAAAAGTGTTTTTCTTTCCCTAAACATGTGCTCATCTGTTGAAGTTATTTTTGCACATGACCTTGTGGTAACCATTATGTTTGTCCATACTTCCAAAAGCAGTGGAACGTTTTCACTCTGTAAGAATAACTTGATGTTTAAATGGATTGAGGTGGCTGGTTTTTTACTGACTGTGAACACGTGAGTGTGAGGAAGAACTTTGTTGCTGTGCTGGCTGCCCAGAGTGGTTGTGAAGCTGTGGAGTCTCCCTCACTGGAGACACTCCAGGACCATCTGAACACAATTCTATGGAATGTGCCCTAGGACAACCCTTGACCAGGGATGTTGACTCGGATGACCCACTGTGGTCCCTTCCAGCCTGACCCACTCTGTGATTCTATAAAGGCACATACAAAGATCCAGCGAAATCCCTGTGGATGAGTTCCACAAGAGGAAGCCCAAAGCAGTTGTTGCATAGAGACTAAAAATGCAGATTATTTAAGTATAGTAATTACTCCACAAACTTACTGGCTGAGTTAATTTTTTGACATGTGCATATTCAATATGCCAGGTGTGTGGTACTGCATTAACCAGTTAAGGCCCTTTACAGAGAGCTCATAAGGAATGGGTGCAGGATTTCATATAAAAGCCCACATGAGCACACAGATAATGGATACAAGAAAAGAGTTTTAATGATGGCTCAATACACAATCTCTACTATACCATCAGTTTCATGAGTATTGGTCAGTTTGCAGTTTTTATTTGATCATGTGCATGCAATCCTCCAATTGCACTTCTATTGAGTTCAGCAGAAGATGTTTTGACTTCAGTGGGTACTGAATCAGGCACTGTGGAATTGTAGCTGGTTTTACATACTCTGGTTTATATACTCTAGTTTATATACTCTAGTTTTACAGTTGTAATTTCCTTGACTCAATTAGGCTACCAGTGATTATGAAGTGCAGTACAAAGTCCTCATGAGATTTTGGCATGGAATTGAAGGATGCTTCTGAATAACAAATTATTTTTAGGATACTTTCCTCCTCTGCACAGAGCTTCAAGTCCACATTCATTCTCACAACAGAAACAGTACTTAACCATCCTCTTTGGAGGACTATCCTAACTACAGCCATTTGCAAGGCTTATTAAAGTTAACTTATGCACCCAGCAGAGTTTCTTGAAGGTGGTTTGTGTTCTGGTGCTCAAAAGCAAATATTTCAGAAATAAGATGGTGTCATCCAGATAAAACTTTTCATTAACAACACATTAACCAGTTCTTTCACGCTGCACTTGATTCTTATCAAACTTCACTTACAGATAAGTACATCTTATTGATTAAAAGCAATCAAAGATAAACTCATTCCTACTCAAACAATGCCTGAATTGGACACTAATAAGGGACAAACCTTGCTCTTTTCAGCACCATCCTGGAAGGACCAAAAATCTTGCAATCAAGAGGGAGTCAAAATCCTGTAGTTTTTAGGTGGAAAAATCAAGGTGGATTTTTAGGTGGAAAATTTACAAATCTTACACAATTTGTTTTAGACCCTGCTTGAAATTCCCACAGAATTCCTATATGCCTGTTATGTCTTCTGGGAGAACAAATAACCACAGGCTGGTGTCACCTCCCAGAACTGTAGCCTTCATAACTCCATGGATAGGAAACAGTCAGAAAAGTTGATATAGAAGAGAAGGAGGCCAGGGGAATTGTGAGGGAAGATGTCAAAAGTTCATTTGTTTAAAATCTCTAACTGGTAAATATAGTAAATATGGCAAAAAAATGGTAACTATGGTTCTTCTCAGGCTTGCCTCTGCACATTGTCACTTCTAAAAGGGATTTTCAGAGGCTGTTGGTGGGCAAGGATAGCAGAGCTGTAAAATGAACAATTCCTGACCCTCAGTTTTGAAGGCTGTTTTTTTTTTTTTTTTTTTGCCCAGGAGAGATTCCAGTCCTATCAATGAGACAACCAACAGAGGGAGCAGCCTTCTAACAGAACACATTTCAGCATTTTAGTTTACTTTTTGTAGCAACTAGCACTCCAAAGAAATATGATTTAATCCTCAGCTAGTTAAGACAGAAGAACAGAGGTTTTTAAATGCTGCTTATGCCAGACACAAAAAACGCATACAGAACATCTGCTGCACTTAACTCCTCAAGAGCAGCACTGAATTTGACATGCAGGAATACAGTAACTTCTGTTTGACCACATTTACCACCCACAAAAAAGAAAAAAAAAAAAAAAAAAAAAACCAACAAAAAAAACCAAAGAATGCAGTTCTGCAAAGGAGACTGGATAGCACCAAGCTCCTGACACCTGCAAAGCCAGATGAGTGAGTACTAAATCATAGAACTACAGGATACCAGGTTGTTTGAAGGCACCTCAAGGATCAGCTGGTCCAACCTTTCTTGGCAAAAGCATGTAAAGCACAATGGTATGTAACCCTCAGTGCTGACTTGGTGTGTTTAAGCCTTTAGAGACACCCAGGCAGAGTGCAGGATCAGAGATATTTGGTATATGCCTATCTACACACACTACCTAATTATATTTACCTAAAGACACAAGGAATAAAATGGGTATTTAGAATCCTGTCAAGGAAATGTGAAGAGGGAATGCATGCAACCCAAGCTCACCAACCCTTCAGAGGGACCTGAAGGGCAGCTGGTCCCTTCCTTTAACAGACTTGAACCCTTTAGGTCTGAAAGGACAGGAAAGATCAGATCAGAGGAAACATCTCAAGATCATTTTGAAAACTTCCATCCTTCACCCCACCAGCAAGGGTACACAGAGAACACCAGAAATAATCTTGCCCCATCAGAAAGTCCTGTGCTCTACTCACAACACACCATAGCTGGGGCATGCTTTAAGGTTGTGCTTTCAAACAATAGAAATGTGTGTGCTCTTATCAAAAATCTCACTAAAAAGTAAACAATTACTATTGATTCTACTAATACTGTCTGGAATCCAAATAATAGCAGCCACCTTGTTTCTATCTTTCTTTGTGTTATTATATTTTCTAACAATAAAGTAGTTACTTTCTTACACTTCAACATTGCACTTCAATAAAAATTTAAAAAGCACTATAGAAAGCTAGAGAAAGGGGATTATCACAGTACCTTTGATTTTCCTTCTCAGTGCCAGTTAAAATCTACAGACATTTGTATTCTGTCTTTTTAAACTCCATGAACAGTGCTGAACATGTCTATAATTCAGCACACGAATATAATGAATAATATACCTTAGTCTCAGGTGTGCAGTAAAACCCAGTGTTTCAGGAAGTGCATTCAGTCAGTTAACCATTATGAGCATTTTTAATTATCTTTAAATCAACAATTATTCCTAAAAGGTCCTCCAAACAATTTATAATAAAAAACTAATTTACTACACACAAATTAATTAGTTTGAGATAAAATTAGCAGCATCTTTTTAAATGAGATTTTGTAACCAAGGTCAAGGGCAGTAAATATCTACTTCAGGTTCTAAAAGACACAGCTTTTGGAGTAGGAAGTATTCTCAAATTTTGTTTTGCCTCAAGGAAATGAAGAATTGGTTCCATTGTGATGGAAGAAAAGACTTAAGGGAAATAGGGCACTTTAGACATCAGTGAATAATCAAGTGAAAACCACTCAGATGATGTTTTGATCAGGCATTTGTTCAATTAAAAAAGAATGAGTTTTGACACAAACCTAATCATGGCAATAAATTTTCAGAAACTGTAGTGCTGTTCAGAGATACATGTGCCAGAGCTAGAAAATGGCTTGACTGCTTATACTCCTCAGCAACCTCGGGCAACCCAAATGGAGATCTCTAACGTGACAGTCTCAGGCAAACACAGTCATGCCACTCCAATAGTGCCACCTGCTGCATACTGGGAAAGTGTACAGGGCTCGGGAGCTCCAGGTAACTCGATTTAAAGATTGATTGACTGATTTAAAAAGAAATCACATGGTGTGCATGCATGACATTAGGAATTTATTTTTATTTATTAGTAATACCTAAACAGGCAATACCTAAAAGGAAGTTGTTCCACTATGATGTAAGAACAAAACCTGTGGGTAATCTGTTTTCAAGTCTATCCCAGTGGCATAACAAAGATTAGCTGCATCAGCTCACTACACATCAAAGTCACAATTAACCTCATGTATTTTCTGATGTCATGGAGATTAAAGCCGCAATTCATTTTATTAATCATATCCTGGTTGCAAATTATTCACAAAAAACACACACACTTATATATATGTGTGTGTGTGTGTGTATATACAGAGACATGCCTTGATGGCAAAGTGTACCTGCACAAACACACATACACACAAACCCATGCACACCTCCAGAGACTGATTCAATCCCATCTCAAATCCTGTGTGCAGCTTTGGGCCTGTCACGACAAAAAAAAAAAACTTTGCTGGAGCATGTCCAGAGAAGAGCAACTGAGTTGGGAATGGGCCTGAAGCACAAGTCTGATGAGAAGCAGCTGATGGAGCTGTGGGGGCTCAGTCTGGAGAGGAAGAGGCTCAGGTGGGACCGTCTCACTCTCTGCAGCTCCTGTCAGGAGGTCATAGTGAGGTGGGGGTCGGTCTCTTCTCCTGGGTAACAAGTGGCAGGATGAGAGGAAATGGCCTCAGATTGCACCAGGAGAGGTTCAGACTGGATTTTAGGAAAATTTTTTCATGGAAAGAGTTATAAAGCACTTGGGGAATGGCACATGAGAACATGGTTTAATGGTGAACATGGTGGTGCTGGATTGACTTGCTGACTTAAAGGTTTTTTCCAGCCTTAACAATTCTATGCAGACTCTGCTCACAAGTTTTCCCTGAGACGCAAACAAACTGCAATGTATATGGGATTGGCTGAGCTAATCCTGTTTGCAGTTCCTCCTCTCTGCTGTACCACCTGGGCCCATTCCCTTTGTCTCACTGGCCATCTGGCTCCTTGACCTGCTTTGTGCTTCTGTTGCTTACCCATGGAACTGCTTAGGAGGGGACTGACTTGAATAAACCATTCATGTGACTATGTGTGATGGCTTCTCTGTGATCCTGAGGGAATGGTGCAGCACAAATAATTAATAATTATTTCTGATCAGATATAAACTCATTATAATGAGTTTATCATGTTAAATGCTCTTCTAATGAGAAGTGAAGCTCACATCTCTGAAGACAGAGCCTGTGTTTCAGGTTTAAGGATGCAATCCCAGTAATTCCTCCTACCACACACAGGCAGGCTGCACAAGTCACTTTCACAGGAGGTCAGAGAGTCAAACAGTGTGACTGGAATTTTAAAAAGGTTGGGTAACTTTTATGACCATTAATAATGTTTGTATTGAATGCCAGCTCAAACTGTAATGAGGTTAATTAAATCTCCTGTCCCAATGTATAAGCCAACTGCCTGAAGGTCCAGAGGCAGACTCCATGTGACAACAACTCAGAACACTGGACAAACAAGGCAACAGAGGCACTGCTTGCTAGAGAGCACCAGGTGTTTATCACTGCTGAAGGCAGAGTATCAAAGTAGATATAACCATGCCATGATATATCAGAACAATTCTAACATGATGTGCTTTTTCTGAGGTAGAGAGTAGCCAATTTCAAGGGTATCCACAGAGTCTGACAGAGTATTGTTTACTGTTCTCTCTCTGGCTAAGGCAGGAAGGGACTGCAGCTGAGGCAGGTAACCCAACTGTAAGACACAAGAATATTGGGAAGGCAGGAGTAATTATTAACAAGTCAGCTACAGCAGATTTACACGTGTGAGCCTGCTGAGCCTTCCCAGAACTCTGCGCACTGCATATCTAGAGTCTTGTCACCTGCAGGCACAGAACCTCCAAGGGGATTCCCAAGGTCTGCAGGATTTCAGCCTGATTCAGTCAATCATTTATGTGCAACCCAAGGAACACGAAGGAACAAGTGAACTGTCTGAGCTCAGGCAGCTGGGAAGCTCAAGCGTGTTGAACAGTCTCAGCAAAGAGAACGGCTGCAACGTTTCAAGCTCCTGCCAAACGCCTCCTCTCAAATCACCCACTGCAGCACTTTGGGCACATCAGCAGATTTCTGCTACAAAATGCATGCCAGCCTGCAACAAACTGAACTTTTACCCTTTCCCAAATAGGAAAGGGCCCAGAATTTCTGAAGCTGCAAGGAGACTTGGGCTGTATGTCTCACAATGAGGACATTCAGTAATACCTAAAACTTAGTCAAAAACTTGAAATAGCAAAGTAGACCTCCTAGTTACATGGGTCAACCTGCTGAGGGTTTACTACTTTTACTAGCTACAGAAGATCATGACTACGTATTTTTTAATATCTTTATAACTTTTAAAATCAATGAATACAACCTCTGCTCATTTCTGTTGTTGTTTAATGGGTCTTAGTAAATGGCATCTCTTTCTTATAGAAAAATTTTATAATAACGTATCGTTGCTTCCCAACCAGCTCCAGTATTTTGTTAGGAAACAAAACTTGGAATTTATTACTCAGTTCCATGATACCATGTAACAACACACCTTTCTTACCACAGTGTAACACATCTTCCTGCTCTTACCAAGCATGCACAAAGGGAATGTAACCATTTCAGATACACAGATGTAACTGTTGTAGCACAACTGACTTTCATAGAAAGGATTTAACATCCCGCCTGGCGAAGAGAAGGTTGTGTGGAGACCTCATTGCAACCTTTCAGTATCTGAAGGGAGCCTACAGGGAAGCTGGGGAGGGACCCTTCATCAGGATTTGTAGTGATAGGACAAGGAGTAATGGGTACAAATTGATAGAGGGGAAGTTTAGGCTGGATATTAGGAAGAAATTCTTTACTGTGAGGGTGGTGAGATATTGGAACAGGTTGCCCGGGGAGGCTGTGGATTCCCCAACCCTGGCAGTGTTAAAGGCCAGGCTGGACAATTCCTTGAGCAACCTAATTTAGTGGGAAGTGTCCCAGCCCATGGCAGGGGGAGTTGGGACAAGATGGTCCTTAAAGTCCCTTTCAACCCTTTACATTCCATGATTCTATGAAATTCTCTTGTGCCACAATAGCACCACAAACCTGTGCAAGTTTTCATAAGTGAGTGGTTATTACCAGTCTAACAGCTGTGGTTTATGTCCTTCTAGACACAAACTCTTCTCAGCCAGAAAAATGAAAGATCCCCTCACAAGGTATCTTGAAGAGACCAATGGATAAATAAAAGCCTATTGTCAAAGTGACAGGAGTGTTATCCATTTCTAAGAGAAACTACCATTTTCTTTCACTCAAGGCAACTTCAAACCATTAATCTTCCCTACAATTCCACTGACTTTAACTCAGTGGGTTAGAGCATGGTGCTAATAACATCAAGGTTGTGGGTTTGATCCCTGTATGGACCATTCACTTCAGACTTGATGATCCCTCAGAACTCAGGATGCTCTGTGATTCTGTTACTTCTGTTGTGGTTTATCGTTTGCAGGGCGATACCAACATCTGGGAATGATTGGCATCCAGCTCCATTGATTCAGAAGGCTGAACAAATTGCTTTATCAAAACTATACCATATTACATTAATACTATATTATAACTATACTGAAGAATACTAAAAAGATACTAAAGAAAAACCCATGACTGTCTCCAGAAAGTCAGGACACAGCTTGGACCTAATAGGCCAATTAATATAAACAACCATCATCAGAATCCAATTAAGAACTCACTCTCAGTAAACAATCTCCGTAACACATTCCACATGTGCAAAAACAAGAGCAGAGAATAGAGATAAGAATTGTTTTCTCCTCTTCTCTCTGTGCTTCTCCAGGAAAAATCCTGGGAGAGAGAATTGTGTCTCTGTTCAGAGAATGTGAATGCCACAGTGCTTGATGGAGGATACCACATCTGGAGATGTTTGCACAGACCCACCTGAGCCTACACTTCTAGGGAAGATTCACAGTTCTAAGTGTATCACAGGACTTGAAGCTCACAAAACCAGAAAAAAAACCATCGTGGAACCCACTGCTGTTTCTTCCAGCCATACATGACACTGTCCATTGTGACAAGCGCCCACCTGGCTCCCGTGTCCCCATGGCCTGGGCTCCACGGGAACCTGCTGTTGCTGCTGTGGCCGCAGCCCTGCCTGGCCACTCCGGAGCCAGCAGCTCTCGCCCTGCTCCCGGGAAGGAGCTCAGCGAGCAGCCAGCCAGGTTCCTTAGCATCCCTCGGAGGCTGTGCCGATCCCATGGGGTGCAGGTGGGTGCCCGGGTGCTGTGGGGTGATCCCAGCACAGGGGGATGCACAGGACACTGCTCTGGTGCCTCTGCTCCCCCAGCCACAAGGGATGTGTCAGAGCTGTCCCCGGTGCCTTTGCTCCTTGTCTTTATTATTATTAGCCTGCATTTCTTAGCCAACCATTCTGACAATTCTCTGTCCCTTCCATCGATGGTTTGGCTTTCAAGCTTTATTTCTCCACTTGGTTTATGCCACACAAAAGGTAAATTGTCTGTAGAGAATGACATTTTAGTTACAAAACCTCAGTCTTGCATTCAAAGTGGCTCTTAGGAAATACCCAACAGTTTACTCAAACTAGTTTTTAGGCAGTCCTTTTAAACTCTTACCAAAAATGTATCACTGCATGAGAATGAGCAGATGCACAACTGTATTAAAACTACAGTTTAACTGCACAATTTTTCACCTACTACTGTCTTGGGCCTTTGATGGACTCATTTCAGGGACAAAAACTTGTAGTACACAGCCCAGGCAAAGTGTTATACTTTACCTGATATGATAAAAAGCCACATGTTTTTCAAATTTTTGCCTCATTGTGAGATAATAATGTGAACATTAAGTTTTAAAATTTAGCTTACCATGAATTTTAGAAGTTTGCTCAGCTGTCATTAACAAAATTATTATTTCTGTAGTTTATTTCATTTTAGAGAACAGAAGAAGTCCTGAATGAGTCAGAATAAGGCGTTCCTGTCTCCAGCCTCCCAATTCCAAGTGTTGCTGGCCCATATTTTTCTGACTCTGCACCCAGGCCTGAATACTTTCAACATATTATTTGAAAGGCAATAATAAGTACAAAAGTATGAAAGCTTGATAAAAAAAAAAAAATCCTCTCCTCCCACCCCACTGCCCCAAGAAGAGTCAGCAAGAATGTAACTGAAAGTTAAGGAAGGGAGAGTGTGGGGGAAAGACATAAAATACACAGGAAAAAAGAAAATTATTTCCCAGGTGGAACTTCTGGCCTGGGGATGCCTCCACAACAGCATGCATTTAAGAATTAGCACTGCTACATAAACCAGTATTACCCAGCCTTTTCTGCGTTTGGCTGTATTCAACGAGGGTTTGTACTTCACTGTTTTTTTTGGCAAAGGTTCATATGCTCACAACCCTAAGTAAACATTAAAATCCAGCTATGCAGTCCTGATCCTGAACTCTTGTATGCAGGAGCTCCAGGCACTCGGCATGAGAGTGACATCCACAGCTCCAGTGCAGACCAGGCAGCTCCTGACACAAGGCACCGTGCTTGGAAGAAAGTTACTCCTTCATTTAGGAAGATTTCAGATGCTTCACACTTGATTTGCTTTTTTTTTTTTGCCAGCACAATGAAGGAAATATCCTGCTTCTGCTTGACTTTTTCTTCCTTGTTGGAACAGATGGTGAAGGCTTACAAATACGTGACTGGTATTTTTTCAGTGACTCATAGCTCAGAGCCACAGGTTTCAGATGGTGATAAGGAGCTCACCAGGATGGATGTAAGCATACTTGAGGAGCAGTATGACCATATAAAACAGAAGCAAAAACTGCAGCCACACATTATTATATATAAAACAGGTATGCTTCTATTTGTAGAAAAAAATGCATATGTAATGTAAAGATTATTTCTTTAAATCTTTAATAACACCTAGTTTGTTCTTTTTATGTTCAGCTTCAAGAGATGTAGAAGTAAATTCCTTTCCTATAATTTTGGGGTTTTATTTGTTTTGCTGAAAGATGGTTTTATATTTATATCAATAAGCTTCATGTCAGTGAAATATTATTATGTATTTGAAACAGATGAACATACTTGAGGTAAGGTTTTACAGCTTTTATATCAGTAAAATAAAGTTCTAAACATAAATAGTAACCCTTACAGTAACCATATTCTTCTTGTCTATGATAAGTGTATTTGTGCAATATATTCTGTAATATTTCTGCTCTCTTGAATGCTTCCATCAGAACCAGCAACTCTGGGTCATCTTTCTCTTTTTGCCTTCTCTGTCTGTGTAAAAAAAGACTGCAGGAAGCAATGGCAAATATCAAGTAACAAGCACAAGTTGGGGTTTTGTTAAAATATAACTTTAATTAAGAGTCATAGTGGGTAACTAAGATACAAGCTTCAAACAAAAGGTCCTGTTTTGAAAGTATTTTCAGTGCATATTGCTTGGAAAGTGCATAAATAGAAAAACAAGTAAGAATATGAATCACTCATCTACCTACCATGTCAAAAAGATTTTATGTAAGAAACTTGCAATTATTTTAAAGTTTTTAGTTAGACTACTGCTGACAATACTACACTGATACATTAGCTTTCCAAGTTAAAGTGACATTGAGAATACTGAGACAACTAATGAAGTTGTCTTCTGAATTTAATTTTAAATAAACCTCATGCTTCATTCACCTCTCATATTAGTATTTAGCTCAACAAGTGTAGGACTTAGGTTATTTCATTCTTTACATTTTCCTCTACATTTTTCAGCAGTTCTAGCATTTGGCTGTGTCAGAATTCATGATCAAAACAATCAGAAAAAAACATGGAATTATGAACTACACAACAGATTTGCTTCTTCAATATTCTTTCATCCAAATGGTTTGAAATTCTCATGTTAAAAGAATTTCTTCCTCTGTGAGGAAGAAAAAATATATATACAAGCTTATTTTATCAGGTATCAAGAAGCAGCTAACTTGAAGACAAAACAGCCCATCTAATCAGTTATAGCAAAAATATGTAGCTAAAGAAAGGGACCAGAAGCCTTTATTCAGATTAATTCAAATGAAGTTTCAGATATAATGAACGTAATTAGAGCAGATTTTTTGAAAGGACATTTTTAGATGAGGATTAAAATATGTAAGAAAGTAGAACTGCACAGTTTCTGGGGAGTTTAAAATGTAGTAGGGCTAAAAATCCACATACAAATATTTTTGTACATATGCACATTCCCCAAAACATTCACAAAACCACATAACCTGCTGCACTTAACTTCTATCTTGAAACAACCTGGGTGGAAAGAATTCATGTCACTGTTAGAAGCAGTCAGAATTTGGGCAGTTTTTGTTATACGGAGTTCTCAAGGTCCTAAAAGTTTATCTTACACATTCCTGTCAAAGCTGGGAAAACCTATTACATGGCTCAGCACTTTGCACCTGTTACATGCCTCAGTTTTCAGGAAAATGTGGAGCAGAAATGAACATTGCCATATCAGGACTGCCCTACTCTCTCCCGAAATTCCAGGTAGTTCCAAAAGGCTGTCCGTGTATGGATCGGTGATTTGTACTGACAGGAAATTGTTTCCTTACCTAGAGGGAAAAAATATGGCTGTGCTGGGAAAGAGGTGACAACAACAGCACCACAAACCCCACACACACCCACAAACCTCAAAGGTCAGACACACAAACCCTCATGGAAGGAGACTTAAAAGTCCCTGCCAAAGGTCTTTATTCTTACCTGTGAAACCCTGCTTTGCTCCTGCCTGGCAGAGCTGCTGTCCTTCCATGGAAGCACAGGGATTTTGAGCACTGTAGGTTTGTTGCACCACAGTTGGAGCAATAATTTCAGGTTTTCCAGAGAACTTTTAGCTTTGTATGTCACTTCCTGTCTGCAAAAGTCATGAAATTGTGGACCTTTAAACAGAACTTAAGACCCTCTAGTTCTCTATTTTTTTGGACAGAGGGGTTATTAAGTCACCTGAAAACAACTTTGTTCTGTTTCTTCCCCAATACACACAGCCACATTCATGCTTCTGCCCACTCCTGATTATTTGAGAACAAAGACCATGAGAAGATTTGAAAGGCACCAGTTAGGGGATAATACAGCAGTGCATTCATTATTTATTGGCTAAGAAGCTGAAAAACAGTATTTACTCTAGGAATTAAGTGGGAGTATTCAGCACATGCAGTCACAACAGAATAAATACTGGGGCTCTAACTGCAGAAATCTCTTCCAAGTATTTCCCAAGCTAACTTGAGACAAGATTAACTTTTGCCACTCTGGAACCTTAAAAGAATCTATTAATGATGACAACATATGGCCTGATGGTAAACAACTGTACAACAAGGCTATAATACACAATTTACATGGAGAAAAAAAAGACAGAAAAAGAGAAAGAAAGGTCTGTATAATTGCAGCTCTCTTGAGAAGTTTGGACAGTGCTGGAGGTGTGTTAATTCAACACCCAGTGGTTCAGGACTATTGCATTTCTATCCAAGGTCATTGCTCAATTTTGTGTGCTGTGCCTGTAGCCAAGCAAGGAAACAAATCAACCTTGAACTCAAAACCAGTGCACACTATTAAAATTGGACTAGATTTGTCACTCTGAACTTTCTGATCAGCTCAAGACAGATCATAATTATTCTGATGACCAGCTCATAAGGTTCTAGATGTTCTGATGTTGCCTATCAGTGTCAGTCCAGCCAAGAGCACAGTTAACACCACAAAAACATGCAAAGGTGCTTCCCCTCAGTCTCTCAGTTCCATCCTCTCTTGGTTTTTCTCTCACACACAGACAGCAAGGCTTGGTTTTCACAGCTTGGTGCTACACTGTGCTATTCTGCAGAACACACAGGGCTCTGATTTGCACGTGGACCTTTTTGCAGCCAGCCAAGCCCAGCTTTATTTCTTGGAAAAGAAATAGGCATTCAGCTCTCTTTCTTGGATGAAGTCCAGTCATAACTTTGATTCTCACTGTTGCATGGTAGATAACTGTGTATTCTTATGTCTCTGAGTGGTGTCACCTTAAGAAATTCTCTTAACATGCCCCACTGTTCAGAGGGATGCACAAACACACCTGTATCTCAAAGCTCTGCACGTGCCTCAGTCTCCTTTCTCCCAGTAACGTGGCATGAGAGCCAATGTGGTCTGACACGGTTCTCCCTCCCAGCCACGCTGCAAAACAGCTCTTATCAGATCAACTCTTCATGGCCAAGGAGCAGAAAAAGTTCTGTGATATTATGCTGGGGTTGTTGTTTTGGCAGTGGGAGAGAAAGGCAGCAGTGAAAGCCCTTGCTTAGCAAAATCCCTGTAGTACAGGTTCATTTACTGCCAGTAAATCAGCTGGGTCTGACATCTCCTAATACTTATTTGTAAAGATGACACAAAAGGCAGCTATAAAGCAGAGGCTGTGCTGTTGGGTTTTTGTGGAGGCAGTATCCTACTCAAACTAGCTTAATTTCAAATTCAGGGTTACAATCCTTTTAAAACGGTTGTTCAGAGATACTCAAAATATCATCAACACTCTTCTATGACTGCTTTTTTTCCCTTTAATGTATTTCAGAACTTATACTGCAACAGACACAGTAACTATAAGTCAACCCTGTAAATAAGGCCAGCATTCTGTACAACCCCTACTTTAAATTACATTTATACCAACTGAGGTATATTTAAGTAGTGTCAATGAATTAACTTTAGTGTAATAGATCAGTTTCTGTTCATTTTCAAGACACAGAAAAGCAGTCATGTCCAGCAACTTGATGACTGCTACATGTAATTAAAGTAGCATTAGCACTTCTGTCCCTAATATCTTAAACATTTTTAACAGTAACCTTCATAATTTCATGCTTGAGAAATTAGGCTATAGAGGTAGAAGAATAAAAAAAAATAAAAAAAAAAAAAAAAAAGGAGACCAGAATCTCTCCAACTGTTACAGCTATTCTATACCATTCACAGAGGAAGCAGATTCCTCCAAGTCATCATTCAGGCAACACTAGTGTGATCAGCTATTTACACAATTTATACCAACTAGAATAGTAAAATTGGAGTAAAATATTAAAATACAAGCCTATAATGTTAATGATCCCTCATTAAGAAAATGAAGACATTCACAACTTGTTTCATCTGGAAACAGTCACAATATTATTAAGCTGTGAATACAAACTTCAAACAGTATCAAACAGAACATTTTTGTCTTTCAAATTACAGCACTCGCCAACACACTGAGCAAGTCCTTACTCACCTTAAGTTTTGCTTACAAGCAATTAATTACTGAAAGTCAATTCTCAATCTGTGCTGTTAATGAGTCTTAGAGTACCAGTTACATCAATATTGTCTTGATAAATTTCCATATTCATTTGACTAAAACTAGGATACCATTTATGCCCTCAGAAATGCAAAAGCAAGCATGAAGTAGTTCTACTCCTTAACCTGGCATCAAAAGAACTTGCACTACTCTCAGCCACCGAAAGAAAGAGCACAGCTAAAACTCATGTTAAAGCTTTTCAGATGAGTTAATGCTGCAGAAATCATACCCTTGATTTTTGCCACCATAGTAATGTGCACAAATGCATTTCTCCTGCAGGTGGACATGAATCTGCTCTGCCAGAATCAATGATCAACCCTGTTCTAATTAATAAGAAAGTTAAAAGATCAAAGTCATGTAGAGGAGACATCCCTGCCAGAAAGGTCACACTGGAGACAACAAACGGCGGCGACTCAGAAGATGATTTGCTGTGGCACGTCCACCTGGGAAGACACCGCCTGGGGCAGGCCCTGGGACAAGGGGATTCCTGGGATCTCTCCCACTGCAACAGCACACCATGGAGTTTCGACAACCAGAGACTGATTTCAAAGGGAAATGGCACACTGCGGACCAAGGAACCAGCAGGAACAAGTGAACTGTCTGAGCTCAGGCAGCTGGGAAGCTCAAGCGTGTTGAACAGTCTCAGCAAAGAGAACGGCTGCAACGTTTCAAGCTCCTGCCAAACGCCTCCTCTCAAATCACCCACTGCAGCACTTTGGGCACATCAGCAGATTTCTGCTACAAAATGCATGCCAGCCTGCAACAAACTGAACTTTTACCCTTTCCCAAATAGGAAAGGGCCCAGAATTTCTGAAGCTGCAAGGAGGCTTGGGCTGTATGTCTCACAATGAGGACATTCAGTAATACCTAAAACTTAGCCAAAAACTTGACTAAAACTTGAAATAGCAGAGTAGTCCTTCTAGTTAAACAGATCAATCTGCTGAGGGCTTACTATTATTATTAGCCACAGAAGATTCTGACTATATAATTTTAATATCTTTTTAATTTGTAACATATGATTTCATCATTCACTTTCAAGATATTCAAGATAACTTCTGATGTATTTTTAAAATCAATTAATAAAACCTCTGCTCATTTCTATTGTTGTAATGAGACTTAGTAAATATAATTCCTTTCTGATACAGAAATTTTATCCTATTTTTGGTTTCCAAGTATCCCCAGTGTTTCATTAGAAAACTAATGAGGTCTCCCCTTCCTCAAGATTTTTAGAGGGGCGTGACCCTTTCTTGCAGGTGCTTTTCAATGACACAAACAGGATCTTTGTATCACCCACTTCTGGCTGCAAGTGCTCTGAAAGGTCATTTTTCAAATGTAGTCTTCACAAAAAATTGGAGATGGGAAATGTCTCCCCATTTCATAATGGGTAGCGATGGGACATCATAGTAACTGGGTTTTTTTTCTTCACAATAGTTAAAGTATTTAAAGAAGGATTAGGAAGGGGGAAAAAATAAGATAAACCATAGATATATACCTAATAGATATAACAGGGAAAAATACTAGATAACAATTAGTCCACGTGAAACAAGAAATTACCTGGAAGGAAATACTTCAAAAACTTCATTGTCCTTTGGTTGATTTAGTTATCTTAATTAAACATGGACCTTGAAAACCTTGTTTTTAAAGTCAGTGCAGGTTTATGCATGGACAAAGTAACCAACTCCTTCATAAACTCTTTCATACAAACATTTTGTCCTTTCCTCAGGCTTCTCTAGGATATTACTGTGCTTTGTACTGACTGGAACTAATTTAGAAAAGGCATTTTGCCTTTGGAGAATCTTTCAATCTAATTTCCAAGGACATTATGAAAGGACATTTTCAGTAAGTTTTCATTGTTAGTGGGGTAGTTTCAGTTATGAGAAAAGTTGCTATACTAACATTTCAAGAGACTGGAATATAACACATACACAATTGTCTAACAAGAAAATTATGGGTTTTTTCCTAAAGCAGCTGTAGTGAAAATGAAACAGAAAAATAAGAAAAGAGCCTAAAACTTCAAATACTAGTAAGTCCCATTTCTGAAAGGCAGCTGATCTGCAAATCCTTTCCTGTTAATTTCTTCATGTTTGGCCATCATGGGCAGGAGCTTTCATCGCTGTTACCACAGATGTAGTCAAGTTTCAAGCACTGAACTCAAGACTACCATAAAGCAAATTTTCTCTGAGTTTATCAGTAGGCAAGCCTGACTGATTTATGCACATGGGGGGACATGGAATCCTGAAATTCTAGTTCAGTGTCTTGTTCACAAGCCCATGATCCCTCTGAGGTTCCCATTTCCAAAGCTGGAAACTGGACCCTCATGGTAGTTTGCCTGACTTCCTAAGAAAAATGAGATACATTATTTATTTTGGAGTTGTGCAAGCCTGGTGCTGGTGGTCTTCCACAATTCAAGCACACCCACTATCAAAACTTTTTACTATTTGTACATTTTAGCAAACAATGCCATTATTGTTGATCTGCTACAAGTTGGATAGTTCTTTTCTTAATTAGTATTCTATCTCTTACTGGTTAATGATTCTCTCACTTCTTATGCTAATAAGCACTTTTTCATTTTTTGAGTCTGTGGGTTTCTTGGGTCAGTTGTTGTAATGTTTCCCTGCCAGAATTACCTTTTACCCAGTTGGAGCTAATTTCAGCACAGTTACTGAGTTGGCTTTATTTGTTTCTTCCTTATCTTGGGAGTTCTGCCAAACGTCCTTGTGGCTTGTAAATTCTGCATTCCTTGTGTCCACTATCAGTAGTGGCTCCTTCTTCCCAAGCTCTGTTAACCTTCCCCAAGGTCTGAGACCATTGAAACACGTTGAGCCCTAAACCTCAACATGGCAATTCTACCAACAATTTACTTTTCTAACATCTGGATGTCACTTAGAACTTGTAAGTTGCTGTTTCGTGGGTTATGTTTCACAGAACCACAGAATAGGCCAGGTTGGAAGGTGTTATGGATGAAATTGCCAATCTAATTTTATAAATAATTTGCCATAGCCGAATTATGATATAATAAAAATAACAAAATCTATTTCACGTTTGAATGACAGAATTTCAGTCAGCCACGAAACGGACAGAGTCTAGCCCGGGAATAGACTCTGGGTGACACGCTATACAGCTCTGAGCCCTGGCAGCTCCAGAGTGCAGCAGCACACCATAGCAGTCTCGAGCCTAGGTTTTATACTCTTTTTCTTGCCGCGGGCTAGGAAGTCCTTTGTCCTTTTCTTAATCAAGCAAGTCCCAAAGGTTTCTCCGGTCTAGCGGAATGCTATCTGATGAAAGATGGTCCAGTCCTCGATGTCTTCGGGAATAATTCATCGACTTCTGGTCTTGTGTTAGACAGGACTCAAACAATCATGCTTACAATCCACATCGTTCCATACCGAGAGAGATATCCTTGTTAACATTCCAAATACCAGATATTCATCCCTTACTGGAAGTCCCTTTACAAACTAAGAGACTTCCCAGAAACAGATTACAAGTCTGAATAGTGTTAGCTCCTTCCCTCCAGTCTTGAGTAGTCAGGTGTGCTGTCGATGGCGTAATTCTTTGCTTAACTAAAACCTCGAAACCCTGAGTTACTGTTGTGCTTCACATGTAAATGTAGTCTTTTGGTGAGGTATGTGTGTGTGTGCCAGTTTCTCAATCCTGCCGGCCGTCTTTCCGGCCGTCTTTCCCTGGTTTCTCTGAAACATGTCCAGACACGGTCCCCACATAGAATTCAATCCTTTAATTCCTATAACTACTTCTAATATGTTTTATACTATATTACATTTGTTATTCACCTAAATCAAATATTAATTTTGACCCTTATCCATAACAGAAGGGGTCACAGTGGCCATCTGGTCCCACCTCCCTGCTCCAGCAGGGCCATCCTAGAGCACGTGGGACAGGATTGTGTCCAGATGGTTCTGGAATATCCCCAGTGAGGGAAACTCCTCAGCCTCTCTGGGCAAATTGTTCAGTGCTCGGTCACCGCTCAGGGAAGAAGTTTTTCCTCACGTTCAGGTGGAATTTCCTGTGCACCACTTTCTGCCCGTGGCCTCTTGTCCTGTTGCTCGGCAGCACCGAGGAGCGCCTGGGCCATGCTCCTCTCTTACACATTGATGGGGTAAATCCCCTCAGGGACAGGATGACAGGACATGGCCTTAAGCTGTGCCAGGGAGCTTTGGCTGGATATTTGGAGGAATTTCCTCATGGAAAGGAATATTAGACACTGGAATGGCAGCCCAGGGAGGCGGTGGAGATGTTTAAGGAAAGACGGGACACGGCACTCAGCGCCGTGGTCTGCCTGACATGGTGGCGTTCCGCCATATGTCGGACACCATGACCTCAGAGCTCTTTTCCAGCCTAACTGACGCTGTGATTCCGTGATTCCTTATTTTTCACTAGGCTTGGAGGCGAGCAGAATTCAAACACCACAGAACACCCCCGAGCGAAGGGAAATGTGACACACAGCGCGCCCCGGCGCCTCCGAGACAGGGCAGGGCGCGGACATGGCGGGCGGGGCGCGGCTTCACCCACGTCACGCCCGTCTCCCTGGGCCTTCCGGGCTGCCGTAGGAGCCGCTGCCGATCCTCTCCCTCAGGGACCGCGGCCCTCGCCTCCCTCCCTGCCGGGAAGCAGCTCAGGGAGCAGCTGCGTCGGCCCCCGAGCTTCCCCCGGCGGCGGCTGTGCCGAGCCCGCGGGGCGCAGGTGGGTGCCCGGGGCCGGGTCCGGGCTGGCAGCGCCGCGGTGCCGGCGGGGCACCGGCGGTAGCGGCGCTGCCCGGGCACGGGAGGCGCTGGATGTGCTCCCGGGGAGGGATGAGGATGCCCGGGCCCGCAGCGATGGGGCTGCCGTCCCTGTGGCTCTGCTCATGACGCTGCTTCAGTGCTTCCCCTCGGTCGGCCGCGGAGGAGTGTGGCAGAGCCGTGCTTGCCTCCTGTTTAGGGAAAATTGATGTGTCCTGCTTTATTATCCACCCGTTCTGACAAGCCCCTGTTCCTTCCATCAGCAGTTTGCCTTTTGAACCTGGCTGCTGCGTCTTACGTCGCGCATCTTACTTCTCCACTTGTTTCATTTCACGTAAAACTGGCCTAAGAGGATGACATTTTGTTTATGAAAGCTGAGTCTTGCATTCAGAGCGTTTCTGGGGAAAAACCCCCGTTGTTTACTCCAGTGAGTTTTGAGAAAGTCCCTTTTAGCTCATACCGAAAGTGAAATTGCCTCAGGAGCTCTTGTGGCTTTTCACAGCTGATGGAAGAGTAAGTCACGAATCTTTTTGCTATGGATTCTAATGCAATTTAGTGATGGTGTGATGGAATTTATTAAAAGTTGTTAGAAATGTTACATATAAAATCACAGGTTTCATGTTTCTCAAAGCAAAAGTTTATTTTTAAATAGATTGTTAGTAAGAATAAGTTTAATTGGAGACTGCAGTGGTGTTTTCTGTTTTGATAGATTAATTAGAAATCACAAACTTACCAAGCTACATTATTGATAAACAGATGAATTACCAGTTTATAAGTGTCACCTGTATTTACAATTCTTAGTCTTAAGCGTAGATTGCAATTTTAAATTTTTTCTGTGTGACCCAAAACCATGACTAACTTTTTTTGCAAATGTTAAGTAGAATTGTGGCTATAAAATGGGTCTTCAGCATAACATAAAAGTGGGAAAATGATGGTTACAGGCTGTTAATGAGAATTCCCTGGTGTGTTTTGGGAAAGGGGGGAAGCTGCATTAATAGCAGTGTTTTGAAAATTGAGTGGTTTTGTCACTTTTAGCTTTGTAGATGCCATTGTTTGCCTTGGCTCTCAAATAATAGCAGCAGCATCCCAGCAGGAAGAAGAATGTGTGTTTGTCTGTGCTGGTTTTGACAGACACTGTGCAAATTACAGCAATCCAGCTGGCAGGGTTGTTAAACCATCCACTAGCCCAGTCCATCCCTCTGACTCCTGTTTAGGGGAACCTGTTTTCAGTGCAGCTTGCAGGGAATTCTTTGTAGCTCAATAAAGCTGGGCTTGAGGTAAGGCTGACTGATAAACTTACCACAAATTGAATATTTGCCTACTTTTTTCCCCCCACTTAAAAAAAAGTGTACTTCTGAGCCAAGAGCAGTTTTTGAAACTGGGGGAACTCTTCCCTTTTCTCCTGAGAGCTGTGTGCCAATAAACCAGAATGAAAGATGGAGACCACTCTGAAAGAAAAGTGAAACTGAGTGAAAAGTGAAACTGATTAATCGAATAAATGGCCACCTTAGTGCACGTATGACAACATTTTAAATGCTTTTCTGTCTAAAATTAAAGGACATTTTCCATATGATTCCCAGTGTCCAAAAGCCACGACTCTCCCATGCTTTGTCGTGCACCTAGAGTTTGTTTTTTTTCTGTTGAGATCTCTGCACCCACCTTTCCTTGCCCTCTGTGTGCCTTCCCTGCTTTTTGGGGTGTTTGGTTTTTTGCCCCAGGGTCGTGCTGATTAACTCAGAGTTTCTTGCTTTGTCTGAGCTGAATCAGAATTGGTGGATCCAGAGAAGGATCAATTTTGATCAATTGTCAATTTTGATGTATTGACTGCAATCCCAGTTCACATGAGGCAAGAGGAGGAGGTTTAGTTTGTCTTGAAATGGCAGAGCCCTTGTAAGTTATCCCTACTCTGATCCAAATTTCATCCTCTTTTCAATACTTTTCCCCCTGTTTTTTCTTGTAGTTTGGCCTCAGTTTCCCTTTCCCACCAAAATGCATGGAATTAATTTAATATTCATAATTTATTGCAGAATTCCAGAATGTCACTTTGCCTTCTTGAAAAGCAGAATGTCCTTACTACAGGAAAGCTGTGTTAAAGGATTGTTTATTTTTCTCTCTTTTCCCTTCCAACTGTGCTTTTATTTTAAAAGAATGGCACAAAAGAAGTATTTGATAGCAAAATTGACAAGCTGCTTAAGAGAGGACAAAATTCAGCTATGGAAACCACCATATACAAATGAAAAAAAGGAAGCTGGTGAAGAGATGAAGGTAAATATTTTCTCTGAGTTGATGTCCTGCATCTTCCATGTCATACTGCTGGTGCATTTTCCCAGTTTTTCTTGTCATTTTCACAGGAGCTTGTACAAAAATATTCATCCAAGCTGAATATCAATAAGAATGATGCAGAGAATATGCTGGAAGAAATACGGTGTAAAGCAATTGAGCGTGGGACAGGAAATGAGAATTTTAAAGTGACTGGGATTGCAAGACTTGATATATATCTGCCTCGTAGAAAAGTGAGTAACCCTGCAGAAAAGTCTGAATAAGTAGCTTTACTTTGAGGTTTGAGTAGATTTACTTTGAGGCTTTTTACACTACAGCTTTTTCAGTGTTTGGTATGAGTGATCCATGCCAGGTATTAAAAAAACGGTGAGGGGGGAATTACATATTTTAAATTCCCAGATATATGGAAATATCATGGCAAAGGAATATAATATTGAGGAGATGAGTAATTTTTCACTTTAATGGCATTTAATGGCAAAGTTAATCTTTCAATTAAGAAAAATTTAAGTGTCTATTTCAATTTGATTCCTGCTGATGTAACTGCTTGTATTAGCAATAAAGAACAGATGTATTTCTTCAGCTGTAGAATACCTAAAGTTGGTTCATCATATTGATGTCACTTGAACTTGGAAATGAGGAGCAGGATTTTCTGTTGTGATGGCACTCACCTGTTCCCTTCATAGATTCACAGAATTACAGAGTCACAGGATCATTAAGGTTGGAAAAGATCTCCAAGATCATTGAGTCCAGTCTCTACCAACCTTGTCAACTGAACCATGGTACTCAGTGCCTCTTCCAGGGATGGAGATTCCACCACCTCCCTGGGCAGCCCATTCCAAAGCTCAGCCTTCTAGAGCAGGCTCCTAAAATCCTCTCCAACAGAGAACTGAATTAAGTTTTGCCCTTTTAGAGTCAGGTTTCAACTCCTATTTTCACGCATAAAATACTCCTGTAGTGAAAAATAATTACCTGAGCTAAAGGGTAGAGAGTTTTAAGTGATTGCCATGCAGTTAAAACAACCAAATAGTTTCATAATTCTACTTTATAATGCTGCTGGGCAAATAGGGGAATGAATTAATTTAAAATTCCAGTTTATCTAATCTGGAACCAGGGACACTAATAGGAATTAATCATAACTTAGCCAGTCACAGGTGAGTGGCATAATTGCAAAGCACAGTTAAGATTGGAGGTGCATAATTAAAATAATTTAAATTGTTTGGTTCTGAATTTAGCTTTATTTAATTCTGAATATCCTGCTGTTATAATGCTTATTTTTAGCACTATAGCAAGTACAGAACTGGAAATTATTACTATGTATGTCCAGCCATAATCCTCTAAATATGATTGTTATTTGGAAAAGAAACGTTACTGTAGAATAGTTAATTAACAAAATGTCCAGAGTATATTGGTATCATGCTTTTCATTCCCTCTTTCTTTTCCCCACCCAATATAATTACTACAGAGCAGGAAAATCCCTCTGGAGACCAGTCTGTTCATCACAGGCAAAGAGCTCAGATCCCAGTAAGTGCAATCACCCTTTGTGCTTCTCTCATGAGAGACCACCCTGTCAGAGAGCACTTTTAAAAAATGCAAACAAACCCACTTTTTGTTTGATTTAAGCTTTTTCTTAGCATGTAGGCTCTGAACAGGATGTCCAGTGTCCCTGTAGGGCAGTTCTTCATGGGAACAGCTGTGGTTTAACAGATGGAAAACAGGAAGAAGATAGTTCTGACTAAATCCCCAGCAAGTACCAGTGTTCCCAGTCTGTAACCAGGCAGATCCTCTGAACAGTGAACATGACTTTCTCTTTCTTTTGTGTTTTTAAGCCTAAAAAAATCAGATTCTATTCTGTCTGTTTTGCTTTTTCCCTTTTGTGTCCCAGGTTTTCTCTATATAGTACACAAAGCTCTCTGATTTTGTTATTTTGTTTCTAGCAGCCTTTTGTAGCAAAAATTTTAAGCCATTTATAAGCACTAGTTTTTAGGTTTTATTGCTGTTGAAACAACAATATTGTATAACCTTAAAAATTTCATGGATGAAATTATTCATTTCACAGGATAGCACAGGAATATGCATTACAAGAAAATGCTGTCAAAATAATCATAAATAAGAAGCAGCTTGATCTGGGTATGTATCTCTAGTTAAAGAAACTTTTATGATAGTTTTCTGCTTCTCAGAAGAAAAATTCCCTTGCAACTCTATTAATTTCAGGAATTTCCAAAAAACAGCTGTTATATTTGTCCATTTCTGTTTTACAGGAAATGTGTTAAATTATAATAATCCAAATTCTTAAATAGAATTAGATGAATTAAAGGAATACTGTAATGAATATAGAAAATCCCCTTTCTAGTGTTGAAACACTGAAAATGCACATTTAAGAGAAACTCTAAATTTCTTCAAAAACCTTATCATATAAGAGCATTTTTAAATACTTTTTGTAATGCTTTGCCCATGCTCAACCTGTCAGACATGTGGGAAGTGATGATAGAGCTTTTTCTTTGCTGATGGCCCTGGAATATATCAGAATTAGAACCGCAGAACTGACAGAAGGAACTTGGATTCAGTTCCCAGTTTCTCTGTCCTGGACTCTTGTGGTGTATGATCCTGGACGTGTTCTTATTGCAGTTTTTGCCTGAAGAGCAATAAACTGAAATAGAAATAATGGTATTTTTTGAATGTTTTGAAAAAAACAAGGAAAGAAACGTATCAGTCACTTCAAAAGCATTTTTAAGATGCAAGACTGACTCTAAATTTTGCTGACTGTGTCAGTAATTTTTAGGGGCTTTGACTGAGTCCTCAAGTCTTGCAATGTCAGTAGTTCCAGTAGCTGAATTGTACTAATCACATTCTATTTTGCAGGTAAAACCCTTGAAGACCAGGGTGTCACACACAATGCCAAAGTGATGGTGCTTCAACTGGAACAGAGTGATGAGGAAACCAAAAGAAGAGTTCAGGAGGAAGAGCTTCAGTGTAAGAAAGAAAAAGAAATAAATGACAAGATGCAGAGAACTAAGAAAGGTTTGGAAATTCTAGCAGAGAGAGGTAAGTGGGCTTGTTGGATTTGTGGTGGAGGTAGGTGTTCATTAATTTTTGTGCATCCAAAATTACATTCTCACAGGCCTTTCAACATGGAAGAGTACCTATACCATGGTTGAATTTCAGTTCACACTTTTCTAGGTTTCTACCTACTTGAAAACTGGATTTTAAGTCGGCTAAAAATTTTTTCCCCACCATTTTTACACAACTAGAATGCTACAAAAAACTTAGGCATTTTGGGAAGGATATAATATGAATCAATTGTTTAATTAGCACTTGGCAGTTAAAGGACTGATGACTTGTGAGAAGCTTTAGATTTATTGTAGACAAAAGCACAGTGCATAATGTGTTTCAAGTCATTAAACACTTTTTTTTTGGTAGTTTAGCTATGGCTGTGTGTAACCATGGTTTCATTGTGCAGAGCAGCTCATTTGTCACTGTCATCTGCAACATGGCTGTGGTGTTCTCATTCCCTTGGGATGGTGATTCCTGGCAACTGTGGATTAAGTTAAAGGGATATAGTTAATTTAACAGTAATAATTCTTCAAAGTGAGGTTGTGTTTGTGAGCTGCAGTGCTTGGTAGTGAGTTTAAATCACTTCTCTATTCCATTGTTTCACAAATCCACAAGCAAGGAATTGTGAAGCTGAGCAGGTCATGAATTCCTGCCGAATGCAGAAACACCCAAACAAAGCTTCAAAGCTGGTGACTTCTGGTTTCTTACCACAAGATCAGATTTTGAACACATGACAGAAGCGTTTGCCTTTTTTGGACATAAGGGGTGGTTTAGACCCCACATTTTGATCCTGATTTGGGGCTCTTTTTGTTTTTTGCCACTGTCAGTTACAGCCAATGCCAGAGTAAAGAGCAGAGTCTGTAATGGGCTCCCAGGCTGAAGGTTCTGTGAGAAGTGCAGTGAGGGTTTCACAGTCCTTTTTTTTCATGTGAGAGAAACCACAGGGCAGAAGCTTTTAATCTCCACAAACTCTTCCTTAACTTTCTTTTGTCTACAAGAAAATCATCTTTTCATTGTAAATCAAATGGAAAACAGAACTGGTAGTTTGATAACAAGCATTAAAGATGTGGGGAAGGAAAATACTGAGCTGTATTTTTTTCCAGCTTTATCAACTGTGCTCAGTTGTATTTTTTAAATATTCTAGCTTTAGTTGATAAATGTTGTTGCTAGCTTTATGTTGTGTAAAATGTAGCTGTTTTGTCTTCTGCAAAAAAAAAAATACTTCTTTATAATTCATGGAACTTTTGATATTGTGTCTAAATTTCTGCATGCACAAGGCCTTTTCCACAGTGACCTTTCTAGAAGTTCCTCATGTTTACCTGGCCAGAGCCAGTGTTGGTATGTCCAGAAAACAGATGTGCAGCCTTTATTTGTAATTCTGGGTTTTTTGTTGCTTGCTGATTTGTTTAACAACATTACTAAAATGATCTAATGGCAGGAGAGTTGCTCTGTTAAAGGTGATGTTTAAACTTGTTTAAACTGTTTTATATCTTTCAGAGGAGTACTTGGATCCAGACTCTGCCCCATACCTAGATATTGCTAATCAAACTGGAAGGTCAATTCAGATTCCTCCTCAAGCTAAAAAAGTAGGTGAAAGCATCTTACAGTGCCACTAAGATGGCTCTTTAAAGCTGTGAAACATTTAAAATATGGGATTGAAATACAGCCAGACTTTCTGGGGATGTAACCCTGGGCCCACTAGATGTTTGTTTAATACAAATAATTTTGAAATGCAATTGAAGTAGAACTCTGTAGGTGGGAATATTTCAGTCATCTGGAGACAACCTCTGATTCCTGATCTCATTGCAGGTCTAATTTGGCACTGACCCCTGTGTGCTCTGTATCTTACTTTGGGGTTTAAGACAAGCTCTAATTTTGTTGATCTTAGTGTCTATTATAAATTTTGGGTGTCCTAGAAAGGCATGAAAGTAATTTGTTTCTTAGGCCTTATTTCTATTTGTAAACTTGATGAGTCTGCATGCTGTTCTGATGAAGTGTTGAGTGTAATAATTCACCTGAAGACTCAAAGCATCCAGTGTTCAAGTGAATGGGATTTCATCAGTATTGATCAAGAGGAAGTATTGCAGGTGGTTTCTATCCAGCATTATTATTACATTTTCATTTCTTGTACTGCAGAATGTGTTTTCCTGACACATTCAAAATTTAATTTTCCCTTCTGAAGTTTTTCAGGAGGTGAATTCTTAGGTTTTGCAAGATAATTGTGATAGCAAAGCAAAACAAGTTTGGTGCTGTTAGGAAGTGCAGCACCCAGAAAAATGCTGAGCTTTGTGTCAGTCACCGTTGAGAATCTCTCTGGGGTTGCATACTTAAAGTGAGCTCGGTGCAGCATTTCATGTGCCAGTAACATCCATTGCTTTTAACTAGACAATATCTGACATTACCAGATGGGAGAAAAGTGTGAAGCAGTGTGAGATAGCACTGGTGTTACAGAACTGATACAGTGGTGCTTTTCTAGGAAGAACAAGGACTCTGGTGGATTACCTGGATATTTCCTTTTAGCTCTGATTTGGGGAGGTGCAGTCAAAAGTCTCAATCTGTTTTTCTAGGCACTTGTGCTGGCTATGGGTTACCATGAGAAGGGCAGAGCATTAATGAAGAAGAAAGAATATGAAGTAGCACTGCCATATTTGTTGGATGCTGATAAACACTTCTGGTAAGAACATTTTGAGTCCTTGTGTCTGTCTTTACTGTCAGCTCATAAAGGAACAGCACAGCCTCTACCTGTGCATACAAATCAAGGCCAGTTTTGCCTGGGGTTGCTCCACACTCCCTCTTGCAGATGGGAAACAGCAGATAAAGCTCTGACTTGCAGTGACAGGTGGCTTCATGTAGAACAGCTGAAACAGATACTGCCACTGGGCAAGTTAATCTTTCATAACAGCATAAACAGAAACTGTCAATATTCTTGTACCAGGTTATAAATTGCATTAGCTTGAGAGACAGTTACAGATACTCATTTGCAGTTGCTCCTGTGAAGTAATAATTTCTCGTAAAAGGTGGAGCAGATAGCTGAGGTCAGTAACCATACCAGGGCTTCTGCAAGTAAATTCATTTCCTATCAGCTGTCAGAGCCTAAATTGCTCTTTAGAGATCCCAAAAGTAATACTGTCCCTGTCTGTTTCTCATCTGCGTGGGTGTGCAAGGAGACTGGCACAGTTCTCAGCATGTTCGTGTGCACTGAGGCAGTTTCTCAGTCCTCCCAAAGATTACACAGGGTTTAATTCCATTATGGTTTGAGAGATGCCATATTAAACAGCAGCCACAGCTGTTGATCAACTGTTTATCACAGCTGTTTATTTTGTTTGTCATTTTGTTACTGTGATGCTTTAAGATGTAGCATTGGCATCAGTCCTGTGTGTCAGTGAATGGAATGGGGGATCAGCATTTGATTCCTGCTCCCCTGGCATCAGTTTGCTGCCTCAGCTACGAAGAGTGTGCTTTCTCCAGCATGAGTGTGCACACTTCTAATGTTGTTTTATGAATGCTAAAAAGTGGGGGAGGGAGGGGAAATAAACAACCCTCTCCCAGGGAAAAAAAAAATTGTTTTATTTTCCAGTGAGTGTAGCACGGAGCTGCTGAACACGGTTGATAATTACGCAGTGCTGCAGCTGGATATAGTGTGGTGTTACTTCCGTCTGGAGCAGCTGGACTGCCTGGATGATGCAGAGAAAAAGCTGTCCACAGCACAGAGATGCTTCCAGAGGTGCTATGGAGAGAACCATGAGAGGCTTATTGACATCAAAGTATGCTGGGTTTGACGTAATTAGGGTGGGATTTTTTTTCTGCATGTATTCAGTTATTGTTCAAGTATTGCAAGACTGGCTTTTAGAAGCTTAAAGTTTTCCTGTGTATCATCAGCCTGGTTCTGTAATCGTCAGCACAGGGAAAACATGGGGCCTGGCAAAAAGGTCATGGCAAACCTGTGTTTATATGCACAAACATCAGCAGGGGTTTAGGTGTGGTGCTTTATCTGCACACTGAGTATCACAAAGCCCTGACTGTGTCTTCTCTAAATGTGTAGAGTGTCCTGTTGAAAATGAACTGGTGTTCTACCACATATTTCTATCTACATGGTCCCCTCTCCTTCTTTAAACAATTCCTTAGGGAAGCTATGGTCGGGAGAAGGTTCTATTTCTACGGCTTTACCTCCTTCAAGGGATTGGGCACTACCACAGTGGCAGAGAAAAGGAGGCTGCAGAGTACATTCAGAAGGTGAGACACCTTTAGGTAAAACTCTGGAGTCCTTCACTCCAGCCCCTCAGTTTGGCTTCCATCTTGAACCTGTTCTTTGCTTACTCAGAGAAATGAGGAGGCACTTTTTGTTTGTATTTTAACAGTAGAAGTGGTGTCATTTTGTTCTTCCCATATCCAGGCATCCTCTTTGTACGGAGAGCTGTCCATAGATCCTGATAAAGTGGATCGCCTGTCACTCCTGGGCTTCTCGGAGCAGGAAGCTCGCCTTGCCCTGCGAGCATGCCATGGGAATGTGGAGCATGCTGCCAATCTAATCACCAACAGGAGAGAGGTAAGGAAAGTGAAAGCATTAAATTACAGATCACCTGAGTTGGGGGGGGTCCATGAGATGAACAGGGGAAGCTCTGTCTCCAAACAGATGGGACAGGAGTGCCAAAGACCTGTGGTTGTACTACAGAGGCACATGGGAAGGCTTTGCACCAGTGTTTGCTACTCAGCAGTGATATGGGAATAAACCACCAGGACCAAGCTGTCACTCCCAGGCTTGGCTGCCCCCTGTTGTGGGTTTGTACTTGCAAGATCCAAGAGGGAAAAGATTTTTTTGTGCTGGAGTGAGTGAAGAGAGTGCTGTCCAGATCTGAAGTGATGTTTGGTAAGCTGAGGAGGCACTTCTAGACTTGAGACAGTGAAGTGTGGACAGAAAAGCCAACTGGCTGAGGAAGACTGAACAGAACTCCCTGGCTCCCTGCCCAGTTCTGACTGTCTGTCCTTGGCAAGTCTTGTCTGTGGGCCCATCTGCCAAATGGGTTTGTCACTTACCACACAGGGCCTGGAATAGCTGTGATGGCACCAGATCCGATCTGCAGAGCGGAAGTGTGGCGACAGGGCTGGCTCATGGAAATGCAGCTTTATTTAGGAGCGAGTGTCTGGCAGCACAGTTTGTATTTACAAAAAAAAAAAAAAAAAGCCTTTTCCTCAAGAGATTCAAACTTGAAGCAAAAAAATCCAAGAAACCCTTCATGCAGAGGCTGTGTGTTAAAGCATTCCCATGCACAGTGAGCTTTGCAGTGTCTGTGCTCTTGCAGGAAAAGGCACAGATCAGGAGGGAGGAGAGGGCTAAAAGGCGGCGGCGACTGGAGGACATCAATACCCTGAAAAGTATGGGCTACTCAGAGAGAGCTGCTCAGGTAGCTCTTCAAAAGACACAAGGAAACCTGGACCAAGCCTTTAAGGTAAGTGATTTTTCTGTAGAAGTAGTGTTGTACAAAAGAAATTTGGTTGGTTTTTTTTGTTTTTTTTTATTGTTTTGCAGATTCCTATTTTCTGTAGTCTACATTTTTTAGTGCATAGCTACCTTTTCTGAGCTGTAATGACTGAGCTTGCACTTCCTGACCCAATAAATCGAATGTTGCTTAAGTTGGCTGAGGTTTGCTTATATCAACCACTGGGCTGCATACACAACTGTGTTGAGGACTGTTGTAGCTCTGTTGCTCTGTTTTGATCTCTCTCTGTTTTCTTGCAGTTTATTCTTGACAATCCTGAGTTACTCTTGGAGGATGATGATGATGATTCTGTGGCCATGGACCAGTTTCAGGTTTCCCAAGAAAGTATTGAACAAGTAAGCTAGACCACTTGCTTTCTTGTGAGTTGGTTGTCTTGTTTCTGAGTTGTGCTTGCAGACAGCAGATTTTCCTGAAGTAAAGCTGTACAAGTATTCTTGGGCCCATGTTCACTCAGGCTGTCACACTCCAGGGTCTGGCATCCACTCACTCTTCATGCTGTAGTCACTCAGGCTAACATGTAATTTGTGTGTACTTCCTGCCCACTGCACCGACCTGCCATGCGTGGATGTGGAAGGAAAGTGTGTGCACTGAAATGCTCTATCCCAAAAAAGACAGCACTTGAGAAATTTGTCCAAGTCTCTAAACTCTGCAGTGCACAAGGGAAAGAGTTGGAATGTGTATTTCTCTTGACAGGCTGTCTGACAAGCTCGTCTGTAGTTAGAGTAGCTGTGCAATTGATGTCAGGCAAGAAAACTGTATTGCCTAGGGAAAACACATGCACCCCCCTGACACACTGGAGTGCTTTGAAGTTTCATTTTGAAAACAGAAAAAGAATTGCTCTGGTACTAGACGAGAGCCTCTTGATCCTGCTCAACATCCCTATGCCTTTAATAGGTCACTGCCCTGTTGTTAACTGTTCCAGTAAACCAGAGTCAGTGTCCTGGAATTCCTGGCATGCAGTGCTTTTCTCTGTGTGAGAGGATGACTGTCAGCTGCAGAGTCAGATTCCTGTCAGACCTCTGGTGATGATGAGCTCGGATTTCCCCAGATTTTCTGTATTATTCCTTTTCCCCCCCTGCAGCTGACATACATGGGTTTCAGCCGTGAGTCGGCAGAGCAAGCTTTAAAGGTCTTTAAAGGGAACATCCACGTGGCTTCCCAGACCCTCGCTCATTATGGGGGAGTTCTTCCCCCTTCCCTGCTGCTGTCCTCAGAAGGGTCCAGTCCATCAGAGGAATCCACTTCTTCCAAGGACCTGCTCACGGAGTCTGCAGGTGAGAGTGGGAAGGGAAGGCAAGGCTGTTCTGGCTTTTGTAGGAAACAGTTAAGCAATTCCTGCTGAAATAGTGGCACAGGGCTGCAGTAATGCTTCAGGCTGTTCTTATTGGGAACACAGTTACAGGAAGGTAGCTGTTGTTCCCTGCAGTGGCAGCCACAAAGGGAGCAGAGGAGACAGGTACCAGCTGCAGGCGGGTGCAGCCCAGGAGAAAAGGTGACACTCAGGGTGTCCTGGGTAGGGCTAAGGAGTTTATTCCAGACCTGTGCTCTGCAGGTGGCTGACCTGCCTCCATCTTCCTTCATCATGTCCCTTACAGGATAGAACCATGATCAATAACTTTCCATTTAACAAAGAAGAAGCTTGCACGTACTTTTTTCTCTCATTATTTGTCAGAGCTGTAGTGATCCCTGCTCTATAATTAAAGGCTTTCCTACACCACGTTTAAATAATAAGGAAAACTGGCCATCCTGCCCTGTCCTTTGCAGAGGAATTGTAAGAGGGGGTTGGGCAGGAAGGGGCTGGCAGAGCAGCCACGCTGCTGAAACAGGGCGAGCACCAGCTTCTTTCATTGGTGAATTCACTGCTGCTGCTTTTTATTGGAAGGTTCCTCCAGCTCACCAACAGATGAAGACATGGAGACTGAGGCAGTCAATGAAATCCTAGAGGATATTCCTGAACATGAAGAGGATTATCTGGATTTAACACTCGAGGAAGAGGAGCAGATAATTCATGAATACTTATCCTATATACAAGTACCGCAGCACTAAATCCCATTAAATCTACTTCAGTTATGTGTATTTACCTTGTCAAATTGAGTTTGGATTATAAATGCACCTTCAGCTTATCTCTTACTAAGGGCCTTGAATTCCATCAGACTATAGTTGGAATACTTAATTCCTGCTTATTTGTAACTGTGCTTAAAGCCTACATTTGTGATACATTGTAATTTATTGTCATAGAAAAATAGAAACATTTATTTTCAGAAGAAAATTTAATAGAACTAAACTATATTTTTATTGTGAAATAAGTTAACTCAGTAAAGAAGCATTTCTATACCATTTTAAAATACCAGCTTTAAAAGAAAAACATGAGTTTGTAAACGAGAAACCTTAGCTCATGAGGCTGTAGAGGTGTATCAGCTTTCCAACTTTTCTTCTGAAAGATTTCTAAGAGACATTAATGTATCTGTCGTGCATGGGTTTATACCGTGTTCTGCTTGTCCCTTCCTACAGGTGTTACACAGGCAATAAAGGTAACTCTGTGCTGCTTCTGCCTTCGGTGAGAGACCTCTGTGCTTTGTTCAAAAAGTGGGAACTACCTGCAGGGCCTGTCCTGGGACTGGGGGAGTGATCTGCTGGAATTTCCTTTTATAACTAAATAGCCACTTTCCCCAAGCAGCTCTGTTTACCTCTGCAGGTGTGTGGCTTAAGGTTGATGGATTTCTGGGGGATTACAGGATATTCTGCAATCAGCTGTTGAACAGAGCTTGGTTCAGGTGCTGTCTCGGTAGTTGTGTCCAGCTCCAGCGTTCTGAAGAAGCATTTTGGGGTTTCTGTGGTTCTATAACATCCCGTTTCCTGCCGTGTGAGCCCTCCTCTGTGCCGGCAACAGACATTCCTCTGCCCGGCAGCTTTGCTTGGACGTGGTCTATTCGTTTTCCATGGCTCCACGCTCTCGGTAGAGGGAGCCCAGGCCCCGTCTGGAGCCGGTGGGAGCAGGGAAGCAGCCGCACTTTCCGCTTCCAGCCAGAACATCAGCCCTCCGTGTGGTGCCAGTGTCTCCTCAGCCGGCACTTGCCGGCCGGGAAATGAGGGCGTGAACTGCTGTGCGCTGCAGGGAGCGGGGCCGTGGCCTGCGGAATGACTGCTCAGCTCCAGCGCGGGCAATGAACGGCTGCAGCACAGGCTTGGGCTTTATGGCGATTCCCTCAGCCAAACACAGCAAAAACCAGGTGGTGATTACACTGTTAAGGAATTATTTGTATTTCATTCTTCTCTATCAAGGCAAGTGCTGTAAAAATTGAATGGCTTTGTATCTCTGCCCTGAAAGCTGAAGGATGTCCAAAGCCAGCAGTATGAGCTTCTGAGGGAAAACCAGCCCCAGCGCCCATTATATCCTGTTTTCTTTACAGGCCAGCACTGAGGAACCCCTGGATAAAATGCAGAGCGAAAACAGAACAGAGAATTTAGATCTGAAAACATGCATGGATGTAGTTTTAACAAGAAGGAGGTGGAAACACAAATTTGCTCCCCCCTTCCCAAACCTCCTGGCATTGGCTGCCAGCCCCTGGGCATGCACTGAAGGCAGCAGTGAGCTGCACATGCAGCAATTCTCTTTGAAGTGGCTTGCACAGCAAACTGGCAGCGACAACTTCAGAAGGGAAGGTTTGTCCTTGGGGAATTTAAAATTAGCATCATAACATGCAGTGCTTGTCAGAGCAGCCATTCATCAATGATGTAACTCTGCCAGCACAGTTGTAAGTGATCAGCAGAGCAGGAGGCATTGGCTGAAAGATGGAAGTTAATTTTGACCGTGCATTTGGAGGCACTGTGATATGTTTAGCAACAGGCAGAAGTGGTAATGACTCATTAATTCCACTTTCTGAGATCTCTCTCTGCTGACTGCGTGTGCAGCTGCTGTGTGCCCAGATAGGTTCTTGTGTCTCATGTACTGTGTGTGAAGTTTTAAACACAAAATACAGCCCAGGTGGTCTGGGGAACTCCATCCAGCTCCTAAAGGCCTTCTACTTTGTTGTCCTCAGAAGCAAAATACAAACAGTCAGCTGCATGGCGAACCAGCAGCAGCTTGTAGATACATCCAACTGAGCCACAATGACCAGCCTGAGAGGTTTATATTGGAATTAAGTCTGCACGATGCAGATGACCTCCCAAATTAGTCTCTTGGTAGGCATTTTACAAAATTGAAATGCTGTTTCCTGCTAGATGTGGAAACCTGCTAGGTAAGAACTGCCAAAACTGCTCAGCAGGAGAGGAGAGCAGGGTCTGTGATGGGTCTGACCCACTGACACAAGTGTCAGAACAGGAGGCTTTGGTGCCACTAGGGCAGTGCTGAGTCAGGGCTTGTAGCTTTTTGTTACCCCTGCTTTCCCTTAAGTCTGTGCTTTTGTGTCTGGTCTCCCCTTCCCCTGATGGGGGAACTGAGCTTTGCACTTTGGTGCTTGGTGGGAGGCAGGACAGCTCCACACACACCCAACTCCAATCCCAGCATTGAGGGAAAGGCAAGAAATGTTCCCAAAGGTGTATGTGGGGATTTTTTTCCCCCTGTTCCATCCATTCTTAACTTCTGTGCTTCTGCAGCCAGGCCACACCCTCCCATATACAAGACAAAAGTAAAACCTAGACAGTCAGTTGTCTGGAGATGCCACATGTTTATTAATCCATTCTAAAAAAAGGATTACAGCATTTTTATCTTGCTGTAGTACAGAATAAATAAAACCATAAAAATAAAAACATGTGGTTAGATATTTTTGTACTGGTTCTACAACGAGTTATATCTGCAAATAGAAAAATATAAGAACCCTTGTTAATTCATGGCTCAGTGGTTATCAGAGAAGGATGAACCTGGAAAAAGACTGGGAAAACTCTTGAGTTTGACTGCTTACCCAATGCCACTGGCAACCTAGCAAGACACAGCTTTGGGAGGAGGAAAGACAACACAAGGTCAGCAAACAGGTGACCTTGACACAAAAGGGCTGAGGTTTAGCTTGCTCCATGGCTTATGTTTTGTTAGAAAAAACAATTTAATTAATTTCTGTCCTACTACTCCCAGCTTCCCAGAGAGAAGTCCAGTCTGCTTTAAAGTCCTGCTGCAGAGCCAAACCCTCCTGCGCTGGCCTTGTCAGCCAATGACTGAGCCAAAGGTCAGCTGTGAAGATGGAATTCAAGGTCACCTTTCACTGCAGGACACCTTCCACTGTCACACTGGGCTGGACAGGGGGCATGGGAGTGGGCAACAGGAACGGGAAAACATCTCATTAGACACTGGGCAGCCAGAGGTGAAAGACCTCTGTGCCCAGGGAACTGACACCAGCAGTGGTAAGGAAAGTTCCTAATTGCACTCACACATTTTTGCTACCTCACCTGAATCCCGCTGCTTCCCCTCCCGACCCCAGAGCTGCTCAGCTGAGCCATCACAGCCACAGGATCTGACCTGAGTCCATCTGGAGCCACAGAGAATCCTGGCTCCTCACACAGAGGTTCAGGCAAAGCCACTTCCCATCTCTTTCCAAATTCCAGCTTGCATGGACACAGTGGTGCAGAAAATAAAAGGCTCAGCTTTGGTCACTGACATAAAGCCTGCTCTGGACAGTCACATCAGTTCAACAGCCTCGTGTTCCCCATGCTCCTGCTGTATCATACAGCCAACTTTGTTGTTGAAGAGACGAGACAGACTGCCCTTCTGGGAGCTCCTGCCCTGCACAGACCTCTCCTTCTTCAAGCGCCGCTTACTCCTCTTGCATATCCCCCGGATGTCCCAGATGCGCAGTGTGCCATCGTGGGAAGCCGTGTAGAGCAGCTCGTTGTGGATCTGGAACAACAGGGTCACAGCACAATCAAACTGTCAAAAATCAGAGCAAACACAGCTTGAGCCCAACACTTAAGGCCTGAGCTCCTTGCAAGAGCCAGTATAAATTATCACAAAAGCTGCTGAAGTGGGATGAGACGCTACCAAGTCAGGACTCATTTCTCAGCCACTTCACAGAGCCATAAACAGCAAGAGTTATTAATAACCCAGACCCTCTGGAAAAGCAATGGAGAACTAAACCCAATGTCAAAGCAGGCTATGGTTGGGAATTTCTGCACTGTTTTCAGACTGCTGGTTTCGATGTGGAACTTAAGGAGGCACCAAAATCATCATCAGTTGGCAGCAGGGGTTCAGGAATGCTTTCTTTCTCACTTCCCTTCTTCCTTTGCACTAAATTATAGGTACAATTCCTCCTTCAAACCCCACCGGTCTTCAAAACCTGCAGTAATTTAACCTGGATTCACTGCTGTGGTTTCATTTCCTTTATGGACCATTTGCTGCTATTGGTAATGTTTCCAATTGCCCTTGTCCTGCCCTGGAAGCCAGATATCAGCCTTGGTGATCTTCCTGTTCCTGTATCAGTCTGTCACCCATGGGTGCCCTGTGGTTGCTTGTCTGTGCTGTGACAGTGAGCATCTCCCTGGCTTACATGAAGCATCACACAAGCACCACACCTCTCATCCAGCCCTCATGATTGTACCTAAAATCACCTTAAGGTTGTCACTTCTCAATCCTCTCTCTTCCTGGGTTTTTTTGCCCCTGTACAGTTGGAAATTCAATGACAAAGAACATAAAGTCAAGCTTTGGTCTTGTCAATACTTGGGGCTGCCCAGGGTGGTTCTATCAGGTACTCCCCAAACACATCCAGATGTTTGCCTGCTACACAACAACTGCCCAGTAGCAGGAGGTTGCAGTTTAAGATCATCCAGCCACTTGCTAATTCAGAAGAATAGACAAGAGAAAACTGTATTTACAACTTCACGTGCTTGGGATCAACTCCAAAAGGAATTTTATCTCCTCTCTTTTTCTTTGGACTGTCAGCCTGCCAGAATTACCAACAATATCTCCCATTGTTAATGAAAATCTTCATCCTGCACACAGCTTACTGAGATCCCAGTGCAGGGAGATGCAGATTCTTCGAGTGGCTGCCCCATCCATGGAAGTGTTCAAGGCCAGGTTGGAAGGGGCACTGAGCAATCTGGTCTAGTGGAAGGTGTCCCTGCCCATGGCAAGAGGGGTTGGAATGAGGTCCCTTCTAATGCAAACCTCTCTATGATTCCATGGTCTTTGCATGGCCACCAAGAATTACTAATTCCTCCTGTTTTAACTATTAAATGGCAGTCTCACTTGAGCCTAGCCATTATGCAAACAACATTAACTTTCAGTTTTAAGCCAGTGGCAGAAACTCCTCCATTTTCCTGGCAGGCTGTGGGTCAGATATCACTACTGAGCTGTAGTGATATCTGTTTGGGGATACCATGCCCCTGGATGATTTGGGAGACAATGCTATAATTATTCTGCCTGCATAAGGCATGAACTTCTTTTCCCCTTAGAGCATTGCAAACACTTATCATTAGTGTCTTGTAATGGAAAGGGTCTCATGAGGCTAGAGTCCATTCTGTGCCCCACACAGCATCAGTTCATCTGCCTCAGTTCTCATGGCTGCTTATCCAACCTGACCTGAAAAAACCCTGATCCCAGACATGGGGCTGTCCCTGGGGACTCGTTCCGTGGTTTCACTTATCCTTATGATTATTCACAAGCTTTTCTAAAATTACATACAGAATATTCAAGTATTATGCTAGAACAGCATCCAATCCAAGACACACAGAACAGTCAGCCACACCAGTTCCCACAAAACAAATGAGGGAGCAATCAAAAGGAAGAAACCCCACCAAGAAAGCCCTTCCTGACCTGGATACAGTTGATGATGAACTTGTGTCCTCGGAAGATCTTCTGCAGGACTCCACTCCTGGAATTGAAAGCTCTTGCACAGGCATCACCACTTCCTGTGAACACTGACACACAACCACACAGCACAGCCAGATGTGAGCAGCCGCATGAGGACAGTTCATACAAGTTCAAAAATGCACCTAAAACCAGCTCTCAGCTCTCATGCTGACCCCAGCATGCTTGTTTTGAGTTGTATTTTTTGAAACACTGAACTGATTTAAACCCTAAGTTCCTACACACACCAGCATTTCACTCTACACGTGCTTCAAGTATCTATTTCTGCTCTTCTCTTCCACAGCTATTTCCCTGCCTATAATAATTCTAAGCAGGCAATTGATCTCAAGTCTGGTTTTAAGGATTTCCACTCAACCTTTCATTTGTTTTACCAGAGTTATTTACAGCTTTCCATTCAGTAGTCCAATGTTTCTATTACTTCTGCTGCTGCAAGAGGGGCAGGGCTGGGGTAACTAAATTGAGCATGACCAGGAATTTTGGCTATTCATCAGGTTTCCTTAGAGCACCTTACATGTTGAAAGAACAATTTCTCAACACTTCAGGATCTTCACATCATATCCCCAGACTGCTGCATCCAGGAACTGTAAGGTAGAGTTAATATTTAGATTTTGTACTTAGCAATATGCCCAAAAAGGAGCCCATTCATGTGCTTTAAAGGTTACAAACTCTCTTGATAAACACTTCCCTTTAGTTAACACAAACTCCTCAAGTTTATCTAGACATAAATATTTCAGAGCTGCAAAAAGCAATATATTCACTGCTCCCTGCATTTCATGTCTTTGCAAAAGCCACTAGCATGGGAAGATTTTTACAAAACTGGCGTGCCTGAAGCCAACAGATTCCTTATCTTTTAGGAGAAGTGAGGAACTGAATCTCTAAAGAGGGGTGAAAAAATTATCATGGTTGTAAATTCAGGACTACAATAGCAAATGAGAGAACTGACTGTGTACTGCCATGAGCTTTTTAAATTCAAATGAAACAGCAGGGAGCTGGGCACCTCCTGGGTGCACCTCCAAGAAACATCTGGATGTGGAAAATCAATGTCACTTTATATGGGCCACTATAATTCAGTTTCCAGCAGAGTCCTGAAAAAGCATCATGTCCCACTCTGCAAATGAGGAAAACAAAGTAAAGCAGGGAACAGGTACTGATTTTTTCCCAGTGAATGGAAATCACTTAATTCTTTTACAGACATGCAGAGGGTAGGAACCAACTAAGAGCTGTTTTCACTGTGCAGCTGCCAGTTTACTTCAGCTGTTGCCATCAGAACTTCCCTTTTGACAGACATCCTTTATGTCCTTTGAACTGTCACTCTGGATTAAGGAAGTCTCTCTCCACCTCTGAATTTCAAAGAAGAGCTCTTGATCTAACCCAGATTTATCATTTAAATATATACTTATATATACCACCTGTGAAATAAACAACAACAACAAAATAAAACTAATTTTCATTTTTTACTTAATTTTCATAGACCCTTGGGAGAACAGTTTTGAAACGTTCCCCTGGAGCTTTTGCAACATGAAAAAAATATAAACCACATTAAGTTTTAAACGGCTGTGCACATACTTTAAGAGAAAAATAATCAACATATCATTAAATAAATTAGATTGAGAACCAGCTGTAATATTCGCCATGCTATTAATTACACAAGCAGACTGAAGAAAGCCACTGGAAACACATTCTGATGATTTAATGCTTAGTTTTCACATCTTTCTGGACTCCCTGTATACTATAAAGTGATTTTGGAAACAGACATGTATTTTTCCTCTCTTTCTTCTACTCTATTTTCTTATTTAGATCACAAACCCTTTGGGGCAATGAGCTTTTGGGCTCTGATCAGAGAGAAAGCAGCAGAATTAAGATCTTCTAACAGAAAATTACCACTCCATGGCTGAGATGTTCTTTCATGTTCTTGCACTGGTGCAAATGTGACATAAACCATAACAAACATAATTTAAACAATTTTTTCCGCATTTTTGAGAGGCAGTTCTGATCTGTCCCAGGTGAACAGATTGTATTTTATTTTACACTAGTTACAACACTGGTATCCAGTTAACATGTCTTTATAATTCTAATTCTAGCAAAACTATTAGATACTGTGGAAATCACTGATGAATGCACCACAACAATGCAAGCAATCATAGTACATAAATTAATTCTCAGGGGGAAATTTCCTCTTTCATTAATTAAAGTGCATATAATGCATTCAAACAAGTTCCTAGTATTTTTCCAGAGCTTTTTTTTTTTCTACCCTTTAAGTGAAACAATTTGATACTCCCTGTTTGACACTTCTAGTGTTTTTGCATTTGATTTAAAATAAGATCTTAAATAACTCTGTGAACTCTTCTGTCACACTATCAGGATGTTCTTTGCATGTCTGACTAAATACAGCAATATTGTCTGCATTTTAATTCAAAAAAAAGAGTGTTATGGAAAAATAATGTATGTGTATGGCAGGGACAAGTTGGTAGAATGAGGGGGAAGAGAAAGCTGCAGAGCTGATGGAGGTGGCATCAGATAATGAAACTTTTGTTTGAGCTAAAACTTCCTTTTCTTTACAGTTTGGTCAAGCCTCTACAGGTTGGAAGAAGAATAGGATCAACACTGAACAACTGCAGCTCTGGAGGGGTCATTAATGAAGGAGAGAGTCCCTGTCCTCCACTCAGACCTGCATGTCCAGCACAAGATCAGGCAAACATCAGCTTAGCACAGATCACACTCACCTTTGGCTAGTCTGGACAAAATCAGTGCTTTGGTTTGTGTCTTTATAATTAAAAGGGGGAAAACACACACACAAAATCATCAGTACTTTGTCTACCAGTGATCATCCCAGATTAGAAATTTCTGGTTCATTTCCCTTGCTCTACCTGCCTGCATCTTGGAGCAATAATAACTTGAAGGTAAGTGTAGGTTCAGACCCTTTCCCCTTCCATTTCAGCCTTCTAGCCAACTGTGGAAGCTGAAACCAGCAGAAATTACAACCTGAGGTAGGGGAGAATGGGGTAATTCTGCCATGGAGGTGAGGAGAGCTGAAATAACCATAAATTATAAATAAATATTTTACTGGAGAAAAACAGTGATGTGGGACTCATGCTGAAAGAAAGACCAAAACAAGGTTTCCTGGCTGAAGTTCTACCTCTGGGCCTGGTTACATGCTACATTTCCAAACATAATTAAGAAATCAGTTCAGTTACTGGGTTATAAATATAGTCAGGCAAGCATGGTGCTAGACAACTGCTACTAAACTGTTCAGGTACAACTCTGCTAACGTGCACCATCTTGCATCTGTCAGCTATTTATCACCATCACACTGAGGAGCTGCCAAAAGAGAGATCAAGGCCCAGATAGCAACCACTCAATTTAGTGTGATGTGTTCACTTCAAAGCTGAAGAAATCAAAATCAGGAAAGAGCTGTGAATGTCTAGGTTAGCTCAAGACAGCCGTGGCCATCTCCTTCAGGGTAGGAGAGAAGAGAGGGAGAGAAGTTCTTCTTTGGGAAGCAAGTAAGGTACATCAAGTCAAATACCAGAAGCAGGATAAGACCAGGATGACACAGAAAGGTTCACTGATCAAAACAGAGGTGTTGTCTTGCAAACCAAACCCAGACATGCAGAAGGAAAGCCAGCACAGAGAGGGATTTAAAGAGGGAGGTTTGATGGTCAGCAACAGTCAGTGATGGACAGAAACCACTGTAAACAGAAGGTAGGAGAGCTGAAGGTAGGAGAGCTGAGTCCTGAGCATTAGTAAGATTTGGCTACTAGAGGAAAGTGATTTGGGGAACAAATCCATGAATGATAACAGATAATAGGTAAAGAACTTGTGGAAAATGAGTCTAGGAAATGGTCAGAGCCTCAACAGGAAGCCTAACAGTTAGAAAGGAGCAGTGAGCATGTGAGATGTGATTCTGGCAGCAGAGAGGCACAGGGCTGTGTGTCCAGCAGCAGCACTTGTTGTCCCCAGCACGCAGCAGAAGCAGGTGACAGACATCAGACTAGTTGAGGTTAAACCACAGCAACACAAACAACCAGACAGCTCAGGATTTAAGCCACAACCCTTGGTGACAGAAACAAAACAACTGCCTCTTCATTTGTGAGAAGAGGGAGATGAAAATGGAGGGAAGGCCTAAGCTTCCCACATGGAGTGGTGCAGCAGTTTGGTACTGATCGTAAACATTGGAGTAGAAAAAAACTGAACACTTCACAAGTGTGCAAAATTATTATCCATTAACAACCTTCAATCAAACAGAAACATTGGAAAGGAGACTGGAAGGGGCTGGAGAACACAGGAAAGGCAACTTACAGATGCCAGCGTGGTATTTCAAAGTGCTAACGCTGTGTTTGTGAGCCTTGTAGGTCTGGATCCGCTCCCCAGTGTCTACAAACCAGCACTTCACCGTCCTGTCCGCGCTCCCCGAGTACAGGTGACGATTCACCAGCTGAGGGGAGAGAAAAACACATCAGCAACGGCCTCTCAGGCACCTTTGTGAAAGAGCTGCACTGAAGGGACCCATACCAAGTCACATTTTCCAACTCAGAGAGCAACAAGCTGCACCTTGAAACAGAGGAGTGGTGAGCAAACCAACCTTGAGTTCTTCATAGTTGCATCTCTCATTGACTTCTGGGTCTTAAAAACAGCCCCCAGCTTTCAGAACGTAAAGGCTTAGCCCATCTGCTTGTGCCAGCAGGCAGCATTCCAGGGAGCTTAACAATGCTAACCCTTCATCCATAATCAGTTATGTTACTAAAGCCTCAAAAACACCCCAGCTGTGTTGTATGCAAGCATATTTGACAAGAACTCCTACCCAATTGTTACTTTTTAATTACAAAAAAAATTCAGAACAATTATGAGTAACAAATTTTTTTTAAAAGGTAAATTAAAATCCTACACATCATAAACCAGGGTTTATGTTTAGCATGATCATTCTGCACAAAGTCAGTATTCAGACACACTAAACACAACTCTTCCTTGAAACTGTTCTGTCTCTGCATTTCCACAAGTCTTTTTAGACTGTTACTGAATGATTAAATAAGTAACCATCATGACACAGGTTTTTAAACGTCTCCAAGCAGATTGTCTTCTGCTGTGTGCTACCCCTCATTGCACCAGTCATCCTGCACATTGTGAGAACTCACTGGTGAGGAGGATGGGGTTTGTTCCATATAGACGGGACAGAGAATGATGGAAGGAAGGATTGCAGCTGGGGAACAGAGACAGAGAGAAAATAACTGACCTGTGCAAGACTAAAAACCAATCAGTTCATAGTAAACAAAACTACACAAAGCCTGGAAGCCCAGCAAGGAAAAAATCCAAAGTGCATAGAAAAATCTGGCATTCTCTGTCTGTGTAAAGACATCAAACTGAAGGTTTTCACAGCCATTGTTACAGAGAGCCCAACTCCTGCTGAAAGCAGCCAGTCACTCCAACACCCAGCTGTGGCTCGAGGGAAGTTTTATGGACTTGCAGCAGTCTCTGTATCAGAGGGATGGAGAGACAGGAGGGAGAACCCTCATCCCCCACCAAGAAGTGGAATTTCCCCAAGGAGTAATGAATGGTACCTTGTTTGTCCACCAGACACACATATCAGAAGGTTTGAATGACCAGCAGTGCACAAACCCCTGATGCTTCTCCTGTATCTCCAGGAAACCAGCAAAAATCAACTCGTGGTCTAGCTCACAGAGCACTTTTAAGGGCTGGTTTTCCTGTCACCTTAGATTTGGTCCCCACTCTTTGCACACTCTGTCTGTAAGGTTGGAATGTTCGTGCTCTTCCATCTCCACTCCCAATCCAAAAAGGAATGACCCCATTCCCAAAAGGCATCAGAAGTGAGTTTTGTATAAAACAGCACTGTGCTGTGTTGCAACATGAAGCAAAAGGTATTTTAAGATATGAAGCACTACAGTGATGGGACTGTGATAACCCACACAAGAAATGTCAGCAGGCAGACCAAGAGGCTCCCTTGCCACAGCTCCCACCAGCTCAGCCAGAGCAGGACATGCCACACCTCCTCCCAGCAGAACCTGGCCCATGGGAGAGATTTCACAGCTGAAAGCCAGGAGCTTGTAAAGCACAAACCACTGTAAAAAGCCAGCAGTGCTTTGAAATGTCACTTCCTATTACTTTTAAGCTGTTTTAGCCACAGTATTAATGCTACATCTCCATGAGGAGAGAGAATAAATGGCCAGCAGCACTAACAAAACCAAGAACCACAAGTTAGCCTGAGGAAGGACTTTTAAATTTCAGTCTGTCCCTGAATAGGCATGAAGAGCATTGTCATGTGCACCTGCTAAATGGAAGAGGATGCTTGGAGCTGGGATCCTGCTGCGTGGTTTGTGGCCAAGTTGTTGCATTTCTTTTTTAGATGTCTTGCTAGCAGCATCCACCCACCCACTGAGCAAGGAAAAACACTAAATTATAACCTCCACAGGTAAATGCCATTCTGCATTAATGGGACATTAGGTTATACCAGTTCATTTCTACATTTAAGTGGGTGTATCAATGAACAGGACAGCTGCAGCTTACCTAGATTTGCTCATTTGTCAGATACAAAAATGTTTGAAGTTATGTAGGTTTACTCAAGTAATTTATAGCATCAGGATTTTTAGAGCCTAAGAATCATAGAATGGTTTAGGTTGGAAGGGACCTTAAAGATCCTCTTGTTCAAAACCCCTGCCATGGGCAGGGACACAGTCCACTATCCCAGGTTGTTCCAAGCCCCTTCCAACCTGGCCTTGAACACTTCCAGGGACGGGGCAGTCAAAGCTTTTCCAGGGAACCTGTGCCAGGGCCTCAGCACAGGAAAGAATTCCCCCACAGGAAAGAATTTCTTCCCAATCTTAATCTATCCTCTTTTAGTTTAAAGCCATCACTTTCCCCTTGTCCCATCACTCCACAGCCTTGTCCAAAGACCCTCTCCAGTTCTCTTGGAACCCCTTTAGGCACTGGAAGGGGCTCTAAGGTCTCCCTGGAGCCTTCTCTTCTCCAGGCTGAACAACCACAACTCTCTGTGCTTGTCTCCCCAGCAGAGGTGCTCCATTCCTCTTCATCATCTTTGCAGCCTCCTCTGGATATGCTCCAACAAATCCATGTCTTTCCTGTACTGAAGATTCTACAGCTGGATGCAGCACTGCAGGTGGGGCCTCACAAGAGAAGAGTGGAGAAGAATCACCTCCCTTGACCTGCTGCCTGCACTGGTTTTGGTGCAGCCCTGGATAGGGTTGGCTTTCCAATATCTGACATCTGGTGAGGTGGTCAGTACACCAAGAATCTCAATAAATACAGAGCCTCTATGCTGCCTCATTAAACACTTCCATGCACTTTCCTTCCCCTCACCAATTTAAGCAGGAGAGCACAGTAGAACAGGATTTTCAGTCTTGCATGGGAAAGGAAGTATTAACAGGTTAAACAATCTACCAGATGCCACAGAATGAACCTGAAGCAGAGCCAACAGCAGACCCAGGGCAGGCTCTGACTGTCACACAGCCCCTCATTGCCATGGCATTCTTATAAAACAGCATGAAATGGCTGTCAGCGAAGAAAGTCTTCAAGAGCTCTCAGCTCAGGCTGAAGTTGCAAATCAGATCTGTCTTTAGTGATATGATAGGCATAATCTCATCTAAATTGGTTCACATCTCCACAGCTAAGGATAGCACCCTTACAGTCACTGTGGTCTGGGCACAATTCCTCTCATCCTGAGGCACATCTGAAACAGATCATGCCTTAACACTCACTGTTTCCCTTTCCCAACAAGGACAACCCTCTCAGCTGTGGCCAGAATAACTTAGGTGAGATCATTCCTTCACTTGACTAAAGCTAGGTCTAGTTTACAACTCCAGCCTAAGCTGCAACACTTCAGATACCTGCATTTACTCTGTATTCAAAATAATAATTATCATCACTTACTGTTCCCCCAGCAAAAGCACCTTACAAGCTGACCCCACACTCTGTGGTTTCAAAATGTTCAGCAGACACAGTTACATACTCCAATCTGTATCTGCCTAGAGAAGAGGTGACATTTTTAACACTGTGTTTTCCTTGACTGGCTTTTGAGCACTTGGTTCACTTTGGCCAACTGCCCAACAAAGCTCCTGACCCAAGAACACCATGGCCAAGCAAGGACACCTGCAGCAGAGTGGATGACACAGAACAGATTTGCAGGTCAGATACCAATGGCTGAGTGGGCATTTCAAACCCACGTAGCTTCAAAAACATTAAAAACCTGACAACAGTTTGATGCCCAGTTCTAAAGCCTCAGCCAGACAGCAGAAAAAAACCACTGCAGTGATATTCACAATTCTGGATTGTTAATTTTTCTCATGAGAAATTTTGCTTTGAACCAGGTGAAACACTGACATGTGAATGGAGAAAATTTGTCTTAATCCTCCACCCAAAGTACTGGAGATGTAACTATTCCTTGAAAAAGTTCAGTCAAACTGCTTGTGAGCTGCAGAGTAATAGAAGTAGCAAAAGACTAGTTGTAAACACTTTAGTAGTTACAGGTCTCATTAATAAGAAAAAACCTTGGTTGTAGCCTGCAAATACACCAGAATTTTAATAAAGAACAAATTATCACGTCCAGGGTTGGTCTCTCAAGACAATCACAACCCTATTGCTTCACAAGCTTGGCTGAGCTGCATAAATGCAGCAGCTTAAGCCAACTTCTACCTGTAAAAATGCCAAAAAATATCTGCAAAAGAGCTGTTTATCAGATATTTCAACCTTATAGGAATGGACTTTGGCCTCCCAATTAACCTTTGCTATGAGAAATAATTTTTGGAGAGCCAAGGAGAAGCAATTGATTCTCCAAAGAGATTTGGACACATCTTTTTGCTGAGGGTCTGTGCACTCAGACTGGTCTTCATGAACTTCAGGATGAGTTCACATGAGCAACCACATACCCCATCACCAACTTATTCTTCTCGTGGGGGTCAGTGTTCCTACAATCTGGAATTTGGGTCTTCTGTTCACAGCCACTTCTAAGTCAAAAATCACCAAGCTGGACCAATCTCAAGATACAACTATGTAAGCCTTGGGCTGAGTTAAGAGTTTCAGGATCCCATTCAAACCACATCCATTTTAACGAGCTAACAAACTCCCTGTGGGCAAGAAATTGTTGGGGTTTTGTTTTGTTTTGTTTTTTCCTGAGAATCCATCTAGAATGAGCTCTCTGGGCTGGCTGTTAAAGACAATGTTTTTCAACTTTTTTACTGCAGCGCAAAGTGATGGCTCCGTGTTTTGTTCTTACAGATATTGTACACCTTCACATTTCACTCATTCACATCTTCATCCTCTGATGCAACAAATACAAACACAAACTGAAAAAAAATATGTTAATTTAACTGGTGTGGCAAGAAAACATTTCTGTCCCCGTGATCACAACAGTTCAGCACATAAACAGAGTTCAGGCAGTGGCTTTGTTCAAAGCATTCTTTTCTTCTAGTCAGCTTTAAAAGGCAACTGAAGGGAATGGTCCAAACAAAGGAACTTTTGCAGGAAAACCAGAAGCAAGTCCTTGCCCACTCATGTTCATGCTCTTCAAAAGGGAGTTTTCTTGCAAGAATGTTTGCAGTAGGATCCAAGCTAAATTCCAAGCTGGATCATTTCTCTCTGCCAGCTTTTGGCAGCACAATTTTGATAAATACTCGGAGGCAGAACAATCAGCAAAGGACAAAGCAATCCTTGTGAACAGTTTGCAAAGCTACTTAGGAGAGACATTTAGAAAAACACACACAAGTAAATATTTAAATCAGGGTTATTCAGCCTATTGCAGGCAGACACATTAATGAAAATGCATATTTGATTATTAATTGCAAATAGTGGTCTCTAGCCAGGCCTGAAATTTTAAGTGGAAGAATGAGCATGAGCTATGTGGTTACACTCAGCCCACCCTTGCTTTTTCTCATCACTTCCTATAAAATCTCATTATTGGCTCTTATATGAAGAGGGAGCTCCCAAAACAGCTGCTGTACTTTGTCTGCCAAGCTATCAACACACTGCAGGAGGAGGAGAGTGAAGAGTTCTGGCTGCTCCACTGTGAGTTACCTTGCCTGACTGGGAAAGTCAAATAATCAATGCTGCCAAAGCACCTAACACAATTCCCACGGCAGATAGAAAGTCTCCCAGCAAAACCTCTCAGCCCAATTTAAATGGTGGAAGGAGGAGAAAAGTGGCATTATGAACATATAAAGCTGCAGAACTCCTTTGGCAGCAGAGCACACGAGGGGGATTCAGCTGGTCACCTTCACCAGCCTGACCCTCAGACAGCAGGATGAGCCTGCGGAATAGGGCAGCTCAAGCTCATCACTCCCCTGCCCAGAGCCACCAGGGACAGGGCACAAGGGAAAGCCCAAAGCCCACCAACACTTTCTGTTCTGCCATGCTAGATGAGAGTTGTTTCCAGGCTCCTCTACTTACACTGGCAATAACACTTCAAAGGATCTTAGAGCAACTAGGGAATGACCAAAATCTGAACCTGTCTGTGGCATCATCCCTCTGCTTTCCACACACCACCACTGCAGGAAGCAGGGTGGAAAACAAGGGTGTGCTTTATGGCTATCTACCCAGAAAACTCCTTCAAGAAGCTCCAGGAATTTCCATTCACTGCTACAGCAAGATATTGGTGTTTACTGTAAAGCAACAGGAGATTACTGGAACAGACCAGACCTAATTTGCAGCAGTTCAGGACATCCTGGGGCATTCCCATCAATAACAGCTTTTTAAAGTTGGGGAAAATATGGTCTCAATATCCAAATTTTTCCTGATCCGTGTCCAGGATGAGAAATCACACCGAGCATTTCTCAAACTTTTTGAAAGGTCATCCTCCCTTAGGGATCTTTATTTTAATAAATAAAATGAAAAGAAGTCTTTCTTTTTCTTTCCCTTTTTTTCCTCCCCACACAAGCATTGTGCCACCCAGAGAACAGGTAACTGCCTTCAATTGCTGGCACCAACTCAGCTCCTCCAGGACAGCAGAATGAAAATGTGATGTAATTAGCAGCTCACTGCTGCACTGAAGAAAATGAATTACTGTCAACAATTAAAACTTCTAGCTACTGTGGGCAACTGACAACCACCTCCCAGTCCTTCCTGACCCAGGGTTTAAAAAATACCATCCCAGCTCATTGCCACAGATTCCAACGCTGTCACTAAGAAGCCTGAGGCAAAAAAGGCCCCAAAAGCTTTCTGAGAACAAAACAAAAATAATAATAAAAAACACACCTCTATTCAGGAAGTTTCCTTTCTGTTGAAACATCTTTGTACAGATTCTGGAGATTGACCCCTTTCTAAAAGAATGAAAATACCATGTGGGCCATGCTGAGTGGCAGCCAAGTGGAACAGAAGGGATAGTGTTGAACCCAGAAAGGCAGAGGGAGGAATTAGGAAAGCTCGACAGCCTAAAGCTATTCAACAGCAGTGACTGCTTAAGCTGGGATAAGTTTGAGAAGCCTGGACACTAAATGCTCTCTGTAGGGGCTGTTTGTACCTCAGCTGGACCCTCCCAGCCCCAAACATTAACTGGTGATGAGAGAAGAGAGGGGCTACCAGTCACTCAAGAAGATTTGGCCAGGACTGCTGCCAACACAGTCTTGGCAGCAGCAGCTTTCTTGTGTACGCTGAATTGTTCAGGTTTTCCAAATAGATGTATTGGTTTTGCTTTTCTTCTCCCCTACAAGAAGTTCTGTTTGTTTAAAGCCATTGCTTAACTCAGTGCTCACAGGCATTGCTCATTCCTGAGCATTCAAAGGGCATAATTGAATTTCCCAGGCTTCTGGGAGAGGGTCAAGCCAGCTTTGTGTAACAATTTTAGCAAGAACCCAATTAAATTAAGGCAAGCTCTGTTGTTGCCAATCTGTGCCTTGGAGAAGGGTTACAATTAAACAACAAAACATAGCGTGACACTAAGGACAGCAACAGATTGACTTCAGCATCCTCAGAGTACATCACCACAATATCATAAAAACAAGATTTAACACTAAGAATTTACCCAAGCAAGACAAACATTACTCCACGGCAATATGATATTGTGTGGGTTTTTTTTTTTTTTCTTTTCTAAAAGTGAAGGAAAAGAGAATTCTTTCAGTATTCACAGGTTTTTAGTCTTCTAGTGTCAGCTGTGACCTTATTTAGAAACAAAGGCAACTTTTATTAAACAGCTATTAAAGACACATCCTGTAGTCTCTGTAAGGGAAAAACACTTATGGACAACAAACACAAACAGGGAGAGCTGGGAGAAAAGCTACTGTCATTAACTTCAGCCAGACACATCCATATATAAACATTCATGCTGACCTGAAACTGAGTGACAGACCATCATGCACTCTCTTTAAATGCACTATTAGCATTTTCTGGTGGATAATGAGCTTGTGGATAACTACCGTTCCCCTCTTGCTTCATCTGCCTGACCTCCTCCTCTCCCCTGCAACGTTCACAAAGTTGGCAGCACTCAACAGAAAAATACTGCAAATAGAAAAACAGAGTATAGTTTTTCAGATCTCATTACATTTTTTTCCCTCTCTCCTCCATCATTTCCTGATTTCTCTCCTCCATGCTCTGCTTCTCTTTTCCATTTTCCTTGCCTGTTTTCTTGTCTTGGCCATCTGTTTCTTCCTCTTTTTTCTCACATCTTGTCTGTGTGGTCTTTAATGTAGGATTTCTTTCAGCTTTATGCTTTCCTATTACCTTTTGCCCACAGTTTTGGGTTGGTCTTTGGGTTGGGTTTTTTGAAGTTATCTGGTTTACTGAGTGTTTTTCCCCTCTCCTTTTTAAATTACCTGACCCTTTGTTACTTGCTCAGGTTATTTTCTTCAAAATCTGGTGAGGCTGACTACACAATCCCACTCAGATGAACAGTGCTCTCAGCACACCTTCTCACGAGCTCCATGACCTAGTGGAATTTAAATAGATTTTGAGCTAGAACTTAGACCAGGGCAGCCACCAGAAGCTAAGAGGAGATCACTAAGTGTTTTAGTGAAAGAGGGTTTGTCTCAAGACCAGAGAGCACTATTATTTTGTTATTACATAAATATTTAAGCTCACCATTTACAACCTGTCTCAGAAGAGCTTCTTTATGAATGAAATGATAACTGAGACCCCCATGAGTTAAGACATAGACACCCAAATGCCCTCAAGGAAGCCTCTGCCCTTACCTCTAGGCAAATTACTGATCCTTGGTGCTCTTTGAAGACTTTCAGCTGCTCTCCAGTGACAATATTCCAGGTCCTGATGGTGTAATCCGTGCTGCCAGAGAACAGCTCCCTGTTTGGTGCATCAAGTATAAGGCATAAGACGGCCCCAGTGTGTCCCAGCAGGGTCTGGTAGCAGCGCCCGCTGGACACCCACCAGACCTTCACAGTGCAGTCCGTGCTCCCTGTCACCAGCAGGTCCCTGCTCACTTTCTCCTCCTCCTCCTCTTCCTCCTCCTCTTCTTCCAGCACATCCCTGGAGGAATAGTGAGCTAGAGTCAGGACACAGTTCCGATGGCCCCGGAATTCCTGGATTTGTTTCTCCTTGTCCACGCTCCAGCAGCGGGCTGTCCTGTCATAGGAGCCACTGAAGAGATAGTCTTTAGCAACCAGGATTCTGCAAAAAATAAAGGTTGTGCATGTGAACAGTATTGCTCTTTTTACACAACCATCTTTTGTCACAATTTCAGTGCCAAGTACCCCAAAGTATGAAACAACAGCAAGAATATAACATCTCGGGCATTTTTAAAAATCAAACACTTCCCTGTTTCTACTTTTAAAATTGAGATCCCTCATTCAAGTACATTGATGCAGATATTTTTACACTATAGCATTGTAACTTTGTGCATTTTGTTTTGCTAAAATTCCTTCCAGCAAGGAATATCAAGTTTCACAAGTTATATATAATACCTAGAAGTTTTTTTTATTGTTTGGTTTGCGTTTGTTGGGGTTTTTTTTAAATTAGCTGCTTCTTGTTAATTATTCATTAATATTTCTTTATAAATATTAAGACCTGTGACAATAGCTTGGAATCAAAACAACAACAAAGCAAGAAAACAACATTCCAGGAATCTGAACTGTAACTGACAGTGTGCAAAATAACCATCTTTCCATCATCAAATAAGGAGAGCGCAAGAAAAAAAAATACACTTAATTTCACTTAGCTCAGGATCTCAAAATGTAAAGCACAAGCACTCCACTTATTACATGATTGAAGAGCAAACCAAAGATCACACCTCAGGAATTCAGCTTCCTGGGCCTTCAAAATAATGAGTTGTAGCTGCACAAACATATAAAACCAGAAAAAAAAAATCTACATCTCATATTTCCAAACCAGAGATAGGAAACATCCATAACCTGCCTTCTTTGTCAGCTGAGCTTGGTCCTCTGGAACCTTTCAAACAGGCAACAAAGTCATATGAATGGGGAACACATTTCCCATTTGCTGATTCAAGCAAAAATCAAGCCTGTGCCAAAACACAGAACCAGCCTTCCTAACTATTTACAGAATCTCACTACACATCATATGTGTTTTGAGTTTAGAAAGGAACTAAAAAGCCCACACGCCCACCAGAAAAGAAATGTTAAAAAAATACCAATCTTTGACTGCTCTACTTGCCATTAATTAAATCCAGTCCAACTATTAATAGGCACTTTAAATGGAAAGGCCAATCAGCCACACACAGTAAGTTTATTATTAAACTTCATTTGACCAAACAAGAATAATAATAAAGAAAAATCCCTGACTTTATCCCTCTTGCTGACATAAAAGCTCGACAGGATGTTTTTAAACCTATTTATCAGCAGCATCTGTTATCAATTGGATCATTTCTTCTGGAATTTCATTCCTAGCCCTGGATTCCATTCCCCTGCTGTGCGCCTTTCATTTCTCTCCTATCTGTGTCAGCAGTGTTGCTAGAAAAAACTAATCATTGCAGCACAGAACACGAACTCAGAGGTTTACACAGCCCCTTTTATGAGTGCAGTAATGGGGAACTGCAGGGAAATGATAGAGTGTGTGATAGCAGATGACAGGAGCACGAGGGGAGAAGCCCACCTGTTGACAATTGATGTGTGGCCTCGGTAAATGGCCAAGCACTGCCCGGTCACCACGTCCCACTTGCGAATGGTGTGGTCAGCACTGCACGTGAAGGCAGCCTCGTTCTCCAAGTGGCAAAAGGTGATGTAACTTTCATGTCCTAGGAATAACAAAGGAAATCTGTCACTGTGCGTGCAGGAAGGACAGACCAGGCCAGCTCTTCACCTTAGCCAAAAGAAAAATACAAACAAATGTACCAAAACTCCAGCTTTAAATGCACCGCCGTTCTTTTTGTGTTTAAAGATTTGTGTAAAACACAACCATTTCAAGTCACAGCAGAAAACTTCACTGACATCAGGATTAAGTGAAAGAGTAACAGTACAGTTCCACCAAGCAGGTAAATCAAACAGTATTATAAAAATGTAGTGAGATAGACTAATATCAATGTAATAAAATTCGGACTAATGAAATTTGAAACCAGTAAAAAAAATAGCTTCTTTTTAAATTTAAAAATGCTTTTGCTTCCTTCTTCTGAAAGCAGGGAGGAAAAGGCAGCATTTCAACCCAGCCCATTGATTGTCAGAACACAGTCATAAATCAAAGCATGAAACTCTGAAAATATGACCAGAGACTTACCAGCAAGTTTGATTTCATTGTCCAGGCAGAATGAAAAGCAAACAAAAAACATACCAGGTAAAGAGTCAGACAATACTTTCCCCCACATGACTAAACCCCACAATTTTCTAAGTATAAGTATACCTTTAAGGAAAAGAAAGGGAGGGAGGGAGGGAGGGAGGGAGGGAGGGAGGATTAGTGCACAATTGTTTACACAATATGTAGAGTACAAGAGATTCTACAGTTACAATAAAAACAGAGACAACTACTGTTTAAAAAAAAATCACACTGACAAACAAGGCAATATCAAACGAGAGGAATCAATATTACCACCTCAAGCTTTTGTTGCTGCTTAGCAAGATGTGTCATTTTTTCTATTGCAAAAGTAAATGCACCACATGTAAAAATCACCTTAGGATACAAGTCCCAGTTTCATCCAAGATCTCTTGTGTGAAATTCCTGTCACCTATCTAATCATTGAACTACTATTACCTTGCACTCTTCTGCTCTAACACTTAGACTGTAAGCTTTTAGGAGCAGAAATGTTTCCACTTAAGTCACTGTTACAAGAGTGACAGTTATGGCTAAAGTTGGTGGGCCCTACTGTGACTTAAACACTATTCTTTGAGGAAAAAGAGAAAAAAAATAAATGAAAGAAGGACAGTTGTGATTAAAGAGAGACAGCCAAAGGTATTAGAAAAACAGAATGTTGTAAAATAAAGAGATGGTAAAGAACTGAGGGAAAGCAGACTGCCCAGTAAAGCGCTGTTTCACTGACTGCAAAAAACAGATTTCACTACAATTCCTGAAGTTCAAAAGCCTTGTTGTAGTTCAAAAGCAAACCAGAATCCATGTTACAAACATATGGCTTGTTTCCTCTAAAACAAATTCATCAGATGCCAAAAATTAAACAGATCACCAGGGCTATAAGCAAAACTACACTCGTTCTCCCATATTTGTGAAACTTTCTGCAAAGCAGCCTGAACGGATCGGGTTTCAATCACTGGGATTTTTCTCACAGCATCATGAAATCCAGCTCTGAGATCAAAACAGCATCTTGGTTACTGCACCAAAGTCTGCCAGGCAGATTTTAACCATCAGTAATACTCGACCCACACACAGGGTGCCAAAACCCCATGTGGCAGACAAGGTCTGGTGCTGGTCTGGCCAAAAGCAGCCACCACACAAGTCTGCTGGTTGTGCTGTGGTGGAGCTTGAAACTGCATTAGACATACAGGTTTATCAGTAATTATAGCTTGTAAAATTAAAACTGACATGACAACTGCATGTGTGCATAAGTATAAAATATATACAATTATCTGATTCAACTGACAGCTCACAAACCACTCAGCCCAACCTTCTTCAGAGTTTACTCCAAACACTGGCAGATTCCATAATAATGGATGCTATTCAATACATTTCTTTTTCTAGTTTAAAGGGATTTCTAAGCCTAAAGCAAATGCAGTGAGTTTTCCAGAAGCTAGAACCATGGCAGGATGTGGGGAAAAAAGACAATACTCCATAGTGAAAAACAACCAAGCAAGCAAACAAACAACAAGGAAATCACAGCAATGTGATTTCTTCTTTGGAAGAAAAAAACATTAGAAATTCCAAATTTAACAGCTTCTTTTTTTCTGTATGAAAAGAACATCAGTGGGAATACAAACATCTTTAGCCCACATCTAAACTTTTGCATGTCCACTGTCTCCAGTTTTTTTCTTTTCAATTACTGACATGCCAGTCTAAGAAGAATAACTTTTTTTTATGATGTAAATTGAATTTAAATTGAAAAAGCCCAGCAATTAACATTTCTGTGCATCAGATGAGGAGGGAAAACAGAAGAAACCTATTTAGCAAGGTTCCTTTCCAGACTTCTGGGTCAAGAGGTTCTAAATAAACTCAACCTGGAAATAAGGTGATTAAAAGTAACAAAAGAAAAAAAAATAAAGGGGGGAGAGAATAACAAAAATTCAATATTTCTTCACAGGGTAAAACAGGGCTTCCAGAAAGTGACATAAGTTAAACAACTTTGCGCACCCTGAGATAAAAGGATCCGTGCATTCAGTAGTAACCTGTGTTGGGTCCCGCTTCACGCTGCTGTAATAAACACCAAAACAAAACCAGCATGATTTTGGCTGCCCGGCAGGGACTGAGAGAGACCAGAACACGCTGTGTGGCCTGTGCCATCCTTCCGACCCTCAGCCCAGGCGAAAAGCCGCTGCCGTACCTTGGAAGTGCCCGTGGCACTGGCTGTCGGCGGTGCTCCAGAGCCGCGCCGTGCCGTCCTCGCTGCCCGTGAGCAGCCGCTGCCCGTCGGGGCTCAGGCTCAGCCAGTTGATGCCGCCTTGGTGATCCGTGCAGACCTTCACGGCCGAGCCGCTGTTCCCCATCGCGGCGCTCCCGGCGCAGATCACGGCAGACCGAGCTCCGGACCTCCGGCCGTGCCCCACAGACCGACTTCTGCCATTACCTCAACTCCGAATCATCAGCGCGGCACTCGGGGCTCCTGCACGGAGACACAAAGGGGGAACGGGGGAGAGCGCGTTATATCATTTCATCCCCCCGCGGCTGCATCGTTTCCCCAGCCAGGGTGAGCCGAAGCCACGGAGCGCCCGTTTCCCCGCAGGATCCCAAGCCCCACGGCGGTAGATGGGCGCACACGGTGCCCGCCGTGCCCTCTCCATGGGCATCGGGGCACATCCAGCCCCTTGGGGGACTGAGCGGCGGTACCGCTACCTGGTGTCCTCGCCGAGGCTGCTGCTTTTTAAGCAATCTTAGCGCTGACTTTGGGCACGCCAAGGAGGCGACGCCTCCGAGAGGGGAGCCCGGGCTCAGGCGGCCCCCAAAGCGCCGGGCTGCCGCCATCCCTCCCGCACGGTCCCGCGGCATCTCGGCACTCACCGCCCCGGGCACGGCTCCGGCGGAGCGATCCCGCACTCGCGCTTCGGGCAGGGGCAACCTCGTCCCGCCGGGGCACCGGAGCCACCGCCGGGCCGAGCACAGGGTCCCCCCGGCCGCCGCCGCCTCCGCCCTGCGGGGAGGCGGGAAGGGCTCCCGCCGTGCCCCCTCAGCCCACCCCGGGGCGGGCCCTCACCCCCCGCCCCAGCCCTGCCTCCATTACCTCCCGCTCCACGTTCGAGCTGCTTCTCCCCGCGGCGGCCGCCTCGCCCCGCCCGCGCAGCTTCCACGGTGTTGCCGCTCTGCGCCTCGTCCTCCGCTCCAGGGGTGCCCGGCAGTGCTGCCCCGCCGGGACGGCCTCTGCCCGCAGCGACCCCCCTTGCCGGGGCAGCGGCCTCCCCGGGCTGCAGCCGCCCGTGCCGCCGCTCAGCCTCCCGGCGGGGCGGGAGGGTCTCTCCCGGCTGGGGTCTCGTTAAGAACCGGACCGCAGCCGGAGCAGCCCGACAGCACCCCCGCATGCCCCCGGGCTCGTCCCGGGGGACGCAGCGCTTCCTGCGGCACCTTCGCCCCTCAGGACGCCCGAGGGCACCGGCATTTCCTGCCAGGCTTCTCCGGTGCCTCCCGGGGGGCGCAGAGGCTTGCGCTGGGAGCTGGGTTGAGGGAAGCCATCGCCTTTTGTTCCTCTTCTGGCCCCTCTCCCTGGGCGAGCTCCTGCCACGTTTTGCCTCAGGTGCCCCCCACAGGAGCCCCAAAACCGCTGTCTCGCTTTGCCCCGACCCGAAGCTTTTGGGGCTCTTTCTAATTAGTGCAGCCCCTTGCCCATCCACCCCGTGGGCTTTGGCGGCGGGCCCCAGCTTTGTGCTGCTGCAGACCACCTGGCCGAGGGCTCTGACAACGTGCTGAAGGGTTCTGTCCCACCGTGCTGCAATTAAATGTAGGAAGGTTAAATCTCCTAAGCAAAGTAATGTGGAGAGGCTGAGAGCTCCCAGCAAGGTAGCAGCAGGGTCCGATGTGGATTGCCCCCACAAGAAAAGGGAGCTGCTGCTAAACTGTAGCTGAAAACACGCTGGCAGGGGTAGGATAGATAAATCACAAAACTTATTCTCCTAGCTTCTGCCCCATTGGATCGGAAAAGCACCTTTTTGTGTCAAATCCCCAGCCCCCCAGCTCCATTTCACACCCTTGGTGCAGTATCGGGGTTCAGCAGGCGCTCGCTGACATTCATGGGGCTCCAGCCCTGCTCTGGCACGAGGTGCCCCAGCGTGTGGGCAGGACAGAAACGCGTGCGTTCAATGGACAATTCCTGGGATGTGTTATTTTGCACAGCACGTTCTGGCAGAGGCCAAACGGGACTAGTATGTCACACCCAACGTAAACAAGGAGGTGATCCCGATTCAGCTGCCAGTTATAGCCATGCAGCCATGGAGAAACTTGCCAGACGGAGCTGTCGGGCTGCAGATTTGGGTTTTGTGAGGGTCAGGTCGAGCCCTGTGGTTTATGGGCCCAAGCCAGCTCTTTTCTGAAGACAAACGTTTCCGCACAACCCTTGTGCATTCAAGAAATGGCCGAGAAGTTCTGGTGTGAGACGTGAATTCTGTATTTCTTCCCTCTGAAAATCCCATTATCTGTGAAAAGATATTTTTTTGGACATAGAGGCCTGGGAATCGGGTGCTCTCAGGGAGTGTCCCTCACCATCTGCTCGTACATCTGTCAAATCCACTCACAAACCCCTGCCCAGAGTCCTTGCTTGGGAAACTGTAGGATAGATTAGCACTCCTTTTTATTTTCCTGTGTTTCTATGGTGTGAATAAAAGGAAAAACTCTGAGGGAAGGGATATTTTGTTAGGTTTGAAGCAGGTCTGCATATTTTAAACCCACACAGTTTAAGTCTCAAGGGGAGGCTGAGCTAGAGGGGAAACCCTTGGCCGCAGCTCAGCCATGCATCAGCTGTGGGAGCAGAGGGTGTGCTGTTCCTCCCCTTGCTCTTTTTAAAGTCTTTTCAAGGTTTTATAATATTATTTCAAATTAATATTTCCCTCCTGTGGTGACTAATGAAAACATCTGAGCTTTTGAATATTTTCATGAATATTTATTAATTTTCTTGAGGGTTTTTAAAAATCTTTTCTCAGTTGTTTTTATCTGCCTGAATTTTAGGTAAGTTTTCTTTATTGTATTTGTGCTCTTGTGATGGGTTTTTAATTGTAGGACAATGAAGAAAGTAAAAGAAAGTTACCTGCTGCTTGATTTTACTCCTCAGGACCAAAATCCTGCAGTTAATCCTCCTTCATCCACAGAGATGTGTACATACACAGATGCATGAGCTGCTCCTAGAACATCCAGGCAGTGAAGAAAACCTTAAGAAAGCTTCTAGATGTTTACGGCTGGATTCATAACACATTATTTGCAGGATCCAGTGGCTGTTGCTAAGTTTGGAGCCAAGTTTTGAGTCTTTAGGCAATTATCAGAAGCAAAAGAAGGTTGCAGAGTTTAGATCAGCTATACTGTGTTTTGGAAGGGGAGAGGGATGCCTCTGCCCTTCACCATGGATTATGACAGAGGTCCAGCATCAGAAGGTTCCAAATTCTCTGCAATTAAGCAAACAAATTGAGACTTTTATCTTCACATCATACCTTCATTCCACCAAAGGTTCAACCTGTTCTCACATCTCTGACCCAGCAACAACACAGTACAGGGAGACACTTTATTTTCCACACATACAAGACAGTAATGATCAGGTGCAGAATCCTCTGTGAACAACTTAATCCTGAATTATCTGTGCTTAGACTCACTTGCCAGACCTTCAGAAACACAGCATAGGCTCCCAGGCCTTAGAAATTACTAAGTCAGTATTTTCATCACTATCTGCACTGATATAAATGCTGAAGAACATTTCCCTTGAAAATATTTCAGTAATGCTGCAAATGCTTCCAATAATGTTGTTGCTGTTGTTTGTGGAGGAAGGAACACAGGCAGCTCCTCCATGTCCACCTCCCCCTCCTGGGGCCTTGGGTATCTGGATGGTCTTTGATGGACAACAAAGGTTCTTTGTTCTGTCAAAGAAGCAGAGCCAGTAACACCCCAAAGAAGTCAGCACAGAGAGCTCGACCAAAAACAAATGAATAAAATGTGCAGCAATGCAAATTATCTTTCTTAGAGAATTAACCCCTTCCATCATCCCAGCCCCTCCTCCTTCTCTCAAGAAGGGCTTTTCCAGCTGCCAGGGTATTTTCTCTTTCATCTATTGCTCTGTTTCAGGGTGTCAACCTCAATCACTTTCAAAATTGCTGATAATTAAATATTACCTCTTCCTTCACTTTGGAAAATTGCAAAAGCCAGCTAACTCTCTTAAAACTGCTGTCAGGGGCCTGAAAGATTTGTAATGGCACATCCTGCATGGATATCCAGCTTTGGTTGTTTTTTCTATGATTCAACCACATCATTATAGTCAATGAGAACTACAAACAAAAGCATGTTACATGGTGTCTCCAGAGGCAAGCTCCTTCACTGAGCAAACTGCTCTAAGAAAATTTCCCTGGTAAAGTTAAATTTGATTTAAAAATCAATCCAGTTACACTGGTACAATGTAAATAAAATTTAACCTTAAATAGATTTAAATGTAGCTTCTACTGGTTTGATTTAATCCAAAATATTATCAACATCTAAGTGGCTTCACTTTGCAGTAAAAATTGACATTGGTGAAGGCAAATTAGGTTTACATGGGTTCAATTATCACCGTGGAGCAGATGTTGCCTTACTCTGAAGTGAGGATGGAAGAGCAGTCTGCAGACTTTCAGACTGCAGACCCAAGATGCACGGCTGAACTCAGCATTGCAGCTCCTTCTGGCCCCTCTGCAACTGGCCTCTTTTACAGGCAATACAGTTCTTCCCTCCCTCTTAAAATGCAGCTTAAAATGCCCCAGGGTGCTCAGAAATCTAGTTTGGGTATAAACATTTAGCAAATTCCCCTGCAGGACAAAAGATGCTTGGAAACTGCCACTTACACAAGATTCTCCTGTAATTATACGTAACATTCTTTTGGTTTTTAACTAGATCTGAAACTGTATTTCCAAAACATTTATTTCAGAAAATACTTGGTTTTATGAGTTTCCTAACAAGAACACACATCTGCAAAACCCATGTACATCCCTGCTCCCCACTACTGCTTCACCTGGGTGCCCCTAATCAATGCCAGGAGTCTGAAAGCCTGGGATCTGGAGAATCAGCTGGTATCCAATGACCTAATGAATGGTTAGGTGATCCTAATGTTGCACAAATGGGCTCTTAGTAGCTGACTCTTATGTCAGGTAGTAATGGGAATTTAGCTGTGAACTTGGAGTAGGCAGAGAGAGGATTGCATTAACTTTCTGCTGTGATGAAGCAATGGCTTAAAAGCCCTGCTGCAAAGGCATCTTATCTCCCTGGCTAAGAAAGCAGCTGCAATTTCCTAGAAATTTTTGAGCTGTGACATGCCAGGAAGTGTAAGATCTCACGGCAGCTGTTTCAAAGATCACTGTAAATAGGTTTCTCCCCACACAGTCTATGGATTGCAAGGCCCTTCCGTCATGTCATAGCGTAGTGGGAACTTTACTGAATAATTCAAAATCACAAATATTTACAAAATTACAAAATAATAGTCAAAAGCTCATTTTACCCTGTTCCCTGCTTCGATGGGAGCCCTGCTGTTTCTTCCAGACGGTAAGTTGGCCTCTTGCCCAGACCATATATCTCTTATGACAGGCTCCTTAAGGACCAAATCTAAGTGGAAGCCAAAAGAAATATATCTTACTAAGTGACACAAGGGTAACTTTCTGAGTCTGATTCTGAGCCCATTTTAACTGCTTTTGCACGGATACAACTCTGCTGGCTTTAACTGCATTAATCCAGATTTGTACTGATGCAAGCAGAGAGCCCCAGTGCCTTTGACACTGGTACAAAAACAAATTTCCAAAAATGCTGAAGCTGCAGCCAGTGACCCAGGCAGTATTTTAACAATTGCATTCACATCTGGCCTCTGGAAGATTGCTCTGTTGTTTGTCTGCCTCATTATTAGCAGAGCCAAACCTTGGGTAAGGGGGAGAGCAGTCACGATCTCTTACACCTCATGGTTGCTGGGAAAGTTATAGGAACAGCTGATACCAAACCCACTGACCACAGAATAATCTTCTGCAGCCTTGACTGAGCTTTGTACGATGCTTTCAGGGCCAGACTGCCCCTGCTTCTGACACAGCTGCCACAAGAAGTGCACAGCTCTTCCAGGAGTCTGAGAAAGGCAGGGAAGGTCTTAGATGGATGTAGTTGGTGGTGGGAGTAAATAGAAGCATTCCAAGGGATGTCAAAGCTTCTGCCTTGCTCTGTGCCTCTGCCACATCATGGTTAGAGCCATGGCTAGAGCTGTTCTTCATTTTGTCCACCAAATATGAAAGTGGTCCCTGGTAAAGAGAAGGACACCAGGGTGAACATTCAGCCCACCATGAGGTTTACAAGCACCTCCAAAGCTTGAACAGCTCAGCTGTAATATCTCAAGTTGGATTCGTAGAAAAAATATTCTTATGATGCACCTATTCTATTTTGGCACTTCATGTTCTTTCGTGCATTTCTCATCTCATAAGACCCGTGGCTTTTCCTTCTCAAATACTCTCACCCTTAGGGCTGGATTTTACTTCTGCCTGATCTAACATAGGTTGGCTCAGGGAAGCTGTGCTGTTACACCTCCACCTCTGTTTGTGTGAGTTTGGGCTCACCAGTGGGTGCAGTCTGTCTCTCATGTTCCTCTTGGGCTGAATAGAACTGGAACAGCAGCAGCATCCTTGAGCCCACAGTGCCAGTGCCTGGCAAAATCCTATGGAAATGAATAGTACAATCCTGGCAAAACACAGAGAGTGACTGATGTTGTATTGAGGGGGGACATAGAGGAAGCCTGATGCCACACGCTGATGCCAGCATTACAAATCAGGTGTCAGGATGTCACCTCACTCCTCGATAATAGCCCACATTTCTCCTGGTGAATAAATCTTTCTTTGTGTCTGCTCTCCTTTTTATCTCCCTCCTGAGTTCCCAGTAGTGTTCATCCCACACTTGTTTTGGAAAGGCACCCTAACTGGAGTCCTCTCTTGCTGAGAGGAGAGATTGCAATTTAGCTGGTCTGTAACCGTCTGTTTCCATTCATTCCTGAGGTTTTCCAGCTGCCCACGAAAACAATGCACTGATACAGTCTGTGCAGACTTGAACCATGTCCAGAACAAAGGGTTAGGTGGGGCTGGGAGATTCTGGGGGTGTTCTTTGTCCTGGAAAATGGAGCAGATACTGGCATGACATGGTCAGAAAGATGATGGTGAAGGAGCAATCTGCTGATACCCCAACCCACACATGGCCCAGCACCAGACTTTGGGCTCAAGCATCCAGCTGCTCAAGCATCCAGCTCCTCGCTGAGCAAGTGTCAGGAGTACCAAACTCAGGCATCTAAGCACTGGGAGGAAAAACAAACTGAATTCCAAAGGGGGCTGGTGCTGCACTTTCACGGATGTGGAGTAGACAGATTTCATCAGAAAGGTTGTAGTATTTCATTTTTCAGTTAAACTCTCTCCCTCTCCTTTTATCTTCCCTTCATTTTCACAAAGAGGCATAAAATGAGTAATAAAAATTGCTAACAGCAGAACTTAATGATTTATATCACCAGATCTCAGGCAGAACTCCCTGTTGAGTTTGAGGGAATGGCCTGATTAAACATTGATGCCACAATATGGTCTGTCTTAGCAACAACACTCACAAGTGAAATTCATTGAGGGTATAAACCGTGACATTTAAAATGTCTGTTGGGTTAAATTTGACCAAAAAAAAAAAAAATAATGGTTGTGCGTGACTCTGGAAAATAAAGGCAATTGCCGTGCCACTTTATGGAATATTGTGTGTGAATCACTGAAGCTATTACATCTTCTACTGCCTTTTTCCTGGCCTCAAGAGGTTAACTTCTTCCCAGATCCATTCTGGGGGGGGGAAATAAGAACCACGTGCGTGTGCCACAGAGCTGTGTCTGGTCTGGGGATGCGGGTGATCCGGATTTTGTGTTGTTTGCCTGAGAGACCCACTGGAGAGAATAATGAAGGGGTTCAAAAGAGGGATATTCTTCCTGCCAGAAGTGGTCATTTAACTAGGCCTTCACTTACTTGTTGGGGGAGATTACTCACAGGGTCACCTGGCAAAAATGACTGGAAGTTAGGAAAGAAAGGGCCTCCTGCCAAGTATTTAAGAGAAAGAGAGAGAGAGAGAAATGGAGAAGAAACAGGAGAAAGAGCAGTGAGTTGGCTGCAGGGAAAGGGACATTTTGTGACTCAGAGAAGAAGCCAAGAATTATGGTCGTAAAGGGAGAGGGAGAGAGGGCCCTGGGCTCCTTAGAGGGCTTGATGCTACATTCTGGTGGCATTCAAGAATAAGCTGGCACAGAGAAAAGTCGCAGGCACTTACACATGGCTTGTGAAGCCCTAGCAGCAGAGGTGGAGCTCTGGGAAAGGGTGAGCAAAAAGCACCAGAGTGCCATGGGGCTCAGCCCTACTTCTGGAGCTGTAGGGCAGCTGGGCTCCCCCATTCCACCTCCAAAGAGGGACAAGGAGAGCCTGTGCTAGGAAACCAAGGCCAGGAGGCTCAGCCAAGTCACTCCACGGGTTGTTAGTTGTCCACTGTCACCCAAAGGGGGTCTTTGGGAAGCTGCTTCTGAGATACCCCCATAAATCTCAGCCTGGGCTGTTGTCACACCAGTAGGGACCTTCTGGGGGTCTGAGGCAGGGTGGACTTACACAGAATTTGCCCTTGATCATAGCAACAAAGGAAGCTGTTGCAAGGCAGCAGCAATGCACCCACTGAGATCCAAGGACAAAGGAAATACACAGACCCAGCACAGCTCCCTGCTGCTCACACCACTTCAGCAAAACATCTGCTCACCCGGAATAAAATCCCTCCCCTGTTCTAAGCAGATCAGTTCCCCCTGAAATAGCAATAGGAGCTGCTGCATCTGTTCACACCATGGCCAGGCTTCAGCCCCAGGAGGATGAGGCCTTGGTTCAATCAGGCTGAGCTGCCTGCTTTATCTTACACTCTCCTGTGAATAACTTTTCTTATTACACCTCTTTACACAAGCACCAAACCCCAAGCAGGCAGAAAAGCCATCCAAAATGCAGAAGAATTATTATGACAGAGGCTCCAGCATCACAGGGTTTTGGAAAGGTTAATCATTTAGCAAAGAAATAACTGTGCAAATCAGACTCTCTGGCAGCATTTGTGTGATGATAATCATGCTGATTAAGTGTTTGAGCCTGGGATACACTGGGAAAGGCGCTAGGACCTAGGAAATAACCATCCACTGCTTTTGGAAGGCAGCTGAGGGCTCTTCCTGTTCTGCTCTGTGAGTGATCCATCTCCTCTCACAGATTCATTTTGGATGCAGTTGCTCAAAATATGCATTACTTATGGTGATAGAGATATATACTAAGGGGACCAGCAGTTGTGCTCTTAACCCTTGGGTTCCCTGTTAGGCTGAGCCATGCAATGAGGAAAAGATTCAGTGCCCAGTTCTACAACTGACTTCAATTAAGTCAAATCAGTTGCATTAGCTAAGGTTATTAACTTAGGGAATATACTTTTCCTCTCTCCATTCTAAATTTGCTTTGGTGTCCATTACTCTTTGTTAATGAGAAAGGTGCTTTCTACTCTGATTTTTTTTGTTGGTGAAAGAAAAGAGAAGCTGATTAGACAAATGGCCTTGACTCACTTCCAGCCTTAAATCTGACATACTGTTTTCATCTAATCAGCACTGTACAAGGGTGTCAGCAAATATCTGATGTTTAAGGCATGGAGATGGATTCTCAGGGAGCTGCAAAGGCACAGAAGTGACAGAAGAAAAGAATTAGGACAGAGGAAATGCTATTTACCTCGGTCGGCTGTTCTGGGACTTTCCCCCACCCCTTCTCCAAGCATGAATTTCACAACTAAACCACTGAAAAGATAAAAACAATAGCTACTTTCCAGAGGCACTACTGAAATATGCAGCCTTGGAGCACTTGAACAGGAAGGGAAATGTGAAGAGTGACTTTTAACCATCTAGGAACATGTGCACGCTGTGGGCCAGCTATTGAGCTGCGGTAAATTGGTGCAGTCATGCTAAATAAATGTGATTGAACTCTCCGGCTTGCTTGATGAGCCAGTTCTGCACCAGGCTCCTAAAGCAGCCGGTGTCCCTCTGGGACAGTCTGCAGGAGCCAAGGCACAGCTCTGGGCCTGCCCTAATTCCCACTAATTGCTCTGACTGCCTTCGGTGCTGGGTAATCACCCAGTGCTGCCGGGAAATCAGAGCGTCCCTGTCACTGCTGCACCCAGCAGAAGGCAAGAACAGCAAAGGGCTGGGAGTGACAACTCCTGACAGTTCTGGGTCTTTTCCATACAAGCAAAAATGCTCCACCGTGTCTTTCAAGAGGTGATTTGAACCTTAATGGAAAAATCACTGATCAGAATGTTTTTATTATTGTTGTTGTTACTATTATTCATAGTATTGTTATTCTGCCTTGCTTGGGAGGTTGGGGAAGGAAAAACTCCTGCAATAAATCAGTGCAAGCTTTGAGAAGCTGGTAACCTCTGTCCTCCCCTGGAGCTTCCATCGTCTTGATGGCAAGTTTGTGCTGAGGAGTCAAATACCAAATTAAAAGAAAAAGAAAGAGGAAAAAAAAATAAACAAAGAACTAGAACAAGGGAAACTCTGTCTGGTACTTCTTTCCAGGCAAAGAACCCTTTAATAGCAAACTATTAGACAAATCCCAGGCCTGGGGGGTTGTTACAGAAATTTTGGATTCCTACCAGAATTTTTTGTGTGTGTTTCCAAACCTGTATTGTCTAAAGCAACTGAAAAGAATTATTCAGTATAAGCAGAAGTATTTCCAGTGTTGTGGAAGCCCCTGGTTCTGATGGGGTGTGTAATGTTTAATTGTCAAGGAAGGTGACTATTAAATATCATTTGTTGATAAGTTCTAAGAAGGGAAGTCTGAAACCTTTGAAAGGCTGATTGTCAACTCTATAGAGAGACCTGAACACAAATGAAAAATTCCAGAAGTCAAAATGGTGTTTGCCTGGGTTTTTTCCTCTTTTTTTAGAAGGGAGATGACAAATTAATCTGGCCCAAACTCTCAGTGAAAAAAAAAGAGGCTCTATTATTTTCAGAAGAATAATTTCAAAGGGCAAGTCAATAATAGCAAGACTCACACAAAATAAAACCTTTGAAATCCTATTATTATTATTATTATTATTATTATTATTATTATTATTATTATTATTACTATTACTATTATTATTGGTTCATATGACTCAAATGTTATTGTTTTTTTCTTGCATTACCAGCCAAGAAAACCAAAGACAACCACACAAAGTTTTGCAAATCTCAGCAGTTTTGATTCCCACTTACATTGCTGGAGCAGCTGTTGCACTCACAGAGTTTAGCAGGTCAGCTCTGTGTGTGGAGTGGCCCACACTGTGCTTTGTCTTCCTGAAAACTTGATTTAAGAGCAGGATTTCTGTGCAGCCTGCCCTGCAGAACTAAAGGAGGCTCATAATGTTGGGCGTGTTTCTGTGTCAGAGAGGGCTCAGTTGTGTGCAGGTGCCTTCTGTAGCACTGGTTCATGTGCACATAAGGGACTGGTTTTAGTGGTGGCCACCTTCAGCAAAGCATGCAAGGAAGAGGTCTGTCCCATGAACAGTCTTTTGCTGTTTCTCTCTAAGCTCTTGGTTTCCAGCAGCACAAAAAAAAAAAAAAAAGAAAAAAAAAAGAAGAAGCAAAGAAGCAAGGGTAAGGTCAGCTGAAACCACAGAGTTTTGCCCATCTATGAGTCAGGACCATTCACCCACCTCCTCACCACCATGATCACAGGGCAGCAAGCTAAGTCAAAGCTTAAAAGCACCTCTCCCAAAACATGAACAAACCTGCGCTGACCATGAGCCTTGCCTGGTGTGGTCTCTTGCAGGGAAGGAGTTGCACTGCTCGCTTACCCCATCACAGATGATGAGCAGCACTGGTGGCCACCAATAAATACTTACATGAGAAAAAAAGCTTAGTTTATATCAGGCTAAACAAACTGAGTGGCAGCATACCAGAACTGCTGCAATGACTTAACCAAATATTATTTAAATTGCATTTTTTTCCATGGAATAGCAGGGACTGATCCTTCACCATGCCAAACTCCCCAGCAGGAGCACATGAAACCATTCTGACTGAGAGGCAGCATTCAGTGCTTTTTGGACTGTGTGAGTGCAGGTGCAAATGCCTACAGGACATGTGGATTTACTGCAATCCACTAGAGATCATCATATTCAAAGCAGGAATTTACATTAACAATTTCTGTACGATTTCATGTTTACTTCACGGACAATTTGACTGAATACACTGGTACATTCCTCCATATGTTCGCATGCTTAAACCAGGACAGCTTGACTTGATTACAGATTGTCTCATTCTGAATCATGTAAAGATGGTCAGCTGCCCATGGAAAACCTGGTACACCGCTTGCTCTTTCTTCTGTGCTCCCATTGCTCCATGGAAAATTAATATTTGTTTTATTTCTGTCCTTTTCCACTCTTTTCCACGTGCATTTAGTTTCTGCCATAGCCACCAGTAATTGTGGGAACAGCTCAAATTGTGTGGGATGTTATTGCACCTCCTCTGCTGACTGAAGGGTGACTCTTGGAAGAAAAAAAGGACACGAAGCTACATGAGCCTCAACCACCGAAGGCTGGTTTAACTGAGTTTAACCTCTCCAATAAACCAGAATATTTAAAATTAAAACTCCAAACAAATCACCATTTGCAATGTTGATGATGCTGATCAGATTACGCAGATTTTATCTGGTTCAGGTCTTGTTAACTATATCAGGTTTACTCCTGGACAAGGGTTTGAACCCATGGATAGTAAAAATTTCAAGGCCAAATGTGTTTTCACCCAAGTTAATTTTCCTTTGACTTCAACACAACATTGAAGAAAAGATGTAAAGAAAAGAAAGTGAAAACGAAAGTAGATGAAGCACGGGAGCCAGAATATCTGTCAATGGTCCCAGGTATCATAGAATCATAGAATGGGTGAGGTTGGAAGGAATCACTGGAGGTCATCTGCTCCAACCTTCCTGGTGCACATTATTCAGGACTGTGTCCAAAGAGCTTTTGAATATCTCCAGGGAAGGAGGCTCCACAATCTTTCTGGGCAACTTCTTCCAGAGGCCAGTCACTGTGTTCTCTCTACAATTTTACCCTGCCGTTGCTTAGGCTTTAACAGTGACCAGGGCTCTTCTCCTGGTGCCAGACTTCAGAGAGACCTTTTGAAGCTCTTCATTTCCTTTCTGCACTCAGTCAAAGAGGTCACTGTTGAGCCAGACTTTCTACTTCAAGAAGTAATAAAACAGCTCTGGCAGACACCAAGGAGTAAATTCATTTCTACCAGGTCCAGAGAGGTGTCTCTGGAGGAGGAGAGAAAAAAGCACAGGAAGGTGTGAGCGTGGGGCAGCCTCAATAGCAGGATAACACCTCTTTGATTCCACAGGGATGGGAGGTGGCTGTGCAGCCCTTTCGCCTCTGTAAGCGGTGAGGAGAGATTCATTTGAACATGACAACCTCACACATGCCAACAGTGGATCAGTAGGCAGTTTCCTCCTTACCTTCACTATATGTGCATGTGCCAAGTAGTATAGCAAGGCAAAAGCACTGCAGTTCCTCAGATATCTTCCAAGGATTCATTTGAAAGAGATATTCCATCGCATTTGCACATTATCCAGCTACAAAGAAAGGACGTTCGCGTGTGCAGGCATTCTGGCAGGAGTTATTTGCTTTGGGGCCAGATGTAATTCAAAGTTATTCTGAATATTACACTGCAGCAGCTTAGCCAAGCACAGTAACGCTGATTATTAGGGTTTTCCTGGTTTTCCAGATGGAGCTGATTTCATTTAGTTCTCTCCCTTGTAATTAATAACTCGTCCCTTTTGTTCATTTTGAATCTTTGTTTCATCTTCAGCATTTTGTGGAACAGTTTCCAATTTCCTTAATCCATTGCTTGCCTCCTCGGTTCACGTAGCAGAGCTCATTCAGCCACACAGTTAAACGACGTGCAGCTCAAACCTCTGCTGCACAAGCTCACATCCACTTCACATCGAGCTGGCATTTTTGTCATTTATATTTTATACACTGTAAACTCACAAATCATACCATTTCATACTAGAGCAATGTCAATAATCCCTTTTTTTTTAAGGGGAAAAAACCACCAATGAGCCACTAGCGAGCATATGGGATCTGTACGTTCTGTCCTTTGAACAAGTGCAGATTTAGCAAGGAGGGGGAGGGAAAAGGAAGAGAACGAGAGCCACGTCCCCCCACTGCCAACGCAATGCATGTTCCTGCAGCATCACTGTTTGGATTAGGCCCATGGCCACCCTACTTAGGTTTCAAATAAGCAAAAAATAGATGGAATTCAATTCCCTGCTGCCAGTTTTTAGTGAGATTAGGCTTGAGCACACAGAGGAATTTTTTAAATAGCCTTCACATGGGACCAGCTTTTTGCATTGAGAGTGTGCTCATAAATGGGATATCAGATGTCAATAAATGATGAGTGTTTACTCTGTAGGCATATTACAGACTTGTGTAAAATGTGCTGTAGGTAGCTAAACACTCGCTGGTTACAAACAGGGTTCCACACAACAGCACAGACTAACCAGACTGTGCTTTTTGTGCTTTTAACTCCTAGCACAAGGCACGGCTCAGCCCAGGATTTGGATCCTAAGTATACTTCCACAATTTAAGCAGCAAATATTAATCTCCTAGAGCATATAAACAAATAATTAGTTTGAAGTGTGTAGATGAAGTGGGCTTGCACAGAGTGGCTGGATGCTGGAGTCAGCCTGTACAGCTGTGTGTACGTGCACAGTCCCACGCTTCCACTGAGGACGGGCAGGGATGTCCGTGGGTCCCTCAAAAGCTGCTCTGCACGCAGGGGAGTTCAACCACTGATCACTGGAAGCCATACAGCAGAGCATCTGTGATGTCACAGCCCTGACCCCAACATCAGTGGGACAGTCACCTCCCCTGGCTGTGTGCACTGAGTGTTGAGAAACCCAGATCTGGGGGTGTCTGGGCTTATGCTGTTGATCCCAGGGGAATGTGGGTGGATGATTGTTCTCTATTTTTTTTTCTTTTGTCCCCCAAATACTTGGAGCATCTGGGACTCCAGTTATTGTATATTTTAAAGCCTTTGTTTCTTTATCCTTCATACTGCACTGTGACATTGAATGTGTTTCAGATGAATGAAAAGCCTCCTTTAAAGCTCATCACAATTCAATGCTTGTCTTTCTCTGGGACCACTTTGGGGTTTTTTTAACAGATTAATGTCCAGGAGGTCACAACAGAGAGCACTACATATGACTGAATATTAACTTTTAATAGAGTGCATTTTGCTCAGGAGCCGATTACAGCCTTCATGAGGCAAGAGCAATGCTAATCCTGGAAGGACTCCTAAAATCTTTCATAAGCTGCATCTAATTAAAAGAAAATGAAATACGCAAGAGTTGATGCACGAGTTGTACATTTGTGCATCCCACTCAATGAATGAATCATTTCTCTGCCTTCTCTGACACAGAAATACCTTGCAACCCATTAAAGATCTTAAATATTTTTACAGCTCTAATGGACCGTGTCACCACAAGCCACTCAGGACATGGCCACTGAAATCCACTGCTGAGCTGGTGTAACTGCAAGTGCTGCTGTGATGATTTGTGTGGAGGATACATCCAAACAACAGGCTGTCTACAAGAGGACACAATTGTCTGTATCACTGCTGAGGCAGACATCACCCAAACTGCTGTTAAACTCACAAGGTGGAATTTTTTTGCATTTCCATACCCCCTCATAACACATATACAGCACACGTGCAGCTGGGGCAAATCTCAATCGATGCAACTCTACCAACAGTGTCACTTCATCACAGGAACAGCACATGTCCTCACACAGGGCCAGTTGTTACCAGTCACCCCCCTCCTGGTTCTGGCGGGGAGCCACAGAGAGCCAAGATCCAAGTGGATGAGTGTGAGCTGGTGGAATGGCAGGCAGACTGGGATGCAGCACGGGACCCACCAGCCCCTGGCACGGAGCACAGCCCTGCTCCTCCCCATCACTCAGGGAAGGGCAGAATCCCATGGCAGTCCTGCAAAGCAGAGCAACCCCGAGGGCACACACGCCTCACGCTCCAGTGTGCCGGGGACCTGTCAGCCTCACTCACGTCCCTGCAGAGGGCTGGGGCTGGGGTTAGATCAGCAGCCTTCCCACTGGATTAGCACAGAGCTTTGCAGCTCTGCCGGCACCATGCCTGTGCCTGTCAGGATCCATCAGACAGCCAAGGCTTAGCAGCTAATAGAGTAACAGAGTGAAGAGAATAAAATTACCCCTTTCTGAAACAGCCAGAAACACCCTGATGCTCATGCTGAGCGCAGATGATGATTTCACAGAAGGGAGGCTACTGCACTGTTGGGGGCTGCATGACAGGGGAAGCCCAGGCTGTAGTGGACGGTCCATAGGTGAAGGGGCAGAGTGGTTCCCATCCCAACTGCCAACCATGGAATGCGGTTCAGGGGCACCGGAACAACTGGGATGGACCAGGAAGGGGCAGAATGATGGGAAGAGGGTTGTGAAATAAATGGCAGTGCATTGGCTGTTTTGATCTGCTGCTGATCCCTCAAAATGTCATTGTTGTAAAGGGTTAGGAACAAAGAAAAGATTGCTCAGGTTTTGTGCCTTCAGGCTTGGGGTTTTTTTAATATATATATTTTAATGTGTACTGATCTAAAGTTAAAGTAAATCAGAATGAATGGTGGCTTTCACCTTTTTATCAAGACCAGCATGTCATGCTCAGACAGAACCCACAAATCGCTCAGCTCCTGCTATCATCCTCGTGTGTGTCCTCACATGGCTCCCAATGGCTCTGCTCTGTGCTCCCCACCCATGTGTGCATCCACGTGGCCCTCTCCAGGCACTAGGAGTCAGCTGGGGCCATCACATGGTGGCCCTGGTCGGGGCAGAGGGAACATGTGTCAGAGTACAACCTCAGCGGCTGGCGTGTTCCTGGATCTGCGTGTCACCACCAGTTCTGGCCCATCCTCCCATGTCCTCCTTATAAACCACTGCAGAATAGGAATGCAAACTCACATGTAAATCAAGCTTAGAAAGATTATGAGTTTCTTCTGCCATAAACTCATGTTAGTTATGGAAAAATAATGCTTAGAGCCAACGGCTGGTGTTTAACAATTTATTCCAGGGGTCAGTGAGTGGGGAGGAGGGCGATGCTCAGTCTCAGCGGGCCATGGCTGGCAGGGTGAAAGCTCAGCTAGAAGTAGTTGACGACTCTCCTGATGGACTGGACGCTGGCGCTGCGCGCCTGCCACTCGTTGAAGCTGCTGAACTCGCCGCGCTCCACCACGTACATGCGGCCTCGGTAGTTGGGCTCCTCGTACAGCACCCACCTGGGCACAAAGGGGGGGTCACCTGGGCCCCAGCACCCTGCTCCTGCAAAGCGGCCACTGCAAGGGGCTGCATTTTGGCACTGCTGCACTGCAAACCACAGGGCCTGATTCCCAGCCCCACCCCACGCATGGGAATGCTCCTGGTGGAGTTCACTGTGGGCGCTGCCCTCCACTCCCCCCAGTGTGGCCTGGCAAATACCCAAAGCCAAACTGGACCTTGCCTTTGGAAGATGTTTTGGGTTACACCAGCAATAAAACCTAGGCCCAAGGGCTCCTTGCTTTGCGTTACTGTAGGAATGGATCTCTCTGAGCTTCACCATGTGCAACAGAAACAATTTAATAGCATTTGATAGAGCTAAAGAAGGACGTGAGTCCCCTCAGCCCCTGCATAAACCCCTGTTTTAGGGACTGTAAGGAGAAACATACAATGCTTGATGGATGTTTTGCCTCTTTGATTCATTAGCTATGATGGGAACCATATTTAGTAATTTCTCTCTTTGTTAATAATTCTTAATGGCGTCTTTGATGCTTTCCAACAGAGAGCAGGGCTTGGCTTGGTTGTCTTTATCTCTACATCCAGAGTTAATGACAACTTTCCCTTGGAATGCAGTCAAATGTATAGAACATGCAATAACCTTGGTGACTTTGGCATGCCTGACTTCTTCACCTGGCTTGCCTACATCGTTCTCCATCGCCCTGGCTTGTGACATGTCTTTCTCCATTTGAAGGCCAAGTCAGGAGCAATTCTGATGGGCAAGAAGGACAATTTTGCTGCTTTTCTCTTCCTTCACTTCACATGATCTTACTGTGGCCACAAGTGTCACCCCTGTCCTTTATGTGAGTTTCCCATGCTTCTTAACCAAATTTTGCCATTGCTGTGACAGTTTTACAGTCAGGTTATCACCCTGTCATTGCTGAGCTGCTCATCTCTGCCTCTTTCCTCTCGTCCCCATATTTTTTAAGATTTTATGAGGATCTCTGCTGCTTTTCCCATCTATGTGCTCAGCAATGACAGCAAAGCAGAAATGCAATCCTCCAAATCATTTGGTTTCTGTGGTCTGTCTTTGCAGGAATTCAGCTGGGACATTGGGGTTGGGACCTACTGTATGTGGGATTTCCAGGGAGAAAATTCTTCAAGAACTGGAGGGGTCAACAACTGCTGGGCCTTAAGGGTCAGACAACAGCTGGTGAACTCAGATCAGTCTAACCCAAAGCAAAAAGCTGGAGGCTTAGGAAAAATTGTTTATAAAGCCAGCCACCCACGAGCATTATTTAAAAAACAAAACAAAAAAAGTTTGGGGTATTTGTCCAAGGCACCTTACAGGTTCTTTGACATATTTGTTTTGTGTTTCTGAGAGGACATGAGGTGGGACTGTGGTGGTCCCTTCTCCCAGATCCCCGTGCAGGACCAACATGTGGATACCAGCACAGAATCCTGTGCCTTGGTTTTGTGAAAGAGCATCCTGCAGTATCAGAGCCCTGTGCATGGCATCACTGACACGTGGTTCCTGCAAACAAACAGCCTCGTTCTCTGGCACATGTTGCAGCCAGTTTATATCCAAACTGGAATTACAAAGTCATCCTCAGCCTTTTGCTTTGATGCTCCCTTTGCAGCACGTGGGGAAGGCTGCCCACTGCTCAGCTGTGAGTGTAGTGTACCCCCACCGCATAACCCGGTGTGCAGTGACAGAAAGCGTCCTCAGTTTAGTAACAACAATTTATAAAATTTTCCTCCATTTTCTTTTCAGCTCTTCTGCTCTAGGACATCTTTCAACAACAGGTGGACCCTGAGGAATAGAGCAGGGGGAAGAGCAGTCTCTCACTGTCTTGCTTTCCCAAGATTTCTTTCCAGACACACGGTTGATGTGTCTGCACCATTCCGTGGAGGGAATAGGGCAGGCTTTGGTGTAGATAGAAGCAGGCTGAGTGACCTGATGTGGTGATAAGAACCCCCACTGACTTTTCCCTCTACTTAGGGGAAGGCTGAAAAAAACCCTCAAAAACCAAAGGAATAAAAGGAATAGCAGAAAGATGGGAGTGAAGTGTGCTGGCAGTGCAAGGTGATGAGTGAAGGACTGTATGGCTTACTTAGCTGTTCCTTTATTGCCTGAAATTTACGTTCTCTGAGACCATCAGCAAGAGGGGAAATCAAGTCAGTCAGGAGCACAGAAAAAAAAAAAAAAAAGAGATGATCTTGTCCTCAAGCCCAGCATGGGAGAGCTGATCCAGGCACATAGCACACAGCCCTCAAACATCTCAGGGCTGTGTTTCATTAGCACATAATCCCAGCGGACATGGGAATAAAATGCTCATGGAACCAACTCAAACTCTATAAGCCAACACTGGCTGCTGAAGCTGAAAACTGAGGAGGGGAATGCTGTAGCATCAGCCTGAACCAAGCAGGAGGCTTTCAGTGGAGCTCAAAGTCACTTATTCTCCATGTAGGACTTGAGCAGTGCCACGGGCAGGTATCACCTTTTTTGAGAAATGTGTGATGTTCATTGGGCAGCAGCATTTGGATGCGTGTTCTGCTTTCTATTCCATAACCTGACTGCAGAACACTCATGAATGCTTCAGCAGAATAAATGGTTGGTCTGATTCCTTCAAGTTATTCCGCTGTAGCATAGAAAAGCTTTTTTTTGGGGTGTTCTCTCCTGGGCCACAAAACAAATTCAGCTTTTTAAAATTGCAATTTCTAGGCCGTCCTCTGTGGAGTGGCTGAGGCACAAAGGAGGACAAGAACCCCACATCTTCATCTAAAATCAGATGATACCATATGTGAAACTGGAGCTGGCTCTGCCTGTGGGATGGGCGAAGCCACTCACCACAAACCTGCAACAGCTTCCGAGGAGGCGGTGACACCTCAGAACTGCTCCGAAATAGCAACTCATTGCCAATGTGCCTTGAACAGCTTCACCATCACCCTTTCTGGATGGGGGGGTAGCAACTGCCCAGCCCAGAAAGGCAGAAAGGCAGAAGGGAAAGTGCTGGACCCCCTCAGGCTCACCATGCACCATGCCAAGGGTGATGTTTGTCTCCATTGCCATGTTTCCAGATGATCCATCATCACTTCCCGCGGGCACAACCACCTCCACAAAGCGCAGGCAGCAACTTTTTATCAGCGCATGACACCAGCCATGGATTTTGAAATGGAAACAAATATTTCTGTATCCAACAGATGTCGCGTTGTAGGAATTGAGGGTGAAAATCACAGAAGGAGACTGTGGCTGAATCTTCCTTTGTCTCCACTGACCCCATCCCCTCTGCTCCCCAGACATCCAAGGATGAGTCCTGGGACAGCTTTGCCAGGTTATGCCCTGCACCATCTACACCTGCAGCACCTCTGGAGGCACCTGGGTTTAGAAGGTCCATCCAAAGGAGAAAAGGGGTGCTATAGGTCCTTTTATATAAGGAACCTTCCTATAAGGTCCCTTTCTCTTCCTGCTCTCACCTCTCTACTGTGGTGTCTCATTCTTCCCTCCATCCTCCTGCAGCCCAGGACAGCAGGACCCTCTGCATTGTCCAGCCTTTAATTGCCTTTACAGTCCTTTCCCAGCATGTCCAACACTGATCTTCTCAGGATCTGAATGTAATGCTACAAACCTCCGTGAGTTTCCTCACCACGCTCCTCTCTGTGCTTTATTTTTTCCAATTTTTTCTCACTATTCATAGACCTTGAGAAGTCCTGTAATGTTAACACAAACAATCCAGACTCCCATGTGAGGGAGAGCAAGCTTCGTGCCCTTTATATATTTTCTAGGTGAGGGGGAAAATCAATCTGAAAAATTCAAGTGCTTGAAAGTTTCTGGGCAGCTTCCCAATTTCTCAAGCTCCAGGCTCTGCTACAGGGACCCAAGCAGTAAATTGGCCCTAAAGCTCTTGCCAGAGTACTCAGAGGCTCCCTGTTGGCTTTGTGGTGTTGGTACTCAAATGCTCAGCACTAACAGGGTCCCTGGTGGGCTCCAGCCATTTCTTCCCATCAGGACTGGGTAGCTCTGCTCCTTAATGAACCATTATAATAATGAACCATGATAATAACCATTGCCTAATCATAAACCTGGATTTTTGGAAGAGGAGAGGCCTTGGCTGGGTCAGAGAGGCTGCTGCAGGACACTTGGTGCTGTCAGGATATCTTGATGGCAACAACTTTTCCCTATTCTTAGAAAAGAAAATGGACACAAAGGGTCCAGCATCTCACACCAGGTGTCTGTGAGCTGCACAACATCCAGTCCAGAACAGGTGAAGAACAAGGTATCTGAGCTCCCTCCTCTGCAGGGGCTTCCCTCTGCCCCACAGCCACCCTCTGCCTGGCTCTGGGAAGGTGTCGTGGCATTCCCCAGCTCCCGGCATGCTCGCAGTGAAAACACAATGCTCAGAGGAAAGGGGAGACAGACAGAGAACAACTTGTCTGACAATAAGAGGAAAAAAAGCCACAAGAAGGACCAACACCATTGAGAAAATATAAACTGCCACCAAACATCACAAGGAAAATGCAAAACTGACATCCTGCCAGGCCTTCAGGAACATCTGCAGGGGCAGGAGGGTGGGGCTGAGCCTCAGTCGGGGCATCACCAGCACTGTCAGCCCTGTCTTTCACAGGCAGGGTTTAATGGAAAGGGGAGGTGCTGCTGCCTCAGTTTTGCCAGCATAGGAAAAGGTGTGGTGAGGCCTCTTGCAAAGCAAAAGCCCTGACCTGCATCACCTGGAGCCATGCATCCAACCCCCTGAGAGCTTCAGCATGGGTTGAAAGAGGTGTGGAAGGCAGGCAGGCAGGCAGGCAGGAAGGAAGGAAGGAAGGCAGGAATGAAGGGAGAGAGGGAGGGAGGGAGGGAGATGGTTTTAGGCTTCTTGTTCATACACCTTAAAAAGGTGTCTCAGAGTTCTTGTAACTTGTGCTTAGCTGCCACCCTGCAGAAGCCACACCCCTTTGAAGCAGCTCACAGTGGGCAGGCACCAACATTCACCTTTAACCAAATGCTTAACGAACATTTTTAGGCTTTCTCCAAGTGTCCCCAGCACTGGCAGGGTTTTCCATGAGGGAGGAGTGTCTGCAGCCCCCTGTCCCTTGCAGCACCCTGGGCAGGGAGCACGGCAGTGGCTGATGCCAGGACGCGTGGAATTACTTACGCGCCGTCGCCGTACACTTTGAGGGCATTGATGCAGGTCTTGTCCCAGCCTTGTCCCTGCAGGAAGGAGCAATCTTCTGTCAGCTCCAGGCTGGGACCCCTAAAATGGCTCCCCTCGAATATTTCGATCCTGTAATGCTCGCCGTGCTGGGGACAAAGGGATTGGAGTCAACAGCAACACCAAAAAAGCACAACAAATTATTTCTCTGGCATTTATCAGATAAAGAGGGAGACAGAAGGGTGCTTTGGAAGGGGAAAGTGAAGAGCAATCCAAGACCACTGGTGCCAGCATGAACAGAGCACGCATAAACTCCTGCTGCCTCCCAGCACACCAGCCATGAAAGCAGCCAAAAATCCCTCAAACCTGTGCCTGGCTGCACCTTCTTGCACTGCTGTCCACACGCTACCACATCATGGGATGCCAGTGCTCAGGCACACACAGCCCCTCGTCCCCTCCCTCATCCATCTGCAGATCCCCCCACCCCACAAACCATCCATCCCAAGTGCAGCATCAGCTGCAGCCTTGATGCTCTGCACACCCAAACAGGAAAAAAGAAACATATCCCGAGTGTGCAAAGATGTTTAGGGGAATAATACTAAACTAATTTGTATTGCCTCCATAGCTGCTGTTCTTCATGAGAGAAGTTGTGCCTCTCTTTTAGGAAAATAAAAACGGGCGAGAAAAGGAAACTTTCCCAGCATCATCGTTGCTGCGTGAGCCCTTGGTGGTCACGTGTCACAAATTACTCTGGGGACATCTCTGCAGCCTGTGGCAGAGCTATGTGGGACAGAGTGAGCCCAAAGGATATTTTTAAGCCGAATTCAAAGAATACCTAAAGGCATTTTTCAAACAAACAACGTCAGCACACAAGCAGGCCGGGCTGCCGTGCCAAACCCCCAGCAGGCAGCCGCCGGCAGCAGCCCAGCGGACACCGGGCCTGAGCAAACATTCCTCCGGGAATCCGCGCTGCACAAACGCCTCCAAGCCCTCGCTGGCATCTCACAGGGAAATCTTGGGCCAGGAAAGGAGGAGCACATCCTTGTGCTGGCCAGGGTCCAGGGCCTGGGCCAGAGCATCCCTTCACGTATGGATCATGGAGGTGCTTTAGGAATGATGTTAAAGACCTGAAACAGTCCTGCTGCTGTGCCAAAAGCAGTTTCAGGGCCAGTGAGAAATCCCACCAGTTCCAGCTGGGCTCATCATTGCCCCAGAGGCCCTCAGTGGCAGGAGAATCAATGGAAAGACCCAACCCATACTAATTTCTCTTTGCTACTTTTTAATCTTCCCATTTAAACCATCGCTTTTAAAAGCTTGATAAAGGGAAGGGAAAATAATGGGTTTAGTTTAGGATTACCAGGGTCGGAGGGTGGTTTGCAGCAGCAGAGAATTCAACTAAAATTTGCTAAGAGCAGCCCTATGGTCTGGTTGCAAAGCCTTTGGGCTGCCCTCTCCCCCTCTGGGTGCGTGGGGAGATGGAGCAGCTGCAGCTCAAACTTGCCTTAGGCAATGAATCTCCTTCTGAATTCCCCCGTGAATATCTCACCGCAGCTTACATTAAAAGGAAAAGCACATGGTACCAGCAGGACCTTGCCATCTCATCTGGAAAACCACGGGAATATCTCATCCTCTTAAAGGCACTGTGTTTCACTGTGAGAGGAAGATGTATCTTCCTCCTGTCTGGGGACACAGGAAAATGTCTTGGCTTTGTGGCCTGCACAGACTGCTCTGAACGGGGACAAACCCACCCAGGAAACTCCTTCCTGCCCAATGGGACACCCAACTTCTAAAGAACACACGTTTTTATGGCAGTTATTCGTGGGGCTCCTGTGACCAGGATAAACTAAACCCAACAATGCTCTGGCTGGGAGAGCCAAGGCCAGCATCACCCCACTCACCATCCCGATGGGCCGGCAGGAGCCCAGGTGGTCGCTGCGCCCATTCCAGCGGTAGAAGTCGGGATACTCGCCGTGCTCCAGGATGTACTGCTGCCCTCGGAAGTCGGGGTGGTCGAAGCACACCCAGGCTCCGCTCTGGACGCAGATGGAGTTGACCCGGTTGAGGAAACCTTGGTCCTGGAAGCTGTTGCAGCTGCCACAGACGTCCAGCTTCCTGCCTGTGAAGCATCTGCCTTCGTAGAAAGTGATCTGGGGGAAGGGAGGAGAGAGGGCCCTCGTTGAAGAGCAGGGACACGGCTGGACTCCCATTCCAAGCAGATGGGAATCTCTTGCAGATGCATCATTTCAGGGTGGTTTGGGTTATTTTAGCTGCTTTCCAGCTAAGGAGCACGGCATCACTGGCATTTTTTCCTAAGAAGCGTATTTGTTTTTCTGGGAACGCAGTGCGTCCCGCATTTATGACACTTCTTGCCGCCTCGTGCTCACTCACACATATTTCCAGCAGGAATGTTTAAACAGGAAATTCAGCTCCCGAAATGCAGCTCGTTCTGCTGCACCCTCCCGATCCCCGTTACCAAACTTGCTCCCGGGACCACCACTCACACCACCTTGTGCTGGCTCTATTATCCTCACCAACTCCTTCCACCCGGAGGATGCTCGGGCTCTGTGGCCCCAGGCTGAAAGGGAAGGGTTGGGTCATTACTTACTTTTCCTGAGTATTGAGACATTTTCTGCTGGCTGTTATCCAAGACCAAGAGCGGGAGCCAGAGCAGAACGGCGATGGACAGACCATTGGACACCCCCCTATATAGGGGCCGCCGGGGGGGGGCCGGGCCGGGGCTGGTGTCGCGAGGGCTTTGTAACAAAGCCGCGGGAACCGGGGCTTTGCCTTTCCTGCTTCGTAGGCAGAACCGCCGGTAACGGGGCCTGCTGAGTCCGGGCTTTTGATTTTGGGCAGATGATCTGACAAAAGATTTGCTTGGCAGGGCTTTGGTCGATTAGCAGTGCACATTTACTGCTCCTTTTTGGAGGACTTCTTTTTACTTTTTACTTTTTTTAACTTTTATTTTTACTTTTTTTAAACCTTTATTTCTCTTTCTTATTTATTTCCCCCTTCTGTTTTCCCCTATTTTTTTCTTTTTCTTCCATCCTTTTTCTTTTTCCTCAGAACAGATAACAAGTAAATGATGAAACAGCAGCATCTGTAAGCATGGCACATAATTTCTCTCTGTCAGGTTTGCTTTTTCCCAGCTTCTTCCCACCTATTGCAGCGAGGCAGCCAAGAGAAGGTGTCCTTGAAGACTCCCCATCAACAAACATTGCACTCCATCTGTCAAACCAATGGTTTCTCATTCAACCTTTGAACCTCTCTAAAGGGCACCTCCAAAAGCCAAGGACCTGGTCCCCTCCAAAGCACAGAGGTTGGGCTCCCAAACCCACTGATGTTACTCACGAGCATCGTTCTTAGGAATGTTTTGATCTTCCAGCACTGAAGCCCTGACTCACAGCTGTAAGTCAGGATTAGAGGAACTTTTGGACTGTAAAGATACCATATTAAAGTAACTTACATTGCAGCTATATGGGACCATAAAGTCCTCATCTGTGTTATGAGAATATCCAGAGATTTTAAGTGTCATATTCCCAGGACAAACAGCAAAGGAAGCTCCCAGCCCATAAAGCCCATCAGTTCATACTCATGAGCCAGGCTAGGAAGGGGTAAAGGCAGATGTATGGGGGTTGCCCATGGACCAGCATGCAGAGACGTATCAAGGGGCCACATTAAAAGGAGCTTTGTGCTTTTATGCTTTTTGATAGCTCTGGAAGAGACTTCACACAGAGCTCCTGCTTATCGAATCCTCCTCCTCACTCACTGGCCCCCCATCCCCTCCCCTTGCTGCTACCTTCCTACCTGGACCATCAGGCACACATTTCAAATCCAAACCCTAAAACCTCCTTTCTTGGCAGGCTGCTCCCATCCTCAGGCGTGCCAGCAGCCCGGTTTGGCAGCCCTGCTCTGCTGCCTCTGCTCACTGCTTCATCTCAAGATTAAAAACTGCTTCAGGAGAAAGGATGTCATTATTAGGGCTCAAATGTGTGCCGCCCTTTCAATTAAGATGTAAAAGTTAACAAGTCCATGTGCAGACATATGTAGGCTGAGCCGGAGGATGTCGCTGACTGGGATGCACTGGAGGAGGAAGGAGAGAGGTGGCACTTTGTGCTGGGAGAGGAAACACATCCTCCAGCTGATGCAGGCAAACCTGCCCTGGCATCGCAGGAACACGGCTCACACGTATCTGTTGTGCTGGGAGGCAGGAAACAATGAAAAAACCCTCATCTGATTAAAAAAATAAAACAACCCTGCCCAAAACCTCTTTGAAACGCCGGTGCTGATTTTAAGGTGTTAGATTAATCACCAGATGGTGCAGGGAAAAGTAACGGCATGCACAAAGTCCCACATGGGAGAGCTGCAGCCAAGATGGGGGGCATCAGTGGTGTTCCCAAAAACCAGCCATTCCTTGTGGCAGTCAGTGCCCTGGGAGGGAAGGAGAGGTGTCCCTCTCCTGAGTCATGGCTGGGAGCACGAGGACAATGGGGTGGCGGCGTGGCTGGCACTGGGATCCAACTGTCCACCCAGTGGGGTCGTAGCTCAAGCACTCTTTGCATTGGCCATGAGCTGTTGGGTGCCTGGAGGGGAAAACCTGTGGCATCCACGGCAAACTGCCCCAAAGCACCCAGGAAAGCAAACACTGCCTCAGGAGATTTTTATGGAACCACAAAAGCCTGGTTTCCTCTGGCTCTGTCTCACGAGGGGATTCTCCTGTTTCTCTTAAGCTGTGACATTTAATTCAATGTGCAAGAGCTTGATCAATCTGAGACTTGTGCCCAGCTGTCAGATTTCTTAGAAATTATCCAATAGGTTCAAAACTATTTCAGAAGAGATGGAAAGAGGTTGTGGCAATTTTATCCTCATTTCTTTGACAAACCACGTTAAAGATATGAAGTAAGAAGGGACCCATCTCTAGAAGAAAAGCAAAATGATGGGGAAAAAAAAGAATATGGAAGAATGTCAAATGATAATTCCTGGACAAAGCCCCTTAACTCCTTGCCAAGGATGGAAAGGCTGCCAATGGAAGAGAGAAAAGAGCAGCCTGAGGAGCCTGTGGCCACTAACAGCATTTCAGGTAAATGATGCTGGGGCTGACCTCACCTCCTGCTCGTGCCCAGGTCCATCTGACCATGAGCCCCACAGCAAAAGGGTTGTGGGCAGCTTTCCTCCACTGTGGCTGCTTAAAGGATGAAGCATAGGAAATGAACTTGTAAGTTTGAGTATTTGGCTTCAACAGCCAAAACCCAAAAATCTGAGATTCTTTTGTGGGTTTGGTTTACAGGGAGGAATTGGATTTGATGTCCACAGGGGCAGCTCCAGGCATCTCTGCTGGCCTTTGCTGCCACAAGGCTGAGGAGTGAAGTGGTGACAGACAATTTACTCTCCAAATTGTCCAGGCCAGAGCCAGGGAAGTTGAGCAGGGCGTGACTCCTGGAGGTGAATCTTTGGGAGTGACATCACGTATGTGAATGGAACATTCCCTGTCAGAGGCTTAGCAGGATGAGCATTCTGCTCAGAGGTACCTCCTACAGCTGGCACAGCCCCACACAAATAACCAGTAATGGAGCAGCAGCCAAGGAGTTGCTTCACATCCTCTGAAAGGGCCACACTTCAGCTTCTGGAGGAGCCTGTAATTTTTGCAAAGCACTGCTAGGACCTGGCATGGAAAATCCCTAGCTCAGGGCTTTCAAAAAAAGCTCATAGATTTTTCACATACCTCAGTATGAGATACTTTGAGCTCATTAAATATGAAACAACCATGGGTCTTGCTCCTTCTCACGGAAAAATTTTTTGCCTTGCTGCTGGGAATGATGAGCACATCCTGAGGGACTCCTCAGAGCAGCAACAGACCTGAGGGAGAAACCATCTCTTGACTCAAGGTGTGAAATACACATTGCTTGCCAAAGACCTGGCCCACCTCAGACCACCTGCCAGAAGTACCAATTTCTGCTGGTGATTAACCCACTCCCTGTACCTGAGTGCACCACTGGTGCTGCCTCCCAGAGCTGCCAGGGGCACTGGGTACACTGCAGAACATCTCTGCCAAACATCCAACCCACACCCTCCCTGGCAGCACACATCACCTGTTGCTGGAAATGGGAACCAGCTGCCAGGCAATGGTTTTGGGTTCAATGTGTTGCCTTCAGCATGGATGCACAACGACATAAAAATCTCTGGAATATCTCTACTAAGCGAGGCCATCTCACACCCTGACCCACCACCCATCCCATGGCAGCAACACCTCGTGTTGCCCGTGTGGGGTAAGGACTCCAAAAAGCCTCCTCACACTCAGCAAATCCTGTCACAAAATAATGGATCTGGCCAGATTCCTACTAGGAAAAACAGCTCCTCACCTTGGAGAGGGGACCTGCTGGTCAGGTTTAGCCAATTACAGTCTTCTTTTCAGTAATATTCTGTTCAGGGTTCATCACACACCTCAGCATCTGACTGAGATGGGATCTGGACTTCGTTTTGGAAAGCAGCAGAAAGCCTGGGGGGGTGAAATCCTTTCAGTTTTCGCTGCATTTCAAAAAAGTAAAAGTTCCAGTAGGGAAACAGGATGTCCAAGGAAAAGTTGGATGCTAAGGACACCCATCAGCCACACCAGTTTAGCCACATTTCTGCATACTCACAATAGCTGAAGGGATCTGTGCAAAGGTTTTCACTCCCCCTCCCCAGCTGTCAGAAGGGAGCGATACTGACCTTATTAGATGAAGTTGTGAAGATTACCCAGTATTAGCAAAATGCTCTGAAGATGAGCAGTCCTGATTATGTAAGGGCTAATTAGAAGCTGTTGATTTCTCCTCCTGGAGAGGCTCAGCAGTGTTAATTAGCAGGGTAAGCCCAGCAAGCCTGGGCACACCGTCACCACCTGCACCGCGCTCGCACAGCACCTGGGACATCTGCACCTCGTCCAGATTCAACAGCACAGCTACTGCAGACACACAGGAGCAATGGAAACACTTTTCCAGCTTTTTTCTTCTCCAGCATGGACTCACCAACCTTCTACAGAAGCTGGGAAGAAGTATCACAAAGAAGGCCCCACAGACCCAGAGCTGACTCCCCAAACTCCCAGTCATGGAGTTAAGCAGGCAGGGACAAACTTCGTTAGGATGGAAACAACAGGAAAAAGAAGGCTCCATTAAGCACCTGCAGTCCATCCTCCCCCTGCTGAGCTCACCTGCCCCACTGCCTTACTCATCCTCAGCATTTCCAGGCACGGCTGGCTGGGAGATGGGCAGCTCCAGCCCTGGCTCTCAGCATTATTCACCCAGCAAAGCGAGGAGCTGGACAGGGGCACAAGAAAGGCAGGAGTCACTTCTAAACCAGGGCATTATAAATCCACACAAGTCAGTGATAACTCAACATGACTTAGAGTAGTTAATCTTCACATAACCACAGAATGGCTGGGGTCAGCAGGGACTCCTGGAGGACACCTGGCCCAACCCCTGCTCAAGCAGGGTCACCCAGAGCTGGTTGCTTGGGACTTTTGTGTCCAAGGTGGCTTTTGAGTCCAAGGTGGGAAACTGGCGGACTGTGCTCAACTTCATAGTGAAAACATTTTGCTCATTTCCTCTACAGGAAAAGGATCTTTGCACTTTTACCTTTGCAAATGATCATCCCTTAATAAGATTATTAGTCTACATCATTCTTTTCCTCGCCTGGATCAGAGAACTTCTAACAAGGCTGTGTAAATTCATCAGCTCCAGGAAAGCAGCAGTTTGCTACAAAGCAGTATTTTGTTTCTGGACATAAAAGGACTTCTCCAATTGCCCATCCTCGCCTTCAGGGCTCTCAGGGTGAAGAACCCAACCTGTGCCAGCTCAGTACAAGGGAGCACAAGGCTGCCCCGGCCTCTGTTAGACTCCAGCTGCTGAAGGTGCCATCCTGAGAAGCCGAGTGAAATCTGTGTACAGCCAAGGATGAGGAGGATTCACTGATCACACTTGACTACACATTTCAGCAGAACTGCAAGACTATTGCACATGGCTGGTCTTGATCTTATTAGCAGAGAAAGGCTTGGACGAGTGGAATAATTTCTGTTTTTTACTGGATGAAGCAGAAAGAGGAAGAAGGGAATAACATGTGGATGAGTTCAATTCTTCAGCTATTATGGAAAATGCAAGAGCACTACACATCTCTCAGCGCTGAGTGCATGAATTGCTTGGGCTGCAAGGGATCCAGTTCCAAGCCCTCTGCCACAGGCAGGTTCACCTTCTGCTAGACCAGGTTGCTCAGAGCCCCATCCAACCTGGCTTTCTGGAGCATCCATAAACTCTGGGCAGCCTGTTCCACTGTATCACTGCCCTGAAGAATTTCTTCCTATTAATTACTCTAAACCTACTCTTGCAGTTTGAAGCCATTGCCCCTTGTCCCATCAATACACGGCCTTGTGAAATGTCCCTTTCAGGTCTCAGAAACTCCCACCACAAATCATCCAGAGAATCTGCACTTGTCTTTTAGCCCTTCTGGAAAGCCTCACCACTGCAAGGCAGGACCTCAGTTATCCCAGACTGTTAAACTGCACATGCCCTCATGCATCTCCTTTAAAACTCTCAGCAGCTGGCACGCCTCAAGGAGCAATGCAGCAGCTATTATGGGGTTAGACTGATGCCAGTACACCTGCAGCCAGTTTGACAAAAAATGGAGCAGATATGGTCACTGAGGTTTGTGTTACTCCAGAATTTCCACCCTGTGACGCAGAACGCGACGCTGTATCCGTGATGCAACGCCACAGCCTCGGGTCAGGCAACAGCTCATCAGTGCTGGGGATGGGGCACTGAAGGATCACACTGACTGACACACCCCGTGCTGTGCTCCTCAGGCCATGCTCTGCACCCCCAGCCATTCCACTGCCAGCCAAGCAGCCCTCGCTGCAATGCTGCAGGTTCTTGAGCAGGAAACAGCCCCAGCTCAGTTTGGGTCCAAAATCTAAGCATGGATTTGTTTCCCTGAACGAGCTCTCTGCTGAACCCCAGCAACCCATCACGCATAACAATCATCCAGCTACTCAACCTGTGCTGGGCACAAGGTGTGTGAATCAATGGGTTTTCAGAAACATTGGGAAATATCCTAAGTGCAGAAAAAGGGCATTTTTTTTTACCAGTTGCTCTCATGATGACCAAAGAAAATACCAAGCTTCCCAACATACTCTGTTGAGAAGTTTAGACCATTTTTTATATCATATGAGGGAACAACTGCACAAAGAAAATAAAGGAACAAAATGCTTCATTTGTACCTTTTAGCACAGACTGGAAGGTAAAAGCTAATTCTAGTTGCAAAAACACTCCAACTTTCCCTCCCTATCTACTCCTGTCAGAAATTTAAGTTTTCAAATGAACACAAAAATGAAGGCGAAACACTTCATTTAATTAGCTGTTCCCCAAATCAGCCTTGTTTGTTTTAACTGTTTTGGGTTTTGCTCTGCTTTTCAATACAAAGTAGGTCAACTGCAAATTTTTTAAATATATAGTTGTAAGAAGTTTGTTTCCAGACTTGGGAGATTACAGCTTGCTAAGCCTCCAGTCCAAAAGCCAAGGAAAAGCCTGGAGCTGGCCAGGAAAGCTGTGCAGGAACCCTGAGCTCTGTACAGCCAGGCAGCAGGAGGCCGCTCACCTCTAGCAGGAGCACAGGAATTCACGACAAACAGCCCACACCGATTTGTTCAGGACGTGCAATTTATTTTAAATGACATTTTTGTTCTCTTAACAAGTCTACGCTTGTGACCTGGATAAATCCACTCCATCCTGCCAGCACTCCCAGTCACAAGTCTGCGTGAACAGTCCGTAGCGCAGAACTCGCGGCGGCTCTGCGCACCCTTCACTCAACGGTTACAGAGGAAAAACACAGAGCAGGTTCTGACTGAAACCCAGGACTTCCCTTCCAAATAAAGCTGGCACTTGTCTCTCCTTCCCGTGACCGGGCACAAAGCAAAGCAAGAGCTGCCTGGCCAGCCTGGAGTTCCAGTAGCAAAAACGCTTGGGATCACTCGCAAACAACTTCCCGAGCAATAGTCAAACAATCCATTGGCTCCAAGGATCTCACGCCTCCTCTTAAGGTCAGCAGGTGAACATTTTTCACAAAAAAAAAGAAAAAAAAAGTTGATATGGAGTAATCAACGAAAAATTATAAACAGAACATTTAAGGTTTGCAGCTATTTTATTTACAAGTATACATTTAACACAAAGAAACACTGATATCCAAGCCTAGTTAATAGTAGTGTAACAATATGCATCATTTTGATGATTATTCTAACCAACAAACTACACTGAAAAATTAATGCCAGTAAAAGTCTTGGTCATAATATTAAGAAATACAATATATAAATTGAAAATATGATTGCTTAAAATTTGAAAATGGAAGTGAAGCCATTTGCACAGGAGTCAGAGTTTAACATAATCTGAAGGGAAAGGCTCCAAACCAACTGTTTATCTTTCAGGTTAACAGAAGAAAAAAAATAAAATTGAAAAAAAAAAAGGAAAAAAAAAAAAAAGAAGCATAGTTTATCCTTAAAGATAATGGGCAGTTTTGCTTCTTCAGGTAGAATGTATTCCCAGTGTTTTCAGGTTCTGCAGTGGAATTACATTACTGAGCATGAAGACTTCCCTTGTGAAGCTGCCCCATCGATTTTTTCTGCCTCCAAAATTATCCTCTTAAAAACATCAACGGCAGTCTGCAAAGAGAGAGCACAGGTTTAGGAGGGAAGGTGGGGCTGCCCACTTACTAAAAGAATAACCAAAAAACATTAGCAGTTTTACCAACTACATCAGCAGATAAACACACATCCAGTGCTTATTCTGAAAGTGAGGAGGGCAAACACAGTAATTTTAGTTTCAAAGGGAAGTGCAAACCCCCATCCACAGCAATCCTCAGCAGGGAGGGCAGGCACAAACTGAGCAGATTCACAACAGGAATAATAACTGTAATCACCTTTGCATGGCGAGCCTGTCCTGAGTGACTGACAGCACAGAAGGTTTGGAAGCTGTGCTGCTTTGGAGAATAAACCAATCAGTTTGCTCTCGGTAATCTTTTAGATAATGAATCATTTCAGAAGGCAGCAGATTTTTCAGCTCTCAACACTTGACTTTGCACAGTTCAGTATGAGGGGTGACTTTACTGCTCCTGATTTTCTCACTGTCCCTCTAAGATCCATATTAGACACAGTGCAAGGACACTAGCAGAAAGCACAAGCTGAACTTTCACTAATATTAAGCAATATCCTTTGATAAAGTCTTCCTGAGAGAAAAGGGGTTACATTTTAAATAGCCTGAACTGCATGACTAGAGCTTCAGTGTGTGAATCTTTAGCTTGGAAATGGTCTCCTGACCATCTCAGACTGACATTTGATCCAACCTCTGGCCATTCACTTCAAGAATTCCCAGCACAGGAAAGTATATTCATTATGTAAAAGCAGTCATGCTAGAAAGAGGATAAAAAGGGGGTTTTGTTGGTTTTAATCAGCAGGCTGAAGAACACCCTATGATTTATGGCTACATATTCTGATTTAACAGATGTTTTTCCACCTCCACAAGATATAATTCTTAACTGGATCCCTTCCAAATTAATCTCATTGACTGAAGCCCCACAGCAATCTTAACAAGATTAGACTTAATGTAGAAGTTTCCTACATTTATACTGTTTGTGCACAGTATGATCTCTGGAACTATTTAAAGTACTTCACCAGCTGGAAAATAGGGTATTCCTCCATATAATGGAGTTTCCTGCAATCCTAACAGAACCTGGCAGAAGAGGCTCGTTTAGTTCAGTAATGATACAACACATTCCCTGGGCAAATTAAGACTTTAGGAGAACCATGGCCAGGACTGCAGTTGCTATCAAACTGCTTCCACTAATGAAGAGCTTCCCTTAATCAAAGCCTGGCGATACACTGATTTACAAATACACTGCACCACGGTTTCCTTAGAGTTGAAATTTTCAATGGTTTCATTTTCATACACAAAGTCTTTTTGCCCACGTTTCACAGCACCCATTAAAAAACCTCCACAACTTACTCTGCCAACCAAAAAGCTGCACATTCCCTGTCAAAGATGTGCTGTTTGAAGCACTAAGATGTAGGAGTTCACAGAGTTTAATTCATTTCACAGAAAATACATATTCAGTGAGAAGGTTTAATTACTGTCCTACAGCAAATGCCTAGGAAATTGTAATTCAGCTCAAACACGCTGAAGAGTTTTAGACTGAGCCTTTAAACAACACAGGAAGGTGTTTTGTGACAAGGAATAAAGGATGCAGCCAGACTTTATATGCATCTGCCTCCATATGGTCCAATTATGGAATGTGGGTCACACCTAGCCCACAGGAAGCCATCTGGCTTTTCCCTCTACCTTTCTCCCCAAGCAAACCAAAGAGATGCCAGCCTGGGCAACACCTGCTGCCCACAGAGCCCAGCAGTGAGCAGGGGACACCAGAGGCTCAGCTGCTGCTGCAGATGTGCCCTCAGTGTGAGCAGGACAGGCAGCTCAGGAGGCAGATTCCCTGCACCGGCAGGGAGTTGGGAATGTGCTGCCAGGAGGCAGCAGGAAGGTGCAACCACCCAAATCCAGCCCACAGTGCAGGAGCCACCCTTTGGCAACTGTTTTATTATTCCAAAGAGGAAACCCTCAGCTGCTCACACTACTGGTTTAACCTAGAGCAGAACTGGGCACAGGAATCTGAGTAATAGCCAGGTAAAAGAGGGTTGTTTCCCCCCATCCTTTGCCAGTTCAAACATGTCAGATCCCTGGATTCCAAACTACTCTGAAGCATTTATTAAGCAGAGCATCTTGTGAGCTCCAAGATGAAGCTGCCCTTGAAAAAAGCAGCAGGACCAAGCAAATGCTTTTTAAGAGAGTTCCATTTTGGTAAGAAGCAAATTTTTTTGCTACTTCTTGCTCCTTTTGCAATTTATCTAATGCATTTTGCATAACTGGATGAACACAATTTAGTTGCTACTTCCTAAATTCTTCCAGTAGAAGTTGGCTTCCAGATTCACCTGGGTTTAAGACCACTTTGGATTCTGGTTGTATTTCCAAGAGTGATGTTATTGCTGGGATTAAGATGAAGCACTCTACCACAGCCTAGGTGACACTGTAGGGAATGCCACAAGAAAGGACTTGAAGCTCCTGAAGTTAGCCAAAGCAGTGGCTGGTAATAATTAAGCAGCTAGGGAAGACATGACAGTAACAGCCCAGCAGTCATCTCAGAGAGGTCTTTTCCATTTAGTGTCAGGATTGCCTTCCCAAAGCCCAGGGATTTCCCTGGATGACTGAAGTGCTGGTGATATGCAGACTCCTCCCAAAGTCCTACCAGGTCACCCAGCTCTGGAGGAGCTGGCACATACTCAAGTCTATCTGACCTTGAGAACTCCTGCCAGCCACTATCACTTATCATCACTGCAGCTTTAATCTTTGCCTCTCTCACTTTCCATCTACTCTAAGTCATGCCATTTCTGGGACATGTTATCTTTTGATAACTCTTGGCAGAATAGTCATAGTTTAAGTTAATCTATAAAACTACTTGAATTGCCCAGTATAGTTGGGTTATGCTCCTTGGACTCTCACAGATGCTCCAAAAAGGATTTTCTGGGGCAGGCAAAGATAGAAGAGGAAGACAGAAAAGGGGCAAAAGAGCCTTTGCTATCAGGGACACCCCCTCTCCTCACCACTATGAAGAACATCATGTACACAACCCATCTCAGACCAGCACACCAGTAATTGTCACATTTCTCCTCCAAATCCTCCAAGCCCAAGATGGGCTTGGTTTCAGAGAGAATTAAGAGCTATACCCTCAGTCAAGAAGCTTTGAACTCGCTGCTCAAGTTCCAAATCCCTCATCCAGTTTAGCTCATGCCTTAAGCATAAACCAGCTTTCTGTTAAGCAAACAGAAGCTGAAGCACTTTTGGAAGGAGTTTGGAATTAATCTGGATAGTCAAATTACGTTTGCAGTACCAAGCCAGTACAGGTGTTTATTTGGATGAACCTCAATGCAGAAAGTGCCAACAGACTTCTTTTTCCAGTAATGTTGGCTTACGTAAGGTGAACACTCAGTTCCAGGAAAACGACAACACAGCTTGTTACCAAATTCAAAACAAACCCTTTTCCCCCACCCCCAGACCAGACACAGCTTCAGAGGAAGAGAAGATGCCCTGTCCTGACAGAAGTCTATGTATCAGCTCTTTTGATCCTGTCAGATTAGGATTTGGAGGAGAAAACCCAAATGAGTTCAGAAGTTCTCCTGGTCTCTCACAGAGAGGGCTGTTACAATGCCTGGTGTCTCCTCTTCCCCCAGCACCCCACAGCTCCAGACTCCACACCTGGCTCTCAAAACCCAATCTTCCACCTCTTCAGAGCTGGAGATGTGTGAGAAGACTGAGGCAGCTGTGCCAGTGTTGGGCTCCTTCACACTTTATTCCACACATCCCAAACCTCCAAAAGAAACACGCCAGAGAGCAGCAGGATGGCCACATGCTGCAGGCACCCAGCTCAGAAGTGGCATCTGATCTGCCACACTTCTGAAGATGGACAAATTTACCAAGTGTATTATACAGCAGGCATGAAGCAGGAATTGTGTTCAGGCACCTGCCTCTACCAACCTGCTGCTAAATCCAGAGGGATGGAATTTACAGCGACCTGTGATCACTATTCTGAAGGGTCCTGCAGAAAGGAAGGCCTTTGACAGCCAGAATGCACAGGACTTCTGAATTCTTCTGGTGGCATTTGCACAGACTGTCCAGGATTTTGAGTATCTGACGTACAATTGCCATTTTGATTTCCCTGAAGGGTACCATGTTTGATATATAAACTGCAGCTGGCAGCTTAACTTAATACAGGAGCACAAATTCATGACAGTACAGGGAACTTTGTCACTGCAGCAAGTTAACACACAGGACATACCAAGCATCCTACAAAGCTTGTAGCTTCTTTACATAAATAAACATGACTTTTTTTTCTTCTTGGTTCAAGAACAATAAAAACTCCAGAAAAGTTATCAATAAGATATTCTTCTGCTGGATATGAATTGCTGTGGTGTTGCACATTGTGAACATATGCCCAGTGAAAAAGAGCACAGGCAACAGCTTTGCCTAATCCAGAAGTTATTTAAAATAAAGGGGTGGAAAAAAGATCAGACATTTTTAACAGTTTTATTCTTTACACTGTCAGTTTAATTTCCTTTGCTATGCATTTGAAGCTCTCCAGCATACAGAGAAGATATTGAGAAATTTCATGCTTCCATCATGCCAGTGTTGACAAGGTTAATGCAAGTCTTAGCCAGAAACAGAAATACTGATAAACTAACTCCAAGTGTTCCATATCAGGTGACAGAATATAATCCAGGTTTTTCTTTCAGGGGAAAAAATCCAACTTTACTCAAGCAACTTGCAGAATTGTTGACCATAAACATCAGACAAAATTATTATTGCCCCATTAGAGAGACTGAGCCTGCCCAGCACCTTAAAACACGACGTTCATCCTCTTACACCAGCTCACTGCTCTGGCAGCAGGGACTCCTGCTTGAGGTAACAGACCCTGTTCCACCCACCCCGTGGACGTGAGTTTAATTTGTCACTACGTGTTCTGATATGTTCAGTGAAGCTGAACTTTCAGTTCTTCACTTCCTCCTCCCATTGACAGTTGCAGAGAAAAACTTGTGTACATAAACCTGAGTGCAGACAGCCCTTCTGCTTCCATCTACACAAAATATCTGCACAGTGCATGCAAATATTTCAGCTTCCTTTATTTAGTGAAACTCTGAGTCATCCATTACACTGCTATTTGAATAAAGTGACTCTTAAATCCATTACCTGATTTTCTTTAGCAGAAGATTCCAAGAAAGCTGCGTTCCAGGATTCTGCTAAAGCTTTCCCTTCTTCATAGCTGATCACCCTGATCAGAGAAAGAAAAATATGTTTCTTATAACTTGCAGAAGAATTGGAATCTGATATGTCAAGAAATACCTCAAGAGTACCAAAGCACTTAAGTGCATTGTAATAGGAATGTCTTGTGAAGTCTGATCCAAAGCATTTGCTTTTGGCTGCTGTCAAATGCACTTCTGGGCCAGGTAAAACTTCTCTGTGACCCAGAAGAGCAGTTGTCTCAAAGTATTGCTTTGTTTTCATAATCTGTAATATCATCTGGTATTGCTGCTGCGACAAATACACTTCTGTTACTTACTTTGAAATAAACCCAGAGTGTTAAATGACTGTCCCTGGAACCTCACAGCAAAAATCAACATTACAACAGAAGTTCACAGTTCATAGTTCACATTCTGGACACGACTCCTTTGCCAGTGACTTATTTTAACCTACAATTTGATTTTAGCTCTGGAAAGCCAAGAACAAACCCAGCGCGTTGCAGCCACAGGAATGCAGGCTGCTGCCTTGCATTTCTCACATTCTGGAGTTCACATACCGTTCCATATGCAGGTCTTTTTTATTTCCAACCAGCATAATGGGTATTCTGTGAAAGAAAGTTCAGAACTTCAGAACAGTTACAGTATACTGAACAAAGCACTAGCAACATGCCTGCAATGAAATGAGATGAAAGTGTCACTACTTACTGGACTTTTCCCACCATATCCAATAACTTGCCATGGATAACTTTTATCACTTCAAAACTGCAAAATAAAGGGATGAAGTCACACATGCACTCTGATGTTTATCCTCAATACCCAATACACAAGCAATTAAATGCATATGTAGGTTGTGTTTAAAACTTATTCTATGTATGCACAACTACACAGATGCTGGAAGTCTTACCCGTTTGTGTAATGACAGCAAACTGGTCCCAGCAGCAGCAGAGACCAGCCTGAGCCTACCCTTACAGCCTGCCCAGTTATGGTATTTGCAGAAATAAATAACATTACCCTGATGCATCTAACACAGAATCATCCCAAGTCCCTCCCACCTCTCATCTGGTTTGTATCTGCAGTGAGAAATTTAACAGCTGCAGTCTAACAAACAATCCTGGATGAGTATGTCAAGTTAGAGCAAATTGGAAGAAAAAGTAATTAGTAGGCAAGCTCCATCATTGCTTTTAACAATTAGTTCATACATAATTACTAAGTTTTATTTATGTAAAAGCCAGAAGGAGCCAAAATTCTAATTTTCTATGGAAAGTGAATAAACTGATCTGCAAGATGGCACTGAAACAGTGATTATTCAAATACTCTTTGTCTGTTCCTCTACCACACAGGTGAAGTTTGGATGACAGGAGGTAACAAGCAGTACTGTAGAATATCAAGTCAAAAACCTCACTAACAAAACCCACTGCATTTGACATTCAGTACTTTTGAGAACAAGCTATAAACAGGGTTGAAGAGCAGATGTTGCACTCCTCTGGTTACACTATGGAAAAAATGCTGGTACGTGAAGTACACAACTTGGATTTAAGAGAGGCAGAGGCTCAGGGATGAGATATGCAACTAGACAACAGAAAAGGGACCAAAACTTTTCCAGTTTCCAAGGTTGCTAGCTACAGGCAGTGTCTTGACTTGCACTGCATTTCAATTAGAATTGAAACTCTTAAAAATAGAGCAGCACTCAAACGTACTTCCAGCTCAGAGCAATCAAAGACCTGGTGCCTAAAAACACTATTCAAAGCAGCAAAATCTCTCCCTGATAGAACAATAAACTCTACCACATTTAAGATGGATTTTCTGTCAAGCAGGTCAATTTGTCTGACTCCAGCAATAATATTTGAGGCTGTGTGGAACACAATGCTTCTCCATGCTCAGCTAATAGTTTCAGTGTATCCTATCAAGAAAATGACTTCTTTGTGAACAGAAGTGTGAGTTAGTCTGGCACGAATTGCTACTGCTAACTCAAGTGGGATACTACAGATTACACTGGGGAAAACATGGAATCATTGAAAAATGTGAAATCAATGAAAGGACCTTAGGGACATAAGGAGCTTATGCTGAAAGAGTATTAGTGAAATTCTAGTCTTGAGAACTCATCTTGGACGATGATAATTATTAAGAAAATTAGAGTGAAATGGAGCTTGGCTGTGACAGAGTCGAGAGGCATCAGTACACACAGAACTACACGACCTGGCAAACTGAAAGAATAAAAATGCTACCAAAAAACCCATCTGCTACAGACCACAAAACTGTTTCTCAGTCTGAAGCAACAGAAAAAAATCTTAGCACCCTACCCACAGGCTAACTGAATCCCTGGGACAGTACAATCACTGTTTCCCTTCCCCTATTAGGTGTGTTGCTTCCAGCTAAGCCAGAAAAACACCACAGCACAGCACCCTGATGAGTCCTTGCCTAAAGCTCCCCTGTACAGTGCTGCCAGGTGCTCTTGAACCTGGACATTCCATTGCCCCACTTTGGGTACCTATCTGCTTCTCTGAGATTGTTCACAAGCTTCCTTTCTTAGTGAAAATACTACAAATAAAAAGCTGATCCTTGTTAACAGACCAAGATGGAAACCACAGGAGAAGTGCTATTTAAACTCCAACCCAATTCTGACACAGAAACAAGTTGCTAAGAACTGCCAGGAAAGAAATTGGCTCGACCAATTAATGTTCTAGAAAGCTTTCCAAATTAATAATGTTGAAAGGAGCAAGGACAAAAAGGAGCAAGGACTGACCAATCCAAAAATAGCACCAGCACATCAAGCTGTGAAACTGTGAGATTTGGAGACTGTAAGAGGTCCCTTCTAGTTCTGTCAAGCAAATGGGTTACAGCAAACAGCTCAATGTGTGAAATACAAAAAAAAAAAACCATTACTAGCTGTCAGATAAATGTGTTACACAAAATCATGGAACCTAACAAGATACAAAATTGGAATTTAATTAAGCTGAACTAGAGCAAAAGCCTTCCAGTAACCTTGCTGCTGAGAGCCTGGGAACATGAAAAATGTAGGGCATTAGCTTTCATTCAAGTCCTATTTAAACTTCCCACTGGAGGTTAGCAGGGAAGCTGATAACTTTAAAAAGAGCATTTCTATTAAGTCTGCTGTCAAAGCTCTCACCCAGCTGGATCAATATTTGGATCAATATACACACTTTGACAGAAGTCAGGACAGATGAAGACTGTGATCTCATTGTCTGGGCAAGTCATTGAAGCTACCAGAGTACTGTGGAAGACCTTTCCTATCACCTAAACACTGTCTTGATACAGAACATCAAGAATTGAACAAGACAGGATCATGAATACTTTGAAATTTTAAGGAAAAAACAACAACAACAATAAAAACTTGGAATAAACTGATCAAGATTAAATACTGATGAAAAGACTTTTGACCTACAGCCTTAACCCAGTCTGTCCTGTTTATATTTTTACCATAACTTGGTTTAACTGATTGAATGCTACCACAAAAAACATGTTCATTTCTTCACCTGGTGAGATCAAGACATCATGAGGCAACAACTGGAGTGGCTGAGAAAGTGCATGCCCTTCAGCTGCCCAACAGGGAACAGCACAGGTTGCAGAATCCTCTGAATGATGCACACTGGTTTCACTCAAAGGCACTTCTGTCCTCACAGTAACCATTTATCAGTGAACTTTTTTGTATTTGCTTTAGGAGTGAAGCATTGTTTACTTAGGCAGAGAATACTGACTCCTATTTCATGCAAGTTACGCAGCACCAACACTGAACCTCTCACTAAAAACCCAGACCCAGAGAGAGTTTGGTAGTTTAGCATCTCTAGACATACATAAAAGCCTAACACGTGCTTGCCCTTCTCTACTTCAGAACTGAAGATGAAAACCAAGAATGAAGAACTGTGAAATCTGTTCAACATTAAAGACCTTGCAAGCAGCAGAAGTTTATAACCAGACTGTATCTTCCTTTGAGAAGGAAAAAGAGCCAACAGGCAAGTTGCTTTACCTGTATTTTATAACAGTCTATCAAAGAGCTTGAAATGATCAGTTTTGTTTGATTTAGAGGAAAATATATGAAACACTTCAGCACTTGTAAAAAGCTCATCAACTGCCTTGAAGTAGAAGGGAAGCATCAACTTCTCTTGTACTTGATGAGACAGAAAGGTCTAAGATCTTAATCACTTTCTTCAAACAAAAATTTGAGAAAATTTCAGCTGACCTAATAAAGATGTTGTACAATATTAGAAAATCAACAGCTTCTCAAGGATAAGCAGTATTTAAACAAAGCAAGATGAGCAGAGGAAGGGAGGAAATAGCAGAAGATGACAAAGCCACACAGAGGCTGATGTGTCTTGCATGACTCCAGGTATGATGGACTCTGGACAAGGAACAGCAAGGACAAGAGGGACACTCTGGGACAACCTCCAGGGAGGATTATTTGCTGCAGCATGCCAGGAGAGGGTTTACAGTCCAAAAGCCATCTACTGCTGTTTATATTAGTATTTCCATGGTTAATCACAACAACTCAATACAAGAAGTCAAAGGAATCTCAGTACTGTAGAAAGCTACAAGGCTGAAGGAATGACCTAGCAACTCCTTGGGTACTTCACATAAATCTACAGTGCCCTTCAGCTTTGTATTTATGTCTGCCTTTCTATCTGATGCAAGAGCAATGAACTCATTTCTGAAATGATCCTTTGTACTTCTTCTTACCTCAAAACAATGCAGTTTAACACTGTCTCATGTCTTACATGGTACCTTGCACATTAGTCTGCAAAGTGTCTGTGACATTTGGGTCTGAGGGGACATTTCTGAAAAAATATTAATATTCACTCCTACTATACTTCTAAAGGAGAAAGACTAATTGAAATAATCACATAAAATATAGCAGAGGTAGGAGCTAACACAGAAAATATTTAAAGAGAAGAACACAAGCAGATTTTATTACCTTTTTATTGACGTGACAGAATAAACAAGAATGTAGCCATTGATGTCTATGGAGTACGTCTGAGGAAATATGGAGTATTCATCCTGTGGAAGGAATATTGCAGTTAAAATTAAGGGTGCCACAGTTCAGACCTTGATGCCTATTATACCACCATCAGGTAAGGTGGTCATAGCTCTAAGACATTTTGTATAGGTAGTACTTTCAGAATTTTTTCATCATAATGTCACAAGCAGCATCTTTACCAAACCTAGACAAGGCTAAAAGTCCATCTGTATACTCTACAATTTAATCTACAGCTTTTACGGTTTATTCCCTCTAAGACTATGGATGAGCTGAAGCTCTTCCCAATCCTATTATCCTGCTTAATCATCTGTTTGTATTAGTACAAAACATCCACTCTGTCCCACCACTAATTAGCAATTATGCCTCTTATCTTGCTGGTGATACATTTCAAAATCTTAATTTCAACAGCTGACAACAGGATCTAGCAGTTTGTAATTTCAAATGACACTGATCACATCTAAATTACCTAAGGAATCTGGTAGGAAGTGAATAATTGTGGCTTACTAACTTATGCTTATCAAATGCAAAAAATACAGTTATTAGTTGCTTTATGACAACTGTAAGTTTACATTACAGGACAAGTGTTTACATAAATAGAAAACCAGACAAAACCACCAGAAACTTACTCAGTGAATTTATTATCCCTCTAGAAAAGGGACTGACCAAATAGGCAAACAAAACAGACTGATATATTGCAGGTAATGCAACACAAATACTATGAATCCAACGTTAAAAACCTGTTCCAACAGACATTCCCAGGAAACATTTCCATTTTGACAAGAGCCATACTTCCTAATGTATGAGTTCTCAAATTGTTAAACCTATGCTTTTGAAGATGTTAATTTTAGCTGAAGATCAAATAACCTCTCTGTTATTGTCATGGCTGAACAGATGGAGCAGTGCAATCACATAGCTTAAATCTAAGACACCCAAAAGGAACCAAACTTCCCTCACTGGCAGAAGAGGAAAAATTCTTTATAAATCAACTTCACAGATCCAGCCAAAAAAAGTTTGAAAGAATAACACTTGGCAAAAGCTGCCCTTATTTGCCTTTATTGCTACACACTGAGGGCAGCCCTCCCCCATCTTCTCTGAAATGCCAAAGTGCCACTCCAGTTGGATGTGAAATCCCAAAGTCAATACTCAGAAGGGATATGAGCTAAGTCTGTGTAAAAAAGGCGAAAGTGCAACTCTGTAGTGGCTTGACTTTACCTGGAAATTCCCAGGACTGCCCCAGCTGGAATTTGGTGTTAGGTAAGATTTCCTTTTACGCCCCTCTTCTGTGACCCTGTATCAAGATCCCTGTTAGACTGAACTGCACAAAGCTCAGTAAATAACCAGAAAAGTAAGGAGGCACAGGACAGAGGATGAATACCAAGAAAACTAAGTGCCATCATCTCAACTGTTCCTAATTCATGACTTTATTTTTAGCTCATTAGGAGATGGAAGGAAAGCTGCTATCTCACTGAAACTCATGGGTCAAATTAAGAAATCTGTCAAGTGACAAAACAACGTTGCTACAACTTTTCAGGCCATAGCCAGGTTTTCAGAAGTATTTAACAAATCTGCAATACAATTCTTGCTGTGCTGCATACATGAGGACTCCCTATGGGCCATTAAGCAAGACAAACTGAAGAAAGAAATCTGTCCAAGCCGCAACGTCCATAACCCAACATCGTCTCCCCCCTCTAACCCTGTGCGCCAGAAATCAAAGTTCAAATCGTTCCATGAAGAATTAAATCTGAAAACAACCACAGGCTGGGAAAGAAGCTATTTAGGTTCCACAATACTGTATAACATTAAATCAATCCTCAGCAATAGAGGTATGTTAGTGGTGAGTCACGCTGCCTTCCCAGAAGGCAATTTCCTCCTCAAAGAGGAATTTTTCTTTTATCACTACGCTACACAATCGGGGCTGTAATGCAAGTGCGCTTACCATGGCTCTGAGTGACACCTATGGAGCTCGTTCTGCTGCTCACACTGCCCCTCTCTCACCCTCACCTCTGCAGAGCATTCCCCATCCAGCAATCCTGTGGCCAGTGTTGTGCTCAGACACCTCTGAGTGATAACACATGCTGCTGATGAGCACCAAGGGCTGACACCATATAAATACAGCATGGCTATTCCCCAGTGACAGCTCTCTTCCAAGAAAGCAATCAAACATACCTAGAAAGTTACAACCCCACTGAACAGTCTCCCAGCTATGAGCAGGTATCCTGCAGCTTTAAAGCCTTAGGTACTGGCAGCGTACTTTACAACACTAACATTGTTTAACACTACTCATAGTTTGGAAAAACCCAAAGGCATAGCATGAGATCATGGAAGGCAAGAGCAAGTAAGCAAAGAAAAAAAAAATAGGATAAAAATACAGGGGTCTAAACAGCGGACCCTGATGAGTTTTTTCCCCTCATATAGAGTCTCTCAACAGATGCAGCACTCTTGTGCATGGGTTCAGCCAAGCAGCAGTGTGTAATGAACCCCTGGACCTGTAAATAATGAACAGCTGCACTTCCCAGAGCTCCCCAGCATGCTGCAGGACACGTGCTCCCTGTCTCCTCACCCCTGTCATTACGAGGAGCTCGGATGCACACGTGAACCACCACGTTGAAATGCAGACACACTGCAGCAGTTCATTGCTAACGCAGTAAGCACCACCTACATGAATCTGTCTACTCCCCATGACTGCTCCATGGATACAAGTCATGGTGGTGTAGCTGGAGCAGACAAATACAAAAAAGCCATGAAAAAATTCCCCATGGTTTACTGAAGCATCCTTTTTCATCTAAAGCAAGACTGCTCATTTACTCTGTAAATATTACACAAGCTACTGATGAACTTTTGAGACATCAGAGTTAAGGTAGTTTCCTCTTCCCTTTTTTTCCCTTCCCTCATTGAACAGATCAGGGGGAAAAAACCTAACCCAGTAACAAAACACAAACCAAAACCTTTAAATAAACACTACAGAAGAAGTTCTTTAGTGACTAAACAAAAAGTCAGGATCATTTTTAAGTTAACTTTCACCTCTGAATGCACAGTCACTACCAACTTAGCTCAACAGGAATATCAATACCTGTTGTTAGAAGAAACAGAATAACTTAGAATAAAGATTCAAAGAAAGCTAACTTACCTGGCCAGCAGTGTCAACCAGCTGAAGATGATATTCTTGGCCATTTACTGTGATCAGTTTTGTAAAAGCTAGAACAAGAAAAACATAAACAGGTCAGAATCACACACAAGGAAGAGATCAGAAGTCACTCATCTGTGCTATCATCAGCCAAGGCACGAAGAAAAGAACTCCAGTTCCAGGTTTTTAAGTAGCAATAAAAGGCTAATCAGATACTGTACTTATAACTAGTCTATTGCAGGTAGCAAAACTCAGAAATTGAATTTAATATTTCAAATGATTGTCACAGTGGTTGCAGCAGCTTCTTCTTTGCTCTCTTAAATAAAAAGAGGGAATAAGAGGAATAAAAAGGGGGATTTACACACATTTCTACAAGATCCAGACAATTGTAATTTGTGGTAACACAAGACACTTGAATTCAACTGGCACTAAAACTAAGTTTGAACTTATTATAGGGTCTTCTCCTTGGTTTCCAAACAATTTAGCAAGATCAATTTACTAAATGTAAATACCATGAAGTGATCTGGATTGAAAAAAGGAAAAATTTTTGGAGGCTAAAACGCACAAAACTTATGATTATATTAAACTCAAATGATGACAATTAGCTAAGTTCACCATGTTGCTTTCACATTTGCTTCAGCTACCAGCCTATGCAGTCCCCAGTCACGAAGTACATTCAGTCCCTAAAAGTGATGAGAATTGCTGCTCTTCCTCAGAGTCATGAAATGCCAACGCGCTGTGAGCCGAGGAATCTCACCCAGTGTTTGTGTTATGCAACTGCAAAAGCAAACAGTGTCACAGCTCCTGCAGGAATAATGTCCCAACCAGAGCACACAAACCTGGCTCTGGAAGTCTCATGTGGCCTTTGAGACCCACTCCAGATATCAGTGCTGGACATTACTGACACACTGAGTAAAGTCTGTGTTATCCTCTGGTTGGGGTAGTTTTCTCAACTACTAGCAGTCCTCAGAAACCTCATTTGCCACTGCAGTGATGAGCAGGGAAACAGAGTCAGAGGAACAGGTCACTTAGGCGAGCTGAGGTGGCCAACAGCTTCCCAAAACTGCACAGCTGAACGTTCCTGACCCCGCTGTGCAGTCCCTGCCCACGCCTCAAGTAGATGGAGTTGGACAACTTTCCTCCTCCCAGCCCAAGCTTGTCACTCTGTCAAGTCCCCACAATGTGAGCATTATTTTGAATAAGTGGGCTGAAATAGCTGAAACTGGAGGTTTCAACCCACCTCATAAATCCAATCCTCAAAAAAAAGGAGCAATTCAAACAGCAAATCCAACCTAACAATGTCTAAATCAACAGTGTAAAGTGTACCTATAGTTTCCATTACAAAATCAGCAAATGACATTTGAAATGGAGCCTCTAAGAGAGCTCCTGCCTTACCCTGGTTATCCCCTAAGAAAGCTGCTTTAGCACATGTGCTGCCCTCAAATCAGTCTAGATGCTGCTGTTATTGCTGCAAATAGCTAAAAGTTTTAGGTTATGAAACACAGATCCACAATGGCTCTTTGCCTTGGATGAATGCTGTGATGGAGACAAACTGAGGCAGCATTGCTCCATACAGTATCACTGCTTGGAGTCAGAGGGAAAACAGACTGCTCTGGAGACACACTGCCTTTACAGGTGTGCAAGTAACAGCCTCTCCAGTCTCTTGACACTTCACATACACATCAAAGCATCTGCAGTCAAATTAACTTCAAGGGCATCATGAAATTAATATTTAAAAAGGACAGGCTGCAGTTTTTTCAGACTATTCTAGAAGCCTAGAGGAGACACAGCAATGATGTCATCATCATCATTACTGAAAGCACAGTGTGACAGAGACAGGAGAAGGGAAACAGTGAAGGAGTCAGCACAGCCTGGTGAGGAGAGCTGTTAGTACAGTGCAGAGCCTTGCAGCACTAAGCACAGCCCACTGTGTGAAGACAAATCTGCTTTGATGAAGTCACAACTAATGACTTCCATTGCTTTGCTGAAGCTTTTTAAAACCATTCCTAGTTAAGAATTTAATTTTGTTAAAAACCTGGTCCCCTTGATCCAGCCAAAGTATTCACTTCCAATTCCATCACCCACCATCCTAGGACTTCTGCTGTGCTTGTGCACAATACAATCCCTGCACAGTTTGGCTCTTCCTGGTAGGCCAAGGACACTTTTCAGCAGACTTGACCTGACATTAAATCATAATGTGAGCATCTCCAAAAACACTGCTCATCAAGTGGAACAGGGATTTTGGAGCAGGACATTCTTTCACCTTGCAACACAACTCCAGTGATCACTGCTACCTGAAGATGAAGTACATTACAATTAGATGAGCATGAATAAAATTATTTGCATGTGCAACTCCATGACAGCTGCTGTGGAAACAAGCCATTATGCTAAAAAAAAAAGAAAAATTCAACAGTAACAGGCAAAGATCACTTTAGATCAACAGTGATACTGAAGGAAGGTACAAGAGTGCTGTAACATTATTGCCACAATATGGTTAAATATGGTAGCTAAATACAATCACCTCACAAGCTTTCCTTGGTTACCACCTCCTGCATCTCCTTCTACTTGCCTGCATTCCAAAGTCAATGCCTGCCACTAATCTACCAGGACACCTTTCACAACACTGAGATGTGTGATGCAAGAGAGCTATTTTTAGTTTTCCTCAGAAGCCTCACTTGCACCCCTTAGAAAGCTGCTCACCAGCAGCTCCAGAGAAGCACAGTTCACCCTCCCAGTGCAGCTGCCAAAGGACTGTGCAGAAGATTCTGTCAGACTCATCTAAACTACAGGTGCCCCTCCACTAGTAGGGACCCTCCAGCCCTCTGCCCTTTTCTAATATGCTTCTATTCACATTTGTATAAAAAAACATGGGATAGAGGCAGGAAGCATGGGGGAAGATGTTCCTTTCCTAAGGGAGCTAGTGAGGCCATTTAGGGGAGAAAGGAAGAGCACAGAGCTGTGAAACAGTGCTAGAAGGCCCTCTAAAACTGCAACAAAAATCAAAAAAGCAGCCTGGCAGGCTTTGGAAGACACATTTGAGAGCTGGGCACTCAAGTCATCTTACTTGCCACACAAGACATCCCTGCAAAGATGATGTGGGTGGAGTTACGTGCACATCTTCATTACCTGATCCTTCTGACTTATTTGAGTTTCAAATTCAGGTTCTAGTTTTCATTCCTGTGAAATTGTTGCATTTTAATTTGCACTGGTCTTAGTTCAGAGCTGATCTGCCTGCAGAGCTCCATCCAGCCCAGTGTCCACACAGACTCCCTGCACACACTGCTGCTCTCCAAGGACCTTTCTTCTCTTTCCAACATTCCTGCAAGTGGCAGTTCCACTCGTTTCTCAATCTGGCTGTCTCAAGAACAGCCACCCATTGAGATGTCACTCCTGTTGGGATATTCACACAGGGAAAGTCTCTTCCTGAAGCAATTATTTCTCACCTCCACTGCTACCACAAAAGGATACAAGTTACTCTTCCTGACACACAAGTCTGGTAGAAGGAGCAGAATTCAACATGCCCCTTAACAGAAATAAATTAACTTTTCTGGTGCTAATGTAATATAAGCAAAGGAAAATGTAGCAGTGAAGCTGTCCTAACCTTCACAAACAATAAAGAAAATCTGATGCACCTTATTTTTCCTTTTATCACTTCCAAAGGCAGAGATTTTCACACTTAGAACCTGGTTTTTCTACAGTATTAGGTCTTACTCCTATTGTTCAAGGCTTATGAATGCCACAACTTGTTCCTGTAAGAGCTTGATTACAGCTTGCCTTACATACAATTGAGCTTTGCAGTCAACATTTTGTGCAAGTTTTATTATTTGAGGACAAAAATTATAAAGATTGCATTACCAGCAGTACTGCAGCTTTCTACCCTTTCCTCACTGCTGGTAGAATGCTGTAACAAATTATCAACAACAATTCCCTGGAGACAAAACAGAAATCACATAGGCTGGACTATCCTTTCCTATGTATGCTTTTCTTGTCCAAGTTTTGTTACATGTGTAGACCCAACCACCAGATGAAACTGAAAAGGTTTTGCAGTTTATTATACTGCCCTGGAAAAACCCAACATTCTCCAAAACTGTCCCGAGTATAAGAACCTGGACTTTTCAACCCTTTTTGCCAACACCGTCTGCCAAATGTGAAATCACAAACTAGGAAAAGTCTAAGAGTTGCTCATGGACTTTGCATCTTATAACCCTACACAGAATCAGAAACACAGATGGGAGTGTCCAAAGACTTCACTGAAGAAAGATTTCTATTTAGGAAAAAACCCTAATGTATTCCATTCTAAGTCAAAAGAATTATTTTTTACATAACCCATTAAAACTAATTTCACGTATGTCTTAAAAACATTTTCAATAAGTTTTAAATGTTAGTGTTAAATTACAATGTGTTCTCTTGTCTGTTCTACACAGAAGCATTTTTAAGACATTATCAGGCCTTCTGGGGCTTAAAGATGGGACAGTTTTCCCACTGTTTTGAGCCCCAGGACATAACTTTTATCTTTTTAACCTTTACTTCCCAGCAAAGTTTTCTGATATCAGAAGGACCCTTTTAATTCTCTACCTTTCAGAAAGCAAATTCCTCCAGCCATGCCACAGATCACAAGACTTACACCAAATGAATAATGTTCATTTTCCAAACAAGAAAGAAACCAAGTGAAAGGTTAAGGCTTTTCAAGATGCCCCCTCCCAACAAGTCTTCATGGCCAGGATATGCTCAATTCTTAGAATTCGGATCAAGCAAACAGTGCAGACTAGGAGAGTCAAATAAGAGCAAAATTCATCGACAGGGTATTTTTGTATAGTTCAGAAATGCTGAAGTTGTGAGACACGCAACTACAGAGTTACAAACAGCAGCTACAGACAACAGGTGAAGCATGAAACAAGACAAATCTTGTACCAATGTGTCAAAATCCTAAAGCAAGGCACAGATTCAGTATTTTGTAGAGACTTTGTCTCCGTGTCTCTCAGTCTTTATTCATTCACATGCAGCTACATAAAACTAAAAGATTACTTTAAATAATTTGCATTTATATGGCACAGACAGTGAAAAATAACCTGCCCCAAATGAATTAAGATTATAAACATAGAAACTTAAACCCCAGTATTTTGCTAGCAGCTTTAATTCAAGACATACCTGACTTATAATTCAAACAAAGTAAAAAAGGATGATGGAAAGTGTTAGTATTAATATCTATATAAGAACTAACATTCAGACCAAGGGCCAAATTATCCACTCTGACTTGCTAAAGCAAATTTTGAGTTTTTCAAAAGGCAGCATTTGAATTTTAGTTATAAACAATAAAATAACCCCAAGTAAATTATCCTGATAGCTACTAATTTGTAATTTTATACCACATATATATATAAATATATATATAAATCTTGTTCTGCTGATTGCTTCATTCAAACTTCAGGAGTATCACATAGGTTTAACATCCTATTGCAGAAGTTCAAAACACTAAAAACGTGTGCTACACCACTATTTTCAGAAGTCATTAAAATACAAGAACCCCAGGGTTATGATCATGAAACCACTTTTATTTGCCACATGACTAAAGTAAGCCAACATGATCAAGTTACTCAGCCCAACACTGCAGTTGTTCAAGTACTTTATGGCCACTGCTAGCTCACAAAGAGGTGGCTGGATTGTAATGAATGCCAGGTAACCTCTGAAATGACTTTTTCCTCTTGGCAGCATTTTTAGCATTACTGTCTACTCACCTTCTCTGCCAGCTACTCACAAAGGTACTAAAATTATTTTTAAAAGAACTGCTAAGAGGAAAAAAAACCACTTGAGAAGTCAAATACCCAGTATTTGTAGCAAGCTGATTATGTAGCAGCCTTGTTATCCAGCTGCTGGAAAGGAGGAATTGAAAAGATTATCATGCTATCATAGACACACAGCCTACCTTCTAAGTGGTTTAATCCTGATGGGTACTGCTGGCTTTCTGGATATACTGACCTTACGTGAGACTCTGGAATATTTGTATTTGGTGGCACATTTTCATACAGTGTGACGTAAGGAATTTAAAGTGCCACAAGTACATTAGGGGAAACGGATGCTCAACAACACACATAAAATACAAAGAGGTGCATTTTAGCCAGATTCATGATGTGTCTCTTCATTTAATGTTAAAAGTACAGCTGTTTGGAGAAACAGGCACACAGTGATTTCCATGCTGCAACAAGGTAGCATTGGTTCAAAAGAATAATAAAACTTCTGTGGTAATTAGTGGACTTTAATGTTAATATGTAAATACCCACATAAGTAATACATATAACCCCAATGGCTTCTGATACAAGTTGGCTTGGTACAGAAGAGGAGCTTGGCAGTTATTTACTTACTGTTCTCTATGGTTGGATCATATGAATCAACAAACTGTCCTTCCACAAACTGGATCGTCAGTGAAGATTTTCCTGTAAAGCAAAGGAAAGAAAAATCTGGAATGAAACAAAGTCATCTGGTTGTTATCACTTCACTGCTTTCTAGTAGATACACCAATTTTCTATCTATCCAATATGAGCTCTGTGTGGTTCATTTAAATTATCTATACATGACAACTGACCTATTTTTAATTTAAGTGCCTATTTCTAGTAACTGGGTCTCCTGAACATATAAAAAGCAGTGCAAAAGCTATTCAGCATGTGTTCTGCTTTTGTTTTAACAGGGCATAATTTAAATGACTCCTCCAGTTTAAAAGAAACCTAAAGCAGCAGTGCATGATCCTCATAGAACTAAATTTAACAAACTGATATACTTGGAACGTTTTTCTGTCAAGAAGCAAGTAAAATTCAAAATAATTTTCAGTAACCACAGAGAAAACTTGGATCGAATTAGCCAAATTTGGTTTTACTAGGAGACTGGACAGATTTCCCATGACAAAAGGATGATTTCAAAATTCCTGAGACCAATATACTCTCCTGTTAATCCTCCTACTGACACACCACAACAGGCCAGTGGATGCTGTATTTTAAGCAGTGACTGAAGTGGCGTAATTGGATTTTTCTTTAAAGCCATTTAACTGCTACTTTAGAAGACAACATTCCCCATTTCACTTAAAGAGTAATGCAAAGCATTGAACTTCGTAGCAGACTGAAAAAATGAGAACTCATTTAGTCCTGAAATATTTTATAAGATGGTGAATCACATACATTGACCATAGAAAGCACCTTTAAAGCTCTGCAACTGAAGACTTCTCAAAGCATTACTGAAGCCTTAACACTATTTCCATTACAGCACATCATCTACATTTGGGAATCTCCTAGATCCTATTACATTATGTTTACTGGACAAATACCCTCTTACAGAGATTGCCAAGTGCATTAGCTGCTTTTGGACACGAGCACACTCTTCATGCTCCTTTATACTCTTTTCATTGTCAAGAAGCACAAACAAATATAACCTCAAATTAAAATTTTGACTCAAAACCACCTGACTCAGTGGAAATCTCTCAATGACCTCTTAAGTAACCAACACTGTGGTGAAAATATACAGTATCATTGTTTAAAAGAATAAATTGCTTTGGGTAAAGAACTGCCCACTTCCAGAACTCAAAATGTTCTTTCCTAAGCTCTTTTCTTTTAATTTCCTTTCTTTCCTAAGTTCTTTCCTTTTAATATCTCCTTCAAAAGATATTAAAAAAAACAGTCTTCCATTCTCTGCCATGCTTACCCTTTTTCTGTCTCCTATCAATCATGACAATCTATTCAAGAAACAATGCTAAAAAAATTTCCAGACAAACCCCACAAAGACCAACCATCCCCAAGATTTATCGAGTTGCTTTCTCTAACATCAAGTTCTTAAGATACCATTTCCTGGTCAAAGGTGTCATGCTCACAATGCATGAGTTGACAGAGGACATTTCACTTTAAACTGTTGCTCCAGCAAGGCACACACACTCCACTCCCAAATCATCCTAATAAAGTCAGATTAAGGATTGAAACTGTGCCTCCCAGGAACTTTCTTGAAACTGTGTATTTTGGACACCATTTATAAAGTGAGCAAACTGTCAAGCTATTTCTCCTTTAGCTATAAACTTATGAAGTTGCTACCCAGAGTTCATGCTCCCAGATTCTTTGCCAATACCAGCACATTAAGCACTCCAATTAAAAAAAAAGGTTAACTACCCCTATATTAGGCTGTTAGATCTTCAAGGTAAGAGAGCTAAATTCAATAGAGATCATAACTGAACTTTTTTCCTCCTAAGAAGGATTCTGAAGTAACTGAAAGACTTGACTGCTGCCGTCTGTCTGTGCTAAGCCTGGAAACTGAATAGCAGAAAGAAGTCAGAGCCAACAGAAAATGCTGCATTTCACACCCAGCTGTATTAATTACTGCTTTCCTCCTAACAGTGACAGAAGAGGAAACAGATAAAACCAGTGTTCCAACACTCTCCTAAATTCCTCCAAGCTTTATAACAAGCCTTCCAGTAATGATGTGTTCATGATCACGAGAGCAAGCCTGTTTTCTTCCATGAGGCACAGGGAAACTCTCCAGTCTGGGATTCAGCACCTGCCCCCTCAGGGAAGAGCAGGCAACTGTATCCCAATAAACCACGGCTTCTATGGACATGAGAAATCTAAACCCTCAGTCATTAACACCCTGGGTCTCAGCCCATGAGCAAGCAGGAGGCAGAACCCCGTGACCAACAGCTTGGCTTGAACTTTGTCCCACAGGTTTTATTCCAGGTCTTTGACCTATGCTCATAGACAGAGCGGAAAATCAAGCTGACAATTTAGCTCCTATCTGCTCTTGCCTCAGAAAGATCAGGCAAGGCTTTCAGTAAGGATTGCAACACAAACTCAACGTCCATGAGGCCAAGGGACCGCACACAACCGCACCTGCCAATGTGCCAGCTCCATCTCGGGGCACAGCGGGGAAGACACGGCTGTGTGCATGTGCAGACACCACGGGCACGTCAGCCTCAGCAGCACCAGGGAGCCTGACACCAGCAGCAAAGGCTTGATTAGCTGATTACTCAAGGGTGCACACCTCAAAGAGGCTCAGCTCTAATGTATCCTCATTTGGAACGCAGCCGCACGTTTTTGCAGTTTGCAAAGCTTCTCCTTGTAGCATCCTCCATACTGGTAAATTCAACATATCCACTGTATTTGAGTTTCAGGAAAATAAACATCCACTGAGACCAAAAGGAGAAGTGATATGAGCTGAAGCAAGGCTGGAGGATGGGTGCAGAGCCTTGCTACAGTAACTCAAAGCACCAGGTACTCCACAGCAGAGTTGTAAGCAAAATCCTCCAAGTTTACTGACTCTCCCCCTCCCTGAAGGAATGGCACAGAAGGGAAGGGCTGCAAGAAATGGGATTCATGAGTGTTTAGAATACAAGTCCCAGGTAACTAAAAACTCAGCTCAAATTGTCCAGAAGTACCCAAAGTGTATTTGCATACACAATTCATTATTTATGGTATTATGTGAGAGTGGTAAAGAAAAGAGTTTTCCACTGTCAAAACAGAACAGGAGCAGATTTTCAGACAGAAAGCCAGTTTCAAAAACTAAAGCTGTCGTGTTTCTGTTCATACACTAGACCACTTGCACCATAAAGCAGAACATCCCATAAACACTCTGACTAGTGCAATCATAGCACATCAGTTTCAAACGCCACTGCAATGTCAAGGCAAAACAATTGCCAAATTGTGTTTTACTCATCCTTTTACTACTTGGACAAGAACTGTGGTATTTATAATCTAGCCTTAAAATTCAAGCTTTACAACACTAGGCATTTTACCAAGCAGATGAGTAACAGAGCCTGGGTGGGCTCAGGGACAGCTGGCCTCCCCAAAGAGGTCATGCCCCTCTTCTGTGCACCACCACCTGCCTGCTGTCCCCATCTCACACCCTGTTCTCCCTGCAGCAGGCAAAGGAAAGCCCAGATTAAACTCTCATCGACAGCCAGCTTCTCTCCAAAACCAGGAGACAAAAATGATGCAACCAGGCAGAGAGTAAGTCAAACAACAGCTCCACAAGCAGGGCATTGTGCAAGCAGGGCTGCACAGCTGCCCACGGCCACGGGCAGCACAGTGCAGCTTATCTCAACAGGAAGGGTTTCTTAATCCTTGCAACTGCCCACACAGCCATCAGTAAACAGTTTGTCCTGCTCAAGAACAACAACTACTGAAGGGCTGCAGTTCTGTTGGCAGTGTAGATGCAGTTTCTTTAACCCATCTTCTGCTATTGAAATGCATGGTTATGTAGTTTGCATAATCTAATTAACAGCTGCCAGCATCTCATCTACCACAAGCACATCACTTTACCTAAGCTAGTCTCTTCACCAATTTAGTAACTAGACTTACCTAGTTAGTCTCCTTAGACTCTTCTTAGGTCTACCCAGTCTTGCCTACAGAACAAACTACTTTAGGCTTTGTCACAAAAAGCACTCAACAAATTTCATAATGAAATGTTGTCAGTCACATCAAATTAGGTAAGTCTGGCTGCACACTCAACTTATTACGCTGCACAAAGATGAAGTTCTCATACCAAAAGATACACTTGATTTAATTTGAATGATGGGATCTTCTTTAATTCACAACACCAAGATGCAAAAAATGGAGACACTGGCATTTCCATAGCGCAGATTATCCATCCTTAGAGCACAGAGTGGGACTGAACGACTTCCTGGAGCCAATGGAGGTTGACTGGGCAGCAAAGAGGATTACAGCATCCCTCTCTGACAAAGTCTGCAATCTTGTGAGAGGATCTATCTCAGAACCCATCACTAGCTCATCATTCATCTCAGGCCACATCGTTAGCAACTTACTATAGTTAATTAAGATACCCCCCCAGGTACTAATTATGGCTGCGTAGTTCCTGTTTTGCTGATTGGTGCTTTGTACTTGGTGAATTAGTCTAATGACTATAAAAATGATACGTCTGCGTCAATAAAGAATTCTGTTTCTAAATCTATGGAGACAACAATACAATGAGTAATTTGTGTTTTACTCAGATGTAACTAAATTCTACTATTAGACTTTTAATCGTGAGGAATTATATAAGCATCTACATTGAGCTGTAGTTTTATATGTTTTTGTAGTGATTTCCTCGTGATGTCAGCATTACAGAAACAGGATTAGAAAAATATTTTCTGATGCTTAGAGACAAAACTCTTCCTCAGTTCCCGCAAAGAGCTCAATTCCTGCACTTGCTCATGATACTCGTGCTTGATTTGTAAAAGAGAGTGGTGGCACTCCTCTCTTAACATGCTCTCTGAGCTTTCTGGAGGACAGACTAAAGGTTGTAATTCTGAGGGAGTGAAAGTTGGAGGACATCAGTGACACATCTTTTGGTAACGTGATAAGGAGCTTCAAACACTGCAGAACCCTTTATGACAAACCAAAGAACAGATCAGCTTTTCAGGACAACCAAAGTTCTTTAACTTCTTTGGCACTCTATCTTGTTGCTACAACTGTTCCCTGCCTTCTCCTGCTCTATTTTTTTTTTTTTATTAGCATATAAGGAAATACATTTGAAGTCTAAGGCAAGGTTTTGTAGCAAGAACTACTTCTGCTGTAAAGGAGGAGTTTCACATGATGGTCTGTAACACCCAAGAGCATGAGCCTGCTGGGAGATGCTTGTTTCCCTTCCATCTGCATTGCACAATCTTCTTGAGGTTTATCAAAGGTATTCCTCTGCAAGCCAGAGGAAATCTGAGAGTAGTCATTTAGAAACAAAGCCACATGGCTTCCTTTATTTTCTTCAGATTTCAAAGCAATCGGTCACACTCACAGGAGTACTTGCAGGCCTTTGCTAGGTCGGCAGCAATGAGCCTTCTGAACACAAGCCAAGAGTCCTAATGCTATCTAGATCATATTTCCTGTAAAGAAAGCAAGAAGAGAGCATGTGCTTTATTCCCTGATATTTAGCAGCAGGTTTGTTCCATCCCACAGCAGTGCTCATCCCTCAATGCTCACTTAAACTGTGTTGCAATGTATTACATGTCCAAGCAAGTATGTAAAGAAAAATTCCATTGCATTCCTGCAATGGCTTATGCTTCCAGGCAGCCCATTTTGTCTCCAATAAAGTCAGAAACTACAGCAAAGGACTGTCAAAAGAAATATTTTAGTTATTTTAGCACACAGTTCAGTTACCTCTGTGCTTGTTACCCTTGCTGGCAGGAAAGCACCAGGCTGCAGCTTTCCTCCTGTTTCCCTTTTAATAAGTTGCATGAATTTTAATTCCATGTGTTTACTGTCAGCTGTCAAAGATGGGAAAAGGTGTTACAAAGCTTCAAAAAAAACCCCAAAACAACAACCTCCGTGGCATATACCTCACCAGGCCATGGAATGCATGCATACCTGGCTGCATCAAAGATGCTTTAAACAGGTCAGAGAGCTGCATCCTGTTGTTCCTTAAATGCAAAGGAAGTTCAGATGCTCCTACTCCAGACAGTCAACCTGTATTTCTCAGATAAATACCATCCTCTGTATTCCCTTCAGGCTTTCTGCAGAAACTGTGCATCCCTGCAGCACCTTCCCACAGCACAAGGCTTAAAATATTTCAGGTGGCAGCAGAAATTCAATGGCATTGGTAGGTGGGCAGTGAGCAACTGCGTTGTGCAACACTTGTATATTTTTTTACCATTACTATCATTTCCCTTTCCTTTTCTGTCCTATTAAACTGTCTTTTTCCCAATTCCATTTTATCTTTTTCCCCAACTGCATCCCCAGTCCCACTCTGGGGACTGAATGAATGGCTGTGTGGTGTTCAGCTGCCCAATGGGTTAAACCCTAACAACTCCTAAAGGGAAGTTTATTAAGCTTAAAGATCAGACCCTAACATTGCAGTTTATGACACACCTAAAGGTAAAGAGCCTGAAATTTGTACTGACTTCCTCTCCAAAGGGGCAAAATTCAACTTCTACTGCTGGGCAGAATCCAAGTCCTTTCTCCCTATACACATACTTCAAGCAGCTCATTAGGTGTTTGAATAAACTTGACCTTTCCTTGGATCATTGGGTATGTACAACATGAAATGAAATGTCTTTGAAAGATCCTTTCAGGAACTGCCATTGTATCATCATTAAATCAGTTTTAAATGCTATGTCATGAGAAATAACACATCTCTCTTGCTCTAATACATTCTATGCATTCCCCTTTTCTATCTTCAAGGTTTTAGTTTCCACACAAGGGATCAAACTTTCAAATTGCAGTCACTTCTTTCTTGCAGCTAAAGATTTCTGGGATGTACAATGTAAATTGCCATTCTTTCTTCAAGTGGATCCCTCCAGCTGCAGTCACAGCACCAGCTCTCCACCCTCTGCACAGACACGGCCTGTTAAAAACTTTCAAGTTCTGTTAGGAAACAGAATGAACTCTTCCTTCCACAAATCTCGCTTGCATTTTCAGACCAGTAAGAGAGAAAGAGAAGCATTACCAAGATGAAAGACCTCAGTTCTACTGGCATGCAGGTCTTCCCTAAAAAGGACCTTGAGGACTGGAGCCACAGGATTCACATTTGCCAACACTGTGGCCACCGTACACCAATCCCTGCTTACAGCCACCACCAAGCAGAGGCCCGAGTCTTTGAAAACACCACTAAATCTTTCCCGGCATCATTTAAAAACACAAGTCTAGGAACATGACCCTGAGCATACTGTAAGACCAAGTAATACCAAAAGCAGCTGAAATGGGTGAAGAACAGACCATATTGGCAGTAGTACTGAAATGCATATGACCAGAGGGTTTCAGGACCTTCCTGGAATAGCAAGAATAGTAAGAGATGTATTTCTCTTTTCCTTGTTATAGGATGGCAGAGGGCAAGTACCTGACAAAATCCTGACAGGAGAGTAGTAGCAATATTCCCTCTCTTGGTAACATTATCCAATCAAATCATGGGATGCACATTCTGTAACTACTGCCTAAGAAGTTTCAGCCTTACTCTGAACAGAAGTTCACAGAGCTCTCCACCAACTGCAGCAAAAGCTGGAAGATACAACTGATTTGTGCCCCCAAGGGCAAGCTACTTGTACAACATATTATGAAAATACATAAATCAAACTGCATAATAACCACTAGAAGATCTTGGCAACAACAGACAGCTCCACTCTGCAGCAGCATGTAACTGCTAGGTGGTCAGTCAATGTTTCAGGCTCTTTTTGTCACCACTGATGGTCCAAGGTCTGACAAACCCAATGCCAGCAATGCACGTGGCCCATAAACCCTGACACTCATGGACAGCTGCTACCAGCACCCAACATCAGCAGACAGCACCACGCACCTGCTATTCCCACATGGGGGAAGCCCCCAAGGCTGCATGAAGCATCAGGCACTGCAGTACCAACCCTGCAACGCCAAAATCTCTTAGCACAGAACAGGGAAGGTGGTCTTTGGGGATACTGACAAGAGTTGTGCTGACTCCTTCTTCCTCCAGCAGATGGTCAACTCCATCACATTTCTGTCCACAACTGGTAGACACTGAGAGTTTTGATTAATGTTCTCATTGTTGAGCCTTGACTATTTCTTGTGTGCTACCCCAGTGGATCTATACACAACCACACCAACATAAAAACCAGCATGTGCCTGAACTGTTCTCTCCTCCACACAATTCTCTCCCAACCACCAGGTTCTGATGGCTTTTTGTTGTTACTGTGGTCTCTTCTCCATTTCAGCTCTAGATCTTCTCTGAATTAACTGCACCGGCACCTTCCATGTTACTTCTGCTGATCAGGGAAGTTCCTCTCCTCTATTTATCAGGGTTGAAGAAAGCCACAATCTGTTTAATGCCATCTTCACAGCCTTGCACTTTACTCAGCTGGAGTTAGTCATCAACCCCTCCCCACCAACGCTGGCTGCAAGCCTCCTGCATTTACACACTTACCCATCTACCCAAGAGTAGCTGCTGAACACAGAGGACAATCCATCGACAGTGAGGGAGGTTTAAAGTAATAATATACCAAAATCTCTGCCTGATGCACATGGGTGAAACAGCAGGGCAAAAATAAGACTCCAGGGTAAGAATAACACCATGTAGAATAGCAGAAGAATCACTAAAGCCCCCAACCTTGGGAAATGTTAAGGGAATTTAAGCCAAAGATCTGTCAGATATGACATGACATAGTTGATTTTGCCACAGGGCAGAGAAGATAGAACAGGTAACCCTTGTTTGTTGTATCTTACTATCAAATTCTTGCCTGCCATGACAGCCAGCTGGCTTTCTTACCTTCCTAACCAGCACACATCCATCTGTTGGCTCAACAGGTGCTTCAAATTAAGAGGTTCTGGATAAGAATCACTCTTGCCTATTCTCAGTTTTCATATTATGTAGTACTAAAAGGTCACAACACAACACAAAATTCTGACCTTTGTAGGGAAGAAGAAAAACAGAACAAATCAAAAAAAACCTTACCACTGCCATCTCACTCCCAGCCTCCCTCAACCGCCCTGAAAGTATCCCAGGAGGATAAATGAGGATGACACCTGCAACTTGAAAATAAATTATTCTTCCATTTTTTCACAAGTCAAGCATCTTCCAGCCAGTCCTGCTCCAGCAGCTGAGGAAGCCCTTGCAAACACAAGCTGGATACTTCACTTTCCAGTGCTCCTCTAGCACAACCACACAACTTAGACAAGCAGCTGAGTATTGAACTACAGCTTAAGACAACCTAAAGCCAGGCCAGGCTTCAGGAGAGAGCAGAACCTTCTATTTGTCTGCCTGCACATCAACCCATCAGTTCTGCAAGTTCCACATTAGCTCCTCCTCTGTCCTACCACCACACTTGGGGATAAAAGTGATAAAAATGTGCAGTTGTAGAAGCACAAGCAGAAAAAAAGGTTGAGGTGCCCTAAGATTCCTATAGACTCTGTATAAGGAACAAGATTTTGAAACATTCAGACAACTTTTTCTTCCTACCTTCATTGCTCAGAAAAAACTTGCATTACTTTCCAATTGAACCATTTTTATACTTAAGTTTAGCAACCTCAAAAGGTTTATGGAGAGTTTTGATGTTTTATTCTCAAAATATGAAGGTTGAAACAGCACAACCAACACCTTCCTTTAGAATTTGTTCACCAGGGTCAAACCATACAAAAAGAGCAAACACCATTTCCAAGAGAGCAATGAAGAACAAGGTACTTCAGTACACTAAGAAACATGGTGCTTGTTTATATGCACATTTCGAAGCAGAAACTTCCAGTTCTAATTAAAAAATGCTAATTTCGAAACAGATTTCAGAAGACCAAAAATTTGTTATTGATGGAATAACAAGCCTTGAAGCAAAATACACTTTACTGCATTAATGTCAAGTGCTTGATTGTTTTGACAGCTTGTAGGGCAGATTTCATGGAGTTTTCCTACATATTATGCATCCCAGCTCTTTTGCATACAGCAAGAGTACCTTTAAAGGAGGTCATACATATTGAATGAAGTTTTGGCAATACAATCTGACAAGCTGTTGAAGCTAGACAGATGTATCCCACTAACTCTGGAGACAACGTTGTCAAGAGACACTTTCATATCCTAATTTTGTATTAGACTTGCACATGTTTACATCTACAGACTAAGGACCACTTATATATTCCATATTTTCCCAAATTAAAATTAAATTCACTCCATATCCCACAGAACACAAATAACTAGGGTTGGCACACACAATGTTCTGGTTCCTGTAATCTAAAATACCCAACAACACTGACAACCATCCCAGAAATACTGACTCCTCAATCTTTGAGATTTTAGTGTCATATTTAAAAACAGTGTTGAAAGAAAAATTCACTGTTTAAAGTATAATCTCTCAGGGAATTGTGATTTCTGCAGCTGATACCTATTTAACATAGACCACAACTTCTCTGAACTAATCCTCCAAGTGTCACGCAGGATCTTTCATTCCTTAAAAGCCCTTCAGAAATCATGCACTTAGTCTTGTGCCTCATGACCTTTGGCTATTACCCACAAACTCCTGATGATTCCACTCAAATCAAACTGTTGTACATTTCTTCCTTCTGTTCTAGCCTCAAGTTCTCTAATTCACACAAGAAGTCCCCTAAGAAATTCTAGCAGACTTCCCTTTTGCAGGAGTCCCCAAGGCTCAAGCTGGTCTTTTGCTTGCCCTAACTTCATCTTGTGGAATACTGTGCTTCATAATCCAAAATCTGCATTTTCAGAACCTGTGTCATCTGTTTGCACCAACACTTCATTCACCACTGTCTCATCCAGCATCCTTCATTTCTTAAAATGTACATGCCCAGCAATCAACATGCCTATGGTAAACTGAGGAAGAACCAGAGCATTTCAACAATGAAGCAGCTGTGATTCACCCCAGGCTCCAAGTGCTGATAAACACAACCAAAGGAGGAGTCAGCCAGGCTGAGAGGTCAACCATTATTTGCAAGAAACAGATACTTTGAAAGGTATCCTACCAAAGACAGAAGACCAAGCTGAAAAGCAACACAGTTTAGATTTGTTTCCACTGCCTTTCCACCTAGGAAGGAAATACAGTGCTTCTGAATGCCTTTCACCTGGTTGGACAGGCTGTAGCCAAGTGGGAAGTCAGCTTCATCTCCCAAATAACAATCAATAGGACAAAAGAAAAAGTTATGCCAGGAGAGACTGAGATTAAATGATAGGAAAAATTTCTTCACAGAAAGTGTTGTAAAGCATTGGAACAGGCTGTCCAGGGAACCAGGTGAGCCACCAGCCCTGGAGGTATTTAAAAGGTGTGTGGATATGGTTTAGTGGTGGACCTGGCAGTGCTGGGTTAAGGGTGGGATTCCATGTTCCTAGAGGTCTTTTCCTGAAGCTTTGGATTTGCTCCATTGCAACATCTTTACTAGCACATGTTTCCAGAAAATTCCAGATCGTATCACTTAAGGCATCATCTGAATTTAAAGACTTCTAGAACAAGGTTTAGGTTTACCCCAGGTCAAGCATTTTTTTTTCCTCAATTCTGCACGAACTGATTAGATTTGACTACAGAAGGTTATATAAACAAGAGCCTTCAAGAACTCAATTTCTCCATGGCTCCCTAGCACACATCTCACCACCTGCACAAGGCCATCTTTTTCCACCAAGAGAACAGGTCCAGTTCAGAAGTTCCATTGCTGAAAGCTGACCAAAAGGCATCCATGCCTGTCTCAGGTGGTGGAGGAAAACCCTTACAGATGTGGCTCCATAACAAGTCTGATTGAAGAGAAATCTGCACTGCCACAAAGATCCTACACCACCCTCCCCCAAAATTCTGTGCTCCTGACCCCATTGCCCCTGTCAGGGCTGCACTCACTGAGCTGACCAGCTGAAGGATACAAAACCTTTCCCTTCTGGTTGCTTTATTTTTTAAATAAATCAGTCCCCTGAGCTGGCGGACAGCCTTCCATCACACCAGGGCCAGCACCTGGGTGGGGACAGCAAGGTCCAACTTCCAGCCACAGTGCAGGATTAGCTCATCTTGGGCCAAAAGGCGCCCCACCCTACAGAGTTCACTTGCATTTGCCTTCGTTATGAGGCAATTAAAAAAGAAAGTGGCTTGGATGTTTCTTGAGAAAAGCTGCACCTGAAAGCCTGTTTTGGCACATTGTTCAAAAATTGCCTCAGTTTACTTCCTTGTGATAAGTTCAATACAAGCAACTTTACCCCACAAAAAAACCCAATTCAGCATCCACCGTACTTTGTACTTCTCCAAAAGGAAATGCAACCTGTAATGGTCCATGTTAATATGCTTTTAGTGAACTTAATAATCTGAAATCTTGTTAAAAAGTCTGCTAGGCAACATAAAACCTGGGTTTTGTCCACACTTCCCTTTCCCCCCATCCCATATACCCTCAATTACAGGAGAGCTGCCCTCAAAGGGCAGGAACCACAGTGTAATGCCAATGTCCTGACCAGGACTGGAAAGGAGAAATTTTAAGGAACAACCATCCCCCAAATTCAGGAAGCAGATTTTACTTTCTCACATTATCAAATTCACAACAAATTTGCCATTCAGCTCAAATACAGACCTTGGAAAACAAAAGGAAAGCTCTCAAATCCTTAAGGAGACCAATTCATGACTGGCAAGGGCCACTCCGTGTTTTTATGCACCACACTTCATGTCTGCAGCTTCTGATTTAGGAGAATTTGAGATGACACCAGCCAATTGACTCATGCAGGATTTGCAGAGCCTGAGAGCATTATGAACATCCCACAGAGAAGCTGTTTCGATTTTGGATGGAATACACAATTAAGTCGAGCAGTTTTTAAAGCACGCCCTTGGATGTCACCTTCAGGAGAGCTACAGGAAATTAATCATAATGGCATTTATCACTTTTTAGCCTGCTCTTCTAATCCCGGCTGCGTGGTCACGCCGAGTTTCCGCAGCAGCCTGTACCGCAGAGGTGGCTGCCTGAGCCAGAGCCTACACTCCAGGCAGTGTAGTATATCTAAATGAAGAGCTCCAACTTTATATAGCTTATAAACTACACGATCTACATTTCATTTGGCTTTTCCCGTCGATATTAACTTCAAGTTGTGTAATCAAACACCAGAACACCCCCATACATACAAGCAAAACGTGCAAGTGTTACCATTGACAGATCAGAGTAGGCAATTTAAGAGTTAATCCTCGAGCAGTGTCCTCAAATAACCCTACGGTGGCTTGATATTACAGCTGAACATGCTGCCTCTAGTGCTTCCAGCTACTGCTATCAAACGCTCTGTAGCAACTTTCGCTGCTGTAGCCACTATCGCAGCCACCAACACCGAACTGCAATTAAAGCTGGCATTTCCAGCCTCATCCCGGCGCCCTGGGAGCTGCAACCTTTCCTCCTCCAGCACTGCCGCACCCTGGCAGAGCCAACTGCGGCCCTGGCGAGGGAAGGGCTGTGGAAGTCATCTTGGCACTTTGTAAGGGACAGCAAAATGTAACCTTACGTATCAGCTGGCTCCCAAACCGCTCCGTTTTCCTGGTAAATCTCAGGCTTTCCCGTGTTGCGGACGCAGCCGATTGTGTAAACCAAATTACAGCACACGACAGCGGTAATTTCTCCATTCCTCCTCTGTTGACATTTACACGGGCAATTTATCGCCTGCTAAAATTACCACTTCCCCCATCCAATCCCAGAGGGATCCCTGCTCGGGGCGGAACGCTGCTGTGCGAGCAGATGCCATCTTTCAGACACGAACAGCAAAGCCCCAGCTCCATTTTACAGTGCAAACCTCCTAATATTCACACAAGTCCTGTTTTCAAACTACGTTTTGCCATAACAATTATTTTTACTATTTACAGGTCCATATTGAAGTTTTTTTCTGCCTTCTTGCTTTTCAAGCAAAGTGGAGGGGGCAGAGGTGTTTTTTAGCTGAATACAATCACTTAGAAGCCTTTCCATACAAATCTAATCCTGACAGATCATTTTGTTCCATCACAGTTTTGGGTTTTTTTTTTTTTGATACCTGCATGCCGCAGTCAGACCATGACTACTTCTGCCTGCAGCACGGTCTGCTCTACACCTACACACACAAAAGAAATTTATTTATTTATCCAGGGAAGAAAATAGGTAAGTTCCCTATTATTAACTGGATTTTCCCCGCAGAGCCATAAACTGCCCAGGACAGCATTTTCAAATGACCAGTCCAAACATGTAAAATTCAGAAAGAGAATTCCTGTTTCTGCAAGTACATCAGTAAAACCAGCAGCACAACTTATCCAAACAACACAAAAGAAATCAGGCTGAGATAAAGACCTACAACTGAAGCAGCTGATCCAAACAATACCTTCCTGCTTATCTTAAATCCATCCATTCAATATAATACAGAGAATCCCAGTAATAAGGTACTTTACAAGATGATCTAAGAAACTGCTTCTTTCCTACAGGCATTTGTGGTCTGAATTTGCACATCTGTTCTATAAACAGAAAGAATGAAACTGAGCACAAAGCATTTTTGGCAACTCCATCCTGCTTTTTAGAGAGGCTGTTACTCTAAAAAGATTCAGAAAATCTTAGTCCTGCTTGATTTATTTCCAAGCAAATCCATTATTTCCAATTATACTTGGGATAGTAAGTTCTGACCAAAACACAAATATGAAGATTCTTTTTTGTGAAGGCAGTAACTTCGTAAAATTTTATCCTTCATCGTGCACAAGACAGATGAAGGATAAAATTCTTGATAAATTCTTGATTCTGGATTTCTTCCAGAATCAAATCTTAAATAGCTGATCCGCTCTGGTCACTTCCCAACTAACAGTAATGGAAGTCAAGTTCCTCTGCTGTGAAACTCAGACCCTGGGATGAAATCCATCTGATTTCTACTCAGAACCTTGCTGAGACAAGCACACTTACATAATGGAATTTGACTTTCTTAGACCAATTTAAGCCTGAGCAAAACCCAACAGAGACATTCTTGCGTGATTTTGTCTCACGTCATGCCACGACCTGCATGCTGTATCCACAGATAATCAGTCTTCCTCACCAAAAACACCTCCTGAAGCTCCTGGCAAATACTCTGTCTGCATCTCAGAAAGTGTGACTGCCTGGGAATTCATGAGGCTTCCACTGTGATCTCTCCCATCAGCAAAGAATAAGAGTTTCACATATGAAAGGCTTGATGGCAGTGTTGAAAGATAGAGGGAGTGTATTCAAACAAGCAGACTCCTGAATTTTCTATTCTGAGAACTATTATGCCAGAATACCACTCCCAACCTCTAGTTTACCTGACAACAGCACCGGGATAAGATTAAAATTTAATGTAATAAAATAAACAAGGCCTTAGCACGATTCCAGTACAATTTTCAGACCCCGTTTCACAAATCCCCAGGGAGGGTGTGCCCACCCTTCACTGTACACACTCGTAACCTGAGAGACCCACGGTGCTCTTGAATCAAAAGCTGTAGGGAAAAGCTCCCTGCTTGACTTACATCATCAAAACCTGGTTATTTCAGCACCTAAGAGAAAGAGCTCCCCATTTAATGACAGCTTCATCTCAAAAACTGCAGTTACAGTGGGAGCACCCAACTTCCCACAGCAGGTCACCAAAGCATTTAGGGCCAGAGCCTATGAAACTGCAAGCATTTCACAACTCACCAAAGTTAACCTCCCTAATTCCAGGGTCAAGATTAATGTTAATGCAAAACAATGCCATTCCCAAATTACAAAAGGAAATGTAGAAAGCATTTCCTTCCAGTCCTTCAGATTCTGGAATTATTCCCCACTTTAATGAGCATTGCCTCTATACAATGCAACATTTCCTCCAAAAGAAACGTACTTCCTTTTCTACCACCCAAACACTTGTCCTAAAATGAGATTATATCCTTTCTTAGCCAGGGTTCAAGTGATATTCTTGCCATCATAATACAAAGCAAGACTTAATCAAAAGTCTCCTTGAAGCCAAAATCAGTCCCCATCCTACTACACTTTAGGAGGCATATTTGGGGAAGTAGAGGACAATCTAAATCTCACAGGTTAACCTTCCTGCTTTTCTAACAGCTTTACAAGAGGGAAGTTGGACCCATCAATGGCCCATTTCTACTGCTTGAACTTTTGCCTAAGTATTTGCTGAGAAATTTAATGACAAGGAAAGGAAAATGCCAGTAAACCAGATTTTTTCCCCTTCTCTTAATTCTATGTTCCTACAACTTGTAGCTCTCCTAATGAAATTGGTCTTGTCCTATCAAGCTCAATTCCACACTAGTCCCAGAAAACTTTAGTTAAAGAAGTTCAGCAGTAGGTCTTAACATTTAGGTAACTTTTTGGCCATCCTTTCCACAAGTACTATTGCTCACATTACCAACCAAACTGACATTATACTACTTTCTCTATTTCTCCTCAACTGGTCCTACACCCTACTGATATCTGATTTTCTGACTGCTGTCAATGCCAACAGATGAAGGACCAAAGCTCAACAGTACACCCAGTCCCCACCACAGACTTCCAAAGAACAGAATTTCAAGCATTCCCCCTTCCCACTTACACTGCCCATTGCTTTGCTCCCACCAGTGCTCAAAGAAGAAAGAAAACATAACACACAAGACAATGAACAGACTGCAACAAGTGAGGTCATACGGACCGTGCAAACTGATCAATCTGCTACTCACTGTTCTGTTTAAGGACTGGACAAATTCATCAAACAAATTCAAACACCAAGCTGGCTGCAGCTATGCACAAAACACAAGAAAACGCTCTCCTTATTTAGCCCTTTTTTTATCTTAAAAAAAGCTTTTTTAAAGGGCTCTTTATGCTGTGTGCCATGAAAGACAAATTACTGACAGAGTCAGTGCTTTCAATGTAAAAACCCCATTTATATCAGAGTAGTATCTCTCTGTAGCATCTTTTTTTTCCTCCAACCACACATTATCTTCCACATTGATCTAAGCTTTTAAGTTTGATCGATTAGCACCGGCTGTACTACAGCTTGTTCCCCCTGCTTCAAGAACCCTGAAACATCTGAAACCGTTCTCCATCAAATGCAGGAGAAAGGATCACACCTTTTTATACGGAACAAAACCCTCTATCAGCTGCTACACACTCGTGCTGGACGCTTCCAGGAAGTTCGTCCCAGCGGAGGGGCCCGGGCCGGGCTGGCCCGTCCCAGCAGCGCCGAGCTGGGCACAGCCCGGAGCCGAGGCGGCCCCTCGGGAACAGCGGCCGCCCTGCTGCTGCCGCACCAAGACCTGCACGGGGGCAGAAACAGGCCAGACACAGGCAACAGACCCGCCTGGCCTGCCCAGCATTTCCAACCGGCTCCAAATCACAGAACCACCGAGGCTGCGAAGGCGCTCTGAGGTTCACCGGGGACCCGACACCACCGCGTCAACCACGGCACGGAGCGCCGCGTCCAGTCCTTGCCTAAACAGCTCCAGGGACCGTGACTCCACCACCTCCCCGGGCTGCCCATTCCAGTGTCCGATCACTCTTCCTGAGAATAAATTCTTCCCGGTGTCCAACCCAAACCTCCCCTGGCGCAGCTGAAGACCATGTCCTCATGTTCTAGCGCTGGTTGCCGGGGAGCAGAGCCCGACTCGCACCTGGCGGCACCCTCCTGTCAGGCACTTGTGGAGAGCGACGAGGCCTCTCCTGAGCCTCCCTTTCTCCGGGCTGAGCTGCCCCGGCCGCTCCTCACAGGACACACGCTCCAGACCCTTCCCCAGCTCCGCTGCCCTTCTCGGGCTTGCTCCATATGGAGCTGGACCCCAGCAGGGCTAAGCCGGCGGGGCGGGACCCCTTCTCCGCAGCTGCCCCGATGCCGCTTTTCCGGGCTGCGTTCGGGGAGTGCGGGGGGCGAAACTTCCTATTAAGGGCACGGCGGCCGCGGGCCCGCAGCTCTGCGGCGCCGCCATGGCGGGGCCTCCCTCGCTCCCTCCCTCGGGCCGCGGCTGCGCGCTCGGGGCGGCGGGAAGCGCCGCTGCCTCCGCTGCACCTGCCGCCGACGCCGCGGGGGAGGGCGATGCGGCGGCACCCGGGGCACCCCGCCCGCACCCCCGCCGCGAAACCCGCGCCGCGCTCACCCACGCTCCGGTAGCCCAGGATCGCGATCTTGCGGGACTTGGACGGCGGCATCTTCTCCCCCGCCCGGCCCCGAACCACATCAAGGGCGGCGGCGGTGGCGGCTGCGGCGGAGGGCGGCGGCGGGCGGCTGTGGGGGCGCGGGGCGCGGCGCCAGCGACATGCGGGGGGCGCGGGGGGAGCGGCGGCGGCCGGAGCGCGCTCGGGACGCGCGGCGCTGGCAGCGGCGGGGCCGCACCACGTGACCGCCGCCGCCGCGCGCCGGCCCCGCGTACGCACCTGCGCGTCACAGGAAAAAACTCCCTGCGTCACCCCCGCCTGGCGCGCGCGCGCCCCCCCCCCCCGCGCCGCCCACCGATTGGCCGGCGCGGCGGCGGCGGCGGGCGGGGATTGGCCGGGGAGCGGCAACGGCCGCGTTCGGAGGGGAGGGGGCGGGGCCGGGCGGGCAAGGGCGAGCGGGGACGAGGTGGGGGGGAGGAAAGGGAGGGGGGGGGAGAGGCGCGCGCCAAGGCCCCGCGCGCGTGCGCGCGCAGCGTGCGGCGGTTGGTGCGTCCCGCGCGCGCCGCCCCGGCCCCGATCCCGATCCCGATCTCCCTCAGCTCGGGCTGAGGGCTCCCCGTCCCTGTTCCCGTCCCAGTCCTGTCCCCGGCCCTGATCTCCGTCACCTTGGTCATCCCGATCCCTGTCCCCGTCCCAGTCCCATACCCGGTCCCGGCCCAATCCCATTCCTATCCCCGTCCCTGTCTCCATCCCCTTGCACATCCCTGTTCCTATTCCCATCCCTGTCTCCATCCCTGTCCTCGTCTCTTCCCTCATCCCTTTCCCCATCCCCATCTCGGTCCCCGTACACATCCCTGTTCCTATCCCTGTCTCCATCCCTGTCCTGGTCCCTATCCCAGTCCCTGTCCCCATCCCAGTCCCGTCGCCGGCCCTGACCCGATCCCAATCCCTTCCGTATCCTCATCCCTGTCTCCATCCCTGTCCCCGTCTCCTTCCTCATCCCCTTCCCCATCCCAGTCCCCATCCCCGTGCCCATCCCTATTCCTCTCCCCATCCCCATGCCCATCCCCGTTCCTCTCCCCATCCCCATCCCTGTCCCCGTCTCCTTCCCCATCCCATTCCCCATCCCTGTTCCCATCCCAGGGGCTGGTCCCCGGCCAGGGGGATCTGGCGTTGTCCCTGCCGGGTCCCGTGCCGGGAGGAGCCGCTGAGCCGGGCTCGTTCGAGTTCGTTTGAATTTATCTCGGTGCCTCTCTGAGCGTTCCCCGGGCGCGCAGGTGATTTATGGAGAAAGGTCGGGCCCCAGCCTCGATAAAGTGCTGGGAATTGCATGGAAGGGAAGGCGGCGTTTGGGAGCTTGGGAATGGTTGACAGTGAGATCCGAGCGCTGGAGAGTTTTCCGCTGTGAAAAGAGGGCTGCGTGTACTGGTGGTGACTGCAGCACTTGATGGATGCACAATTTAAGGGAGAAAGACACCGAGACAGGAAAGTCATATTTCCCCCCTCTACCACTGATTTTGAACACTTTGGGTTAATATCTACCCTTTACATATTTGCTTGAAAAATGAATGTTAGTTAGAATTAATTTTTTTAAATGTGCATCTTGTCTTTTTGGGGAACACTGATTCCTAACATGCAATTATGCCAGGGTACAACAAACCAACCTAACAGCTGGGTGATGTTAAGGGGCATGGATTGGCTTCTCCCTGATCCCACCCATCCATTCCCACATATTCATCTCACCTGGTGAGAGGGCAGGGAACTAAGGCAAAAGAAAGCCATTTGTACACAAAAGTGATTCACTTCTGGAGGAGCAGACAGGCTTTTAGGAGATACCTGCATTTTTTGGTATAGTGTAATTATACCCTCCATCTTCTGGATTATGGGGTTTTACAGGACAAGAGCTGGTAACCTGTTAAACAGCAGGAATAACAGCTTTCAGTGAGTAGGTACATGATGGAAGGATAGTTATTTCAGGAGGAAACATGGGGGTTTTGTACTTTCTCAGTGATGACTGTGGTGATATAGCTCTGTATGCTCATTCTCTGTGTCCAGCCTTTTCCACTCACTACAGCACAGATTCCCACCTCATCAGAGCCCTCGAGGATGGGATTGGTGGGATTTGGGGAGCCTGCAAAAAAGCAGCAGCCTGTGGAAATGCAGTGTTTGTGAACAGGGATCCTGTTCACAGCTCCCCAGGAGGTGCAGAGGGACAGCCCTGCCCGCTGCACAGCACCAGACTCCTCTTTGTCTCGTGTCTTGTGACAGACACAATTGTTTACGAAGGACATGAGGATTGCAGTGGCCATGATCCTGCAGGACCAACCCTTGGAGCTGTGCCATCATCTTTACATTCACTCCCTCTGGAACCATGCCACGGTCCAAAATTTGGGCTTTTTACTGAGCCAGAAGACTGAGAGGACTGAGATAAGAATTACCTTCCAATGCCATACATGGATTTGGAAAAACAGCTGAAGTTTGTGGTAGTTATGCTTTCAGTTTCTATCTCCTTACAGTTCTTATTATTTGCCTGTCATATTTTGGCACTGAGCTTTTTACTCTGGTGAAACCTAACTTGTATTTTCAGGATATATATCCATACCCCTCCACATGCTCGGAGTGGTGAGCATCAGCATTTTTTTCATTTGTGGAGTTTCTGGGTTTGTTCCTTCCACCTGATTAGATCTTTTCCCTTACTCTTTTTCTTATCCCACTCTCCTTTTGGAGCTGTGTCTATTTTTTTATCTGGTTTCTGTTAACTTGCCCCTGGCTCACTCTGTGCTTGTTTAGGGGAGTTCACTACTGCAGGGTTTCTGTTCTTCCCTCTTTATTTGCTTTATTGCCTCAGATTGCAATGGAGTTGTCTCACCTTAGGATGCTTGTCAGCAGCAACACAGAACTCATCCATCCTGAGCATGGGTTCATTTTGAAGAAAAACCTTTAACTTCCTTTTCTTCCACTGTTCCTTTGGAGGGAATTGGCTCATAATCCTTCCTCCTGCAGGATCCTGTGAGTGCTTCATTTTGTTTGGCTGGGACACTGGGAATACAGGGAAATACAGAGCTTTCAGGGAAGTTTGTTGTGTTTCCGTGCTCTAGGGCTGGGTGACACTGCTGATGGCCTCTGGCAGCACACTGGGATGCTGCTCCTCAAGTGGCAGCAGCTTAAGCAGAGGTGAGAGCATCTGGGCTGTGGTAAGGCTGTCACTGCATTTCTCCTGCCCAGGTGAAATCTAAACACTTCTGCAGTGCTTTGAGCAGAGGAACAGCACACCTGTGGCTGTGAATGTCTAATCCAGGCATTGTGCATTATCTGAACCCTTGTTGTTTATACATTTAGGGCTGAACAGCCCCACACACCAAATACCCCTTTGCTAAATCCTCTCCCCCTGTAGCAATCCAGGTGTGATGCTCAGGTTGTGTTTTCCCAGGGCAGCATTCCATAGCATCATTGCATTAGGAATTAGGGTTGTGCCTGTGCATTCCCTGCTCCTGCTGCAGCCTCCTCAGGTCTGCAGCGTTTGCAAATTGAGCTCCCAGGGAGTTCAGAGAGCTGTGGGACAAGTGACATACCCTGTGTGCCTCTGCACTGCCTGTGCTCCAGGCCTTGCCCCTGTCTCCTTCTGCCAGGCTCTCCCTCAAATCAAACACAGCCTTGGGATCAGCTCAGATGATAAATGACATTAAAGTTACTGCAAATGAGATAATGTGCTCAAAGAATGCAACACATCAGATGTGGTTCTGAAAGACAAGATACAAGGGGGAAAAGAGCAAGCAGGGCTGGAGTGAGTGTCTGTGGGGAGATCAGGATGCTGAGGGAGGCTAGACAAACAGTGCATGGCTTTCTTCTGACTCCTATATCTACTTTTTCTGATGGAGAAAGAACCACAATAGATTTTGTGTAGTGATGGTAACTCAACAGCCAAGTATTTTTACACCAACCCAGTACAAGCAAACCCACAGCCATCCAGCTACTCAGCTACTCTACAAATGCAGAACAGCTCTGACTTGTACCTTCAATTCCTGCAGCAGCACTTAGCAGCACAATTACCTGCTCTGTCCTTCAGCAAAGCAGGACCTTCCCAAGGAGTGTTTTGAAGTGTGTCCAGTGTTTGCACTGGGCGTGCTTCCACAGGCACAGCACAGCCCTTGCTGCCTGCAGAGGTTACAAAGTACACTCAGTTCAGCCTTGCACTCCTTTCTGCTCCCTCCTGCCTTTTCAGAGCGATTGTATTTTGCAATATTCAGATAGAAACGCCGGCAAAATGTTGGTAGAAGCAAATTAAGGGACTAATTCAGTTCAGAGGGGCTGCTGACGCCATGGCCCTACAGGTCCTGGTGTGCAGCTGGCAGGGACACACGTTCCACAGGGTTTTCTCTGAAGGAATGGGTTTGATGTGTGAGTACAGGTCACCTCCTGCCCATTCACCTCAGCAGGAACAGGTCTGACTGCAACCACCAGAAAACAAATGAGTACCAAGAAAGTGACTTTCAAAACCACATTTAAATTAAGTCCTGAAGTGAAGAGTAAAGAGCAGTGTCTGCAGAACATTCTTTTTGCATAAATGCATTATGTGGGTACAAGGGTAGCATTAAATTATCCAGAATGGCATTTTCCTCTGGAAATTACCCTTAATAAGTGTTCAATATGGGTGAAAGTTCAAAGAAACTTTAGAAGTAAACTGGTTACTACTACAGCTGCCTGGAGAGCTCAGTGGGAGCAGTTAGAGGGCCTGCTGTGAGACAGGATTATGCACGTTGGTTTCACTTCTAGTTGGACCAAAACTGGAAAAGTCCAACTTACCCTATGTTCCCTCCGGAAATGGCAAGAAGTGTTCTCCATGTCTTGGAACTGCTTCAGTCAGATTCCTCCTGTCTGCCATGAGAACAAGAGCTCAGGCCTTGGAAATCAAGGCTTGTTCTTTCTGTTTTATTCCAATATTCCCAGCACAACAGTATCCCTTAATAAAAGATGAATGGGTCTCAGATGCACAACAATTGAATTCACTTCCTAGCAAACAGCAAATACCATCTGATCTCAGACCCTTTACCTAAAGGATTCCGAAAGTAAAACAGGAAAATGTTTTTCATCAATGTCAGCAAAGGGTGATTTTTTTCCTCAGTTCAGAGCATCTCTAGGTACTGAAAAATACTGAGGGCTGAAGTCTACCAAGAAGCATTTTCTTACATCTAAGTAGTTAAAAATATCCAGAGTGGGTAAAAGCCCTTCCAAGACAAGCCCTTCAGAATAATTATCTTTCAGAGACATCTCCTGCTGTGCAAGGAAATGCACAGGAAAGCAAAGGCATCAATCACACGTTATTACAGTCCTGCTGGTTAAAATAGAATCCATTTCTTCACCTGCACTACTGAACAGGCTTTCAGGAGGCACAGGGGACATTTACTGACCCCTCCATCTGCAGCATAGTCCTGTCTGTGACAGGAAAAGGAGCTTCTGGAGCTGTTGCTGTGGTCTTAGATCTGTAAGTACTGCTTGCTGCCTGTCCAGAGGGGAGAATGCACAAGAAATGGAGTCTAATGACATTTTATTAATTCTTTTTCATGGCTGAGACCTCTAATGAGCTACATGAAGAGCCCTAGACTGAAGCTTTAGTTACACTATCCCTTTAATCTGGAACATGCTGCAGCGCTGCTGAGTCACCCCCTCCTCTCTCCACCCTCATTTACTTACTCCTGTCCCTCCCTTATGCTGGAACAAGCATTTTTCTAGCTCTGTAGAAAACTGATCTGTATTAAAAACGACAAGATTTCTTTAGCTTTGTTTACTGCGTCAGCACTGGCACTTGTGCCAGCACAAGCAGAGTGTTTTGATGGCACTGCTGTTTATTCGTGCTGGTGGGGTCACATCGTGGTTCTGCCACTCACAAATGCACACTTCAGAGCTGAATTCCAGAAAGAAAGGGTGGAAATTCTCTAAACACACTTTTGTACCACTGAGGAGGCTGTTCTCCCCATTTTTGCTAGTCCTGTGTCCACAAGATGTCAACAGCAGTTGTAATAATGTGGAAATGGGAAGCTTGCATGTGGTTATCTGAAAACTGCAAATTCATTCTGGCTTTCTGCACACTGCAGCACACAGGCAGGCCCACAGCATCTGCATGAACAGGGACAGAAGAATTTGTGCTATAAAATAGATAGAAAAAAATTACCAGTGGTTCAACCCTTATCTTTAAAAATACTTTGACCAGAGGGCTGAAGAATGTGCTCATGCAGACAAGAGATAGAGAGATGTCAGGATGCTTCTGGGCACCTCCCTGCCACCCCCTCTCCCAGAGGAGGCTGCAGTGCCTGTGCTGGAGCAGAACCTTGCTTTCACAAAGCTGCATCCATGTAGTGTCTGTGGCATTTGCAGGTAGCACTACTGCCCACTTGCCCTTAATCAGTTTCCTACCACAGGTTGTCCCCTCCACACACCCTATGAAGAATGAGAGCCCCTATTTTTAGTTTGAATCGCTCCATCTCCCACACGAGGTTAATCAGAGTGGGCTGGTGTCAGCTCTAATGGCAGCAACCAGCACCAGGTTGTTGCTCTTAGGACAAAGCAGCTGCTCCAGTTCAATACCAGCTGGAATTGCAGGGAACAGAGTCAATATTTACCCAGTCAGAAAAGGTGCTGACAATGTTTTTCACAAGGTAAGAAAGTGGAAGAAAGTCTAAGTGAACAGTTTCCATCATGTACTACAGGAATATTTTTAGTCATGAAAGATACCTGTAAGAAGCAAGTTTTCACACATTTAGTTCAGAATTTAAATTCTTGTAGAAAGGAGAAAAGTTCTGAAGAAAGTTTTTCATTACTATTATTACTATTATATTTACATTTTATAAGCAAACTGAAAACTGTTCACCTTTTACCTCCAGGTTTATGAATGAAAAAATAATGTATCCCTTTCCTGCATTATTCCAGAGCAGTATTCAGGCTGGAAACACAGTACAGAAGTCTTACCTACAATATTCCATCAGCATAAGCCACCTTTAAATTCAGAAGAAAATAAGAATGCTGCTGCTTTGCACTAATCCCAATGCATGTACAGTCATACATGCGAAAGAACTTGGCACGAACTGCTAAAACCAAACTGATGTTGTAGGGTTTAATTTCTTCCATCTACAAGAATCTACAATTATAAAAGTCTCATCTTCAAACTTTACAATACATTTACATTAGCAAATACCCCACAGCTTTCCTCACTCCTCTGCTTCTGTACAAATCATATACAATAAAAAGTTTTGGGTTTTCGTTGTACAAACATCATTTTACACTTTAATACAGGTGAAAATATTGTCCTCTGGCACCTCATTTTCCTCCGTGGTGCCTGTGTATGACAGGACAGAGCACTTCCAATCCATGCTTCCGAAATCTTCAGCTCAAGTAACAGACTGGTGAACAGGGCACAGCTTCTGCAACTCCAAAGTTTTAAATAATGAGAAAAATCTCCCACTTGTTTGTATAACAATCAACAGTTTATTAATGGATATGGTGAAATTTTAGCTATCCACCAAAGATGTGTAAAAAATTGTCATGAAAGTAAAAATAAATAAAGCTGTTTTCAAATCAGTCTTGTTTTACATTTCAGTTCAGAATGCAACATTGAACACAAAACTGTCATTGAAGTTTTAAAGAAGTCTACCGATACCCAAATTACAGCTTTTATGACAAATCTAATGAGAACTGAAACTGATTTGGTTTTAGGTTTAAAGACTTTCACATTCAAATACAGTGTCTCGTTTAGCACAACACTTCCTTTGACAGTGATGGGCAACAGTGATGACATATTGCTGTATTTTGACATAAGGCACTATGATATGAATATGCCATACACTTGCCTTATGCCACATTTATCCATTGCTGACCAGTGACTTCTGTCAAATACAAAATGAAAAAGTTTCAGAATACAGTGCACTTTAATGAAGGACATCATGTGAAGTCTTCCAGCAAATGTTTTGAAGACGTTTTGAAATACGAGCCTACATTTTAACATAAGCTTTTGTCATGCTGCTTTTTTTGCGACATCACTGGGGGGAAGAGACTCATCATCCATCACTAAGTCCCAAAACACATTCTCAACCATCCTGCTCTGTTCCACTGCAGTCACTGCTCTTGAGACAAACGACCCAGAAACTCTGTTCAAGTTCTCCTACAAATGTTTACATTCACAGCAGTCATTCGCTCTCGTTCTCCTTTTGTTTGGCACCTGGAACAGAAGAGGAAAGCAGCTGTCATTTCCTTGGCCACACAGAACTGGAGCAGCTCATTCCCATTGCTGCAACTTCCCCTGATCACATTACCAAAATCACGCTCCTAAATACAACATTTACAAAGAATAAACTGCAAGATTGCTAAATGCCAACGTGAGACAGAGCGAGGGAGGCTCGAGACCATCACTGCTTTAATTTCACTGCTAAGTTTAAGTAACCCTTCTGGGAAGTTACTCCAAATGCCTTTGAAGATTCTCCCCAGCACATAAAAAAATTTGTTTAAAAACTCCCAACTAAAAACCCACAGCCCAAACCTGTCCCTCAACTTGGAGCCAAGCTTAATCATCCTAACAGCCCCCAGAAAATGAGTCCTGCTTGAGCACAAGCGATGTAAGAATTTCGTTTAACTACACTTTGTTGATGGACCCATTTTTCCTGGCTCAGAGGCAGATTTTGCTTACAGCAGGGATCTGAGAGACCTGTCCAGCAGGACTGTGCAGCATCTCACCTCTTCTCCAGATACTCAAACGTGCTGGGCAATGACTGAACCCTGTGGTGAGCTTGGATTCAGCATCCAACTCTACAGAATAAGAATCTCTTGCCAGAAACCTCGAGTTGCTACTTGTAATGTATTATCAAACACTGAAAGATTCATTAAATGTTTTCACATCACAACTGTTAATTTTTTCCCAAACACAGGCTGGTCTTAATTCCTGCCAGTCAATAAATTTTCCTTTCCGTCTGTGAAGAGAACTGAACAAGTGATTTATCTGGTGTTCTCAGGAGCAAAGTGACACTTCATACTCTACAAATCAGATTTACATGGCAGACATCCCCCCTGCATGAGACAAATTCTAGTCTAAAACTGGGCAGTTGCCTGTGGAAATGCAATCTGATGCTTAACTGCTCCCCCAAAAACCCTCCCTCACTTCCTCTCTTCCAGTGGCACAATCCTGCCCTCTCTGTTGCTCTAACCCCTGTCCTCAGTACCAGAGTGTTCTGTGGGCAGCTTCAGTGTGCCAGGCTGATTAAACTGCAGCTTTTTTGCTGGCTCAGTGAGTTACAGCAGCTCAGGGATCTCAGAGCACGGTGCTGCCCCAGAGTGGGAGCAGGAACTGCCCTCTGCAATAATTCCAGAGCACTTTTAGCTCAGCTCAGAGTCCCAACATAGGTGTCCACGTGACTCCAGGACAACAAAGCTTTGGTTTGTCAGCATCCGAATGTGGTTGGGATATTTTGTGAAAATCCCTTTGCTAGGATTTTCTTTTCTTGAGAACCTGAAGGGTCTCAGTTTCAAGTGTAAACAATTTGTTATCTGCTACTGTGGAATGCAGCAGGTGCTTCCTCGATTGGTCAATGTGGGATGTTTCTACTTGGTGACCAATCGAGGAGGCAGCAGCTCTCAGACACTCTAGGAGTCACAGAACTTTGTTATTTATTCTTTTCTATTTCTATCTCTCCTTCTGATGATTCTTTTCTCTCTGTTCTTTGTAGTATAGTTATAGTGTGGTCTTTTTTAATGTAATATATATCATAACATAATAATCCAGCCTTCTAAAATGGAGTCAAGGTCTCTCCTTCGCTTCACCAAGTCCTGACTACCCAGAAGACCCACAGTAATATCCAAATGCATCTTTTCTGTCTAAACTTTCCACCATTAGCACTAAAATCTGCTCTTCTGGGATCCTGCTACCCTCCAGTCATGGATGAAACTCCCTCCTCTGCCAAGGCTGGCTGCTTGTCTTTACACCTCCCTCTTCTTTCCCCAGGCGAGGATTCCATCTGACCCAGAGCTCTGGGCTGATTTCTCATCCGTGCTTTCACAGACAGCTGGGTTCCTTGCTCTGCTCTTGCTCTTCCAGGTCATTAAAAGGAACCAGATGTACTGACACAACACCTCCAGCAGTAAGGCTGATTGCTTCTCTTCAGAACAGAAATATTTCTATTTAAACAAGGTACATTACCTTTTTTTAAGTCTACAGAGGGAAAAACACTTTTATGTAATTATGTTATTTATCAGGGCAGGTAAGAGATTTCATTTAAGTTCACATATTGACTTTTTCGGTTTTTTTTCAAGTATGTATCTGGCTCTATTTGTCTGATTTTTTCTTTTAGGCAAAATGGTAATAATCCTCAAGACATTCTGCCTTCCTCACAGAGCCAAAACAGGGCTTTGCTTTAGTTCTTGTGACACTAAAGTCATTTATGAGGTCAAAGTGAAGTTACAATTAAAAACATAAAGTAGGTTAAGAAATTGAGCAAAACTTAAAACCAAAACCAAACGAAACCCAGCCAAAAACAAACCCTCACAACCAAGATAAAAGTAGCAGAAAGAAACTTATTGCTGGATACTTTTGTTAAAAGGAACCTGGTCACGTTTAGATTGATTACTAGAGATATAACCTGATCACAAGGGAGTTTTACACTGGTAGAGTTCTGGTGGGCTGAGGTTCCATCTCTGAATTAAGTTGTGCCAGCCAAGCACAGCTGAACAACAGCAAGGCTCCAAAAAGTGATTTTTTAGTGGAAAACACAGCTGTGACCACACTCGGCCAGACTGAAACTCAGAAGGTGCCCTGTTGTAGATGTTGTCTATACATTCAGCTTCATCCACTTAAAGTATTAATCAAGACCTTTTTTTCTCCCCTAGAAAAGAAATATGAACAGCAGAGACATCCATGAAGCTTCTGCATGCCCTCCTCAGTGAACAGGAGATTGGCAATTAATATTCTGACAGCTTTTTTTCCTGAAATTACTCGTGTATTTAAGAACTATAATCAGTTACAAAAGCTGAAAACCAGACATTTATCACTGTGCAATAAGTGAAACCCAGCAGGGTGTGCAAACCACCGTGGCAAGGGCAGATCCATACCTGCAGGTGTGAGTACCAGAGCTTGTAGGATGTCAGAGAGGGAGATGATACCCACGATGCTATCAGCTTCATTCACTACCACCAAACGATGAACCTGCCAGCAGGAGAAGAGTCTGAGATATATTGATCCGAGTTAAAGTATGCAAAGAAAGACAAAGAAACAAACAAAACCCCTAAAGTAAAGCGGCACGAAGGCAAGAAGGAAAAAACAACCCAAAATGGTTCAAAATGTCAGGAATAGCAATTCTCTCGCAGCAACATAACCACGCTTGCCCTACATAAATGAAAATAGTGCATGTTTAAAAGGCACCCAGCTGGCTGACACGGCAGCAGAATCTGATGTGAAGTGACAGGTAAGTCAAGAGCAAGGTCTTGAAAATACTTCTGCTCTCAAAATCTGGCACTCACATCAAAGACTTCTCCCCAAGTTACAGCCTCTGCCCAGCTCAGCCTGTGGTCTCCAAAAAATTAGATACAGTAATAAAATACGGATTCCTTCTGAAAAATACTTCCTAACTTCCTCAGCAGAATACACAACACTAAAACTTGTTGTATTTTGACACTTCTGACTTGGTTTTAAATTCATTTTTCTCACAGGGATACAAAAGGGAAAGTGAGTGCCAGATTGATTTTAAAACAATTTGCTTTAAACAAACAGTTTAAGACAGAAAAAGAATTCAATTTATCTATGCAAATAAACACAAGGAAACAACTCAGAAGAAAGATTTAGCAACAGTAAGACCATATTTTCAAACAATGATCTTATCCTTACAAACCTCTTCCGTGGAACATTTTACACCACAAAACCTTTGTGCTAACTGCAGGGAAATGAGGTGGATACTCCTGTATCCTGAGGCTTATTGGCCAGAGCAAGCTGTGAAAAGCCACTGCAGAACCAGGGAAGTGTCTGTCCTAAGTTCAGAGCCTACTACATGTTTACTTTTACCCAAGTGAATTATCTCTCTTCACTATTAAGCTGAGAGAAAATATTTTATTTTAAAATAAAACTATGCTGGTGATATTTTAAACAGGTTTATTCCTTTCTGCATATGCACATACTTAATAATTTTATTCCTCTCTCAGTGTAATGAATTCAAGAAAAATGGACAATGTTTCATTTGTTTAATTGCCTGCAAGATCAAGCAGTTGTCTGGCAGCTAAAAATAGCTGTGTAGTAGTTTTGACTGACTCATTTTTACATGTAAGCTCACTGTGTTTAGACTGAATGAGAGGGTAGGAGTTGTTCTTAAAACACAAATGTCTAAAGCTTCTTAAGATAGTAATAAAATAATCCAAGTTTGAAATCTGTGTATCAGGAATGCTAAAATTACTCAGTTCAGGAGGAAGCTCAAGCAAATGCTGAAAGTTTCAAGTAGAAATTGCCTAAGGAGGTTCTAAGGGCTTCTTAACAAAGTGGAAGTTTTCCATATATCAAGTATATGCCTGGTTACAACCCTAAAAAATAAATAAATCTTGTAATTGATGAAATTAAAGCATCTAAATGGAGCTGATCACACCTCAGAGACAACTGAAACTGGGAATATTGACTTTCTTCTGCAGAAAAGCCTTACAGGGGAGGAAGACCCAGAAACTCATTCACCTCTGCACGTAAGGAAGTTCCCAGTACTAACAAACGAGATAAACAGCACCAAAAGAATGGACAACACACAGATAAAAAATTAACAAGAGCAGATAGTGAAGGCTTCTTCACAAGAATTTACTTTATGGCCCTGTTTGACTGCATTTCTGAGAGCAGTGCAGGATTCCATCGAAACGAGTTGCACCCAATAAATTTCCTGAGCCAAGCTATAAACTGGGAGTTCAACAAAATATTTGTTTGCAAAACTTATGACAGGCTTGGAAGAAACTTGGGAAAGCTTTGCATTCAGTTTAGTTAATGTCATACAACAGAAATGCAAATAATTGAGTAACATTACAGGTATAATGTGAAATATATAAGCATCTAAAACTTGAGTCTATAGAGCAGAATGAGTTAAATATTAATAATTATAATTATTATAACGTAATTAGATAATTAAAATAGTCAATAATACAATAATAAATATTAAATTATTACATCTAATTATTAAAAATACTTTCACCAAGTAATCAAAACAACTTAAAGAGGATAAATTTGTACCTTTTATCAGTTTGATAACACAAATTGTAACTTATTATGCAGGGACTCACCTCAGCCTTCACTATTCTATCCACAATGGTCTCCAGTGTTTCCAGCATACTACACTTTACAACACCTTCAAAATACTGCGAGCGGTGCTGCAGGGCTTGTGTCACTGTGATATCTAAGTTATTATATGTTTTTTCAGCAGCAAGATTCTGCAAAATAACAAACCCAGGCCACATCAGACAGCTCAGTACTTAGTAACAAAGCACTCGATAAAGTAAATATTTTGGCATCAAGCAGATAGGCATTTCTGGTCGAAGCTGAGTCCATTCCAAGTAACACATTAAACAAAGCAGATGCTCTTCAGCTTCAGATTCTGGGAGCTGTCAAGCACAACGATGCTGAACACCATCTGACACCCTGGGTTAATGGATAAAACTGGGGATATGCATTAGGCCAGTGAAAATCTTGCATTGTAGCTGATCTTTGGCTTGGTGTCACTCATCCTGCTTTTGCCACGAGCAGCAAAGGTAAAGGTGAAGCTCTTCAGATTTCACACCACACAGAATATACAGTTTTTTGTTGTTTGTTTTTCATAGGGCTGGGGAAGACACCAACTGTTCTGAACACCACCCACAGAGTCATGTCAGTGGCTGAGAGCTAAGTGGAGAGCAAATTCATTCTTCACCTTCCTAATTTGTGGGCTCAAACTCCCTCTCCTGGACTCAGCTGGTGCTGTCATTCCGTGACAATTTGTGTGTCTGGGTGTATTTTAATAAGTACTGGAAGAATAACAACAATGAAACCCCATCCCCACCACCGAAAGGAAGAGACTAAAAGAATTAGAAAGAGACTAAAAGAATTTGAAAGCTGACATTTTTAACTTTCATTCTAAGAACAGGATCATGCCTGCAGTGAGAGGACTCTGTCCAGACCTGCAAAAGCTTTCTGTAGGTGAGACCATTGTGGTATTTTAGTAGTGTTGGCACACCCTGGCCTACTGATTTTGCTGCTGGGGCACTGAAGGGAGAACAAAGAGAGAGCTTTTAAATGAAAGCACTGGACCAAGCAATAAAATTCAATTAAATTTTGGCTAGAAGATACTCAGGTCAAGTTTTTTGATTGAATTACACCAAACGTGACGAGACAGGTTCAAGGTGATCATGAAGATAAAAACAATTTTAGTTAATTAATTGAACCAGGTCCTAATGAAGGACATTGAGAGGACATAAAAAGCCTCTGCAAACTGAAGTCACTCTACACACAATAACTGGTGCAATATAAAGCTATTCCTATACATCATTCCATTCCCAGGTTTCCCCTAACAAGAACCTGAAAATTAATTCAGAACTCTTAAAATGAAAGAAATTTATCAGCTTAGCCAGCTGCACACACAGGCATAGCTTCAACCACCAAGCAAGGACATGAGCCACATGGTTAAAAATCAGCATCTTGGAAATTCTATGTTTATTGGAAGATCAGAGCCATACACTTCAGATTACATTTTTTTTCCTTCTTTTAAAGCTGAAGATCAGGTTGAAGCAGTCTGATGAAATCTGGAAGCTCAGAGCTGATTATCTTTTAAGAATAGAATATTTTTCCCCCAACTTAGTAAGCAAACTAGAACATATGAGGAAAATCCCCAGTAATCAACAGATGCCCTAACTCCTTCCCATGTTACTAGCTGGGTGCAAACAGCTAGCAAAAAATATATCCTAAAAATTTTATCTTTGTGGTGTAGAGTGTTTATCCAACTCCCAATACATATTTTTTCCCAGATATATGATCCAACATCTCTAAAAATCCTATTTGCTGCTTCATCACTTAAAATGAGAAGAGAAGTGAAAAACATAAGGAGCCCTATTCCTTTTGGTGTCTTTCTGAAGAAGAATGGGAAATAAAGGAAACAGGTCCTGCCTCAAAATCTAACACAGTTACAAAATAAACTGAAACACTGAATCCACCAACTGGGAAATTTTATTGTCTTTGATACATCAGGTCATTCTCTCTGCAGCTACTGCCCATTCCCTGACAAGCTTTTATAGCAGAACAGGATCTTACACAATAGAGAATCCTAAATAATAGAGACAAATGCCTAGAAATGACAGGGAAGAGCAGTGACATCACAGGATTTTCAGTATTAAGAACAAAGTTTGCAGCCAGAGATATTTATAAGCTTAAAGTATTTCCACTTGGGACTATTCTCCATTTTACTGAATGCCTTCTAGGCAGAGTTTCAGACATCTGGATTCTTCATTAGTGCAGCTGGTTGGTGGCAACCTGGTCAGTGAAATCTCTAGAAAATAATGGAGTTGTGAGATGCTGCAATTAGAAAGCAGGTGCACACAGCTGAGAGGAGATAGGGATAAAAATATATATATTTTTTTCAAGTTTCTGAAAGCCATGAGAACAGAAAAGCCCTTGCTCTTAGAGGCTGGTAAATCATGGCATGAATCTGAGCATGCAACTGGAATCTTGAGGGAAATCCAGTGTCCTGGATTAGATCTAAAGCAGAAGGAATTCAGATGCAAGACTCTGGAGTCACAAAAGAATGGGCCAAGTGGTTTTTACATCACTGAGGTCAAGCTGCACAAAGAACTAAGGCTGCACAGAGAAATCTGCATTCTCTCTGAGAACAGACTGGAGTGGCAGCAGCTGGAAAAAGGAAATCCTCACTCAAAACCAGAAACCAACAAGAACAGAACAGTTCAGCTGTCAGGGACCTACAGTGATCACCTGCTCCAAGTGCCTGACACTCCAGGGAGGAACAAAAGCTGAGGCATTTTATTCAGGGCACTGACAGCCGTGGGGCATTGCCCACCTCTCTGGCAAGCCTGTTCAGCCACCTCTTGGCAAAGAAATGCTTCCTAAAGCCCCATCTGCAGGGTGGCTCTGGACCATTCCCACATGTCCTGTCCCTGGATCCCAGGGAGAAGAGCTCAGCACCTCATTCTCCATTTCTCCTCCTGAAGAAGCCCCAGGAGCAATGAGCCCATCACCCCTGGGCCTCCTTTTCTCCACACCAGACAAACCCAGAGTCCTCAGATATTCCTCACAGGATATTCCTTCCAGCCTTTTCACCAGCTTTGATCCCCTCCTCTGGATTATGCCCAGCCAGATCTTATTTTGGGTAACATCCAGAGCAATAAAAACCTGTGTGCAAACAGCACTACTAAGGGTAACTTAAATAAAAGTAGTAATAAAAAAAAAAAATACGTGCAGGGTGAATTGGATCTCTTCCGTTCAGTTTGCTAATTACAGCCAAAGGAACAAAATAAAGCTGTCATATTAACAAATTAATTTGCAAATGCTTACTACATATAAAATATTCAATAGAATTTAAGAGATATACTTACTATTACATCAAATTTGGAATAAATATCTACAACTTTTCCTAAAAAGAAAAGAAAAACAAAAGTTAACAAAGTGCTTAAAATACAGTACCAGTTTTCTTGCTTCTTGCTTTCATCTCTTATAATTACAAGAAAGAAATACTAAAAAAAAAAAAAAAACCCAAACAACCTATCAAATAATAAAATTCTTCCAAGCCCATCAACCTGCATTTTTCAAAAGTATTTCTTTATATTCCTTTTCTTCACCCTTTAAATGATTTTTAAAATTGAAATTATTTTAAATTATTTTCGTTTAAATTTCATTTAAATTAATTAATTAATTATTAAATCATATTTAATTATGTAAATTGCCTTTTAATTTTTTTTTTAAACTTTTTCTTGTGTTTTCCCTTCCTTCCCAGCACCAGCCCAGGGCTCAGCAGCATTTGCCTCCCCACCCTTTTGGACCCACCTGACTCATCCACCACAGGCAACGCCGATATCCTTCGCTCTACAAATATATTCAAGGCTTTAATGATAGGAGTGTCTGGATGTATGAAGGCAATGTTGTGATAAGTTCCTATTCCAAGTTCATCCAGATTCTTCTTCATAAAGGCAGGCTTTGGCATCTCTGACATCTAGGGGAGTCAGAAGGAATGGATTTACACTGACATTCACCCATCCATCTGCAGACTCCAGTGATGCTTACAGGTCACTGCAGTTTCCTGATACCAGATTAATACACAACCCAAACAACCCAAGGGGTTTCTGTTCAAAGCAGAAATTAAGAAATGAAATAACTCTGTTCAAAGCTCTAAATAAAGACAATAGAACTAGGACTTTTCTCCTTTTTTTTTTTTTTGTAGTAACACATCACTAAAAGCTGTAGATCCTAAGCTATGTCGTTCCCACTAAAAGTGCAGAGAGAAGATAGAGAACATTAATCTGAATATTTATTCTGAACTCTTGTTGCTTTGTTTGGCCTCCTGTTCATTGCTGTAACTAACATTACTACAGAGTAATGACAATCTCATCTCCAAGAGACAATTCATTTTCTTTTCAGGTAAACAAACTGCTGAACCTGAGGAGATGTTCCAAAAACAACAGCAAATTACACCAACAGACAAGTCCTTGGTGTTTAGGTGTCTTTAAAGGAGTAAAACAAAGTAAAGGTAAAATATAGGCCTTATATCAAGCTTTCATTTCCCTGTTACCAAACAAAGATACACAAAGACACAATGAATTTGGAAATTCATTATGAAATTTCTGCATTAAGATTTTAATTACTTAATTATATCAGATCTCTACTGTGGGGAAAAAATCAGTTAAGCACAGCATAGCTTTAAATACTTACAAAAAGCTGGAGGAACTTGAGGATTCTTTTATGGGTAAGTATATAAAGTGCATTTCCACTGACTGGATCTATAACTGGCAATCTGTGGATTTTGTTTTTGATCAACGAATATACAGCATCAAAAAGGCTGAGGAGAAAAACATTTTATTTTTTTAATGAATTCTAGCTAACAACAAGTAAAGCCAAGTGATATATATGCACACATTTATAAATCAGATGAAGTCTGTGTGGTAATTATTTGCATTATCTTTAATGCTATGAAGAACAGAAGTTGAGGGATTTCAAATTAACTTTTGCAGCTTTTTGCTTTGCAACACATAAACAACGATATGCTTGTGGAAATCTAAATCCATTAAGAAAATGCGATGGAAAGTTCATTTTGTGGTATAATATAGAAAAAAAATTTCTTCACAAGTGTAGATTGTTTTTCCAACACGTGCTGTGCTTGCAGCATCCCTGTGCTCAGAATGGGTCTTTCTGTTAAGAGACAAACTGTGAAAAATGGAGTTCCTGCACTTAATGAATCCCAATCCCAAATTTCGGTAACATTTTCTACAAAGGGCATTTTTATGGCTACATGCATATAAGTGAATAACCCCAAACAATTACCTAATAATTTCACTGAATTATCACTGGGGATTGTCAAAAAATTATCCTTAGGAGATCTGAAACATTCTCATGCACTGCAGACTAAGATTTAGCAACACTCCAACCTGTGCAAGTCTGCTCTTCTTGCAAGTGACACTTTTATTTTTTCCCTGGGTGTATTAAGACCACGATAAAGCAGCTGACCAACAACTGCAATAAATTAGCAAGTAAAAAAAGCTGGTAAAACTTTGATAAACACCTACTTGCTGAAGCAGGCTTCTTCCCATACACAAGCTGTGTGTTCTGAGTCCATCACAGGGATGAAACAGCCCCAGTGAATGCACACAGAGCCGAGACTCCCCCGCTGCTGCAGACCCCAGTCCTGCAGTGAGGGTTTAACAGCCCCCAAGTGCTGCAGTCTGACTGCCCCACAACCCAAGCCCATCTCTGCACCAGGTCTGCAGCTGACTTGCTGTAAGCTTTTATAAAAGTTTTACAGCATCTTCTTTAAGGCAAAGCCTCTCGTGCTGCACTCGGATTGAAAACAATTGGGGCTATTTTGCTGTCTTAACAATATTATTTGCAACCTGCCCCCATTCAAAATGCATCCCTCATGACTGGACTGAATGACTTATTCATGACTCAATGGCAATTCCACTGAAGTACTGCAGATCAATACTTCAATGTAATCACTGGAGCTCCCTTCACCAGAGCACAAACAATCCTGGTCCACAAACCTAAACAAGAACCAGAACTTCACCCTCCAGTTCAGCAATTCAGCAGCTCTCAAGATTTAAGAGATCAACTAAATCTCCCTTTCAAATTATTTAGTAAATAAAGCATAATGACAGTTTAAAAACTATTTCTTTCAACTTTCATCAAGAAGAAAAGGACAGTAATTTATATTTTAAGAAACAGAGCCTTACAGTAGAGCAGAACAAACCACAGAGTTATTGTCTTTCCTTTAGTTAAGGAAAGTTACTTGCCTTGAAAATGACTAAGTTTCCAATTTCTGTGACTGCTGAGAACAAGACAGCTGAAGGGCTCTAAATGTTTTGATTTTCATGAAATAAAGATGACCTGCAGGCTAGCTCGAAGGGTCATCCTATTGCCTGTTTTGCATTTTAATTTTGACCCACATCTAGTTCATTTACCAGAACAGTTATGCTGATAAACCACAGAAGTTCAATTTAAAATTCCCTTAGGATAATCAAAGAAGTCTTCACTCACAATAAAAAAAACTCTCACCCCTTCTTGATTATATTAAAAGACAGTCCTTCTTTATTGTACTGTAGTTTACAATACTAATTGTTTCTTCTTACATATAAAGAGGCCTTAAATTCAGAGTTGAGACAGCGTTAGTGTATTTCAAGTTAAGCAGAGTGAACAGTGAAATCCTACCTTGCATCTGGGGAGATGTTCACTAAAGGTTTAAAAGTCTCTTGTAAATAAAGCTCTGTGGTTAGAAAATTAATAGACTGTTACCACTTCAAACGAAAACATCAGCTTTTTTATGAAAGCATTTCATGAATTCATTCATACAAAATTAAGTGGCAGACAGCAATTTACAGTTAGTTATTCTACCATTTATGCACAGTGCTCTATATTGACATTAAAAAGACATAAAATTTAAAAGCAGGACTAAGCTTGAGACCAGCAGAGGTCACTGCAATTACAACAAATAATCCTTTACTCCTGGTTCTGTGAGTGTGTGCTGCACACAGATACCTCCATGTACCATCCCATGGGACACACACTGCTTTTTACATGGAGCTGCCTCCCTGCATTCAGCTCCTCTGCTCACACCCAGAATTTTGCATGAATTTCTGGCTGCAGTGTGCAGCTCACTGGGGCACAGCTCTGTTCATTCCCACTCCACATATGCCTCACTCCACTGGCTTCTTTCCTTTCTTAAAGAGCCATGAACGAGGGGCAAAGTGTTACACAGCCCAGATCACCAGTCCATAGCTGTTTCAGATAGAAAAATAAGGAATGGAGCCAAAAGAGAAGCTTTTACTATTTCTGCTTTCATTAAAAAAATATGTGGAGAGAAGTCTATGATGAATTCAAAATCCACTATACTGAAAAACATCAGAACCTAGAAAATTATCAACCAAGTAGTAAATATTCTTACCCCTCCAGGTTTCTATCTTGTGCTCCTCCAATTCATAAATCTGAACCTACAATGAGTAGATGGAAATTCAACTTGAAGTAATTTCATTTTAAATCCACCATTAACATTGTAAACATCTGAATAATTTTATTTCACTGATGAAAATCTAACAGAGCAAAAACAGTCCAACACAACATTTCTTGTAACAAGGAGAAAGGGGGCAATCTTGCCCCTAATGCAGAATACAATTCTGGATTTATCATTTCAGGGAGAGGAAAGCCTTTTACTGGCCTAGGTTTGCAGCCCAGGTATTTTCTGGACTCAGAGACATCACCTCAAGTCATTTGTACCACCTTCAAACAACCATCCAGGATAAACCCTCAGGGGATTCCTCACACACCCACACCAGTAAAAAGCTTACCCTGATCACCTGAGTTCTTAATGCCCACAGAATAAAGTTACCTGATCACTAACAAGCAAAAGCACCTCTTTTAGGGAGGAACTACCTGGATGTTCCTCATCACTGAGTGGTGGACATAGTCTAGCACATGAGTAGCAATCTGCTTCATACTGTATGTCCTGATGCTTTCAGGAAGAGTGATTAAAATACTTTAAGAATTCTATTTTCTGCATAATTTCATCTATTGAAACTAGAGCATTCCCTGATGGCACATTCATTCATTTATTTTTCTTACAGAAGACTTCATCAGTCACTTTAGTCAGATATTGCCCCTCCTCAGCTTCTCCTATTTACTGCTGCCAGTTTAAGCAGAAGCCATGAACAGGACCTTAGACAATGTAAAAGAGTGAGAACTCATCAGGCAAAGTCTCATGGAAAAATCAGTAACGTTGATGCAGAGGGTCATTACAACACAGAAACAACTTTAAAGAAGTTACCAGTGTGCAAGCACTTTTCATTTGCTCCTCTCCCCACTCCTTTTGTCAATCCCCAGGGAGCAAAAAAGAATTCTTTAACATGAAGAAAGGACAGTGCCCCACACTACTGGCATCTGATGAGAACTCCACTATCAATTTTAAAAAGCAACATGAGCTTTGAGAAGGCAAATACATCAGATGTCTGCTCCATCCAACTGTTCTTGATTTTTGAGCTAGTAAAACACAGGACATATGTTTTAATTGGTAGGGGGGGAATTGTGATTTGACAGGAGCAAGAAAGGGATGTAAATGTTTGTATGAACATGCAAGCTAGAGAATTTCATCAACTGACTGCCAATGGGAATTTCAAATTACAGTTAATTGAAGTCAACAGATCTCCAACTGATTGTGCAATTCAGCCATGTAACTAAAATATTTGCATATTTTAACTAGTTTAACTTGTTTATTCTATACCATCACTCCAAGAACAGTATTTTTTTACAGCATCCAAGCCTCTGTAAGTTACCATGCAATGACCTAAATAATAATGACAATCATCATAAGCCTTTCAGTCTGATCTATCAGTCTCTGTACTGTATGGCAAATGATCAAATTATAGCTTAAAATCATACTTACCATAGGAGACTTATAGTATCTATGCAGTATGTTAATGAAATCTGTAATTGTTAACATTCCTGTAACAAGTGATAGATAAAAAAAGGTCTTTAGATATATACTTAACATTTAGAACTTTCAGCTATTTTCTCAATTTATATTCACAATATAGAATATGATAAATGTCAAATCCATGCAAAATACTACTGGTATTGGACTATTTAACAGCAGGATTTCAATACCATAGAATAAAAATGCATCTGAAATAATATTCAATATTCTAACCCATGTGCTTCTCCTCACTTTCAATCTGACTCAAAAAGCCCCTTGAATTCAGACCACATCCAGCCCCAAAAGCATGGAAGGAAAAGAGGGGGTTTAGAATATCTTTCCAAGTCGGAGAATTATTCTTGCCTTTCATTTTCTTTTTGAATAAGACAGATTCTCATTATGTACTTGCCAAGTCAGGCAGATTCCTAGACTCAAATGAAGGAACAGTTTAATACATTTTTCTTGACTACTACTTATTACAGAACTTCATTCAACCATTTCCATGGTAATCTTCAATGCCTGTATGGAAATGTGACTTTTCAAAAGAAAAAAATAGCACATCCATTGTGTATATATATATATTTTGAGCACCAACACCAAGCTACGTAATATAATATTGATGATTAGTTTAGTTACCTGAAAATATTAATCTTTTTTGGGCTTTCAAGTTCTAGATTTGAGAAGATGCAATTGCTCCACTGTTTACTACTCTTACATCTAAACTGAAGAAACTAAGAAATGGGGAAGGGAAAAATTAATCTGGAGGTCACCTTTAAATCAGTAGAGCTTAGTTACAGACAGAACATGAAATAAAATAAAATGAAAATAAAAAACTACAGCACTCCTATGGTGTATTGCAAGACTGCTCCTCCCCACTTGGATTTACAGTGTTTTAACAGAAGCTTTTTTAAGTATCTACCTTTCATTTCCAGGAATCCTCAACGTTCCAGGTCACAGGAAATACATATAATTCTGTTTGTCACTGCCACTGTGACCCCATTTTCTAACTGAAGATCTAGTTTTGGAAGATTATTGCTGTGGTAATTAATGACACGATTTTTAAAAAGCAGTAGACAGATCTAATGTTTTTCTCCCAACATGGGACATGTCTGTAGCTTCAGTTCTGGTTTTAAAGATCCTCACTGCACCTCACTGAGCACAGGCAGAGACACCCTCATGCTGCACTTATATCAGGATACTGGAATATTAAATTATTCGCTTTATAATTCCTGTTTTCTAATTTTCCTTTCTGTGACCATTGCCTTTATTTTTAAATACACAGTGAAGTGCAAATATTAGACTGAATTTCAGAAGGTTGGGACCTAAAAGAAGCATTATGATTCTTAAGGCACAGAAATGCTGTGAAAGCTGGCACCATTTCACTCCTCCAAAGGAGGGAAAAGAAACTCTCTTTGCCAGTATCTCTCTAGGATGTTATGTGATGGCCAGGCTCAGACCACCTCCTGGAACAATAAAGCACCTTGGAAATTCAAGTAATCCTGAAAAATGTCAGAACTACTTACCTACAAAACTCTGTTTTTTACTCTCCCACAGTGGAGCTGCTCTCACACCGTTTGCCACCAAGGCAAAAAAGGCTTTCTTTACCTGAAAAAAAAACCAAACCAAAATAAATTTCAAATTTTTGCCTTGATTTAGCATACCAGACACCATCAGGTTTCCCCTTTCACCAGGAAAAAACCCAAAAGCAGTATCACAGGTAGCTGGCATTCAAAACAGAACAGAAATCACAATGCCAAACAAAAACCTTCAGCCTTTAGCTTTTAAAATGGTTAAAAAGCTAGAAAAAGCTTAGCAAAACCAGATCTGTTTTTCTTTTATTTTGTAAATATTCTAAATGAAAGCTTCTGATATATCCATAAACTAGAGAGGGCCTTAAATTTAACACTTGAAGACTATGCTATGTTCTAGTCAAGGTTTACTATAACAAGTTATTAAAAATATGAGATCAAAACAACAGCAGTTCCATGTCCCCTACAGCTTTTAGACACAGGATTTATAAAAATTAAAAAAAAAAAGTTTGACTATTGTAAATATGACTGAAAGTTAAAAGAATTATGTATCTGTTTTGCTGCTAAAGAAATCAACCAAGTTCTTCAATTTTTTAATGAATGAATCCTCCCCAGAGTCAGAGGTTACAAGGTCATGGTGTCATTCTGGGAAGAAACACTTTCTGAACTCTGGTTCTCTGAAAATGAAGGACTCAGGCACTGATGCACCCCAAAATCCTGATCTGGTGATGTGGTGGGGTATGACATCCTTCCTGTCCTTCCCACACCTCTAAATAGTCTTCCTATGGAAAACACAATACAGAAGTGAGGGTTCTTGCCCAGGTCTTGACCTGGCACAAAACCAGGACACAACCAATCTTTATTTCTGTATCCATGAAATTCGTCCTTGGTCCAAATAATACAGAATTGCAATTGCTGGATGACTGCAATCTGAACAGATCATGATTTCACAGCAGTATCTGAAAGGTCTACTTTAAATTATGTGCCATGGGGATCCTCTCCACAACAGATTAACAGGAATAAAAGGGTTTCACAGTCAGTGGAATCAGCAGCCAATAAAGAAGTGGCAAGGAAGAATGTAGGCAGTGATCTGTGTTTCTTGCTACATCTATGCAGCCTGACTGCTTCCTCCCTGACCATGAGAAGCAAATCCACCCTCCAGACATCAGCAGATGGCAGATGTCAAAGCTGCCTCCTGACTCTGGAGATCCCATATCACTCACCAATGGACAGGAATAACCATCAGCCATCATCCTTTAACTGCACTGAAACTGCAGAAGCCACGTGGGGAAAAACAACAACAAAACCCCAGGGCCACAAGTAAGACTAAATCCACAGGATTCATCTAGAAAATGGTTAAACAGAAAGGTGCCAGTGGTTTTCAGTCACCTTGCTGAAACAAAGAGGAGTCAGCCTAAATAAACATTACCAAATCCACCACAGGAGCATCCTAACTCATGAGGAAGACTGAAACCACAAAGAAACCCTCCTGGCAAGATACGTGAAGTGTTCCCACACAACAACATCACACTTTGAGTTAATGCAGCAAAAGCAGGGAGCTATTTGGGGAGCAGACACGAGACAGATGTGAGTCTGCTCCAGCTTGGGGCAAAATAAGTTCTAACCATTCTTCATTAAACAAAGGGGAAAGGACCTCACACAGCCTGAAACCCTGAGGCCTCAGCTTTGGTATCTTTCCCCAACAAGAGGCATCACACAAGGTCACAGTCACTGTTAGCTCGTGTCCCCAGTCTTTCACAAGAGAAAAAGATGGTCAAGGTTGGATCAGAGTCAGAAAGGAACAGCTAAGCTGCTGAGGCCAGGGGGAAATAGCTTTCTCCCAGATAGCAATCATGCAACACAACTCCTCCAGCAAGTTTACAAACCCTGTAATTGATAACCTGGAAGAGAAGCATGCCCCTGGCAGAAAACGTGTGGAAAGCCAACTACAGCACTTCAGGCAGTCTCCAAATTCCTGCTACTACTTCTTTCCCAGACACAGTAACAGCAAAGAACACCAGCTAGCACCATGCTCAGATGGGTGAGACAGCAAGGCTGAGGCATTATTTTAGGGTCAGAAAGGACACTTCAAGAGAGAGAGAGAGTTCCAGAGATATACTACTCAAGATGCTGAGCTTGTAGACAATCCAGAGGGAAAAGAAAGGATTCTTCAAAGGATAAGTTCTTGCCCTGATCCTGCTGTTTGATTTATTTGCAAGTTATTTGCCTCCAAGAATCACAAGAATCTTCAGTTAGGGGCCATCTTGTCTAGCTCTAAAAGACACGTTTTGGAAAATCTGAACAGATAAAATCTGCTGAACAGATACAGCTACTAAGACAGTTCAGAATTAAATCCTTCATAAAAGACAAGGATTTTAGCTTAAGCATTAGAATATTAAACAATTGATGTAATAAATCACCAAAATTTAGTAAAGAAATACTTAAACTCATCCCCCTGGGCTGTCCTCCTCAACCACAGCTCAAGTGACACTGCTATTGTTGCTTTCAGCTGTATTGTAGAAAGTGTTACTTTACTTTCAAGTAAAGCAATAATGCCATCAAGTTCTTAATGTGAATATTTGTCTCTTATTTAAGTAAAATAATTACAAAGCAAAAACCATCTTAATTCTTATTTGCTAAAACTGCTTGCTAGTGCAAACAGATACTCATCCACTCACACTTCCCTGCAGTTTCTGTGGTTGACCAATTTCAGTTGCCCAAAGTACTGCTTGGTGGCCAAGCACAGGGGTGTGGAGCTGGGCTTCTGTCCAGCACTTTTAGATGTTTCAGTGATGTTCATGCAGAAAATACCCACAAGGACCTTGCTTTCTGATGATATATAGTTAGCAGCCTTTGAAGATCCCCACCATGTCCCATCTTCAGACCTCCAACAGCGTCGTTAATTCTCAACCCCACAGTGCTGGACTGGCCTGACCTTCACAAACCCATTGTTCAGCAGCCAGAGCCCATAGATTGCTGCTGTTCACCACCATGTACAAACACTCTTTAAACAAAGCACTTTTGTTCTCATTAACCATGTCCTAACATACACAATGAGCCACTAGAAATGGGATTTGTCCACCCAAATTTAGTGGTTTTTCTGACATTTACCCTGACCTTGCATATTCACCCTGACTTCACAGTCAGCTGGGGCAGACTCACCAGCCTTCCACGGGGATTAAGCTGTATCCCACAGATGCCATCTCCCCCCCACTAAGATGTCTAGACATTTACAATGAGAAGAGCAATCCTACTTTGTGTGACTGTCTTCTCCAAGACTCTGCCCTTTAAGTAGAAGAGTCACATTTCAGCAGAAGAAACTGCAATTAAATCCTAGATATATCAGAGATCACCTCAACAATAGCTGCTATTCCACTGCACTGAGCACAAGAGGAACAAGCTTTTCTTACTACAGGAACTCATTACACTGTGAATATGCTGAATAAAAGAACAGACTCATTTAGGTTAGACACAGCCTTTCTTCTGCACACCATTCAAGCATTTCCACTGCAAGTCTGAAATAGGACAAAGCCTCTTCCGATACAACAGTCATTAGCAAGAAAGCAAGAGACCCAGACATAAAAGTCCTGTTTTCCAGGTAGGATGTTTGGAAAACCTCGTCCCTTACAGTTAGTGAGCTCCTAAAATAGCTGGATTACTGGGCAGTGAAACCAGGAACAGTGGTAGAAGATTTCACCAGACTGCAGAATAAGTTTTTCCTCACTGCTGGGAAACACTGAAAGGGACACTCCTTCTTACCAGATACGAGGGATTTTACAAGCCCTTGCAGAAATGCTCTCCCCAGTAAACATTTGTGAATGAGGGAACCACCTGAAAGGAAAACTGGGGATGAACTCACTTCCAAAAATTCAGTGTTTGTACAACACTCACCTTTGTTTTACCTAACACTGTGTTATGGAAACTGTAACTATGTCCATAAGTAACCAGTGGCTTCAGACTTGTCTTCCAGGACTGCCCCATAAGGCAAGAAGGGTGACTGCTGCTGTTGAAATATCTGACTTCATTTGCCTTGCAAAAAGATTCCTGTCCTTGACAAAGGGTTGTGAGAAAAGAGCTGTCACAGTTCCTGGTGCTAAAGGGTCAAAGCTGAGCAGAGAATCCTACTGAGCTGAAAAACAACTCAGCACCACTGCATTGTGACAAAATTCACTGAAAAGGCTCAAAGGTGGCAGAAGTAAGAAACAAAGCTATGGAACACCTTCAGATATGCCAGTACCAAGCAAGAGGATGATGCAAATCATTGTCCAGTAGCAAGGACAGCATTGGAAGACCTGCCAGAACTTCTGTGGTGTGGCTGCTATCAAAAGGCAGGATGATAAATGTTTCTCTGCTCCACTGGATAAGCCAGCATCAGCCACTTGCCTGAAAAACCCCTAATGTAACCCCAGGAAATGTCTATTTTATCAGATCACAACAGAAAGGAAGAAGCTCCTTCTTACAATCTTAGGCACAGAGCTCTCATAAAAGCAGTACCAGACCCAGCAGATCCCTGACATTTTTATCATCTCTGATTCCTGATGGATGGATGCTCTAAGGTGATGTAGAACATTCATCATTTTCACTCTAGGTAAGTTGACAAATTCCCAGCTTATTTTTATTCTCAACTATTTTTAAGGAGTACAAAACTAGAGAGGACAAATGCCTTCAAAAATACACATGCAGACCACAGTATCAAACCCAAATCTTTCAAGCAGTCCCTGAGAAACAACCACCCTTCCTAGCATAACAAAGTGCAAAGTTTGACATATAGTTCAAAGGCATTTACAAGAGGAAGACATCCAGTCTTAGCAAACTTGGTAAGACTAGCTGAAGAACTAAAGGAGAAGGTTGGATTTCCACACCAATACACTCAACATGTTTTAAGTACCAAAGCATGGAAGGGCTTCTCAATGGCTTCTCCTTGCAAAGGGGGAGAAGTTTTATAATTTCAAAGGGAAACAGCATTATCTCTATCTCCACAACATGAGCAAATGTGGCAAAGTCACCAGACACGGACTTTGTTCTCACTGTTAAGAACACGAAGATGGAAGAAAAAGTTACTCTGAGAATTCCTTCTTAAGAGGCCAAACACTCTCATTTCAATAGTTCTTACCAAGCAGGGAGACACACAGGTCTCTGTTTAAACAGGAAAACCATCAGGGCTCTGCTGCAACCTTTGTACAGCATAAAACCTGGGCAACCCACACTTTATTCCCTTGGTTCAAGTGTGTTTATGAGCCAAGGCTCCTGAATGAGGCAACAGTTTCTAGCCAAACATAAACAGGACTGTGTTTCTTTAAGTAGCATGGCAAGTTCTCTGGCTGCCCAAATCTTAGCAGGTCTCCAAGAGAGGAAAAAGAAAAAAAAAACCTTCTGCAGGTAAAGCTGATGGTCTTGCTCCATAAGACAGGTGTGTAACACATCTCCCCTGCTACTCCCTCACATCACCAGGATTTCAGGCAGTGCTTCCTCTGCACAAGGCTGCCACCTGAACAAAGCCCATGAAGTATTCTTTGGGAACACGTTATGAACGTATTACTAAATTGAAAATACAACTTTGCCACAGAGCTCTTTGGACAGCCTTCCTCTTCCTTGCATGACCTTCAAAGGACTTCTTCCTATGAGCTAAGTTGGAAAGCTCCTGCATTCATCCCCAGATTCCACAATTACCATCCTGACAATACAAAAGCAGTACAAGCTAAACAAATATTCTCCAAGTCCATCATGCACTATCACTTTGAAGCGATTCACATTGGGAAGCATATTTAACTCACAATTCCTTTTTTTCCCCCTTCAAATAAAGTTGTGATGCCAAATCCAGACATCTTTTCAAGTCATAGAGAACTACAGTCCTGTAAAGGAGGTATTTTGAAAAGTTTAAAATCTCTCTTCTGATGCATTTATATAATTCATTGTTTTCACAAACTGATTTGTCTGGGGAGACTAAATCAGTATGAAGAACACAACCAACCATCCCAGCATTGTGACTGCTGCATTCAAACTAATTTTCCAATTATTTTTTTCTTTGGTCTATGAATTTGTTAAAAGCACTTCCTCCTCAAAAGACTATGCTGTCAAACAAGGAGACTACTTAAGGACAATAAAGACTTTTGTCTAGGGCAAGGGACAAGCACTCTTGGCCCATATCAAGTAGAATTTCCTCCTTTACCTTACCAAGGAGATTGGAGAAACATTGGACAAACCTGTTATTAACTGGGCAGCTACACTTGCTTCAACATCTGAAAACCCCCAACCAATAAACATTCACAATCAGGTCCTCTAGCTTAGGTTGAATTTTTGAAAGCTTGTATGAAACCAGATCAAAATTCATTTAACTTTTGCAGGTGATGGAAAGGGAGCACTCCTGGGTAGATCATGCATTTCTTATCAGCATAGCTGAGTAAAATATAGGATGTGATGGTTTAATACCCTTAAGGGCCAAGCCAAACCCCAGAAGTAACAGGTAGGGTCTTATCTTCAAGTTAAAACAATGCACATATTCTAGATTTCTCCCCTGGGAGCAGGTGCCACGTCCACATGCAGAATTCCTCCCTACACCACATGCCCATGGAAAGGTCCCAGTCCAGCCAAAGGCACCAAACCAAGTCCTGCACTGATGTTCTGTACCAGTGTGCCCAAACTGGAGCTTTCAGCTGCCAGATTTCACACCACAATGGGCCAAGAGGGAACATCAAACCAAGTCCTGCACTGATGCTCTGTACCAGTGTGCCCAAACGGGAATTTTCTGCTGCCAGATTTCACACCACAATGGGCCAAGAGGGAACACCAGATAAATCTGACAGGCAGAGCCAGGGGGATCAGCTGCATGGGGAAGGGCACAGAAATTCCTTCATTGATTAAAATCTTATCCAAAAAGTGGTGATGGGGCCGAGAAGGCAGGAAGAATTATATGTAACTTTCACTCAGCCAAGCACAAATACCTCACCTACAACCTGTGTAGACGTTTCTGTTTAAGAGACACTATCATTCCTCCAATATCCACAAATGAGTGCTTCCTATTGATTTTGAGAGCTGCAGGATTTAAAATCCCATGCTTGTACACCAGCAATAGGAGAAGCTCTGAAAAAACACAACAGTCTTCCCATATTATGCTCCTGATTCCAGCCTGATCTCAATGAAGGGAGCTTTTATGTGGCTGCTCCACTGCCTCAGCCCACATGCTGGTTAGAAGCTAAATTAGATGATTCTCTTAGTTCTGTGGGCAGGGTAAGCAAGGAGGGGTATTCACAGTCCTCAGAAATGCAGACAGCAGCAGCTTCATCAGGGAGAAACCTCAAAGGCAGCTAAGGAACAGTCAGTCAGTCCCTTTGTAAGGCTGTGTGACAGCAGACCCAGAGTCTGCTGTGTGGTTCTGGGAGCAAACCATCCTGGAACATTATTCCTGGAAGCCTGATTTCTCTCATTACCGTGGAGAGAGGCAACACCCCAGTCAAGAATGACCTGGAGAGAATCAGAATAATAAATCCATTTACTGAATAGAGTCAGCCCAAGGAAGAGAAATATAAATCCTCTTCCATTCTTCTAGTGTTGAATCCACTGCATGCTCTGTAGAAGTTACAAGGTATATTTACTGCCAGCTTGTCAAATTACTAAAGAAGTTTCCAGAACATTGTAAAAAATATTTTTTTTTAGTTATGTGGTAGAAAATTATTTGAGCTCTTTACTAAAGTGACAGGTTCTGACAAAAGCCTACACTGGTGATAACAACACCTGGTTCATTAACAACTGAGGTAATTTCATTAAACAGAGAGGTTAAATAATTTAACCAAGTCATGCAAAGATTTCTTCTGCATACAGAAGGAAATAAAAAGAAAGAGTCTCTAGGATTCTGGAAGCTTATTCTGATGACTGTTTCCACATAAACATGTGGAATTTTTATTAGTTTACGAAGAAGCGCTGGACAAATGCTTTAAAAACAGTTTCAAGGTCATGGTGAGCAAAAACTACATATGTTTTATTACTAAAACCCAAATTTACTTGTAACAGGTAAGAACACGATTTAGTCAAAGATTAGATAGAGCTTTTGACCCAAAGAGAGCTTATTGTAACTCCACAAGACACAGCCACTACATTTGCTAGCAGATCATTCTTGGGACTACAGATTGCTGCTTGAAACAAAGCAGAGAAGTCCCCATCTAACACTCACCTTCTACACTCCTCTTCAAGGGTTAATTGCTCTGTGCTAGAAAACAAGCTAATCCTCCTCATCTTTGTGTAGTCTGGGCAAAGCCACAACAAATTAATACATTTCTTTCAAGGTCAGACAAAAATCTGGCCTTAAGAAAGCTTTTGGAGTTAAGCTCCAGAGATTGCTGTAAGCTAGGTAAGAGGCATTTCCTTAAAAAATGCTAATACAGTTCAGGATGGGGTGGGGGGGATGCATTGGCCTCTAGAAAAACCAGATGCATGCAGCAACAAGGAAAAATTGAAATCACATTAGATTATGTTAGACAAAGTAACCTGGCAGACAGAATGCCAACAAAGTGTTAAATTTCATTCATCTTTTAGTTAATACAGGAACTGTTTTGTCTACTATCAAAGGAAAAGATCAGATTGCTGTGTCACTGTGTGTACCTGACACAGGTCAAAACCAACAAAAAGAAAGGAAAGGCAGCCCTGGGTGTCCCCTCCTTCCCCCAGATCATCTACACACCAAATGACTGTGCTCACATGCTGTGCTGAAGACACAAGCTGGTTACCAATAAATCTGAATCCAGCTCAGTGATCTCCTGAAGCCTATCAAAAAGACAATCCATTTATATTTAGCATAACTGGATTGAAGAAGAACAGTCTTAGAGCAGCCCTTCAAGGGCAACCTTGAAGGGTTTATTCTCCTGTTTACGTCTCAGGAGATGTTCAAAAGATGAGAAAGTTTATCCACTGTGAGCTGTACACTGTTGCAACTTGCCCAACTTCCCCATCATCCACAGAGTCAAATTTCCAGCCTTCACAGGAAAGCTCATAACATCTAATTGTCTCCTGACTCCCTTCCTGGTCAGATCAGACTTGATGAAACTGCTTTCATGTGTGCCAAGCAAAGACAGTATCTTCCCTGGGAAAAGCCAAAGGCAGCAGCTTGGCACAAACAAGGAGCACTCGTGGGTCACAGGCAGGGAAAGGCACAGCCACGAAGCTCAATATTATTCCATAAATATTTATGAAGAGCAAATAAGTATTAATAAACTGAAAAGGTGAAAGAACAGTCCACTGTCAGCCTAAATCAAGAAAGCTGTGGCAGCAAGCATTTGCCCAGGCAACATCTGCCACTTCCAGGGCTCAGCATGGGCCAGGCACTGCTCCAGGCAGGCAGAGCAGAGGCAGATCCTGTTTTGGGGAAGCTCCAGGTGAAACCTCACTGAGGCAAACGGAGCTGTGCTAGCTGGCCTCAGCACACTGCATTGATTTAGTGTGGATGGGGGTGCCAAGGGGCACGCTGTCCCGCTGAAGCACAGCTCTCCCGCACCACAGGAGCTGATGGAGAGGTGCAAGAGGCACAGCCCAGCCGTGACAGCCACGTGCAGGTGACAGGAGACACACCACGCTGTGCTCTGCCCGCTCCAGCACAGAGCTGAGCCAGCCCAGGGAGCTGCTGGAACCAAGCTGCCCACACCTGACTGACACACAGCAGGGCTGAGGAGGCTCTCAGCCCTTTCCTGCTCCTCATCAGCTGCTATTTCTGCTATTTAAAGGCTTCCTTCTATTTCCAGTGGAAGGGCACCTCACCATCCCCTCTCTTAGGGCTGAAACAAGATTCCCTTTGAAATTTCATACTAATTCCCTCACAGACACTGAGACTAAATATTTACTTTTGTGAATCAGTGTTGCTTCAGTGGTATGACTGGTGCCCTGTTATATAAGGGTATCATCTCCAATTTTCCCACAACTAACAACAGGTTTAGAATACCTCCCAAAGTATCTCAGGAATAATTTTCCAGGGTAGGAACATGTGATGTGTGCTTTGATCACTGACCAGCAGAGGGAGACGGGATACTGCTGCCAAACAAAAACCCAAAATCTGGAATCTTTCAAAGGATGCCATGAGAACACAACCCAGCCCCATTTTTTCTTCTTCCTCCACTGATGATTACTAACTTATATTAAGGGAGGCAAGAAGTGAACTCCCAAATTGTGTGTTTTCTTTCTAATATTATTAAAAACCTGAATTTAAATAACTGGAGAACATTTTCAAAGCATCAGGTTTTTTTGGTTTGGTTTTTTTTTTTTTTTTTGGTGGGTGTTTTGTGTTTCTTTGTTTTTATATTAGGTGAAACACTGATGTGGGTAGGAAAGAAACAGAGCCAGGAAAGACAAAAATCCATTTGAGAGGATTCATGGACACTGTTTCACAGCTGTGTTTTCAAAGTATGAACTGATACAAAGTCCTGAGGTACTGGACAACAAGAAATTTATACATTAAAAATTTAAATGCAAGGAACAGTTTAGAAGTTTGATTTGACCACCCTTATTGGGCTAATTCTCCATCGTGTACTTATTCTGCTATTTTAGACCAATAAAAAAAAGCTGTTTGTGCACCAGCCACACCAATCAAACTGAATGATCATCATGTGTTTTGAAGACACTGATGGTGGCACATGAACACAGGGTGCCAGGTACAGAACTAAACAGAAATACTGAACAGAAGTATTTAGAAGACCTCCTAACAGTGTAGGCCAGGTAAGATCTCCCTTTTTTGTGTTTTCTTCAATAATTCTGCAAACCTGCTAAGTTGGAAGATGCGAGTGGATTAAATGTAATAATGCAAAGTCAAAAAAAAATGCAGTTTAGAGGGGAAAAAAAAGCTCCTCACCAGCAATACAAACTCAAGATTTGGTCTATATTTATTGTACATAGACTCTGAATGAACAACTCCAGACTTTCCTTCTACCACCACTGCTCTCAAATACCTGGAGAAGGAGACTGAGAATATGACTCCACGATCACAGACTTTGTTCTCCTCTAGCTGTAATCCACCACAATCCCCAGGGGTGCCAAATCAGACAGGGATTTTGGTGAAGCGCTGGTGGGAGCTCTTCCATCACCAGTAAGTTACCTGTTCTCCTTTAAGGTGAAAACTCCCAAGGCTCACTCACTCACTGAGTTTCCCCAGGTGTCACCTCACGCTGGCTCACCCCCTGGAGAGGAAACTCTCACTTCTTGACATTAATAGCATTTTCTCAGCACAGCTCCAGCAATGAAAATTGGTATCTGGCATGATGCCTTCATCAAGAGAACTGGAGACTCCAAAAGAAATCAGTGGCCTGCCCCAATAGGCTTAAGATTAACTGGTAAATGGAATGAAGAACAATCATCTCTCCAACTGCAACAGTGAGCAGGCTCAGGCCTTTGACCCAGGTGAGCACTGACAGTGCAGGTTGTGGGTCATGCACACTGCAGAAGCCAACTCCCAGCATAGTGTGAGGAAAAAATATCTTCTGGAATGAAAAGGAGGCCAAAAGTCTTTGAGAAAAGCCGAGAGAGTGACAGTGAACCCCACCATCCTAAATCTGATTTTTTAGGTTAAAGATGTCTACATTTTTTACTCAAGAGCTGACAGTCATCCCCTCTTTCAGGCAGAAGCAAGGAAACACTGCAGAACTTTCCCCCCTGTAAGGTGGTGAAAAATTCAATGTAGATTTTCCACCTTTCAGATCATAGCACTCAATCCAGCACTATATACAATTATCTGATACACAAGATGGTTCTGGGAATGTTTTGGGACTGAGTATCTGTTACATAGCTGCCTCTGACTGTGGAAAACTGAGTCTGAGTAGTACATTCCAGACCAAAATTACTAAGTGGGCTTAGTTAAGTCAGAATTTGAGCATCTTTACAAGGAAAAACACACTGAAACAGCAAAAAACCAAAGCAAGCAAAAAAATACCAACTGCAAAATCCAGGAAACAAAGAAAGCCACAGCTTTCTACCACACTGCAGAACAGCTTAGTCTGTTTCTATAGCAGGCAGCTAATGCCTTCTTTTGGCAAACAAACTCTTCAGACAGAGCCAAGAGTCTAGCAGATGATTTACTGATTAAATGCAAAATGAGAAGCTGAAAACAAAAATTTTCTGGAGAATGCAATAATTTGCATAATTAAGCCATCCATTTGAGTCCTAAACTGTCTTATCAGTATAGCAGGAACAGCCTCACAGCACCTGGGCACTCCTTAGCTGTGGCACAAGGATCTTACACCAAATGTCTTTATGAAGATTCAGGTAACCATGAAGAAGCCAATATAAATTTGGGCTCATCTGAAATCTTTGTTTTTAGATAGAGATTTCAACTGCAAACCAGATTACATCCCCCCGCTTTCTGTTCTGCTAGGATGTCTTCCCCCAACTCCTCCTCTGGCATTAACATGAAAGACACGGTAGAAACAATATAGCTTTGTACAGTCAAAGCACAGCACGATGGCAGTGCTTCCCTTCAAGAGATCAAATTTCATTTAACACTCAGGAAACACTCGTTTAAAAATAAAAATGAACTGCAAGCAAAGGCAGACCGAAAGGAGAATACTCACTTGTAGCGTAGTGTCGAAAACAACAAGCTTAGAGCTTGTTGGAACAATGTCATAACACTTGTGTGACCTCATGAATCGCACATAAATGTCACTTTCCGATTCTTCAAGTGCTGCAAGTAAAAACATTGCGTTGTTTTATTTAGGTAACCTTTAAAAAAAGAGTAGTAAAAAAACATGCCCAACCAACTGAACACGTTGCACAGAAGGACAACCCTAAAGCGAAACTCGAATTCACACTTTGAGATCTGGACAGACAGTCACAGGTTTGCACTTGGCATTTCAGACTCATCTTTCCTTTCAGATTAAACGCAACAAAGACAAAATGCATTGTTCTTCTTTGATGAGAAAGGACTTCCATGCTGAAGAGTTACACTCTTAAAAATCCTCTTTTTTTTTTTTTCCCCCCCTAACAGCAACCTTCTGGCACATGCATCTCAACACTCTTATATACAGAGGAAGACAGTTTGAAACTTAAGTAGTGTTGGGCTTCACTGACTCAAGCTCCTTAAATTAGTATTTCTTGAACCTTTACCACTACCTGTTTCACTTTTCACACAGCAATTTTCTATTTCCTAAAGAGGCAGCAGGCAAGTTCTGTAATCAGCTCCATTCTCTTCAGGCTGCACAGAGCATCACAACTCCAACACTTTGTTTATAAAACCAGGATCCACGTGGCTGGAATGGTTTTAGTGCTGCATGTCTGTAGCAAGGACATCCATATTACCTTAAATTTCCTTTGCATTTGTTCACACGCATCTGCATACAACCCTCAGATCTGCTCAGGTACATTATTTTTTTTTTCTTTTTTAAGCAGTTTGGCTCTCCATTCTTTCCTTTTAGAAGCAGGTACCTAGAACTTGGTCAAGGATAATCCCGACACCAGAAAAGTACCCATTAGACCCTGTAATAATTCCACAGAACCTTGAACATACACTACACTTTTGAAGAGCACAATAAAAAAGACAACAAATTAAAAAAAAAACCAACCTTGAAATACCTATTGACCATTAAAGAACTTCACAGTAGGGAGTTAAAACCTCAAAATCCTCATTTGCTATATTTGCTCAAAAATCAGTTATCTTGCTCTGGATAAACTATTTGTCATTTCCACCAAATGGCTCAGCACAGCCTTTTTAGTCCAAATTTACAGAAGCAAAGCTGGATTTCCCCTGCAAGTGGCTGCTCCAGGATCCAGCAGCTTCTACACACTGAGCAAGTAATTCATTTCCTATTCCCACTACTCTTAAAATAAATAAATAACTACATGAATAATCAATAAGTCTGGTCTTTAGAAAGTTATGGTTGCTTCTGCAATCCTAAGTGCAGTCCCAAGAGCCCTTATTTACTTCAATCTCAAGTTCGTAAACAATTAAGATACTACAGGTAGAAAAAAGCATAGGAACACCTCAAATTCCACCAGAAAAGTGGAATCACCATCCCTGGATATGTAAAAAAATTGTGTGGATGTGGCACTTGGAGACATGGGATGGTGAACATGGTGTTACAGTTGGACTTGATGATCTTAAGAGGTTTTTTCCAACCTAAATGATTCTATAAACCACAAAACAACCAGCTGAAAAAAATGAACACACTCAGAGCCCATCATGGCTCCACAGAGTCCTGCCAACTCACTGCCAATTTTTAAATGTATCAGGGTAAGCACAATAACTGTGAGCCAGGACAATTCAATCAGGGGAGGCTGCTCATGGCAGCCACAACCAGGAACTCTTAACAGCACAGTGAAGGTGTGCCCATAAACCCTCCTCTCACTCACCACACATTCCCACCCCCCAAACACAACTTCACCTGGACCTCAACAATCCCCACCCAGATGCAAGAGAATGGTTAAACATTATCACATCACACCTTGTGCTGTCTTCCAGCTCAGGGGAGCCACCACAAAGGGACTGCTTCCCTTTAATTTTAACTGGAAAGTGACAATTAAAAATATTCAGAAGCATGAGATAGCCGTCTGTGAGCACTGTTAACATCCTTGTAAATAGCTAGGAAACTCTAGCAGGATCTGGACAAGGATCAAATTGTCCAGCTGGAACTGAGGTTTATTTCTACAGAAGATCCTTATACCATAAGTAAGTAGAATGCCCCACTTTATTAGTTACTAACTAAACAAGCACAACATCAGCAGCACTGATGTAACTCTCATGTCCTACACAACTCCATCAAGTGCCTGTTGGAAAGGGTATTTCAGATCTTCTAACACCTTCAGCTACCTGGGAACGCTCAACAGCTGCCACAGCCCAATTCTTTGTACAGGTATTGTGGATTATATATATATTATGTACATACACAGCTGTTCAGTGGAGAAAAAGGCCTCCCAAACCCAAGGCTCAGCACATCTCAGGGATGCACTCACACCCATCTTTCCTGCACAGGGCATAATTCTCCCTACAGTTTCTTTCCCCTTCCTCTGCTTTGGGTTGTAACCAAGCACCACTGTGCTGCAAATGTAAGTGATCAAATCAGAACACCCTCATCTCCATGAGGCTATTTCTACTTTATCACCTGCTTAGTTTCTTGTTCCAGTCTTACTTGCTTTCCCAATAGCTGCCCATTCATTCTGAAGCCTCTGCAGCACCTGCCAAGCAGTACTTCCTTTGGATGGAGATAGACAGATCCCTCCTGGCCTGACTTACAACCTCCTCGGTCTCTGCACAGCATCTCTGATCTGCACCTGAGATCACCTGCCCAGCATGCAGGAGATGTGAGCACAGAACTACCTCCAGCCAAACCTCAGCTCTCTCTAGCTCGTCCTCTGCAAATCAGCTGGCTCACAGAGCAGATTCCCAGCAGCAGGCATCTGAATCTAGAGCAGGATCAGGGAGGAAAGAATCCACTAATAAGTAGCTGAATGTGTATTTTTTGTGGGGTGCACACTGATGCAAGCTTTTCTCCTGAAGATTCATCTGGAAGTTATTTTGCAAGTGGACATTGGCCATGTGCACCCCTCTCCTCAAGACATATGTGAAGGTAAAAATATCCAAACTCCCAGTGCTGTTTTTTGTGATTTTTAATAGAAAAGAAAGAGAAGTCATCTGGAAGGTTACAAATAAACCCTGTCAGACAGTTTAACAACTGAAGTTGAGCACCTTGTCATACAGACTTTTACAGAGTAAATTCCCTGCATTGGCATTTTATTTGCTCCTACTGTTAGAGATCCTTCAAAAGAGTAGAAAATCAATCTATTTGTATTTTTGCCACTCTGCTCCTCAGTCTTATTCACCAAAACTATTTTTACTTTCTTCCTTTCTCCCACCCTTCACTACAAAATGAGATGGGCTTTTGTTTTTTATTTCAGCCAGTAGACGTTATTTACAAACCCATCATAGCTCTTGTTTTTGTCTTTTTTTTTGGACAGATTAATTATTCATCAATACTGACTCAGACTGCAGTGGGACTCAGTACAAAGCATAATTCTCTATTCAGAGAGCTCTAAGGTAGAACTACCATCTGAACACTCATGAATGACACAGAAACTTCTGCAGCATTGCTGAAGCCATTTCCTCAGATCTACTGAACAGATCCTTCAGCTCCACTCATGCCTTTGCCACCATGCAGGGTGCTTTCCTCTCAGAATGTCAAGGCCTTCAAAAGCAGAAAAAAGAAGGGGAAAAAACCAAAAAAAAGACGTGCCTGCAGATGGAGAATAGGAATATAATATCAACACTCATGGAAAAGCTTCCAAATACTGCAACGTAAAAACCTAGAGAAAGTTCCTTAGATGTGTCTATTGCAAGCCACAGGCTGCATTTCTGGACTGTGTTCTTACTGGGATCCAACAAGATCCTGGACCACAAGTGCTTCCTGATCTCAACAATACAACATCAGGACCTTTCCCACTATATTTTCTGTTTCAGCTGTGTTATGCTCCTGGTATCCAGTCATATTTCAAGTTCACTCTTTGGTTCCAGGAGAATTTGACAGAAAGACCCAGGTTCCACTGAGGCTGGGTTCTCTCACCTTCTTTAAAGTGTTAATTCCACCACAGCCATGCCACAGCAGCTCTCCATAAACCCGTCCTCATGGCTAGATTGAGGGCTGGGATCTCTGGCAACTCTCAATCATTTGAAGCACTCAAACTTATGAACCTAAATCTTCTTATTAACCTGAACAACTGTTAGTATAACTGACTTCTCAAAGTTTCATATGAAATTAATGGCCAGATTTTAAAGGCCCTTTAAAAAGTAAGGAAAAAAACAGCAGAGAGCAGTATGTAAAATATACACTCAGCTAACTGCCTAGCCTGGTGAACAGCTTGGAGGGAGACAGAAACCACAAATATACACAGTAATTACATCATTCTGCCTGATTTTTTAATAAGAATCAGTATGGAAACTATACAATTTGAAAAGCTTAAGAGTTCTCTTAGAGCAGCAGGAGCTCTAAGCACTCCCAGCACTACTTTTCACCTTGCCTACTATTGGCATAATCATCTGCCCTCAGCCAGGTCCAATAGATAAAAGGAAATGGGGAAGTAGAAATGTAGTTTTGTGATGTTCCCACTTGTATTAAACAACCTAGTTATGGGAAAACACATTTTATTTTCTATTACTGCACACATATATATCTGCACTTCAGGACACTCCAAGACACACTTCTATTTTAAAAGTCACATGATATGCTGAATATCGAATTTCAGATGCCAGAGAATGAAAATATTAAAGACCAAAGACTTTTTCATCACAGTGTTTACTATGGAGCTGATCCAACAGCAATACGTTAAGTCAAATTTATTAGTGTAATTACACTGATAAACTTTATTGAAAGGTGCTATGCCAAAGTACTCTATACTATTCTTACATGTATATATAAATACATACACATATTTATATATCTCCTGCCCTTTCCTTACACTAGAAGCTACCCAGGACAATGACAGCACTCACAGCAAAGATCAGCTTAGCTGTGCCAAGTGCTGCCAGAAAACACCAGGGTGAGCAATCACTTCAATAAGCCAGGACAAGTTACCTTCTCTCCCTCCTGTTACAGATAACCCTTGGCAGAGAATACAACAGGTAAAAGACATCATTAACCTTGTAAACTGTTCTTCTGACTGTGGTTTTATCTGAAAGCTGTCACCAAAACCGGCTTTAAAGTTTCTGATCACTCCTGGTCTGAATTTACTGAAGGAGTTCCTTAATATCCTTGAAAACCTCCCACACAGCTTTCACAGTGCTGGAGATTGTAGGAGTTCCAGCACAAGTCACTAACACAACACAGACCTGGAAGAAAACATCCACAATGGATACAGTTCATCCACCCCAAGAGCAACAGTGACACCACTCAGAAGGAACCATAAACTATTCCTCACCACCAGACCCTGGAACACAGCTTCTAAAGGAAATAGAGGCATCTGAAAAGCAGGGTTTCAAGAATAATGTTCTGGGAATCCAATGTCCAGGTAGCATTTGATCAGCATTCCTCAGCAAAGGGACAGACAGGAACAGATTCATCCAGTAACTGCTGTGTACAGGATGCTGCTGTCGTCATGAGCAAGAGCTTTACTTCAGCCTACCTTCTGCAAGACAAATATTGAGCAGATTTTTAGCTAGGTTTGAATGCTTCACAAATTAAAATGTAGATGGTATATCCAGTGAAAAGCTTGGGAACCAAGAGGCTGGCAGAGAAGTGCAAGAAACTGCAATTTTGTCCAGAATAACACAGTAAGGGAGCATGATTGCTCAGTCTGCTGAGCTGTCTGCTGAAGAGCCAAGAACACTGGAAACAGCGGACAAGAAACCAGACACCTGAAGCTGAATCAATGTCAGACTTGGTAGGAAAAGAATACTAACATGGTTTAAGAAGGGCAAGCACGGGAGAAAAGAAGCAGCGTTGTGCTGTATCATTTGATTTCTGTTTATTCATGAGGAAACTTATCTCAGAAAGAGAAAAAAACACCACCAAAATAACCGCCCAGGTAATCAGCCACAGGGTAAGACTAAGTGGTTAAAAAATAGACAGAAAGAGCAAGAAGAGATGGTCACAAGAATACCTATTCTATGTGGCAGGAGATAAATCACAGAACCAGAGACTATCCTGACCTGGAAGGGACCCCCAAGGATCAGGGTCCAGCTCTTGGCTCTACACAGGAGAGCCCCAAAAGTTTTAGAACATGCTTGACAAAACTTTGTCACAGAGATGGCAGCCAAGGCTAGCAATGTACTACTTCCAATTATACAAGGGAAAAAACAAACAGGTTTACAGTCCAATATAGAGGAAATAATATGACAGTGATAGAAGTTGACAACTCCACCACAAGTTGAAAGGCTTTTGAATGCAAGGAACAGGAAGAAAGGATGTAGAGACATAAACAAGACTTTATTTTTCTTCCTGAGAACTGCAAAGAGTTTTAAAATATCTGGAAGACCACACATTGAAGTTACACAGTAGCATTATTCATGCAGCCACGGGCTATAGGGCATGGATGCTGCAGATTGAACATTTCCCACCCTCATCTAAAGGAATGCCTGAGCTGGCAGATAAAGATTACAGCAAGTTTACAGATGTAAGAAACTCTGATACAAAGAAGTGATAGGAAATATATCTGGAGATCAGTATCAGGAGCTTCTTCAGGGTTCCAAGATTAATTCAGTTGTATATTAGAGCATGGATATATGATGTGACAGAGGAAAAGTACTTTAAAAGGAAGTGTGAGCACACAGGAACAACAATAGAGTAAGCGAGCTTTCCCTTGCTAACTGCACCTCATCCTGCAAATAGGAAGAGGGTCTAGAGGCACAGAATATAAGAGAGGAGAACAGGTATATGAACAGATAAATAACAGTGAACAGAGAAGTAAATGTGCTGTCTTGTTGCTCAGGTCTTCAGACAACGGATAATCCTTCTAACAACAGCAACAAGCTAAAAGAAACCAGAACACATCTTTAAGAGCTATACTCAGAACTGCTTAAGACACTTTAAAACCATTGAGTTTATCTCACCACCATTGAGTGCATCTACCTTTATTTATTTTTCACACATTTTAGTGTGTTTGCTGAACTCCAGAGTCAGTGCAACTGTTCAGTCACTTTGGATCAGCAAGGTAATTGAGATGTTTTCTCCCCTTGTCACAAGGAGTTGCTTCATGCAGAGACAGCAGGTTATTATGTGTGTAAACAGGAGTCATCCTAGCCAAAAGCAACCATTCCTGGACTCTGCAAGTTCATGAAGGTGAAGATATACTACCAGTCTATAGGAAAACCAAACAAATTCAAACCCAGTCAGAATTCTCAGGAGTGTATTGAAGCAAGTTATTAAAACCAGTGTATTTGTAAGCACCTACAAAGGCAGCTCACCAAAAGCAAAGAAAGAAGTCAACACGGCTGTGTCAGGAACAGTTTAGACTAACCAGCTTTTACCCAGAACAAAATGATCAACTGGATGAAAGAGAAGGAAGACACAAAATAAAAATAATATTAAAAAAAATCACAGTATGCTTGAGACACTAATTTTAAAGCAAGCATGGATATCACTGCATGAGGAGAAGACAGAGTAGAGTCACCCCATGGCAGCTGCCTAACAAGCAATCCCAGCTGCAGCAAAGCTAGAAATATGCTTTTTGTTCAGTGGGTTTGCAAGACTGGATGACAACTGTGTGTGCTCTTAACAAGACATGGACTCCAGCTCAAACTCTTCCCCAGGCTGGAACATTTGCAAGGCCCACCTCATGCAAATCAGGCAGTACAGAATGGCATGCAAGCTCACACTGCAGGACTTTACCTTTCCACAACTCACCCTGGAGGTGCTTTTACCAGTAGTTTGATACTTCCCATTACAACAGAGTATCAGGGGACCAAGATTTCATTTTAGTCAACATTCTCTTTAGTGATCTTCAAAAGAGGAACAGACCACACTTTAAAGAACTTGCATTCACATGTCACATGTGTAAGAGTTTGACATGGTGGCAAAACTTATAACTTCACAGTATCTTCAAACTGAATTCAAAAGTAGATTGGAGATAATACAATTTTTCAGGAAATACCAAAATCTGAAAGAAACACTCAACTGGAAGAGTGCAAATTATGGAGTAACTAAACACCACCACTACTGAGAGAGAAGTACCTTGTTATTAACTTAATTTGCTACAGCAGAAACAGAGAAGAAAAGGCAGTTTGCCTAAACAAAACAATAGGCAAACAAAAAAACCACCACAGGTGCTGGAGACCCATTAATGCATTCCACAAGCTGGTCAGACAGAACAAAGCAACCTTAGGACACTGTACAACCTCCTTCCTTAAAGGTTCCAAACAGGGAATGAGACAAGTGTCTTCAAAAGCACATCCTGCTTAGAACAAAACTGTTATCAGTTCTTGACGATACTTCAGAAGATCCATTTTTCTGCTTTTGAGGTTTAGATACCTACATGTCTTCAAATTCCAGCAGTACCTAGGACTTGTAAGAGAAAACTGATAAAAACAGTTGTTTGAAACAATGAAAGATTTGGATTGTGTTGCAGTCTTACACTCACAGCACGTTTCAAAATCCTGCCCTGAATTTTGTTCCTCATTATTGGTGTTAGCAAGTCCTGGTAACTGGGCTGAGAAGTTAACAATTCTGTTTTACTGTAGCTCTCCACTGGCAAAGTGGATAAGCAAATTATTATTGTGAGATTTGAGACAGACAAAAAAAAAAAAAGTGATGGGCAGCTTAAGAAACTCCACATTCCTGAGCTAATCATAGTAACTCTGAAGTTCCTTGTCCAGGCAGGCAGAGAAACTTATTTGTGTACAAGCAAGAGCTGCCTCGTTTAGGACCTAACTGGTAAACAGTACCATAAGCCCAACTGAATCCTTTTGAAAAATACTTTTGAAACAGCTCTGTATCTCTTAAATCAACTGTTGGTCAAAGGTCTGTACTTTGAGGAAAGCGTCACTGTGGTTTTGTGAATAAAGGTAGCAACTTCAGCCTGCAACCTTAACGCTGCTAGGACTTTCACCACAACAAAGAATAAGCTGACCTGAAGAATTTTCTAAACCATGTTCAAGATTTTCCCTTGACAACAGGCACTAGCATTTTTCCCTAAGCATCCCAAACAAAGATCTAAATTAAGATGTCGCCTGTCTGGAATGTGGGCCTGCTCTTCGAGATTGTGAGACACGAAAGGCAAGAAACTAAAAATGGTATTAAACTTCTGAATATTAATATCAGCAACCACTCCGTGCAGAGTTGGATTCAAGGGAAGCTTAAGGTATTTGATTAATGAGAGAATAAACCAGCCTGTATCCCTATTGCAAGATTAGTAAACAATTTGAATTTTGATGTATCTTTAAAACAAGCCCAAGTCCTATTAGATACACAGTTTGCACAAACTTTTAGAAAAGAAATAGAGAAATAAATACATAAGAATTTAAGTCTTTTAAGAATTAGTTTAAGATCAAACCTAAACATGCAGCTTAACCAAAGCATTAATCACACAACAAGCATTTTCAAAATGAGCACACACAGCATCTTCACAAGCTGCAGCCATATCCCTACTGAACAAGGCAAATATTTAATCTGGAGGCAATCTTCCACTGAAGACTAAATCCAAAGGATCAATGCTTTAAGGGAGAAATGCTTTTTTTAAGACTTCAGCCATAAGGACTTTGGACTGTGCTTGCTGGAAAAACAGTTTTGTGAGGTCTAATAAATTGCTGGTCTCAAATTCTGAATAATTACTTACAACATCTAAAGTTGAAGCTTTTAATAATTAGGTATTTACATTTTCATTTCTCTCTAGTTTGCTCTTGCACATTTCCTCTCCATCCCTCCCTATCCATGCCAAGACCTTCTAAACAGCTATTGCTGACATTTCTTATAAAAATTTTTGGATTTGTATGCACAATTTAATAGGCTATTGAGTGTTCTGTTCCAATATACCACTTAGGAGATTTACCTACAGCAGGTGTAGCTTGAAGCTACACAGAAAAAGAACCAACAGCTCTGTAACTCAAGCAAATGACATCCAACACACATTCAATGTATTCAGAAACAGTTTTCTGGAACCCATTTTACAGGTATCATTGATTTTTTTCTCTATACCACAGATAAAAGCTGACCTTCCTCTGAGCTGAGCTTCCTCTGATGTCTGTCTACACAGAGAAGCATTGAGGGGCTTCTCTGTATAGGGGCTGAGGGGCTCTTTTTGCCCTGTTTTTTTCAGGAACTGACTCAAAATTATACTAGGGGAATCCAAGCAAAACTGTGGCAGGAGAGATCCATGCAACTGCTTGTGCAGAGTAGAGCATTCACCTTCTGCTTTCTGGTATTCAGAGACTTCTATCAAAGGCAGCCACACAATCCCTTGCTGTGAGTGATCACCCTCCACCCTGAACTGAGCCAAAGCATTAAATCTATCCTACAACCCATCCTATAGTACCTGTGCTGGAAGTTAGAATACTGTCACAGGAACAGTTATATATCCATTTATCCTTGTGCCAATGTCGCTCTTCACTTCATTTCCCTCCCCAGTGTTTACCCCCTTCCCACCCCTTCTAGGATATTTTCATACATACAGGGTTATCCCTTCTTGGTATTCCTTTTACTGAGTTAAATGAGCAAAAGCCTGATGGTTTCCTCATAAAAGGCTTTTTTCAATGCCCATCTCAGTTTGCTCCCTTCTCCAGCAGCTCAGACACCTTTTTTCTCTCTGTCTTCACATCAGGAGAAATTCAAAATAAGCAGCAGAAAAGAATGCCACAGTGAAAGGGACTGGTAGGAAGAAAACCCCTTCTTCATTCTATTTCTTAAAATGCCCAGTGTCAGAATGGAATACCCTGTCACAATACAAATAGGAAAGCAAAATAATACAATAATATAGTAAAAAAACCCAACCAACCAAAAATACCAACACTACTTAAAAGCACCCTAAAAAAGACAAAAATAAAATCACATCACAAGTGGAACCAGTGGTCTATAACATAGGAAAACTGCTTTTAGACAAAATATGGGAGTGCCATTAACTTCTGCCACAGTCAAAATTGGTAAAACCACCCAACTGGTTCACCGAAACAGTAAAATCCATAAAAATATCAGCAGAGGAGGAAAGAACCTAAAACCAAGTTAGTTGTATTCAGACAGTATTCAGAAGCTACCTTGAAGATATCCACAACATACTCAAAAACCTTTTAGATGTGGTCCACTCTTAGAAGGACAAGGTTATTTAAGCTTTCCAAAGCTCCATCTAGGTGCCAAGCTGAATGCCTAAAAGACAAATTTGACTTTACTCTAACACAGCTAGGCCTGTATTAAACTGCTTTGGCTTTATGTTAGTCCCAGCCATTAGTGCAACCCTTCCACAGAAGGATTTTCCCCTGAATTGTCAGATTTTTCCATCTGTCAGTCTTCTGTACTCATAGAAAAGCTACAGGAAAGCCCACCACAACAGGCACAGCCTCAGCAGGGACAGGAATGTTTTGTTTCAAGATGCAAGAACTGCTCCAAAAACAATGCCATCAGCTCCTGTACTTGCTCTGGAAATGCATTTCTTCATGTTTCAGACTCAACTACTTCCCCAAACCCATGCAATGCTAATAGAGTTGTACATTCTGGAAGCTAAAAATATTCAAATCAATAAAGTACCTGCAGATAGGTCATTGCTACCCAAAGACCAAGCTCCTAACAAACACCACAACTGGTGTCAGTGTCACGAGTGAGGCTCCAAACACTGTGATCATGCACCCTCAAGTTATCAAAATCACAGTGCACTCGACAAAAAGTCCTGTCTTACAGAACACCCACATCTGCTGCAGATGATTATTAAGCAGAAATATTTAAGATTGTTTAGCAACAGTTACTCTGAGTCAACTGATGCAAATATCCTGCTGTCATTCTTGTCACACTGGCATTACTTCAGTTCAAACCAAGTCACCTCCATGCAGAACTCAGGCATGCCCCAAGGCAGGTTTTCCAAGAGCACTGACTTGATCAGCCAAATTTAACAGCAGAAAGGATCAAACCACCAGGACAGTTATCCTGTTTCATCTGTACTGTCCTGCCTATGAATGTGCAGGGCATTAAAGAAGTCTGCTGGATAGAACATTGGAGACCACCCCCTAGGAAGTTTCTTACGGGAAGGACTCTGTAGTCACCCTTCTCCATCCTGGTAATGCTCAGCAAAGCATTCACAGACAAGTAACAAACAGTATTTTGGAGTCACCTACAAGGCCACACTGACATTGTCACATCTTCCAAGTCTATCCCTGTTCAAGCACAAGACTCTGTGAACTCAGTAACTCTAAACCAGGAAATTGAGATGGTATTGGCCAAAGTCTTCGACCTCCTATCAAGCAGTTGTTTACCAGCCCCACTATCAAACCAAGCAGCTTCTGGACAAGGGACGTTCTGCAGGGAAGCTCTTCAAAGAGCTGGTGTTGTCCCTCTGGAGCACACAGAAGAGGCAGCACCAGCAGGAGTGGCTGGTAAAGGTGACTGTAAACCAGTCCTTGTCCATCAGACACTATCACACGTGCACAACCTGAAGCAGCAATACCATTCAAGAGAATGGTAAGAGAACACCTCATTGTCCCAATATTTCTGCTGGCCAAGAATGGCTTTCACTTGGAAGATAATGTCTGCAAATCATGCAGGTGCAAGGCTGGGCAGGACACAATGGGCCCCAACACTTCCTGTAAAACTGTTCTCAGTTCCCTGCAGCTTTGCCAAAGCAATTACATGGAATTGCTGCCATGGTAAGCATTTCTAGGAAGTCCCAGCCACTTGTTTCCATAAACAAGTTAGGGAAAATACATGTTTTGACCACGTTAAAATTTATGAAAGCTTTCTCATCAAGAAGCTCTTGCCTCTCTCTAGACCCAAAGCAGAGTTTTGAAGCATGTCCTGTGTATCTGTACTAAAACATCACTTCCCAAATGGGTAAAGCTTAAAAATGATTGCTTCCTAAATAAGACTGCAAACTTTAGCTGCTAAATGGGTTTCCTAGTCAAGACAGAGTAGGGCTTTGCTCACTGTAAGGCTAAATGCCATGTTAAGAATAAGACAGTTGTATCCTGTGTAGGAGTAGGAAAACAGGACTGTCTGGACACAGTGGGCACTGGGCTGACATGAACCCCTTGCAATACTTGCACAAGATAAAGACTCGTGTGTGGATCACAGGAACAGCCCTCCCTGAGGACAAAAAAAACTTTTAACATCTTCTCTTGCACTGCTCAATGAAGTTTTATACTTTTAATTACATATCACTTCATACTTCATTTTCATCTTTAAAATATGAGGATGGAAGTTTCCTGGGGGAAAAGAATCATCTATGGTGTTCCTATACAGCCAAGTGGAAGGCAAAGGACCAGGGTGCCTAGGATAGTGTAGCATTCAATCATGATTTCTTGTATAAACTAATAAAGCTGAACATCCAAATACTCCAAATATGTTGCTCTTTAACAACTTGTAAAGTACATCATAGGAACAACTGTATGAAATCTATTATTAACAATTATCATCTCTGCTTAACAACTGCTTACTGAGTTCACTCAGGATTCTAAACTATGTAAAATTTAATACAAAACATCCCCGTATCACTACCACCACGTCCCCTGGTATCTCAAAGCACATCTTGTGGGCAAAATACAGTTTCTATTTGCCAGAGAACATCAGCTTAAACAATCACATAATGAATGTTTATTAGAAATTAATTACAGTTGCAAAACAATGGCTTAACTTTACCACCTCCTAACCCAAGCACTTGATCCTTCAGTCTAAAGAAGGAAACAAAACCCAACCTGCCTATTAACATCCATTTTATTACAAGCTTCTTTTAATTATTTTTGGCCCCAGAGTGACATCTGTTTTCATACCTTGATTCAGATATTCGCTTGACTGCGGGAGGCTGGCAGGCAGGAAGAGCTCAAGAAACTATTCTAGTAACACACAGTAAGAAAACCTGCAGAGCAGGGAGGGAATGACCCCGGACACAACAGCAGTGAAGATGCAATTACTGCTGGAAGTCTATTTCAGGAGACAGCCAGAAAGGAGCAGGTAACAGAAGAGATGCATGATTCAGAGAGAGTGAGATGAAGGCCAGAGCATTACTAGGAGAGATTCCACTCTGATGCAAACTGTTTATCCAATGTCTAAAAGCTGCTTTGTGCAACAACCCAGAGAAGGAGAGCGCTCAAGAGGGAGCACATCGGTCCCGTGATGCTGATGCTGCAAGTGCTGCACACACTCTGCAGAATTCCCTTTTTCCAGACTAGGAATTGAGCACAGACACAGCAGAACGCTGCAATTAACTGAACTCAGTCTGCAGAAAGCATCTGCTACAGAAAAGTAGTTAAATCTGCTTTCAGCAGCTACTACTTCATTGCTCAAGGTGAACAGAAGGAAGAGAGTAACATGGATGAGAGGCAACATTGCAACAAAACTGGTTTCCAAAATAACATGCTAAAACTATATCCACTGAATCAATACACCTGACAGGCATCCATTTGCTACTCTAACCCAGTTTGTCCTCTCAGAGGACAGGTAGGTGTTGGAACACAACCATTTATGGAATTCCAGCTTAACAAAATAAAGCTTGTAAGTGTAAATCATTAACTGAAGTCCCTTTTCATATTAGATCTTCAGAATAATTTCTCCATGTCCTTTTCCAAGCTCATCATGTCATCCATAAAAGAAAACCCAGAACCACTCCTGACACTGATCAGAAGTAGAAATAATCTTACTACAGAAACATTATTACACATACACTGGAGCTGAAAAAGAGAATCCATAATGTGTATGAAGACAACCAGTTTTTGATCATTTATTATATTCATTAGAGGCCTCTCAGCACTGTATTTCAGGCTACAATGAAAAACTGCACACCCGTCAACAGGTAGCTCTCACACTTTTTGAGGAAATGTAGGTAGGTCATTCCCATCCAAAGAAATACTGAGCAGGATGAGGTCATTACTCAAAATTTTCTGTTTATTTTTAAGCTGAGCATTCTCCAGTTTTAAAAAGAGACTCTGGACTTCTTACATGGGAGCTTTTCCTTTCCTGCTCTGACTGCTGCTTGGAAGAAGGTCCTTTAGGGAGCCCTAAATAAAATAAATATCCCTGGCCTATGCAGTCCTTCTCCTCTGTGCACACACTGAGACCACACAGCCTGTTTCAGCTTGGTGCCCTGGTGCTGTTTAACATCACCTCACTGACATTTAGACTTACACATCACCAAAGCAACATTATGAAGCCAGTCCTAGACAGAACCAGTGACCCGCCAGTAAGAAGTTACACTGATCTTAGAGAGTTCTGCCAGATATATGAAGATGTTTTAGGCTAAAAACATGGCCAGCAATTCTCTCTGCAACAACAGCATCCTATCTAACACTGTCCATGCTAATTAGGTACAAAATAGCTCATACACATTCTTTTTACATAATGAAAATTAAAATTGCTCTTCACTTGACACCACTGTTTTATTTAGAAGTCACACCATCAGGCCAGACTCTGCATATTTCATTACAGTACCACATAAATCATAAATCTTTCTAGCACCATTTTTTTCTCAATTCACCCTCCTAATTAGAATCCAAATTAAATGAATGCCTTCTGTGCTTTCACATTCTCATTTGTGTAACCTTTGAGGAGAGGGACTAACAGATCCACTTCACATTCTGGATGGCATTCAGCACACACATTGAGCCTCATTTTTCAGCTCTTTTTATGAAGCTCCCTGTTTCAACAGAACTGCTGCATAATTTGATACACAAGATAGTTAGCAACTGTTGATGGATACAGAACTGGAAAGCTCACAAGAGCAAGTACTCCAAAGTACAGGCAGTCAGGAAAGCAGCTCTAAAACAAGTCTCAAATTTCTCATTCAACCCACAATTTTAAGCCTCAACAGAGAAACTTAAAATTTGACAAAAGATCATCAGTTACAGTTTGGCTACAGCCACTTAATGAAACATTATCAAGACTTCAGAGGTGTTTCTGAGCACTCACCACCTGCTACCCAACAACAAAGTGAACACTTCAGATGTCTTTTACTCTCCCACCCCCAATATTAGCACAAATACAACTACAGCAACCAGTGCAGAAATTTAGGTCATAAAACAGGTACTGCAACTAAGCTGCTGCATTTCCAGCTGCGTCTCAATTTCCTATGGTTCTCCTTCCCTGGGCCCTCTCACACAGAAGCACTCTGGGCAGCAGCTCTTGGTCTGACTCTCACATGCTCACTTTTACTCACACCCCAGGTTCTGAACCCAGCACTCTAACCCCTTTATGCTTGGTTTAAAATTAGGCCTAAAGCCAGGTTCTCATTTAGTCTGAAAGGCTAATAAGGTGACTGCTTCCTTTCAAAACCCACACCCTACTTTAAACTTGCTATTAGCCATGATCTTTCCACAGGCCTCTGAACTCCTCTCACCCTCCCAGCCTGAGCATCCACAAATCCTGAACCTTAGAGCCAAACAAATTAGGAGACAAAGCAAAACAGAAGCTTGAAAAACATTAAAAATATTTTAAACTACTAAATGTTCTAAAGAATTCTAATTATTTCTTTGCAGGGTTTTAGAAGATAGATCTTCACCCTTGTCAAGTGTCTCCACATAACTCCACATCACACTTTTAAAACTGCAAAGGTGTTTCAAAGTTGAAGGTTTGTAGTTTCAGATTTTTTAACCTAGAAATCCTTTCCATATACCTGAATTTGTAATATATTTAAAATAGATTTTAGATGGCTTAACTATTAATGATTCAGCAGGTTTTAGGAACCTGTCTCTCACAGTAGCAAGTTTTATGTAAAAATAAACAGGTAAATCGGTAACTTTCTACCTCTCCATAAGCATAACATGAATGCCTAACTAAAAATAGTTAAACAGTGTGAGGGGAAAAAAAACCCCTACAAGTTAGCAACAGATCCCCTGCACCAAATATTCATACTTAAGCATGTTCAAGATGCACAAAGGCACAAAAGCATTTCATTGCAATTCAAACTCTGTCTGGACTCCAAAAAAAAAAAAAAAAAAAAAAAGGCAGCTCAAAGAATGCAATTGTTAAGAGCTTCCTTTTCTCACACACAGAAAGATTAAAATAAAAGGTGTTACTTTTCCAGACCAGTCCCACAACTGCAGGCAGCATGCTAGTAACCAAGAAGCTGCCTTATTAGCATACCAGCTTAGATATATCGTCTCCCAGAATGACTCAGCCTGCTATTTTCAAAGTTTTCCTGAAATATTTGTCCTACATTTTACAATAGGAGTTACCAACTACAGAAAAACACATCCCATGAAGTCTTAGCCACTTCACAAATGCTGAGCAGAGAGATTAAGCCATGCGTCCACATTTGCATCCACTAAGCTAATCCTTTCTGAAAATGAAAGCTCGAGATACTCAGCACGGATCTTTCAGAGGTGAAGCGGCTGCTTGGTGCAAGTTGGAGGAAAAAAAAACAAAAAAACCATCCATGCTTTCCCACAGCACGGTTTAGCGCCTGCGAGAGGGAAAAAACTTGCCAGGAGTTGCCCTGTGAAAGCAGAGCGCACCCAGTCAGAAGCGCAGCCCTTCAGAGCGCAGCGAAGAACAACCACAGAGCGCAGCCACATAAGGAGAATTCAGCGTACAGCTGCCGCTCTGAGCAGATGTATGTGCTGCCATAAGGAGTGGAAGCATTAGTTGAAAGAGCTTTCCATCCCTGCTCTCAAAGTCTATATTTGGTATCGCAGACGTATGCGAGGAGAACGGGATTTTTACGGGGAGGAGGAGGAGGGGGTGCCATGAAGGCTGCGCTCCCCCGGAGCGGGACCCGGCCGGCGGCAGCGGCGGATCGGGCACGGCCCGGCGGCGGCACCGGCACAAGGGCGCCGCGGCGGGATCGGCACCGGGACAAAAGCTCCGCAGCGGCATCGGGCTGGCATCGGGCTGGCTCCGCGGCCGGCGAGGCTGCGACCCGCCCCGCAAGGACACGGCCCGGGCACGGCGCATCCCCCGCTCCCCGCCGGGGATCTCCCGCTCCCGCTCCCGCCCGGACCCCGCCGGCCGCGTGGGTGTCCCCGGCCCGCCCCCGGCCCCCGCTGCCGCCGGGGATTTTTTACCTTCATCTTCGAGCTCTAGTTTCTCCAGCATCCCTTCGGAGGCGGCCGGGAGCTGCAAGGGAGCCGGAGCCGCTGCCGCCGCCTGCGGGAGGGAAGAGAGGAGAAGGAGATGAGCATCCAGGCGCGGACTCACCGGCCCCGCGGCGGCATCGGGTCGGGAGTGGCGGCACGGAGCGGGCGGAGAGGCGGGAAGGCGGGACGGCGGCGGCTGCCCCTCGGCCTCCGCACACGCTGCCGCTCGCACACACCGCGGGGGGAGGAACCGGGAGGAGGAACCGGGGCTCGCCCTCCCCCAGCCCGTGAACCGCCGGGCTCCCCCCGGGCTCGCTCCGGCTCCCCGGCCGTGCCTCCTGCGGGCGCCGCCTCTTCCCCGCTCGGCGGGAGCGGCTCCCCGGGCGCCCGTTCACAGGACGGCGCTTCCCGCCACGCCTCGCCGCTCCCCCCTCCCCCCGGCGGAGCGGTTGGTACGTTCCGTTTTGCTGCAGTCGAGCCCGTTGGTCAGCGGCGGGAGGGGGAGGGAGCTACCACTTCCGCGCGGAAAAGGGAGGAGGAGGAGGGGGAGGTTAGTGCGCTGAGAGCTCTGCTGGGGCAGCCGCCTCTCGCAGCCCGTTCCGCAGCCTCGGTTGTTCTCCGGGCTGCCCTGGACTAGAGCGATGCGACTGAAGGTGGACCGGGGGAAACCCTTCGCTCCCCCTGCCAGCGGGGCTTGGTACGCTCCCGCGCGTTCACCTGCGAGGCAGCGGCGGGGAAGCGGACGGTTCCACTGCGCCCCGGGGGGGGTAAGGGTGTCGAGGGGTTTCCCCGGTGTGTGACGGGAGCTCCCGCAGTGCGCCGAGCCGCTATCCCGGCCCCGGGGTGCTCTTTATCCCGGGATACCCGCTCTATCCTGGGTGCCGCCATCCCGCGGTGCTCTCTGTCCCGGGATAGCCTCTCTATCCCGCGGTGTCCTCTGTCGGGATACCCGCTCTATCTCGGGATGGCTTCTATGTCGGGATTCCCTCTCTATCCCGGGGTACCCGCCATGCCGCGGTACCCTCTATCCCGGGCCGTTCCCGATATCGGGACATTCGCTCTGTCCCGAGGTGCCCTCTATGCCGGGGTACCCGCTCCATCCCGGGGTACCCCTGTGGGCACGGGCGCGCCGGTTTCCATGTCAAACAATTCCAGATTAAGTTACAATTCAAGATCAGCCCGAATGTCGGCGTGTGCCGGGGGAGCGGCGCGGCTCTGCCCTCCCGGAGCAGCGGCGGAAGGACGGGATTCGCAGCGGGACCCTTCAGTTTACGGGGGATGGGATTTACTGCATCGGAACCCCCGTGCCAGGCTACAGCAGGAGCGAGGGAAATGAGGAAATATCCGAAATAGATTGGTCATTTACATTTATTTTGACAGTGAGGTGTGGTAAAGCTTTTTTTGCCGGGCTTCCTTAGCTGAAATGCGCAGGTCCCCGCTGGCTGCTTAGGAAGCTCAGCAGGAGCGGTTCAGACAGGGATGCTGTGGAAGGGGATAAACGGATTATTCCTTTGGCAATGGCAGCGCACACACACGGATGGAGCTCCGAAAGAGTCACAGGAGTCACCAAGGAACATTTTAAACCTACTGGTCCCAAGGGGAAGCTCGGGCTTCAAAAGTTCAGCAAGCCCTTCAAGGAGGGAAGGTTGGTTGGACCCAGCATAGCACAGTAATGTGCATAAAACGTAGGCAAAGATGAAAGATAATGAGAATAAAACTACGATGGGGGAGAGAGCCAAAATTTATGGGAAAACAGAAAGCTGTCTTGTAATTTCTCAGGCGCAGTGAAGCTTTAAGCAAGGAAACAAACTGCTGGTGACAGCTTTTTTCTTTTCCCAAGCTACCTCTTTCTAAGGACACTTTTAAGGATATAGGAGGAAGTGAACAATAGCCAGTTCTTCTTTACTGTAAAGATCCTTTGAAAAGAAAACTCTAAAATATTTCATTCATAGGTGTATTTTTAAGGTGCTTCTAGGATTCCAGTAAATGTTCTAACTGACCAGTCACGCAAGATACCAAAGCAGTTCATGTTAATTTGTACTAATCAAAACGTTTTTGAAGCTTTTAATTCCTTCAGGGAGCTAGCTTTAAAAGCTCTAAATTATTTATCTTCCTTATCGTGTACCTTGATACTGATAAGAGTTTTTAACATCTTTTCCGAATCAAAGGCAGAGAAGAAGTTGACATACCTGATTGGAAATAATTGCCATGATTTTGTTTCTTTTTATTTTAATTTCCTCCCCATAATTATCTAGTAAGCACCAGCCATGAGGAAATACAACTCTGAGGTTTTCGTAGCTGGAAGTGACACTGAGACTTGAAAGGTGTGCATTGAATTTCACTGCAACAGAACATGAGATGTTTATAAGAAGTCAGTTAAGCTTATTTCATGCTACGAGCCCCAGAGCTCACTGCAAGATCAGGGTTTTACAGTGGCAGAACCTACATCCAGACCAAGAGTACTATGAGAAACTCAGGATAATAAAAAGGCAGTAATTTAATCTACAACAGAGATTTGTAATGGAAACATGTGCCATCCACACTGCTCAAAAAAGAAACCCAAAAGAAATGGAGAACTAAAGGCTGAAACCCCATCCTTCAGTGTGCCTGCAGTCTCAGGATTTGTTTAAACCAATTTTGGAACGAGCTGCTGATCATGGCGTTCCTTTTGCTCCTCGCTCTGCATTCTGGCTCCTTTTGGCTTGTGGGCAACACAGTGAGTCAGAACAGGAAACTGATGCAGCTGAAAACCAAAGGGACTAAAAGAAAAGATTGGGCTTTATCCAGATGAGCTCCTGATCCAACTCACTGTTCAGTTGTATCAGCACTGGCACACGAATTGTTCAGGGCAGGAGTGACAGTGGGACCACACCTTCTGGGAACAACCCACTCTTAACTCTGCCTAAATCATGGTCAAAACACCATCCTGTTCATTGTGGACAGGATTAGACAAATTAAAATATATTTTTAACAGTATTGTGTCTCTACAAACTCCTTCTGTCATTTTACAGCAGGATTACTGGCTAAAGATAAAAGAAAAAATATTTCTTGAAAAGGAGCTGTCATTTCCAATGGGGTGATATTAAATCTTGTAACGTTTCCTACCTCTTTTTTGTGACTATTTGTTTATTTGCCACAGAAGGTTTCCCTGAACTATAACCAAGGGATTTATCCAAATTATGCTTCGAAAGTTTGCTCTCAGAGTGTGTCAGGTAACCCAGTTTAACTGTTTGAGACACCACTGTGACAGAACACTACACACTTGTACCCTAAATTTTGCCGGGTGACATAAATGCTAGAGAGAAAAGTTTGGAAGAGAAATATGCACAAACCCCAAACTGCCACATTTTTTTTACAGGAACTTTATTTATGCCAAAAACCATGGACCTACAACATGAGCTTAATACAGCAGTGGCATCAATCTTAGTAGACACAAAGTAAAAATTCATGGTTGATGCAACAGCATAAGTCACAAAAGATAGATGTGAACAAGAGAGATTTTAGGATTTCTGGGAAGGCTGGAATGTAAATTTTAATACGTAACTGCTTACTTTGTCTCTGGCTGTTTTCTTCAGCTTCCTAGGGTAAAGGGAGGGAGGAATGACTAATGCTCAGTGGAAGTAAAATCAGTCCTGTAAATTATAGATGCACTTGGAACGAATACATTAAAGCTTATCTGATAAGCTACCTTTCTTTTTTCTCTGATAATCTAGGAGTCCTTTCAGTCCTGTGTCCTGCTGAAGGAATCCCATCTTTTCATAAGCACATGCAAAGCATTTAAGTCATAGGGATGGTTCAGGGACGTGAACAACAATTATCATCAGCACAAGATCATTTTTTATATAGTTTTCTGCCATCTTGCCTTACACTCTTTGATGTAAGTTTGATTCTGAGATGTGTAAGAGACATTTTAGGCAGATAGAGGAAAGGATCATCAGCCACAGTCAAGGTGAGCAACCAAAGCCAAAGCACTCTCAGCCTCCCTAATGATTCCCCCAGATTGTCTGGGTGAAACAACTGCTAAAGATCACAAGAATATTCTCAAGGAAGGCACTAAGATTTCTTTATCTAACTGGAAGGGTTTAAGAGAGGGTTCCACAGAGGTCTGTGTTCTGTCTAACATCAATCAGTGTTTCCACTGATGACTCAAGGAAGAAATAATGAACAACCTGACCACATTTTCAAATGACTCAAAGTGACTCAATGGTAAAAGAAGCTGCTCTTTTAGGGACAGCCCCAGAACTTAAAATAATCTTGAGAATTGCTGCAGTGCTTTGAAAAACAGGATGCACTTTGATACGGGTAAGTAGAGTGTGCTATACAATAATCAAATGCAAAAATAAAATGGGAAAGGATGGACTTCCAGCAGTCATGCAAGCAAAAGAAAAAGACCTGGGAGTGAAGCTAAATGTGAGACTACAATGTCAGTTTCTGGGAAATTTAAAAAAAAATCACACTATTTACAAACGTGTTATAGGTAAGACATGGAGCATCTGTGCTACACATTCCCTGGTTAGATGCCAGCTGGGATATTGCATTCAGTTTTAGGGATTAAACTCAAGAATGAACTAAAAGAGTCTAAAAAAAAAAAAGGAACAGCAATGATCTACACATCCAGAAAACATGACCTGTAAAGAACTTGAAAACTTCCCAGTTTCTTCATCTACAAAGGGAAAAAAAACCCAAACAAAAAAACCTACAAAAACAACACCCCCCCCTCCAAATAAACCAAACTATAATAAAAAAAAAACCCAAACCCCAAAGAAACAAACAACCCACCCCCCAAAAAAAACCCCAAAAAACCACAACACCAGAAAAAGAAGACTGAAGGAAAATACCTCAAGAGTCTCCAAACATGGTGTGCTTTTGCAAGAAGAAAAGTGATTAACTATCTTCTGGGTCCACTGGTTATGGGAGGAGAAGTTATCTATTTAGCCTTTAAAGAATTCTCAGGTTGGACTTTGGGAGAAGTTTCTGAGTGTAACCAGAAGTGAAGCACCAGCATGTTTTGCTGAAAAAAAACTCTAAAATCTCCATCACAGGAAGTTTTTAGCAATGGATTAAAAAAAATCCATTTGTTCATTATTATTTCCATATAGTTGATTGTCTGATAGGGGAAAATGAATTTTTAATGTTTCTTCCAGACTTGGTTTATTATAGAAAAATATATTTATACTTAGTATGGTAATTCAGTGAGAATTCTGTTTTGTACATAACATAACCCAGTTTACAAACCATCTATGCAAATATAAATTTTCTTTTCCTCCTCCCTTCAAACAAGTAGCCTTAATTCTGAAATAGAAATATTATAAAACAAATATTGTCCGAGTAATGATAAAGATTACATATTAGTCTTTGGTGACTGGGTAGGAATAGAAAGAACAACCTAAAGAAAGAAATCCTGCTGCAAATCACAAGTCTGTGGGGAACAGACTTACTCAGGCATTGCAACAAAAATATTACCTGTGCTTAATTTAAAAACAGGCATTTCCGGGTAAATTCAAGGCTGCCTTTCTCTTTGCTGATGGCTTTAATATGAATATGCTGGGGTGCCACCTGCACAGCTCAGCAGTAAAACTGAATGCCCTTCCCAGCACTTCAGAAAAAAAAAAAAAAGGCCACTTACCTTATAAAAACTAATGGATTGAAGAGCAACACAAGGAATTCCCATCTAAATGCAAATCAAGGCAAAGCCATTTTGAATGCAAGAGTAAACTAGGAATGGTAATTTTCCCACCATTTGCTACTGCTCCCTACTACAATTACAGTTCTACACAACTGAAGGAGTTAACAACTCTTCTCCTGATGAGCTGTCAAAGAACAACTTACAATTTTTCCCAAATATATGCCATAAATATGTTTATTCTCTTGCAATCTGTATAAAATTAATTTAGAACACTTCCTGCTTATTTTTGGTTTAATTTAGCCTGGTTTCTAAAGTGGAAAAGGACAAGTTACCAGGAAAAAAAAAAAAAAAAAGGTTTCATCTGCTGGTTAAACTGTAAATTAAACTGCTACTTGTTTTTTGCTAGAGTCTGGTAACTGATATGGTGGGTTTAGGATAGCTGAGAACACTGGAATCACTGAGGCTGAGGTCAGGATCCCAGCTTGGATCCCTCCTGTAGCTGAAAGTGCCACCTGTGTGCTGCAAAGGCTGGCAGGGTGGCAGTCCCTGAGTCTGTCAGGTGTTTGAGGACACAGTTCTGGTCTCACCTCAAGAACCTCAAAAACCTCAGGGTGACCAGAGCAGCTGGGCAGGAACTGTAATTTCTACCATTTCTTCTAAGGAAACTCTGCTCCAAGCACCAAACAAACCAGTAAGGAAGGGGATGCCTCATCCAAAATACTGGATTGGAGTTTTTTTTTCCCATTTCCAGAAGGAATGTGATAAAAATTGCTTTAGTCTTAAAATACTTTTGAAATATCAAATGCTATAATCACATCTGTGCCTAGCATGTGTAAATGAAGGTGGTGGCAGCTCAGATTCTACAATTTGTTTAGAACAGAATAACCAAGCCCCATAAAAAAGCCTGGCACTGACAATGTTCCCCCCTGAGTCCTTACTGGGTTCAGCTGGATGCTCTGTCCCTAATCTGATGAATTAGGGACACAACTGTCCCACAGCAGGTATGAAAGTGAGGGGGTATCTACTCTAAATGTACTTCCAGTATGTGCATGAGGCTGAAGAAACTCTAATGATTTCATTTCAAAACATCTCAGACAGAGTTTGCCAGCATAAGAACTCTACCATGAAAGGATTTTTGTACTTCATCCCAATTTTATCAGAATATGACTCTCCCAGTGGTCTTGAGCAGAGTCTTGTGGCATGAAATACAGAACAACTGGATATTGCTTTTACATTTTATAACTGGTAACCAGCCTCCTGCTACAGATTCCTTCCACATAACAGCTATGATATTAATTACTTCACAGAGTTAATTATTAGTGATAAGCAGTTGGGATCTTTAGTAGGTCAAATGGGTAACATAAATGTAACAACAATAAATTTTAGCCAAATCCTATATAAATATCAAAAATTACAATTAAAAAAGCAAAGCAAACCAAACACCAACCAACCAAAAAAAAAAAAACAAAACCAAAAAACCACCCCAAAACAAAACAAAAACCAAAACCTAAACCAACCAACCAACCACAAAAAACAAAAAAACCCCAGAAAAACTGAGTGAATGCTGCACTAGGAGAGATGACAAAATGGACAATCTTAATTTCTACTAAATCCTCACTGCAATACTGAGTATTGGAATCTGCTTGCCCTGGAGATACATGAAACAAACGTGCAGGGAGATTTCACATTTTTAGTGGTGAGCCCTTCCTAAATATTTCTGTATGGAAATGAACTTGAAGTTTAATCCCAGTGAGTTTTGTTCCTGACTTAAATGCGAAACAGAATAAATTCACAGAACTTCCTTTGATCTAACACCAGAAACAAAGAACCTGTGCTGCACACGGTGTCCTCCAGCCCCTCAGTTTAAGGCAAAGAAAAATGGTCCCAGTGAGAGAAGAGTTAAGCACTTCTGAAAAATAAACTTCAAAGAAAGCCAGATATGAAGGAATAGACTAGATCCCAAGCGAAACTCCTAGAGAGAAATCAAGGCAGGAGTAGAAAAGAGGCAGGATTTGTTTACATAACCTCTAATCTGTAGCTGTGTCTGATCCTGTATCACCCTGCTACTCAGATAAGGTGGAGTTTAGAGTCAGGAATATCAGAGGCATTCTCTAGACAAGCCCTTGTGGCCAACATTCCTTCCTCAGATTACTCATGTTGAGTATAGGTGGAGTCCAGATCACAATTATCAGTGTGACACGTTATTAATCAAACAGCCACACAATTCAAGTTCTGTCCTTTTGAACAACTTTCAAAGAAGTCAAGCGCCTGTGAGGAGCTAACCTGAGTTTGTTAGGAATACAGATGTCACAAGTGTTCTACCTGACTGCAAACACAGGGATGCCACTTAGTTTTAATCTCTTCCAGAGTTTTTAAGTGTTCTTGTCTTAAATATTTGTTATTGTATATGATCAAAAAGATGTACTTCAGCTGTTTTTACACATATGCTGGAGTGCTCCTTAGGTTCTTTGAAATAGGACCAGCCTCTCATCACACTCAGGGGCTCAGTTAAGAGCAAGAGGGAATTATTGCTGGAGAGAGCTGCAGCAATCAGGTACTAAGCATGATTATAGTAGATATTTTCCTGTGAAAAATGTACATTAAAAAAAAAAAAAGCAAACAGAACATTAAGATACTACTAATGGTAGAACACAGGTAAACATTCACTAATTTAAAGTGAATGGGAAAGAAGAAAGTGAGCCCACATGGATGTGTGTCTTCATTTGCTGGCATTGAATACAGGATTATTCATGTTAGTTAAAGTTATGCACTTACTTAAGTACTTTAGCTGGATTGAGGCCAGAGTACTGATGAGTAATCTGCAGAACCGAGGCCACTGAGAATAACAAATGAAAAAAAAAATGCTCAGAGCCAAATCTGATTTAAATAAACACATTTACTATCTACCATTTTGCTTTCTTCATCTCAGTGTTATATTTCAAAGCTCAGTCATGAGTAGTGACTTCACTGAACACTTATTACACCAGCTTTCAGTGGTATTTTTTAAACTTAAAATGAAACATGTTTCCCTTAAAAAAGCCTGATATTTGTTGATACTACACTTAAAGCTCACAAGTAAACATCACAAAATTCTAGTAACCTAATTGTAGTCTATCATCAAAATGTAATTTTAGAATCACAGAATGGTTTGGGTCAGAAGGGACCTTAAAGATGATTTTATTCCAACCCCCTGCCCTGGTCAGAGACACTTTCCACTAGACCAGGTTGGCTCAGAGCCCCATCCAACCTGGCCTTGAACACTTCTAGAGATGGGGAGCCCACACCTTCAAGCCCAGTGCCTCACCACCCTTACAGTAAAAAAATTCTTCTTAAAATCTATTCTAAACCTTCCATCCTTCAGCTCAAGACCTTCTCCCCCCATGCAATCACTACATGCCATTGTGAAGAGTCTCTCTGCAGCTTTCTTGTAGCCCCTTAAGGCACTTGATGGTGCTCTAAGGTCTCCCTGAAGCTCTCTGCTGTCCATCCTGAGCAGCCCAGCTCTCCCAGCCCGTCATTCTCACGACCATCAGCAGTTCTGGAAGGCTGGAATCAGATCTGTCGAACCAGGGCATCAGATGTAGGGCAGAGTTACAAAGGTGGCTTTCTGAGAAACTCAGACAACGTTCAGCTCAGAGCTGAGTCACCCACAACCTCAATAAAACTTCAAGAAATTGGCATAGACCTGGGCTGGACAAACACCTCCTGTGTGGCACGAGCTGCTGTGCCACAAGGTGCAGGAACTGCAGCTAAACAGAAAAGGAGCAGCTGCTGTGGTGGCCACTTTCTGCTGTGCTCATCACACTGAGGATCCCAGGAGGGCTCCAGAAGGAGCTTTTGGGAGCTCTCTCCAAGGGGAAGGCAAAGATAACGATGTCTTTTTTCACTGCAGCTCTAGGAGGACTTTGAACACTGAGGAGAACTTCCTTGTAGCGCCTGGGGCTTGTGTGTTTGCATTAGATTTCAAGCCCACCCCAGAGGTGACAGACTCGAGGCATGAGTGCTACCAGGGGCCCCACTCAGGCTTGTGAGGCTGTTATCTCACAGTAGCTGCTATTATGCACAAACAAACCAATATATTAATAAACCACCTTCAACACCCAGATACGGTTGACCTGTAATCTCCAAGGAAATTAATTTTTGACTAAAAGCTGTTTTTCAGATGGCACTGAATATGCATAGCTTGAGGAGCCTAACCCTCTTCCTGAATTCATTCCAGATGTACTGCTGAGCACTCCAGGCCTTGTTTTTGTGTGCTGCTTCTTTTTTTTTTAAATTTTATTTTTATTGTTATGCACAAAAGAAATCTGCAATGACAGCAACATGCAATGGATGCCTTCCTTCTGCCATGCTTGTTTCCCCTTTTCACAGCCTCTTAACTGCATCCTTCCCTCATTCCAGGTACACTGAAACCAGGCTGTGCCCAGTGCTGCTTCTGTGGTTTGACACCCTCTGGAAGGACAGAAACAAGGGCTGTGCTGAGCAAGAAGCCCGTCAGGCACACGAGCTCAATGTTTCATGGCTACAAACAAGATCATAAAGGGACATGCAAATAGTGCTAAGGCTTTTCCCTGTATTCCAGGAAGTGGAATTGAAAAAAAAAAAGAAATTAGTTCCACACTAAGCACCAGGGATACACCTCCAGCAAGCCATCCCCCACACTCATGACTCTGCAGAGCTGCTGGAGATGCAGATACAAAGGTTCATTCATGGGCACTGGGTGCTTTCAGTGTGGAAATAGCAAATGCTGGGTTCACTGCACCTAACCTGAGATGCAGATTGAGCCTGTAGTGAAATGTCTGAGAAGAGCTGAAATTATTTCTTGACATGCCTCCCTGGAGCTCAGAAGAGCAGCCGACTTCACAGTGATCTTTTGTGTAAATCTTGATGTGCTCTGAAAACATGAGAGCTTCCTGGCCACAGTACAGCCTGCAGCATGAAAGCCTGTTGCTACAAACTTTAAACACCACAGATTCTATCTATGGTTAGCTTATCTTAAGCCACTTGCAGCTCCTGTTCAAACAATATCTGAGTTATGTAGAACTTTTTTTAATGTATTTATCACTACAACATTTCTGACTTAGAGCAGTGTAGCCCCATTTTTTATAAATGGGAAACTGAGGCACTGAGAGACCAAGTGACTTAGGGCTGCACAAGTGGTCTCTGATGGGGCAGATGGTTGCAGCCAGGCCTCTCTGACAGCTACTGGCACTATTTTTCTCCTCTTCAAAATCTTGCTTTACTTAATGACTCTTCAACTCAAACATTCATTGAATTCCATTATTTTTTTCCCTGAAATAGCAACAGCCAAATCCTCGAGGGCATGAGAAAAAAATCCATCTATATCTTCATAGTGTAACCTCTGTACCCATAAAATCTTTGATGATGGAAGCAACTGCATAATGACCGGTTCATATTGTACCATAGCCATGCCCTCATGGCACACTCCAGGAAAGAGAGTTGTGCACCTTCTGTGACAACGATTTTCTATCAAGAACTGTGTGCCAGCAATGAGAGAAATGATTGTCCCCCTGTAGTCAGCACGGGTGAGGTCGCACCTCATGTGCCGTCTTCAATTCTGAACCCCTCACAACCAGAAAGACATTGAGGGGCTGGAGCATGTCCAGAGAAGGGCAACAGAGCTGGAGAAAGGTCTGGGGAGTGAATTCTGCTAGCAGCAGCTGAGGGAGCTGGGGGTGTTTAGCCTGGAGACAAGGAGGCTCCAGGGGAGACCTTCTCACTCTCTATAGCTCCTGCCAGGAGGGTGCAGCCAGCTGGGGTCAGGCTCTGCTCCCAGGCAACAGTGACAGGACAAGAGGCCACAGCCTCAAGGTGCATGAGGGGAGGTTCAGTTTAGACATCAGGAGGAATTTCTTCATGATAATGGTTGTTAAACATTGGAATGGAGGCCCAAGGAGGTGGCAGAGTCACCATCCATGGAGGCGTTCAAGAACTGACTGGCTGTGGCACTCAGTGATCAGTGAAAGATTGAACTCAATGATCTTAGAGGTCTTCCCCAGCCTGAATGATTCTGTGATTCTGTATTCCTCACAGTGAATCCAGCTAAGAGACCAGCTTTGGCAGTGTCCTGTTTCTGTGTGCAGGATGTCTGCTGGGATTTGCTTTTGTGCACTTGTTTCTGGCAGGCTCAAGGGAAAGGGGTGGGACAGGGGTCAGGTGTCTTCTCTCATAAACCATGGCTGCATCAATAGCTGTTCCCATGTACCTCCATCCTGAGGTAGGACACACCATGAATGTTTCCAAGTAAATACAACCCTGACACCCAAAGAAATGCCAGACACACAGCAGCAGGCAGAGAGCAATATTCCAGCTGCTGCTCTCCCTGCCACTCACTCAGCAGCAATTTCCCATTGTCACCAAGAGCTCCTCTCCTCTCCTCTCCTCTCCTCTCCTCTCCTCTCCTCTCCTCTCCTCTCCTCTCCTCTCCTCTCCTCTCCTCTCCTCTCCTCTCCTCTCCTCTCCTCTCCTCTCCTCTCCTCTCCTCTCCTCTCCTCTCCTCTCCTCTCCTCTCCTCTCCTCTCCTCTCCAAATTTTTTTAACCTTTAATATTTTCCTCAACTCTTTTTTTATCCTCTGTCCTTCAGCTTCCTTTCTCATATTCAGTACCTGCTGTTGTAATTTTAAAATATTTTAATAGACCATAAAAATGGCACAAAGACCCTGATCTAGCAGAGTGACTTGACACATGCACAGAGCTTTAAGTGCTCCAGTGCTGTTGACTCCAACAGAGCTACCACTGTGCTTAAATCCAACCACACATTGAAGTGTTTTCCTGGATCAAGGCCATCACCACACTGACATCAGCCAGAACAAAACAGCACCTGAGATTCAGCAACATAAATACATAGCAACCCCAGCCAAACCCAGTGCTGTAACCTTCAGGTTACCTTGCCTCAGTGCCTCCTGTCACTGCTAACTCTGTTATGGCTACACTTAGAACCTCTTCTGGAAGTAGTGTTTAGGAACAACCCTGCTTAAGCCAAGGCTTTCTTACAGGCTTAGAATTTGCCTGGCCTGTTTTGCTAGATCAGGCTCTTGGACAATAAGGTCCCCAGGGCAAAAAGCATGTTTATTTTTCTGCTTGATTCATATGTGCTTATATACCTCAAAATAGCAGTTAGTAACTTTCTGTTCAGAGGTACAAAGAAGAAGATTCTCCACCTACCACAGATGACCTGATTTGTGCAGTTATAAGTGAAAAAGTATGATAGATCAAAATTTCCAAAGTCCAAGGTATTAACCTTAGCGCTGGCATTTTACTGTAACCTAAATATGCAAAAAGCCTGAAGAAATCCCTCCCCTCCCGAGTTCTGCTCCCTCCCTTTCTTTTGCTAACCTTCTGCCTCCATTACTTTCTTCTCTTCCATTCTCTGTTGATTACTTCACTGGTTTGCACTTCAGCTTATGAGTTCCATACGGTTGGAGCCTTGTCCTTTGTTAATCATAAAATAAGATTATGTACACCTTGGGCCCTGTACAAATCATTATTGTCTTCCTATAAATGTCTTCCACATGGCCCCACCCTCGGTTCCAGCTGAGAACTGAGCTGCTGTTGTGAACAAGCTCAAAGAATAAATATTTTGCATTCATTTCACCAGCACAATGGAAACATTTTTCCAGGCTGCTGCCAAGATGGTATCTAGTCCTGCTCTGACTCAGCAGCCCATGCAGCTGACTTTCAAATGGCCAAACTTGTTTGATTGTAATCTTAAAAGGAAAAAAAAAACCAAAAAAAACCCCAAACCACAACAACCAGCTGCATTTTTAAAGAGCTGTATTGCTCTCCTCTTGCACAAGCAGGTAGTGACACTATAAAATGTGAAAGCTGGGAGAAAGGAATGAACCTTTTTTGGGATGTCCCCTTTTATTTCTTCCAACCTCACCAGTTTATTTCATCCAGTCAGAGAAAGGGATTGGGGAATGTTGTGAGGAAGTGAGAAAGGAATTTGACTGCGTTACACAGAAAATTTCCTCCTGGTATCAACCAGCCTTTCACATTCTTTAAAGCTCTGTTGGCCATTAAAGACAGTGTATCAAACAATTAAATATATTAAATATATTAAAGAAAGTGTATCTAAAAATTAAATATAGACAAAACTGGGTTAAGAGAGGTGAAGATGGCTAGGAATTCTAAGAGTTCACTTTCATATAATTTTTTTCCTCATTCTTACATCACTTTCCCTCTAGTCCAATCCAGAAGCAGGAAAGGTGCAACCAAACAGGTTCAAAGCTGTTTATCTCTCCTCCATTCTCATGGGAAAGCTTTGCTCTATAATCCCTACTGCTTTGTGAATAAACAGCCCTGATGGTGAATAATTTTACTGTTCCAAAATTGTCCAGATACAGCTGGGAAGAAACTGTCAGTGACCCTGCATGAAACTGCAGCTTTCTATTAAATCACAGAGTGGGCATCTGGCTTCTAATCACTGATGGAGGTAACTCCTACCAGAAGTTCTGATATTTTAAGCAGAATTACAGGATGTTTATTAAATTAACAAGTCTACAATTCAAGATAAACTGTGCCATGAGAAATCAGTTCAATGGGTAAAATGAGGCTGTCCCGCCAGCACCCTCTTACATCATGGTACTTAACCAAAAGATATCTATTTATACAGACATGGCACTTAACCAAAAGATATCTATTTATACAGACACACCAGGCCAGATCCTTAGGTTTAGCCTTTTTATACCATGCACAGTGCAGGATTGAGGGTGATAAAAGTAATTTAGGTTTAAGCTACTAACTCTCTTCAGGGCGCTGGGGTCATGATTTCGGTACCAATGAGTATCTTAAAAAAGCCCCAGAGATGCTCTAGTTTTAATTGCCTTAGCTACTTATAGCCTTATGAGAGCTGTCAAAGCAGCTGGGAATTGATTGGACTCAGCATTCTGGCTATTCATCCTTTCCACCTCACCTTCCTCCTTTGGATCTAGGACTAGGAGGAACAGGAATTGTAGGACTTCATGTCATTAGAATAAATTCTCCACTGAGTGAACCCACAGATAGTTGATTAAATTATTTCTGTAGCTGCAGAAAAAGCCTCAAGTTTTTTGACACACATTTCCTTAGGGCAGAAAAAAAATCATCTTTATGCAAAGAAAATTTCTCAGCAATGTAAGATTGATTGCACAAATCTGGACACTGCAACCAGAATACAAATATGTGAGGACACCAGTGTTTCGGGAGGTTGTGGTTGAACATTTTTTTCTTTTAAAACCAGTAAGTAGCTTTAAAAAAAAAAAACAAAAAACAACAAATTAACCAATATAAAAGGGATAGCAAGATGCTTTTTGAATATTTTAAATACTAAAATGGGAGAAAAACACCAAATGGGATACAAAAGATACAACTAATAGGGAGAAAGTGAAGTGAGGAAACTGAATATTAATAAAATGGGAGCTGTGATTAAAAAGTAGTGTGACATAGCTGAAACTTTCTGGTTTCGTAAAGTTCAGGTTCATTTATTCTGCATGTCCCACTAAACCTCACCATGGACTTTCCAATCATATTAAATAATTCTCCTGTGAACTTATATTTGATCCAGTGGAAGCACCATCGTGCTCATGCTTCAGTCAAAGGAGACTGAAATCAAATCAAGTGGGCTCCAAACATTTTCCCAGCAGTATTTTTGTAATTGTTGTAGGGTTCATCACAGAGTGATTACTTTACTAGGTTTGCAACTAATTAGTTATGTGCCCACTATTGAGAAATATTTTAAATTTAAACACATTTTCACATGGATAGCAACAGCTCCCATAGGGAAAAAGGATTAAACAAGGATAGATTGTGCAGCTCCTGGGATCTGTTCGGGAACACAATCACACCCCAGGAGTGCTGCTATTAAGGCATTTAAAAGGAGCCTGGACACACAGCCCTGCCAGAGCTTTGTCCCTGGTAAATGACAGCCTTTGGGGCTCTAATTTTGGTGATCACTTTACTGTGGTGTGAAAAACAGCAATGTCTTGGCACTCTCATACACTGCCTTAAACCACACAAATACTGAAATAAGGAGTTCTGGTACATTGGAAAACTGGATTTTTTTTTTTTCCCCAGCCTGTACTTTTTTTGGTTTTTTTTTCTCTTTTTTTGACCACCTCAGAATCAAAGAACACTTTTCTGTTCTCCTCATCAGATTTCAATCTCTTTCCTCACCCGGCAGATTACGGAGCTCTGATAGCTGGTATGGCTCTTTGGAGAGAGCCAAAGCAAAGGACCTGCTGCACACATCCTGGTTCCCAGGCTCCTTGCCAGCACAGGGGTGATGTAACAGCCTCTCTCTCACACTGAGCAAGTTAACAGCCCTGTTTGGGAGTTTACTACATTTTGGCTAAGGAACAGCATGAATAGCTTTGCAGGGATGTGCTACTGTTTAACAAGTGAGTAGCTGCAGGAGCAATCTGGTTTCTCCCTTTTATCCAGGGCTGGAAGAGAGCCCCAGCTGTACATTACAGCTCTCCTCTCCCATGTGCTGGAGCAGCAAGGACTGTGCAAAATGAATAGACCAGACTCCCTTCTGTGTGCTCTGTCTGCAGTTTTAACAGGATTCACTCACACAAGCTAAGAGTAAGTCTCTGATGACCTCCTGGCTGACTCTTCCTCTCATTAAGAATGTTCTGGGAAGTGACTTGGCTTGGAAGCTCTTTGGAGGACAGTGGCTCACTACACAATCATATGGAAAGAACCATTTGTAGGCATGTTCTGCCTTTGTCACTTCTTGTGAGCAGAAGAAGCCCCAGCCTTGTTTTCCACCCAAAGAGACCTCTCCAGTCTGGAGCCAGCACCTTCTGGCCTGGGCTCCTCTCGTGCTGGGAAAGGAGCATGAGGTAGCACAGAAATGCTTGTGTTTGCAGTGAGCAGTGCTATTTTCACAGTGTCTCATGAATCAGGGGAGCAAGAAAGGATGAAAGAAAAGGATACAGCCACTGTGGGTGTTCTAGTTGTTGGTTTCTCTGGGTCTGGATGGAAGGCACTTGGGGCAGTAGTTCATGTTTTACTCAGGTGTTTATTATTTCTTATCAGTAAAACAGTCTCACCACTGTGAGTTTGGCAACTTTTCATTAGAAGGCACAAAATGCCTAACTATCTCTTGTTACAAGGTCTTTTAAGACTAAACTATCCAATTAAGAACTGACACCTAGATTATTTTCCCTTTTAGCCCAATAACTGATCCCACAGAGCAATGTGGACTTTTCTGCCCAATGACAAAATGCCACCCAAACCCATGAAGAAGGAGGAAGAAGAAGCATGAAGAAGAAGAAACCCAGGAGGACACCCTGTGCCCTCCATCTTGCTTCCATCCACAACATACTAGAAATCCCAAAACCTCAATTTCTCACCAAGTGATTCACCTGCACTACTGTCTATAATCTGTTTCACACTTTGGTGGATTCTGGTCTATCTTGAAGCCTAGGAAACTTTCTCCATGAATGAGGGTCAAAGTCAGTGCTCCCCTGGGGGTCAGGGCACCCCAGAGCAGACAGAGAAATATTCCCAGGGCCCTGGGTTTCCACAAGCCACATAATGCCCAATGCACCACATTCCACTTCAAATTGCAGACAAGGTGGAAACAGGGCAAACAGGTTTGGTACTGAATTTGCAACCTCTCTGCATTTCTATCATGGTTCCTAACGTCACACTAGAGAAGAATTATCATTTACCACTTACTGCTTGAAGGTTACACCATCCAAACAACACAAGGCCAAAGTACAGAATAGTGAACTGCATTGTGAGAAATCAAATTGCTCCTTTGCCGTTTAATGCAGCACACAGCGATCTTTAGGCACAGCTTTGATCTCTTATCAGCTGAATCTCTCATTACAACCTTCAAACTCAGCCACCAGGAACACCTACACACGCAGGGGAGAGGCTGGCAGAGCTGCTGCAGTGGTGTGTGACAGCCCCAGCAGCTGCAGCTTTGGGCCCCTGACAGTGCCTGGATCAGAAATGCAGCACCTGGAGCCAAGCCCTGCCTGCCCAGTGAGCCCCAGAGGCTCCTCAGCCCCCTGGGATCTGCTTCATCCCCTGCAAACTCCTCTCTGGGGCGCACAGACACAACTGGAGCTGCTGCACTCCCAGCTTAAGCAGCTCAGAAAGGTTTCTAAGGTTAGGTGGGATAAATCCAGACCTTGGTGATTACCACGGACACCCATTTAGCATGAGGTTAATTGCTCAGCTTTGTGTACTGTGTTGAGATGATACTTGCTGAAGGAGGATCTCCCTCTCTCAGGAACTGTCTCCCACTATTTATTCCCCTCCCCAGAACTAAAGGCTTAAAAATCACATGAAAATACCCACTGTTGGGAGTGCTGCTAAAACATGAAAGGTTTTAGTTATATCTGCTGGGAAATAAGTATTTTTATTCTTTCCTCCATGTCTTCTCTCTTACTGAACAGATTTATCCATTCTGCACCTGAGTCTCAGACAGGTCAAAAACAATTTCAGAACCAGCTTCAAATGCCATTAATTATAAAAAGGGGCTAAGATTAATTCCAAGTCCTGATACTATATATCTTCCTAAAGTCATTTGTTCTTCTGTTTTTTGATTTTTTTTTTTTAATAATATTTCCAGGTCTGGGTCCAAGGGTTCCTCTTTCCTACTGCAATATATATAGCAATCTTGATTCATTTATAATAATTCTGGGGTCTCACACATTATCATTATCAGTTAAGCAATGTAATAAGTAAATGAGATTTAAGTTGACAGAAGCCTGCAGATAAGAGTCAGCTTCTCAGTTCAGATGTCAGCATAGAAGATTCCATATCATTGAACTGATCACCTAACAGCATGGCCACTATGAAACCATTTATCATAAAATTTATAGTGTGGTTTAAAAACAACTGAAATTGTTCTGCCACCAAACACTGATGTAAGCAAAGAAGAAATTGAGTTTGCCTGTTACAGGTTTGTTTGTGGCACATGATTGTGAAATGATGTATTTATTAACACACAGCTCAGAATAAATGAAATGTTTGAAATACAGTACTCAAGTCAGGAATGTTTGTATAGTGCTGTTGTGTTTGCAACGGAATGTTGGGTCAATAATTTGCAGGGATCAAAATACATGACAGTGCTGAGAGAACACTCATTAGCTTCAGATTCATGTCCTTCTGCAGGATCTCAGCCTTTCTCTCTAACAGTTTCTCCTAGAAGAGAATGGCAAATCTAATCTCTCTTTTCAGTCTCTGTTGAAAATTAAACATCCAGAGCTTTGCTTCTCACTGCTCTGTGGCTGCTGACATTTATTGCCAAGTAAACCAAAACCCCAATGATTCACTGGCAGCCCTGCACACTCACTGCTCTCAGACATAAATGAGTACAGAGGGTACCAGACAATCAGGTGCTACACATGCCACATATCTCTGTATCTTCTGAGCAGCAGAGAACTGAGTCCAGCATTCTGAGTTACTCCCCAGACTCCCTCTTGTACATATATACAACCACAACTGTTCATAAAAACCTGCTGAGAATTCTGTTTCTTTATTCTGGCATCTTCTGCTCAGCTTCATGTTGCCTGAATCAGCAAATAATCAAAAACAAAACAAACTTTTCAGTCTTTCAGTCTGTGGAATGTGCTAAGATTATGCTGTTTCCTCACTTCTATTCTAACAGGTACAAAAGACTCTTCTGTAGCTGCGTAACACAGATGAACACATTCATATGCAAATAATATGACTGACTGACTAAAACCTACCCCAAAATATTTTTGTATCCTACAAACCTTTGGGTTTAATGATTTCTGCATCCCGAGAATATACTGACATGGAAAGGCAGTGAGCTGGCTGCAGAAAAGTTACTGCTGGAGCTTCCTAACTATAAATGTAGGACTTATTTTATTTAATACTTTAATGATTTACTTTTGCATAGCAGAAAAACAGAAAGTCTGTAATTTGTAGGGAGAGTTTGGCTTGCTTGATCTGAAGAAACAAAGGTTGGCTACTGGTACAACAGGATGTAGCAAACAATGAATGAAAAAGGCCATTAATTATAAAAGCAAATATTTCTAACCTGTCCATGAAAAAATGATGTCGAAAATCAGAGATTTCCTAGCCTTTACAGAAGGGGCCCCCAAAATAGGGCAGGTGTTTCAGGGGATGTGTGTGAATGACCTGAAAGTAGCAGATGAACTCTGATCCAGGACCCAAATGCTTTCAGCACCACAACAGCTGCTGCTACTGGAGGTACCTCACACAAAAGCAGAAAGGCTTTGGGATTGCTGTGTGACTGTGTTCAGATCCTGGAACAGCTTTCCCATGGGTGAGTGGGAGGAAACTTCCTGCTTTTAAATAAATTACTGAGAACTGGAATGAAACAGGACTCATAGCTGTTCAACAGAGCAACTGACCTCATGAACCTGTATGCCCTTTACAGTTCTAGATTTCTAGATACCAAAAATGTTGAAGATTTTATATTATGGAGGGGAAAAAAAGGAAGAAAAGCTGGGCTAGACAGATGCAGGGTAGTTTACTCTGGTGACAGATCACAGTCTGCTGGTTCCATGAGTCAGAGGAATGGAAAGACACAGGTAATGCAAAGGAATTAACAGAAAAAAAGGAGAAGGGGCAAAAAGGCAGAGGAGAAAGAAAAGGAGAGTGATGCCCCTGAGGCTCAGGCTGGCCAAGGGAGAGGGGAGGAGGCACAGAGCTGTGCAGTACTGAGGATGGATAAATGCCCTGGTAGTGCTGCCCTTCTTTTTCTACTCTCTGAGCTGGGGCAGGAGGTGTGATAGCAACGTGTGCTATTAGTCACCAGCTGTCCAGTCATCTCAGACTCCAGAGGCAGCAGGAACTCAGAGCCCCTGCAGCTCAGACCGTGAATTTCTTTTTTATATGCTCTCTTTGGCTGCTAACTCTCTCATCAGCTCTTCTTAAGGGAGATAAAAGAAAATCCTAAATAAAATTTTATCCACCTCTAGGGTGGCGTCTCAGCAGTGTACTGTGGGATCTGAAGCCATCGCAAAACTCACTTTGAAGGCAGTGCAAAGATTAGTTACTGTTTGGATAAATCAGAAGGGAGCCACCATCTCTGGATTCTCAGTGCCCTCTCAGCCAAACTCTGAAGTAAAGTGAGGTAAAAAATCCTTGTTCTCATTCTGTCCCGCAGTATGGACACCCACACTGCAGCCCGTCAGCTGTAACACAAGGCTCAGTCCACACCCAGCCCTGCACATTTCCAGGGGAAAACTGGACACAAGCTTTACTTACAGGTTTTGAGGTAGCACAGGGAGCTGGTGTCATGATGGGAGGCTTGGCTGCACTTTGTGATGGAGGCAGAGAAAATCTCTGCCCCGTGTCCGGAGGGGAGGAACAGTGAATTCTTGTTTCTGGTCTCTCAGGCTCATGCTTATAGGATTCAAGAGGAAACGTGGGCTGCTTGGTCACTTGTGTTGGGGTAGATGGAGAAGAGGAGAGGCCAGAGGCTGTGAACAACAAAAATGCCCAAAGATCAGTTCAGGTGAAAAGCAGGTGGAGATCTCAGCTTTACAGAAATCCTGTATTTTTCAGCACATTTCCCCAATCTAAAAGTAGGGATCTCACCTCCTCGTTTATGAAAGGGAATCTGTGCCTTGCCATTAAAACTCTTTTAGGCTGGTTGAACTGTCTGATCAGTGGCAGGATGGGAGTGTGCAGGTTTGTCTTGTGTCACCCTCCTGTCTGATTGCTTATTTCTAAAATGACACTCAGCATGGGTTTTACTTTATTGTTGTCATTTTAATACTCCTGTGAGTCTCAGGATTACCTTTATCTCGTGGCACATGGCTCAAAACCTTTAATGGTTGCTTTTCCTTCTTTTTCATTATTTTAACAGTATCTCAGCCAGCAGTTAAAATACAATTAGGAGCAGAGACAAAAAAGAAACAGAGCACATTTCTCCTGAGCCTCAGTTTGCTTTCTGTAAAGCTCTTGTACAGCCTTTGTACAAACTAAAATTGTTTTCAGCTGCCTTTGAGGAGAAAGATTGATCATCTCTTTTGCCAAAAATCAGTGTCAGCAGCAGATAATTGCTCTTGTGAGCACCCTGTTTTTATTTGACACGTGTGTGTACCCCAGCTGTATTTTTGGTCACGTTCCTAGGGCAGCTCTGAATTGGGAACAAACAGATTAAAACTGTGTTTATTACCCATTTAAGAACCAGCAGACATCCACCACCAGTCAGAAAATTCAGGTTCCAGCATCTGTGTTTCTGGTTCTACGTACATCAGCAAACCAAGGGTGTTTCTCTGGTGCCAGCACAAATCAGGGCAGACTTAGATGCATAAAAATCATGAGGCTGAACTGGGATGTGTATTTTTAAGTGGGCTGTAAGGCCTCTGGAATGGGCTCATTTCTTGTGCTTCCATAGATTTATGTAGATGATCAGTTAGTGCAAAGGGGACTCAAGCCCATCAAAAGAGAGCAGATTAATGAGCATAAAAGCCCAGGCTGCTCAAAGGAGTGTTTGGGAACATGATGTTGCATTTTCATGCTAAGTCTGGCTCCTTGGTGGGAGCTTCTGGGCTCCACTAGAGATTATTGCACCAGAGGTTTTTTCCTTAATTCCTAGACTTGGAACACTGGACATCCAACAGCTCAGGAAGGGATCTGTTACTTGAAGAAACTATTACTCCTGACATATCTGGGGAAGAGTTGGCATATTCTGTGTTTAAAGGAATTAACATGTAATATGTGTAACTGTTCTTTACCTATTATTCTTCTTTGAAAACAACTTTTCTTGATGGCTTTTACATAATAAGAGACTTAACTCTATAATAATAGAGTCACTCACAATGAAACCTGCAAAATAATTAGGCTCTAATATGTTTCATTAATAGTGGGTTTAGTGGTACAGAGTATTGTATTTATTTCTTTCAAAGAAAATCTTAATTCTTGCTGATAAACTTTAGCTTTGCTGGAATCAAAAAGGACCCCCTGCTCAGTCCCTATCTTTGGTCCTTTTCCAAGCTTGCAGCAGGACTTCCATTTAATTTGATTTTTAAGGAGCCCTGCAGCTCTGCCAGTCAAGCAGCAATACCTCAGGCCCGGGGGAGACTGGGTTGGAGGCAGGTACAGATGTTGGCAGATGTGACCTGCCACGGAGTGAGGCAAGAGTAACCACCCTGGCATTCTGAATGCCCTCAAGCCCTGCTCATTTCAGGGGACTGGAGAGTGAGTTCCACTTCCCTAAGGACTGAAAGGACACCTGACTTGCCTATTCAGTTTTTGCTTGCAGGCAAATTTAAATAAGCAGTTCTGGGGAAGATGCTGCTCTGTGTTTTTACTGAACAAATGTTCCCTGAGTGCTCAGACTGGGAGCTGAGATAGCTGTAATCGATGCAAATGGAAAACCACTAAGAGGGAGAAAAACACCATTAGATCTTAAAGTCTTGCTGCTGGGATGTGTTCATTGTGTGCTAATGTATTCAGCAAGTCCACAAGAACCATTTCCAGTTCCGAGAGGCTCTGCCAGAAGAGCTTTTACCAGACATACAGAAACCACACACTCAGCAGCCCAGCAAGGCTGGCCTGCCAAGAGCAGAGGACATCTGTAGGACACAGGGACACGTGGCTCAAAGGGGACCACGGAAGTAACACCTCTCACATCCTGTGAAAACTGCTGTCACCTCATCACAGACATGTACCAGCCCAGGCAGGACAGACAGCCTGGTTTCCATCTTATAAGAACATTTACTGGTGGTGAATCTCCTTTTGGATGCCAGCCTTGGGTACTTGGCATGAGTTTTTATGGATGAGGAGCATCTGTGACTCCAGCACACTGAGCCTTAGAACTGTTTGTTTCAACCAGGCACTTCAAACATAAAGTACTCGCTGTGAGGCACACCCTAACACATCTGAGATTCAATTTGTCTGTGACTCAGTTTCTGCACAGAGTTGGAGGGAAAAATATAATTATTTTACGGGGTACTTGATACAATTAATATAATTAAGCTTTTCAATCTGTTATAAGCCTACCTCAGAGAATTATTGGGGTATCTATGTTATTGACATTTGTACAATACTGAGATTGAAGTCATAATCACATAGGAAATGCTACATTTTTTACGAATATTGCAACAAAATACTTTTGGCTGCTGTGACACAGCCTAACGCACTAAACCCTATGAAGTCCTTTATAAAAGCCTTCCACATCAAAGAATGAAAATCTGTAATATATCTCCAGAGAAAATGAGTTCAGGAGTAAGAGGACTTTGTATTAACTTTAGTCCTTTTGGCCTGACAACTAAAAAGCAGCACTGGTGTAAACAGATTGTTATCTGTACCTGCTCTACTCCAGCAGAAGGAATCCAGTGAGGAGACAAGATACAACTCTATCTCACGGCTGAAAGCAGTTTATTTGGGAGAATGTACTTAAAACAATAAAGCAGGGAAAACCAGACAACAATTCAGGAGTCTTCTATAATGAAGCTGAAATAATTTGATATGTATGTAGGATTTGGGGGAAGAAACAAACTTTGACATTGACTACAAATACTACTGGTTCTGGTAACAATATGAACAAAATGTGGTGTTTTCATGTTATGAAACTAAATAGCTGTCCCTTTTTAATAGCAGAAAAGAATTTTAGAAGAAAATTAGAAAGAGAGAAGAGGGTCTAGCAGATTGGTTGCTGTGTCTCTGGCTAACAAAAGGGCTTGTCCTTTGGGGTTGGAACTGGATGATCTTTAGGGTCTCTTCCAACCCAAAACATTTGATGATTCAATGATTCTGTATTTCCTATTGATTAACCCTGTCCAGTTCTGAAACAACCTGAGAGTTTTGCTGTGTTCTGACTCATTCTCACATTACCTTTCTCAGGACAAAACAAGTGCAAATAAAGAGGGTAACTCTGTGGTCTCCAAATTGATGAATCATAAGTACTAACATTTGCATGACTGATTATGCATATGAATAAGAATATTCATGAGACTCACAGGAATATGTGGTTCAAAACAACTCCCATATTACAACTTCACATGGAATGTGTATGTGAGATCCTAACAGAACCAGATAGCAGGCTTGGAGCAGAATGGGGCTGTCTACTGCTGCCTTCCCCCTGTGACAGGGACAGCACAGAGGGGATGGCCCAGCACTCAGTTCTGTGCCCCTGTTTGAGCAGCTTCAGCTGGGATCAAGACACACATCATGGGTGGGATGCAAAAGCCCCAGGGAAGTGCTGCTGGAATGGCAGTGCCCACACCTTTGGCTCAAGTCACACCCAGCACTGGCTGGTACCAAGCTGGGCACATACAAACCCAGCGTTGCTCCTTTCACTTGTTTTTCTAGGTATTTACAACAATTTCTCTTAAACCAAGCCCTTATTTTGCACAGCATTTCGTTTTTCAGCCAGGTACTTGGGCACCCTGATCCAAACCAGCCCTCCAGTGCTCCACAACAGGAAAGGATGAAGTGCAGCGTTGTCATCCGTGTGCTCCCAAGGGAAGAAGGGTGGATGCCCTCCTACATTTCCTACATTCCCAGGGTGACACCCACAATGAGTTCTGTCACCTATTTCATGCCTGACCCGGCAGGATGCATCTGGTGGTTTCTGGGAGGCAGGATGCTCACAGCCCAGTGATTCCTGCCAAAGCCTCCCTTTTCATCAACCCTTTTCCAGAAAGAAAAACAGCTGCTGCCCCCATGAGCCTTTGGAGCCACCTGCCCCCATAGGATGCTGGAAGGGATTTCAGGGATGTGCTAACACTCTTTTACAGAGGTTTGGCTTCAGGGGACAGTAACAGAGTCCCACTCCCCACTGAGGGCCTAAGGATGGAGCCAGTAGTGTGCCCTCAAACTTTTACTTTTACATTTGTGTACTTGCTGAAACTGGAGAGTGTTACTGGCCATGAAAATGAAATCACTCTTTGCACATTCCCTATGAATCACACTTCACTATTCTCTCATCCTGTACCTGACCAAACAAATAATAACACTGCTAATACTAAAAGCTGTGGCTAAAACAGTTTTCCGAGTTTATAGATAGGGACATATTCATTTACCATTTAGAGTGAAATTTCTCAGCAAAAAAACAAACAAACAAAAAAACCCCCCAAAACAAACAAAAAACCCCACAAAAAAAACACCCACCAAAACAAAACAAAACAAAACAAAACAAAACAAAACAAAACAAAACAAAACAAAAACAACCCAAAAAAACCCAACCAACCAAAAAAAAAACCCAACCAAAAAAAAAAAATCAAAACAACAAAAAAGCCCAAACCAACCCCAAAACAAATCCCAAAAGGAATTTCCTTTTGCAGTGTCTCCATGTGACACTTTTTGTCTTGACTCTTTCCCAGGACAGCACTGTCCTTTCATTTGCATTCTCAGCTGGCAGTGAAACAGAGAAGGCTGCAGGCTGTGGCTGCTGAATTTTAAGTACCCTGCAGCACAAGTGAATCTGAGCTGAGCTGCTGGTTCATTAAGCTGATTCACTCTTCAGACACAATACTATGTTAATTCTGACACATAAGCAAATCAATGCAAATGATGTGAAATGAGGTTTAATGCCACTTAATGGCAGTAAAGCTCTGAACCCATCAGCAGGTAAATGGCTACTGCCTGGTTCCATCCAAACAGTACTGATGACATTGGCACTAAATGTTGTAAAATAATAGTTTAAAATAATAAATGAAAAATAAAATAAATCTGAAGAGCTTTTGTACCAGAAAATAGCATGGATACTGCCCAGGAAATTTGCTATTTTATCTAACATTGTCACTTACACACCAGTTCAGGTGCTTCCCACCATATAAGAATTACAGGTCCTATTCTGGAACCCTACAGCCTTTATCTGTGATTGACACTGCATCACCCATATAATGGCCAGGCCTTCCAGCCCTTCCAAGCTCCCTGGTTCCAGCTGAGCAGCATCTATCCCAGCTGCATTAGCAAAGGCTTTTGTTTCAATCTTACTGAAACAGCTCCGTGGCTTTCCATGTAGCAGGTACACCACTCGATGGGAAGCTTACTTGTTTCCAAAAACACATTTCTGATGCTTTCACGAATCAGAGGAAGAGAAAAATACACCTCTTAAGTAATTAAAATACCATATGCTGTCTGAAAATTTCACAGGAAAATGTAAATTTTGTAACTTAAAAAAAAAAAACAACCTAAAAAAATCTAATTTATTTATAGTAGTTTGAACGTAGTAAAGGAAACCACTTCTTAAGTGATCTCAGCCATAGAAATACCTGACCAACCCTGAAAGCTCCAGCTTTTGCTTCAGATGCTATTTCCTTTTGTAAAATCAAAGACAAAACCCCACTGATATCCAGAATTCAGCCTGTTCTACTCTGCTTGTGGTCTATTTATGTGCCGAAACCACACTTGTACCTGTGGAATCTGCAATGTAACACCTTTTCCTCATAAAACTGAGAAAATCAGGAGCTGAAGGGTTTAATTAGCAAAGTTTTGAAAATTGTTCTTCTTTCTGAAGATCTCAAGGCCCCTTTATGAGGAAAGGCTGATCAGGAGAAATTCTTGGCTGTATCCTTTAAAAAAAGATGATGCTGTGTACTTAAAGGAGTTTGCTGAAGCTCTCTCCTGCAATGATGATTAGACAGAGGATCTTCCACCTTGCCCAGAACCACATCTCGGTTATCTTACATTTGTTCAGTGTACTTGTCAAATCTGGAGAGACTTGACACATTATGTTAGCTCATAAAGCAAGAAACACATGAGATCCAAGATCAGAAATCCTGGTGGAGAGCATCCCTCCCAATGGGCTTTTTCTAGTTCTCATTGGCAGCAAGGTTCCAGCCTGGCTTCTTACTACTAATTTTCTGCCAGTGCTTCTCCTTTGTCTTGCAAATACTGGAGAAAAGGCCAGGGCCAAATAATTCAGAGCAAAGAAAGGGGGATCACTCACAAGCTCCATGGCAAAGAACGGCTTTTTTTTTTGAGACGGCCAAATGCACATTCCATTGCTGCTGGACAGCCTGACAGGTGATGAATGAAGAGGTCCTGGTAATGGTTGAGGTAGTCACTGAATTAGTGCCTGGGCTGGCAGGAATAATTAACTGGGCACGGTAATTATGCTGAGAGACTCAGCACCAAGACTTCGTCAGACACCAGATGGCTGTGGCCAAGACAGAGTCAGAAACACAGACACTGTGTGCCTTGCCAGCACAAGTGCCAGCGAGGAGAAAAATACTAACAGATATCCTCAGCAGGTAACAGCCTGATGGGGGAACATCCTATAGAACCAGAATGTGGAAACCTCCCTCGTGGATCCCCCCCAATGGGGAAACTCCTAAAAAGTTCTGTGTCAGGAATGAGAGATGGACAGGATTTCTGGTTTTTTCGGTCTTCGGTTTTTTGTTTATTTTTCTCTTATCAGAAGTTCAGCATGCTGTCTACATCTCAGACTCAGCGTACAAAGAGAAGGCACCAAAAGTCACAAGACACACAGATTCAAGGTCTTTTAAAGCTATTTTGTCCAATTAACTCTCAGACTGTACTTTATTTCTACCAATAACTATTTGTCTGTCCGTGCAACATCCGCATTGCAGTTCTTTCTAACCAATCACTCTGTGCCACCAACACTGCAGAAAATGGAGCAGATGAAGAACAAGAAGATCAGACAACACCCAAAATCCTCCATCTTGTCTCCTATCTACCTCCATAGTAAAATCCCAAAACTCTAAGTTTTTCATCCTGTGATAAACTCTACTACTGTCTATTTCACACACAGTAGATTCCAATTGTCTTGGAAGCTTTCTCCATGGATGAAGGTTAAAAGCAGTGTTCCCCTGGGGGTCAGGACTTCTCAGGACAGGAAGAGAAATATTCCCTGTGCCCTGGGTTCCAACACCAGGAGAAGGAGGTTTGGGCAGGAATCTCCATGAGAAGCACACACATGAGCAAAGAATGCTTCACCCTCTTGTGCATCCATCACCCACAGAGCAGGGGTGTGAAAATGTGTATTTTATGATTGGCTTTTTGCAAATATTAGGATGAACATTATATGTATATATTAGAAAGTTATGCTGTACTAATTTTCTCAAATATAGTTTTAGGTTATAACGTAATGTTAAAATAGAAACAATGTATGTGGGATTTTTTTTTAAAGAAAGGAATGAGGTACTCGCACCAGATAGCAGACACAGGACACCTAATTCTTTCAGAGAAAGAGGATTTATTGCTCTCTTATCAGAAGAAACTAACTTCTTCCCACCTCGTTCAGTGTTAGGATTAAGAGGAAGAAGCTGGTGCTGCCCAGACAGAATCCTTTGTTTGAATGGAATTTATGCATCATGTATGAGATGTATGAATATGCAAGAGACTATTTTTTTTAAGGGTTAATCCTCTGTTAACCGGGGTCCTTTTCAGGCTTATTTTGCCCAGAAAAGGTACCCGGCTCGTTCGTAATTCTTTGTTCTTTTTGTCTTGTATTGTCCTAATCTCAATTGTTCAAATTTTTATTATCCTAATTATATTGCTATTTTTATAACCATTTTATTACTATTAAACTTTTAAAATTTTAAAACCAAGTGATTGGGGTTTTTGGGATCTGACAGCAGATATCAGCTGTCAAAAATAGGTTAGAAATGGTTGTAAAATAGCTGACAATTGTTCAGCATGTACTGCTAAAAAGTTTTATCTTTACTTATATTTACAATATAATTACTTATATTTTATATAAGTAATTATATTGTAAAAGGGCAGTTATAAGAAGTACGGTACTCCATGTACTGTATTACACCTCAGTAAAGTGCATCCTCCCCAGGCAAAACGAGCCAGCCTGGACAGAACTGCAAGGGCCAATCAAGTGCCTTAAACCTTCATGCAAATGAAGGATCCCAACAGAAACCAATCCAAAGGAACAAAAAACAGTATAAAAAGGGGGCATCCGACCCAGGGAATCTGAGCCGCTCCACCTGGAGCATCGGGAATGTCGCTTCTCAAGAAGAAGATCCAGCGCCGGCGCTGCAGCATCCTCGACCGGAACGCTCCTGCTCGACCCGTGGGCCCCCTAAGCTTTAGGTCTTATAATAAATGCTGAAATCACTTTAGGACCGGGAGTGTGTTCCCGGTTTTAACATCAGCTTTTCACTCTGGCCAGGCAACTCCCCTCGAGGAGCTGAGGAGTGTGGGGTCTTGTGTCCCGGATTGGGGTGACCCCGAAAGATGGAAAAGTCTCTCCTCCAACCCGTGCCTTCAAAGAAAGACTCAGTAGTCCTCTGTTGTCCGGTCTCAAGGTAGTTTATTGTTGTCTATCTAAAAGATTCTTCTCCTGAACTGCTGTGACCCGTTCAGCAGGTCAGACAAAGGCACACTGCCCTCCCAGGGGGCTGGTGCCATCTTTTATATCATACATTACGTGTTACATGTTTATACTTTTCCCCCAATGCCTATCATCTATATTGAATGGTGACTTTCTACTCTAAACCAATCTGTGAGTGCCAGCATCACCAAAGACATGGAGGTTAGGAAGGAGAAAGAAGGAGGACAGGGCACACCCAAATCCCTCCATCTTAGAACCCCTGACCCCCATGTACAAAACTTGGACCCCTGCGTACAAGGCTTAAAACCCCCCTGTACAGCACTCAAAAATCCTTTCTTTCACTTCATGACTACTTCTACTACAATACCTAAACTTTTGTGTGTGGCTTGTAATTCTTCATACAGAGTTGGTAATTTGCTCCATGGGCTAAGATCAAAACCCCACGTGTGTCTTTGGCTGCTGCCAGGGTCTCAGAGCCCCCTGCCAGCGGCTCTGGCCATCCAGGGCACCCAGAGGGATGTCCTGGGTTCCCACAGAGGAGGGCCACCCCCCGAAGGGCTCCTGCTGCACACAGACTGCCGGCAATGGGATGTGACATCCCGCAGCCGCTGCCCGGGGACGACCGCCGGGCTGGAACAAAAGCCAGCTGCGCAGCGCTGCGACACCCATCCAAAGTCACCAAAATGAAAACGAATCGCTCCTCTTCATTCAAACCGCGCTGCTGATGGCAGCCGCGAGTGATGAGCGAGGGGCAACGCAGGCGAGCGAGCCGCTGCTGGCCCTTCTCGATGTGCTGGGAGCTGCTGAAAGCAAAGCCCCCCCTGCCCGGCCGGGCACAGCCCCCAGCACAGGGCAGCGCTTCACATGGCCCTGGTGCCGCCGCTGGTTACCGCCGGCTGCCGGGAGGAACAATGCCTGCAGCGGGACGCCTTTATTTACTTAACACACCACCTGGCATTTCAACTTTCACTGAGTACTTTGTGTTCAGAGCCCTTAATGAAATAACTTTTGTTTTCTATTCCAGCAAAGAGGCTGGCTGCTCAGGCGGGCATTTAACAGCGCTTTCCACATTAACCTCTATTGTCCTATCCAGGCTTTCTTCTGTTTTGAGCCAAGCTGAGCTAAATGGTCCCCTGCCATTACAGAAAGCTGAAGGAACCCGTGGGTTTCGGGCTGTAAATCCCCCCGGCTAGCTTGGGATCTAAGCCCGCACGGATCCTACATGGACGAAGCAAAGGACGAGAAGCGCTCTTTCTCCACGTGGTTCTGATGTCCTGTTTATTAGCTGGAAGGGCACATCTGCATCGTAGGGCTTCCAGGTGAATAAAGAGGAAGAGCTCCAAACCCAAGGGACATTTATACCCGCGGAATGGGAGGCGGGGACAGAAGGCCGCAGCCAAGGGGACACAGTGAGGAGGGGCGAAGGGAGGGGCTACAGGCGACAGGTCACCTTCGCGACAAACCATCTGAGGGAAAGGGGGAAACATTCATGTAACATAACCCCAGTGCAGCATCCAAATAACTATCTAGTGCATCACAACAGAAAGCTGCAAGTTGCCCGTCGTTGGAGACACTTTGGTGGCCAGCACTGTCTGTCCCTCCATCACCCTGCCCTCTGCCAGAGGCTGCTAGAACTGCTTTCTGCCTCTCTCCCTGGCCACCATCATCACTGCTCACGTTCTTCTGCTTCTTTGCTTCGTGCAAAGTTCTTCATGGACAGACGGGGAAAGAGAACCCTGCCCTTGAGGGTTTGCATTTTGAGAGGCAAAGGAAAAGAGGAGGAAATTGAGGGGGAAAAGGTGGGAGGAGGAATGCTGCATGCACAGTATATAAAGATAAGTTTGGAAGCAATTGCTCTGATGCTTAATTTCACATTTGGGGATTTCATATTTAATCACTGCAATAAACGTCAGCTATTTGAAAGCAGCTGCTTGAGGGCTTGCAGAATGAGGTAGGTTGTTGCTTCACCTATGATTTATGACATGTTCATCCATGTTCATCCAAATTTAAAAAAAAAATAAGGTAATTGAGGCAAAGATTTGCTTGCAATAAAGCGGTGCCTTAACCACGTATCTGATTTCTGTAACACACACTAAAGCAGAGGAATACCCTGTGGAGTAAAAAAAAAGCTCCAAACATTTTACAAATATGCCATTAGATGTGCAAGTTGACGAAAAGAACAGTCTAAATCAGAGTCTGCAGAACCCCACTGAAATCCCTGTGGGGGATTTCATCTGCACACTACATCCACTTGCTGTGTAACAGCAAGAGACAGAATATTAATGCACATAAAGACCAGTAGGGCATCTATTTGCAGGGCAGGCATGACAGCTCCAGGGCTGGTGCCAGGGGAATGTGCACTGTGCTGTGCATGCAGCTAAAGGCTGTGATCATACTGTGATGCTTCCCGAGGCTGGGAATAGCAGGATATAAGGCTATCAGGGCAGAGACTTCAGGACTCAGGCCCCGGGACCTGTTCTCTATTTAATTCATTGGTTTATGTTAGCCTCAGGTTCATTCTTGCAATGAATAGGATAGCTCCAGAGGTGCCAGTAATAGCACCAGAGCTACAGCTGGAATGCCAGTCTCGCAGCACAGTTTAATTTTGTTTATTTTCTGCAATGTTTACAAGGGCACTGAGCTGCGAGTAATTAAATATTTGCAAAGTACTCCAGATCCTCAGGAAAGCTGTAGCTAAAGAAAGAAGACATAATTTGACATTTCTTTGCTTCTGATACTAATTTTTCAAAACCTTCTTTTCTTCTTTCATTAAAAGGAAAGAAAAATCTCTCCTTCTAGCTCTTTTCAAAATTCAGCAAGAGTCCAAGCACTGCTCCAGCCGGTGGCATTTACCTCTTCCCACTGTGTCTGAGTCAGACCTGTGCCTCATCATAATTCCTCTCTTGCTAACCTGGGAATTAATCTTTTTGTGCACATATGGCACGGCAGAGACAACTCAGTGCTCTCTAGCACACCTACCAAAGCCTTCTGAAGAAATAACTAATGACTTCATGGCTCTTGTTTGATTGAAAATAAATTGCTGTGGGACTGCTCCTGCTCCTCATGCCACTTGCTAGTATAATTTCCATTGCCTTAGTTGGTACTGGATGGTGCTTTTAGCAGAACATTAGTGCAGTAAATGGCTGCTTTCTCTAGACACCAGCTGGCACAGAACTTCCCCTCCCCTTCTCTTGAAATGATCCATGCAGCACCAGCTTTCTTCTGCCTTTCACAGTTAGATCTCAAGGTGATGTGGATGACAAAGAACCTCAGGTCTCCCTCCTTCTGGTTAGTTCTAAACCAGACTGGTTTCCAGTGCAGAACAAAAACTCCTCCTGGCACAGGTAGGCAGCAGTGGGAACGGGGCCAGGGGCAAAGCAGAATCACTTTGTACAGTGGCATTGCTGGTTTTTACCCCTGGAAGTGTACAGGAAACCATTGCCCAAGTTCTGCTGTGGGACAGAGTTGTCCATCTAGGATCTGGTTGAGGGCACAAGGGAGGAAAAAGGAGAGAAGACAGCTGCATAGCCAAGCACCAAACCCACAACTACATCAACCCTGGACTGGGATGTACTTATCGACCTCTGGCAAGTCCACATTGCCCATACATGAAGAATCAGTTACCATCTTATTTTCTTTTCCCAGCACAGAAGCTGGGTAAGATTAAAATCAAATTAAGCCCTGTCCTCTTGCTGTGACTCTCCACACTCTTACCAATAAAGTACTGTTATGATACCCAGCCATGAAATGAGGCTGAGGAGCAGCAATATCACATCTGTACATTTAAACTTCAGGATGGAGCCAGGAAGGACTCCAAGAAGCTGTCCAAGGGTTACCAGAAGATACATCTACAGAGTTTTAGATGCTGGTGTTGCCACAGCTGTGAAGCCAAACAGGCTTAGCGAGCATGCTACCTGCCCAAGAGAGCCATGAACACTTTGGCCCATCCTACTTAAGGAGTTCAGCTAGAAATTAATCCCTACTTTGTTAACATAAGCCTAAAGGGAATTTCAAACTCATACCTGGATAAATATCAGTTACATGGAATGAATGACAACTCAGCTTCAATGATCCTATCAAGTTAAACTCCATCATTTTCTTCTTCTTACCTGCCCATGAATAAAAGTCAAACTCATGGGAGGGGATATTTCAGAGATATCCATTGCATTGGATCAACCAACACCTGGTGTGATTTCGTATCTCTTTTGCCAAGTGTTTCTATTGCCCTCAACATTTCTGATCTTTCTGCACCAACTACAGGGCATAGGTTGGCCTGTGCCTTCCCAGCCATGTAGGCTTTCTTCACTCCTGATCTGCTTCCTCCTTCTTCAGACCAACAATCTCCTCTCCCCTCCATGTTTCCTGCTAAAATGTCATATCTGACTCTCCATTTCAGGACCAGTACAGACTGATGCTACGAGAATAAGTTAGAGGAATTCCTCACACACTTATTTTTTTCTTTCAATTTCACATTCAACTTGCAGACTGATTTAGACCTATCTCCTCTACTTGCCAAGTCAAAAGAGTGCCTGCAAGACCAGCCCCCAAAAGCATGCACAGGGTGGCTTTCTTTGCTTGGCTGCCCAACAGGTTACAGCTGATTCCTCCTCTCAACACCCAGCCCTGTGGTGCTGCAAACCTCTGGCAGAAAAGAGCCTGAGAGCCCTTTGGCAGAGCAAGTTTTTCCAAGAGCTAGTCAGGCAGTTTGCATCTCAAGGAAATCCTTCCCCTCCCCTGTCATCCAACCCCAGCTTCACCCCACAGCCCATCCCAGGTCACTATTACAGTGTGCCTCCAGCACATGATAAAGTCACTTTCCTGGCTTCTTCTACTCCCCAGAGCTGTCATCTGCTATAAAGCAAATGAAAACATGGGAGCCAAAAGGACTCGGCATGTTGAGAATGAATGCCTCAAGAGCAGGCTTGTTGGAGCACAGGAGACACCTCCATGCCAGGGATTCCCCTGGCTCAGTGGGAAATGTGAAGCGTTTCAGCAGATCCACCCCTGCCCTTTCATTCTGCTCCTCTCCATCACTCCAGTTCTCATCTTTTGCAGGTGTCTCCAGAGACTTTGATCCCATTCCTGCACATCAGCATCAGCTGTGGACAGGCAGTTCACACTGACACACCAAGCCAGCCTCATTTCCCACTCAAGTTAATACTCCAAAGTGGGGTGGGGATTTCACAGCATCACTTCAATCCCTGGACTCAGGAAGGCTGAGCCATGCCCACTCACAGACAGCCAGGTGCAAACCCAGAGGACTGGCCCACTGGAAACTGCAGAAGCCAGGCAAAAAAATCCCAAAAGATGGCCAGACTGTTTGGTGTTTCCTTTGCATCAGGATAAAACTTGGTGCATCTCCAAGCAGGTACATTTGCTGAGGCTCCTCCTTGAAGTTTGCTGCCTCTCTGACTAGGGACAACACAGTATCCAAAATCTTGGGCAGGAGAGATGCAGACCAAGTCTGCAATATGAATGTTAATCTTCTAAAAGGGGAGCAATTGCAGGAGCAGTTCTGACCCGCTAGAGAAAAGAAGCATGGACAGACAGCTCTTAAGAAGTATCTGCTCCCAATGTTTCCCACCCAAGATGGATCAGTAAGAAAGCCACGCTGATGACCCACAAAGCTCTGCATTAGAGGGCAGCCTGTGGGCAGAGGTCTGACTGCCTGCCCTGTTGTCTTCTGTAGCTCTGCATGCACAGAAGACTTGTAAGCTCTTCTAGTTAAGGCTTTAATCCTGTGAGAAACTGTGTACACAGCAGAGGGGCTTCAGAGGAGGCTGTGAGGAAGGGACCTGAGGGCAGGAGCAGATCTCCTGGGGAAGGGATGACTCCACAAGCCAGGACCAGATGGAGCAGTTGGTGAGGCTGCTGCGACAGCCCCGGCAGAGCCTCTCCAATGCTGCCCTTCAGCTTGGAGCAGATAATTCCTACAAGCGCCACCCTGCCCACTGAGACAGCTGGAAACAGGCAGGGGTCAGGGCTTCAAAACTGGAAGAAAGTCCATTCGACCTGAACCCTTGTGAAGAGCAGAAGGTCTCTTCACGGGACACGTGTGGTCCCGGCAAGGCCAGCGGATGCTTCCCTGCCAGCCTGCCCCAGCCCTGAGCAGGCTCAAGCAGGGGGCTGGTTATGCAAGTACTGACTCAGATGTCAGGGAGCAAAGCCAACACTGCAAAGGCCACGGGGAACAACTGTCAGATGGGAAAAGATTTCAGTCACTGCTGACTGAAGCTGGATTTAACCTAGCAGGGAAAGGCTTTTTAGCTTCTTGTTTCATCACCAACCTGCTGCGCCCGTCACTTCCCTCCCAAGCTGCACTGTTTTGACCTCATTCCTGAAAATAAATGATGAGTTGTTTTCTCTTTGTAACAAGTAACTATTGCAGTGGAAAACTGGTTGCTTTCAGTATTTAAAGCGTGGAAGTGCTGCAGCCTGTTCCTCAGAGCACTGGCAGCTCTGGGACAAGTGCATTGCTATCTCAGTGTCTGCATACCCTGAGTTACCCAGTGCTCCTGCTCAGGGAGCCATTTAGATTAAATCTGCCTCCACAAACACTGTGACAAGTTCTCAGGCAAGCAGTAAACCTCTATATATTACCCCAGTTTGCAGAACACTGGTGAAAATGTATGTGATGCTGGGAGTTTGCTGCTGCTGCTCCACACAAATTAATCAGTCAGGTGGTAAAAGACCAGCTGGCTTTAAAGAGCCACCCAGATGAGGGTTAGTGGCTGACAGCAGATGATCTGAGTAGGTCTTGTAAAAGCTAGTTAGAAAAGGGGACTGGTTTCTAGTCCTTCCAGGCCAGACTCAGAGGACGTAAGATTAGGAGACTCTACTTGCCGAGAAAACCACATCCTTTGCTCTCCTGAGCCTGTTTTTTCTGAGGTGTGCTCTCAATACCTCCAGAAAAATAGAAGATACTGCAGAGACAGCATGAAATCCTTAACTCCTATCAATCACGAGCTTCCAGATTGACTGCAAAGAACATCAGGAATTTTTGCAATGTTCTTCTTGCAAGAGAAGACAGGATGGAACAGAATAATGGTCATGGCTCTCCATAACTTTCCTTAAGATTTATCCTAATGGGCTCTTGGAAGAACAAGGGGCTTCAGTAGTTCTTTTGCTCCACTCGATCCATTACACTGTAAAGCTGTGGCCAAGAGACACTTTTTTTTCTCTTAAAAAAAGAAAAAATCCCAACAACTGCATTGATTAAACAGATGTAGCCTGCTGAAGTTTCACCACTGTAACAGCAATTCAGTCACTGCTTTGGAGAGGGCAGCTGGTAGTGACACTTTGTCTTGATACAGGATTGAGTATGAAGCATCCCTGAAGTTCTGCAGAACTTGAACAGAATCCAGCTTGGAACAACTCAGCTGTGTCCGTGGTTGGTACAAGTTGAACAGCAGCCCAGGCCAGCTGAGATCTCTGGACTATCACGTGGCTGGCCACTGGCGTTGCAGAGCTTCTGTCCAAGGTATTCACACTATGTGGAGCCAAGTGTGGGATTTGTGATAGCATTTGACTCAGCCCTGTCCACCTCAGTGATGCCAAAAAAGTGCTCAGCCCTATATCAAACACAGATTGTGTCAAGTTCTGCCACCCCACAGTCCTGGAGTTTGTATGAAAGTAACTTCCCAGCACAAACCTGAAACTCTGCAACCAGCAAACAGTTTTTGGAGAAGGCACTGACTTCCATTCAAGTGCAGTAGCAGCAAGAGTGGCTGTGGGTTTAAACCAAGACAAGGTGGGAGCTGGATGTGCTGGTACTGCTGGTACCAAGAAGGCAGAGGAGGAAACTGGAGATCTCAGGGGCTGGGGGAAGAGTTTCCCCAAAATTGCAATTATTTGTGTTCCTCTGGGCTCTGAGCGCGTTGCTTCATTTCAGTAAACAAAGGCACAGTGAAAATAAAGGGCTCTGATGGTGAATCAAAACTATTTAGTGTGAAGGAAAATAATCAGAGCTGAGCAGGGGGCACAGCTGGCCACGGGAGGAGGTGAGAGCTGCAGAAACAAACGGGTATCAGCCAGAGCCTGCCCCGCACTAAAATGGCCAAGGTAAACAAGGCCCCATCTGTGGGAGGCCCTCAGCAATATGCAAAAGGAAAAGGATCCCCAAAGGACATAATTATGTAACTGTGTTATTGCTGAGACACAACAGCACCCATCAGTGACCTTGTTCCCTAAGCCCTGTGTCCCACTAGTGGTGACAGGGCTCCCAGACACTGCACACCTTCCTGCTATGGCAGAGTGCAATAAATAGGTAGAAATAAATCCATGCAGGAACAGCAGCACACATTAACTGTATTTTGTTTCATTCCTTTGGTTGTTACCTGAAATCAATCAAAATCCAAATGAAAATATCCCAAACCTTGCCCTTAAAAACACATGCATCCCAAATTCCTTCTTTTCCATTTTTCTCTTGTTGGTGTCCAGAGCTGGAGCTTTAATGACGTTTTGCTCTGGCTCTGTTTTCAACACCCCTGATGATAAGTACATGCCAGCAGCTGCTGAAGCAACAGTTGCTGCAGATCCAGTGTCAGAGTGTGACAGACATGTGGATGGATGGCTGCTGTAGATGGGAGACACACAGCCGGGGACCCTGTGATTCCCAGCCACGTGCCACAATGTGATCAAGGAAAACTGGCTCAGTCCTTTCCCTTGACTGCCTTCCTCTCCTCCTCCCCCGTGCTGGTTTCCTCTCTCACACTTGGAGCCCTTTGGTTTGGCTGACACGGGGGATTTATCTCAATTAAATTAAGAAAGGAGAAATGTGCGCTGAACACAGGGAAACTGTCTGCCACCAATATATACGAAGTGAAGGTTGCAGGAAACACCTCAATACTCACAGTCATCCACAGCCACTTCATCCTTCCTTTACTCAGCTCTGGGCTCTCCCAGCAGCCTAAAACCTTTCAGGCAGGTCTAAAACCTTTAGCCAAGGACTAAAGCACCAGGGAAACAGGGTTCAGATTCAGGACTAAGGCTGGAAATAATCATGCAATTGCATGGGCAGAAGATTTGTGGTTTTGATGACATCACTAGCAGAGATGGGATCTTACTGGGAGCCAGGTCTGTCCTTGTGGGATTTCATTCCCTCATGGAGGTTACAGAGATGATTCCTGAAAATGCAGACGTTGCTATGTCCTTCTGTATTCCTGTGGGGATTACCAGACTCTGTTAACAAATCCCTTCCTTCCCTCCTGCATCCTGGTGCTCAGGGTGCTCTTGCTCCTGTGGTTTGCTGAGGAAGAGGAAGCAGGAGCACAATGTGCTCACACCATCACTCTCCCTGGTGACAGCATCCACCGGTGAGGTGGCCCTGCCAAAGGAGGGGAAGGTCAGATGGCTCAAAGCACAGAGCCAGATTACTGCAAACCCCAGGAGAACTGGCATCAAATACAAACACGTCCACTCAGCTCTGCAACACTGTCACAGATCTGCTACACCATCACAAATACTGAGCACTTTGCAGAGAACAAATAACCAGCTAGCCCTCACAACAAGCTCTCCCACAGCAGATTATTAATCACTGTATAGATCCCTTACAGGCTGCAGTTCTCTTCTCTCTGGAGAATTGTATTTGCCAATACAACTGCCCTAAACACGTGGCAATTCATGTTTTGTCTCTTAAAAGTGATAATACATTTGCTTAGAACCACAGGCATTTTTAAAGACCAAAGCCAACATTTGGTGGTAGAGACTTTGCTAGAACATGCAGTCATGATTCAGCAGGGAGAACTTCTTCCTAGGAAAGTTTTCAGGCTGCAGAACTACTTAAAGTGTCAGTTTAATGCACTGAGGTTGTTTATACCTGTAGCACAACACATATCAATTGATCAAACTGCAACTTCAAAGGGGTCTCAGGTGCTTGGAAGCAGCAGTATGGTTAATTAATCATGTGAAACAAAACCCAACAAAGGCAAGACATCAGCAGTAGAATACACTGGGCTCTGCAGAAATTCACTTGCATTACACTTAACCAGAGCAGCATCTCTCACTCCCCTGAGAACAGAGCTGCAATTTATCCCTTGAGCTACATGCTTTTGGAGCCAGACCCATTGTACCATTTACATCAAATATGTAGAGCATTATCCACAAGGAGATGTAGACCAAAATAACAACCTACACATCTCGGTTTACAAACCCAGTATTTATACACTCCCCAGGGTTCAAAGTTGCTCGTTGAACGGGGGACAGAAGCACAAACCAGTGCATTCCCTTCCTTCCTGAGAGGCCCAGCACATCCCTGTTCCTCGGCAGAGACATGCATTAATTCATGACTTTTCCTGGGCAGCCGGGGCTGGCGGCGTTCCCACCGCGCGAGCTGGAATGCGGAGCTGCCCGTTCCTGGCAGGCTGCTGGGGTCAGCCCCTGCCATTGACTCGGCTGCCCCTGCTCGCTCCTGGGCTGCTGATCTGATCCCTCCAACTCCGTGGAGATGACTCCTGCTCAAATATTTGGCTTCGTGAGAGGCCAGCTTGCAGATAACGCGCAAAACGGAACGTGCCACAGGAATTCCTGGGAAAAGCACATGCTTATCATGGTGGTAACACATGGGATGACTCTGGTTTGAAATGTGGCTAATGGTGGCTAATCATGAATGTGTTTATTTGGTTTTTCCTGAAGACAAGCTGTCTTGCCTTAGGGGTCTTTCAGATCTCATCTGCTTTCCATCCTCTATATATTTCATCCCACTTGGATGAAATCCCTCATTTGACCTTGCTTCAAGGGGCACCTGGGCTTCCCAGTTGTCCCCACCAGTGCAAGGCTGCAAGGCACAGGTCTGTGCTGCAGACACAGTCGAGTGAATTTCATTGAAATGCCACGAAACCTTCTTTCTTACATACCCATTTCAATAACATATGCTATTTTCCCTTCCCTGTGCTCCAGTCCTCCTCCGTGTGCTCCAGTCCTAGGGGATCTTCATGCCTTGTCTCCAATATGGACTTTACCCTTTCTGTCTGAGGATGCCAGGTCCACCCTCACTCCTGTGAACAGGCCTAAAAACCTCCTCAGCCATTCTGCTAAAGTTGAGGGTGGGTTTTTCTGCCATTTCCAAACTGAATTGCTGACCTTGTCAAACAGTTCCTAAAAAAAATTCCCTCTGGGATGCACAGGGGGTCATTTATACCTTAATAAATCAATGTACTTAATCTGACTGTCACTTCTGAGAGCTGTGGCTTCTGCTGGCCATAACACCAAGGCATGGCCAAGCTGAACGTGCTCCCAAACACCTTGTTTTGCTCAGGGTGTTTCAGATCCCCTGGCACAAATGCTGGATCTCACACTCTGAGTTAGGTACAGCAACAAACCATTCCCCTCTTGACTGTAAATATAACCCAGCATTTCAATAGCTGTGTTGTTCTAAGTGGACCTGATATGGCCACAGCAGAGCTACCAAAACACTGCATTAGACGTAGATGTCTCACAAGCCATTTTTAACTCATTCATTGATTGGCATCACAGGCAGCTCAGCCACCTTTGCTTGAGCATTGCACAACCCAGACCAAGAGCCAAAAGTTTCCAAGAACTGTGCCTAAAGCTGTGCATGTGGAGCCTGGGTAATGAGCTCTGATGATGCAGCCAGCTTCTGGTTTAGCTGCCTGTTTTTCCATGGACATGTCCCAGGATTAAACAAACAATATCCTATACAGCCATTTTAATGCATATGGTCCTACTGTATTCATCACTAAGACTGGTTTCCAATGCCTCAAAAATTCACCAGCTCAACCCTGAAAGTGCCATGGTATTTAAACCTATAAATGTCAGGATTCCTATGGTTTTTCTTTTGAAACATTAAGTCTTTCCAATATTTTTCTCCACTCTGTGAGGCTATAAATTCCAAGGAGACAAAAAAAAAAAAAACAAACCAAAAAAAACCAACAACAAACAACCCAGCTTTTATTTTTGTTTCATTTTTTTAAAGAAAGAAAATTAAAGCTTTTGTCAAGTAATGTGATTCCAGAAGCAAGGGACATTAGAGACTACAGATTCAATAAGCTGCAATAAATTTGGACTGGTAATTCTACTTCATAAATTACTTTTGATTTCTTTCCTCATTTATATACACAGATGAGAAATGAATATCTCAACTTACTCCTGATTTGTATCCATTCATGAAGCAAGAATCAGACTTCCATTGTACATAATACAATAATCAACCCAGCAATTATTCATGAGTTATGATCATAAAAAATCGTAAATCTTCAACTGAAATAAGGGTATAGGATATGAAAACAAGGGAAATTAAAGAGCACTCCAGCTCCACAATCTTATTTTCCTCTGATTCTGCTCCCCTTTCTGTGAATCCTGGGGACATTTCCTACCTACCACACAGCAATGATTTATGACTTGCTCTATCATGCTATGAATATCTAAGATACCTCTTAAACTTTATACAGAAAATATTGGCAAAATGTAAAATAGAATACTACACCATCTTAGCAACACTGAAATGTGTGCTCCACATCTACAAAACTGATGGAACAAGCCACAGTGAGCTGATTTGTTTAATTATTGTTGTTATTTAGTGATGCTGTATTTTGGAAGAGAGGAAATGGTTTGTGATTGATTCCATCTCTCATTTCACTCTCAAGCAAAAGTCTTGATCTAAATCCCAATAAAAATCAATAGACAGACTTCCAGTGAACATTACCTGGACTCCAAGAGAGTTAACAATCTACTCTACATATCTGCTTATGTGCTTCCTGCCTCAGAGTAACTCCTGGAGCCAGCTGTTCATATCTGACTTGCACAGTCTCTGCCACTTTTATTCCCCACTATTTTAAAATTCAAAACAACTTAAACTGTTCTAGGTTGGGTTGTTGGGTTTTTTTGCCTCTATTTAAGTATAGCTGGTCTGCCATGCATGCATTAGTTTCTATAGAAATGTGTTATAACTGCAGGCATGGCCAGGGACTGTGTTTTGATTTGGCTGTGACATTTGATTTGCTACCAGATTTACAGGTTACCAACTTCCAGCTGCCAGGACCTGTAACTGTACACATGTAAATCAGCAAAGTAAAAACCAATAAAATCACAACTCAGGTTTTTAGAACAAACATTCCATGTAAATATCCAGGCTGGACATCTTTCAGATTTCCTATGTGTAAAACTACACTAGAGAATTTGGGGGACTTTAGTGCAAAGCCATGTCTAAGAAAATAGAAGAAAAGCCATTCTTTCTGATGTCCCATAAGGTGTGGTAAATAAACTGAAATAGAAAGACCTATGACATTAAAAAAAATTGATTCCCTCACTAGTGGAAATAGAAGCATTTATAGACCAATAATGTGGAGGATGAGAAAACACAAATACCATCCCACCAGCCAGCATGAAGGGCATTGTGTGTGTCAGTGGAAGGACTGTGGAACCCAGATGCATCAGAAATCCCCAAGAGGCATCTCACTGTAGCATTCACATTATCTGAAAAAATCCCTTTGCCCAGGATTCATTCACATTCTCTGAAAAAATCCCTTCATCCAGGATTTTTCTCCTGGGAAGCTGAGAAGCCTCAGAGAAAAGGAAAACCATTCTTATCTCATTTGCTTCTCCTGTGTTGTGCTCACATGTGGGATATGTTTGGAGATTGTTTACCCACAGGTGATTGTTTCATTGGATTCTGCTGTGAGTTGTTTTGACTCTTTGGCCAGTCAGGACCAAGCTGTGTCAGGACTCTGGAGAGAGTCACGAGTTTTCATTATTATCTTTTCAGCATTCTGTAAGAATCCTTCTGTATTCTTTAGTATAGTTTATTATACTATTCTTTAATATAATATAGTATCATAAAGTTATAAATTAGCCTTCTGAGAACATGGAGTCAGATGCATCATTCCTGCCCCAACCAGGGCATTTCCCAGTGAACACAATATCCCACAAACAGTGGGAATACTTTAAAATTAGTGCAGTATTTGTCTAATTGATTGCCACTACATAAAATGGCACTTCTCTAAATCCTGAGCACCAAATGCACAACAGAACAGGGCAGCAAAGGTGCATCTCTCATTTCACAGCTGTGCTGAGATGCCTTTCCATGACTCCTTTACATTCAATTTTACATTCTTAGACAACTCCCAAACTTGTCCCAATACCATTTAATTAATTGAAATCACTCCTGCAGCTTGAGACTGAACACTGAATGTTGTAATCCCTCTTGTTTCAATCAAGATTCTTTCAAATGTGGGCAAACATGCTGCCTGGTAGGTGTGCCTCTCTAAACATGTCAAAGAATAATCTGCCTGCATGCCCGATTGCCAAGCCACGTGGCTTGGCAGCCTTGCTGCAGTGGGATAAATATTACACCGCTCAATACAGAGACACCTGGGCTTGGGGCATGCCTGGGTGACACACCCCGAGGTTAAACCTCCTGGTTTTACATTCCTTCCTCTATACTGAGAATTTAGCACATACTTTCTTGCCACGGCCAAACCTGCCAGACACAGAGGTGAAAGGTCTCCATAAAACCAGACAAATGTAGTTTGGGAAGGGCAGGACATGGAGAGGCTCTGCCACAGACATCTCTGGCCTCTGCTGCAGCAAGGATGGGGCAGAGATGGGCCAAACCAGCCACAGCATGGCTGAGGACAGAGGGATGAGTTCAAAACTTCTCCTTCCCCAGCAAAGTCTTTGTGTTCATATTCTCAGCATAGAGAGCAGCTTTGCCTTGGCAAGTCATATTTTCCCCTCCACCAACTTTATGGCTGCACTGTATCCAAGCTGATGAAGTGATTAGCTGATGAAGTGCTAAGGATGCTCTCACAAAGGGGCAGAGGCAACCACAGCCATCAAACCACTTGCCACAGCCCTGGATCCTCTCTGCTGCTCCACAGCCCACAGAGGAGATTCTCCCCTTTGCTCCCTCCAGATAGCCTGGCTACAGCCTGGTTTACAAGTGATGGGGGTCTGGATGGAGGCTGATAATGTATTCTTAGATCTAAGTGGCTGCCAAAAAAACCCTCATGGAAATCAAGCAAAGCTGCCTGTGAGAACAGTTGAAGACAAGCAAGTGTTTGTCAGACAGCTACAGATAACTGCCAGGCTCCAATCCTTAGAACAGTACCAGGAATTTAGTCATAGAAAATCCTGAAACCCAGCCTGCCTGACTGCCAAACCCTGTGTTTTTAACAAGGGTTGAAAAACAGTCTAAAGTAACTCTGCTGGTTCTGCAGAAGGAACAGTTTGATGCTTTTTAAACCAGAAGTAAATTTCACCTCCTGTTACATCTTCTAAGAAGAAAAAATTGTAACAGCAATCCCAGGTAAATATGATCCTAGGGTGAGAAACAGCCATACATTTCTGCCCTGAAGCCCCTCTGCTGCTTGCACCTTCAACTCATCCACGCCCATGCCTATGTTTCAATATTATCACCTAGAAAAAGCTGAATTCCATAATGTTAGTGGGGCAGATGCTCCCTGTCCTGCCTGTATGGCAAGGTTTATGTAAAATAAAATAGAAATCCTTAGGGCTGGGAGAAGCAGTTATTGCTATGAATAGTCCCTCCATGAGTTACTCACATAAGGAAGCTTTTAGAGTGTTGAAAAGCTAAACCCAGAAATTGTGCTGTGATTTTTAATGCCATGAAAACCTACATTTACTTACAGCATTAAAAACCATATGAACACAGAACAGCTCACTGAAAAGCACAATGGGCTGTCTCATTAAATGGTCTGTCACCAGTTACTTGTGCACAGCCTCCCTGCTTTAGAATCTTATGCCTTACCATTCCCTGTACACAACTAAAATTCTGTGCCTAATGTGGCATAATATTTGGGTTGAAACCACATGACAACAGGAAAGCCTAGTCACATATATTTTATATATAAAACAAAATCACAGGAGAGTAGAAGATTGTGATCCGTAGCTCATGTATTTCAGGTTCAAGCATCACATGAGCTTGATTCACACTGAGTCTGCTTTTGGAAGAGTCATGCTCAGCATGTGCCCAAGAAGGCAGGACAGGAAACCTACCCAGAGGCCCCACCTGCAAACCTCTTCTATCATGAGATGAAAGGCTGAAATGAAGGAAGCTCTATGTCAGCTAATGAGCACTGACAGGACCAGTTGAGATTTTTATAGGTGGATTAGATTCCAAGAACTCACCCACGTACCTTCAACAGCCCATTAAATCATTAGAATGAAACACAGGGAATTAAAAAGCAAAAAGCCAAACAACTTTCTCAGTTTCTGCTCCTTTCTTTCCAGTTCTGGGAGTTTGACACTTCCACCTCCTTTTCAGAAATCTCACAGAAACCTGTTTTCTGGGGAAGAAAACCTGTTCCTGGCTGTTCTGCTGTTTGGTGACACATGGCATTACTACTTTTGCTACCAACACCTCCTTCCCAGAAGCATCAGCATGCCTTTGACTTTTAGACTCTTGGCTCTCTTCTCCCTCACTAACAAAATAAAGTCCATGAGCTCTGGCACAGCTGCCTCTCCCTACAGAAATACCCACAGCAGAGGACACTGCAATTACAGACTCCTTCCCAGAACTGCAGGATGAGTCAAATCTTACTGGGGATGCAGCAAAGGGACAGCCAATACCAGCTTCTTCTCCAAAAACCTCACAAAGCATCAACCATCATCTCCTATTTGCCTCAGATCAATGACCCTTCAAATCTCCATGCTATATTAATGTGCCTCAGATGCTGATAGTTCAGCTAAATTAAATTGGGGAAGATTGGTGATGGTGGTGAATGCAGTGAGATTGTTGCCAAATGAGGCTCTCCCTCTACATTCAGCACTCTCATGAAATGCAGCCTCACAATAGGGAGCTCACTCTCCATGTTTTTCACCAGCTGGGTAAACAGAGAGCTTAAGGCAAGAACTCTAAACTTGATCTGACACCCAAATCCATAGAAATTATTTAAATAATTGCCCAAGAGCCTTAGCTAAGGCAAAAGGCACTCACTGGATTCAGAGATTCCACTGTGCTACTGAAGCCTGTTCTGGCACTGTGCCACAGGGGTTTAGGAAATGAGCTGCAAGCACCTGAAAGAGAAAATTTTTATTTGATTGATCCAAAATCACTCAGCAAGTTCTGATCAACAAAATCTAAACCTTTCATTTAGCCTCTCTCTTTTCTAAGCAGTACATGCATCAACACCCCAATCTGAAATGGTAATCCCAGCCATCTGAAACTCAGCAGAATCCTTTCTTGAGCATCCTTTTAAACTTCACAATCCAAAAAATATCTGAGCAAACAACACGCTGACTGCAATAAAGAGCGTGTCTGCACCACAACCAAGAGATGTGAATATGCAACCATGCACTCACCAGAGCTGCCAACACCTCAAGGTATTTATGCAGAGTTTCCTGCCAAAGGATTACCTGATTTAACTAAATTAAAACCCACTCAGTACACCTGCAAGGTGGCTGTATATCATCACAGCACGTCAGAGGCAGACACACTCACACAGGCCTTCAGATTTCCTCCAAGAGAGCCAAAAAAACACATTAAAATATGCTGGTTTCCTCTCTGTTTGCTCAGCAATTTCTGTCATAATTGCAAAACTAAGGATTATTCCATGTGTCTCTTTGGTTTTCCCAAACATTGAAATTTAATCTCACATTGAAAGGGACACAGTACCCACAAAAATTTCATTCTGCCTGAGTTTCTCTGCTTGCTCTTTCTCACTAATATCTAAATCACTGTTCAGAAAGAAGTCAGTGTTTGCCCTTCTACCCTCCATAAAACTATTTCTGTTGGAAAAATTAACAAAGATCTCTGTAAATGCACCTGCCCATGGGAAGCTGATGGGAGACCTGAGGATAAGATACTTGGATGAGACAACTGAGATAACTTTAGATGAGACAAAACACTGTCTTTGGATATGAAAATGGAAAACAGGCACTGATGCAACTGAAGGCATCCTGAGCAAACCAGGCCCTGAGCTACCTGCTTTGTAACCCAAGGAGGAGATGGGGTTTGTCTGGTCTACTCTCCAAAGTCTTCTCAAGCAACAAGCAGGAGTGAATGAGTGCTATGATACAAAAGAGCCCAAGAAAAATGGGAGTTCAGGAATGCTAATTTAAATAGAAGCACCTGTTACACACAAACTAGGTGAGCCAGCCAGCAGAAAACATCCCCTTTGTGGGAAGTGGAATTTGAAATGGAAAATTTTAAATTTCAGTTCTGGTTTTGTTACTGAATCCCTCCTGACAGAATTCCTTCATCTTTCTGTGGCTGAGGTTTATCACATTCTGTATAAAACAGGAAATAGCTATTATTACCCCAGACCATGACACATTATTGCAGAGAGCAAACAGATCATAAAGACTCTTTGGAACTGCTACAATAAGACTCCTGAAAAGAAACATTCAGGCAAAATGTATTTTTGGTAGGTAACACTAAAAACATTACATGTACAATTAGTCTTTGTCAAACTCTCCAATTATTGACGCCATCCTGCTACAGTCCCTCACAACATCCCCTCTTACACTGTTTGTGCTCCTTGCCCTCTCCTGTAGGAGCTGCCTGCCACTGCTAGCCAGGATTTACTGTATTTGATTTCTTCCCTGGGAGTGAGAGAAAATGAAATAAAAGGCAGTGAGCAGTGTCAGCAGGCACAGCCCCTCTGCAATTCAGCTGCCCCCTCCCTGCTCCAGCTTGAGCAGCAGCAACACAGTCCCCTCTGAGCAAAGCAGCTCAGCCTTAGAGCATCCCTTAATCAAAGTTAGGACCTCCTGCATGTGAGTAGGAGTCAGCTGGGGTGACACTCAAGCTGCCAGGGCAGTGAACACAACTCTGATTTTCATCTGCTACATTAATCCCTCTTCTTATGACAACACCTTTTCCTGAATGACTTCACCTAAGGGAATTTAAAATTGAGTGGGTCAGATTTCTTTCATCAAGTCTTTTCTCAAGGCTGAAAGGAGCTGTGGGAGACTGGGAGCAGGAGGGGAATTGATCTGCATCCTCATATCACTTTCCTGCAAAATATTACATTTGAATACAACTCAGCTATTCTGTTCTCACATCCTTCCCCATGCCTGAGTAAGCAACACAGAGCTGAGATTTGCTCCTTTTCAAGCGTATAACTACATTTGTCAGCTCACATTTCTGTTTAACCAGAAAGACATGTCAGTCTCTTTGAAGAAGAATATTATTGCAAAGAATATAATCAGCTTCCTGTGTCCTGAAATGTTCCTTTTGCCACTAGACAATGGAAGAAATGCAAGAACTCCTGTGAGTTCCTGTTTCCAATCATTGGTGCACAGTGCCTTAGCTATGAGCTCTTCAGACAGTCTCCTACATTGCAGGCTTAAATTTCCCTTCATATTTCCTGCTCTTCCAGATGCCAGTGGAGCTGGGATGAGTTCTGGCACCTGCCACTAAACCCATCATCAATGTCAGCTGAGTAGGTTCAGCCTGGGATAATGAGCCTGAATTTCAGAACCAATAAATGGAGACAGGCCTGTCCCATTATGCCCTTAGAACTGCAGAAAGGGAGTTTGTTCTGGCTCCTTCTCTCAGGTTGTACCCTTGAGAACTTAAATATCCAGCTCTTCATGGCAGGGGGGTGGTTGTGTTTGGTCATGTATCCCAACAAGGGACACAAGTCTGCCCTGATGCAGGGTGAGCTGACACCTCATCTACCTTTTAGTTATCCAAACCATTAAAACATGCAAAAACTCATTTAGTTGATTAGCAGCTTTTGGCAGAAGAATGTTCTTTATGTATAGAGCAATGTCAAATTCTGCATTTTATAAATATGCATAAATACTTTCCAGGAATGGTTCAAAAGTATAAACATTAAAGAATAATTTGATAAGCAATGTATGCCCTGGGGTGTATGTCAGGACAGGTCTTTAAAATGAAAAAACTCTTCAAGTCTCACCTTCTTCTGTCTCATTTTCTTGCCATGGCAGCAGGGACACTGGGTATGGGAAGGGCTGAGCACAGGGACTGAACAGCAACACACCAGTGGCTCACCCACAGTTTTCTCCTCCTGCACCCAGGAAAGGTGTGGAGTTTCCACCTCCCAAAAACTCACTTCCTCTCAAACCATGACATAGGCATACACAGCTGCTATTGAATTTAGGATCAGACTTTGCTGAACTTGTCCTACTCATCACTTCTAACCTTGGTTTTACCTGCTCAGCACTTCATACCTTCCCTCTGCAACATCAGGCTTGTGCTCACAGTCTCTCCTTATTCCTTGACAACCTTGTAACAGTGATGTGAATCCAAATATGGGAAGAAAGGAAGCAAGGAGGACAGGGACAGAAGATCCTGAGGCTGAAGAATAACCAGGTAACTGGCAGATTACTCACATCAGGATCTGTAACAATTTAGGATACTGAGGCACCATGAGGATCACAGAGTGAGGCTTCTTTTCTAATTCCTAGCTACTTTCAGAACATCTTGATGGGATGGATTAATATTATCAGAATTGTACAGATGGGAAAATAGATTTTCTGATCCTAATTGTGGTGTCCTTATGATGAAACCATGGGCCCTCCTATACATCAGCATTTTTTTCTATGGCATACATAGATCTCTGTGCCTCTATCTGCCACATCACCTCTCATATATGAGTAATAGCACAGCTGTCCCCACCAGGCTGGAACAGGTCTAACCAGGCATGGAGGCACCCCAGCATGAGCTGGCCTGCTGTCAGGGAAGTGCTGCTTCAGGAGAAATTTGGTTATAACATATCAGGAAAGAAAAAAACCCCAACAACTCATTTGCACATATAAGGTTTTTCTCCTCAGCTCGAGGAATGCAAATACCAGGCAGCTTTTACATTGCCTCCAACGGTTTGGCTGATTATCACATTTCTAATTCCAGTTCACACAATCCACACAGCACTTTCTTATTATGGATGTGCTGCTGACATGTACAAAGACTGATTAGATAGTCAGACACAAGCCAAGGAAATAATAAATATACAACTCCACTTTTCAGAAAATTATTTTACTCTAGGCACAGTTGTGGGCAGAGTTGAATTTGTCCTCAAGGCAGTCTGATCTGCCTTTTCTTTGCAAAAACCTTTCCTGCTATTGAGTTAAATCTTCCAGATAGATAAACCACATAATAACACTTTTTAGGTTTATCATTTTCCCATCTGCTAGACAGGGAGCTATTTTTGACTACCCTTATTACAGGTCCTACAAAGCTACTTTCCTAATCCTATCAGTGAGCCAAGAAATGCTTTTCCCCTTACATGTCCCACCTTGCAAATGTACCCATTCCTTGTTCATCAGTACAGGAAAAAAATAAACCACCAAGGCCAAGCTTGCTTCTTTTCAGGTAAGCTGTGCCTTGGGTGGCCAAGGGTTGCACACCAGAGTGGACAATCCACAGAAAGAAATGAATGGGCTGCAGAACAAAAATAACCTTTTTTTTGTGTCAAGCTCTATGGGTCAGGCCCAAGGGTGACATCAGGGGTGGCCTTCTCCTGTCACTTACAGGCAGCTTCATGATACAGAGGGGCAGAGCGAGCTGCAGTTACACATTGCAATAGGTGACCTTGGGTCTCTACTGAGCAAGCTCAAAGAGGACTCACTAAAGCCAGAGAAGACACAGAAAAGCCTGACAAGGTTGACTGAAGGTCCAGAGTGACTCTTCAGTTTAGGAAAATAAGACTGCAAGCAAAGAATATGACAGAAGCTTGTAAAATCAGGCATGGGATGGAGACGGTAAACAGGGAAGGAGCATCAGATAAAATTAGCAGGTGGCTCAAAGCAAATACAAATAAATGCTTCTGATATATCACATTCCTAAAGAGCAGAACAGGTGCTGTTGTAGTAGCTAGAAGTTTGGGTTTGAAGTGAAATTGGACAAGATCCTGGAAAGAAACTATTTAAAGCCTACCAGACATCAGCTTTAGCTTAGAGTGTGAGCCACAAAGTGCTAGAGGCTGGGAAACATGTCCCTTATGCTCCTGTCCTGTCCTTACACTACCTGTGTCAGTGGCAATTGGCACAAAAAGAGACTGACCTGGATGGATAATTGACCTGACCTGGTACAGTTGCTCTTGTGCTTTAACTCAAAGTGAGTTTCAAAGCAGTAAAAATAGTAATGTAACCTTACATCCAAGCAGGACATGCCTTTATCCTAGTGCCATCCACAAGATGATTATGATAAAACACTCTATTTTCTACAGCCTAAATTTACCATTTGTGAAAATATACTAATGGTGCCCATCTTTTAGAGACACACCATGATCTACAACTGAACAAATAACACAATGATGAGGAGTTGATCATGTTATTAGCCAAAACCTTCCAGCCACCTAAATGTGTTTATATGTGCTGGTCCAATTAGACAAGGGTCTGTGAAAAGGCCTTAAAAGAAGGGGTAAAAAGACATCAAGCATTAAATTTGATTTTAAGAAGCACCAACTGTTGCAGAGTGTTTAATGCCTTTTGAGGTCAAATCCTCCTTTTTGTGTTTATTTTGGAATCCAGGATGAGGGGCTCAGGCTGCTGTTTTCAGGAGCGTGAAGAGTCAAGTCCAAACTTACGTGGCCTGTTCATGGTTACAAGGTGTTGCAACAGCAGGGAGAGGATCAGACCTGGTGGATTCCTGGCTCCTATTAAGAAAGAAGTTGGGTAGGAAAAAGCAAGCAGGAATTGTCCTGCCTGCTATGCAGAGAGGAGGGATCCAAGCCACCTTTAAACACAGCACCAGGGTAATGTGTCAGCACAGCTGAGGGGCTAGCAGGGGAACATGGTGAATTACTAACTCCACTATGGGGCAGTTGGGAAGCTGCTGCTCTCCTTCAAATTGGCAATCAGCTAATTTAAAGCTGGCTGCTGTGGAGTCAGTTTGCACAGCAGGACTGCAGCAGAGGCACACTCCAGTCTATGTGGTCACCCAAGGATGAGGCAGGGACACAAAGCCACCTTGGCAGCTGCAGTGAGACTGAAGCTATTGCCCACCCCACATGGAGGGAAAAACTTCCACTAGTATGATTTCTTCAGCCTAATTCTTTTCTAGTTTAGACTGGCTTTCCCCTTCATGTAGGAGCCTCACAGGTCTCATTTTTGGCTGAGAGCCAGCACCAGGTGCATCATTCCAGGTCCTGACCACTCACCAGCTCCACCCAACAGAGAAGCAGCATCTCTTCATCTCCCAGAGGGTTTTGTAATTAAATATTAAAGAGTGCTGCTCATTCACTGTTTTCCAGGCTTTCATTTCAGCTGGAACTTCAAACCCATAATATCAGCATTCCCTACAAGTCTCATTCAGGGTTAGTTTTGTCACTCTTGAGTATTTTACAGTTTTTCTGTGTTAGTCTCCTACATCTCAAGGTTAGTTTATGCTGCTGAGATTTCTTGTATGGGTATGTTGCTGCTTTGCTTTATGCTCTAAATCAGACTGGTATTTGTTTTGAGAAAAAATTGTAATAATTTACAGTAAGACCCTCGTTTACAGCCCTTAAAGCTCAAACAGAATTCACATAGTCTCTAGTTTTCCTATTCCTGCTGCCCGGAAGGATCTCCATGAAGTTTTAAACAAAGACCTGGCTGAGAGAGAGGAAAATCTGGTATCCTATTATAGGATAAGGGGAGAAAATAGGGAAGAAAATAAACCCAATCTGACAGCAGGAGAAAGCTGTCACCTGCTCTGGGATGTGAAAGGGAGTTTTACTGCATCTCAGTGGAAGCAGCAGCTTCTTTAGAGGCAGAAGAAGCACTTCTAGTAATTTTTCCAGCTAAGTGAGGTAAAGAACAGTTTACTGTCATGAAAAGTTCATTTAAGGAGAATACTGGTCCTGGGTACCCTGCTCTTTCCTACAGCAAATTTTGTAGCTGTGCCAAATCTGCTGCCAGGCTGGAGCTCGGAATGAAAGCACCAGGCAGGGCATTTCTTGGCACTAACTCCTGCAATTCGGGGCAACTTCTGCCTTTTGGCAAATACAGCACTGGCACCTTGAGTGATGGCAACCAGCATCTCCAAAAGACTTGTGACTACCCCTGCACAAGTCTTTGAATGATATGTACAGTTCATTTGCTCTCAGGTCCTCCTCATTATTGTCTGTGAGTTAGAGACATTCATCCAAACAATGATAAAGCTTTTGCTCCCCAAGATGCAGTGACAGAGGGCTGGAGTCATGCCTGGGGTGGGCTTAGCATCACAGGACATTTTCAATTAATGATTTTCTTCTGTTTACAAAACTTACATTTCTATTTTCACACCTCCATGCCTGATGTTTGAGAATACACTTAGGATATCTAATAACTTTGCAGGGCAGCTCCTTCACAGCTCCAAAGCTGATTAAAGAGATCATCTGGTGAAGAGAGAGGTGGGGAATACGAGTCTGATCCCCAGATAGTGTAAAAGCAGTGGATCTCAAGTGAGGTCAAAAAATGTACTAAGAACTAATTCCATATTTTGCAATAATATCCTTGAAAAGGATGGAGGGAACTGGGGATTGGTGCCACCTCTCACCCTGCCCTCTTGCAGAGGTGCACGACAGCATTGAAAGCTGCTTGTCTTAGTTCTTGGAAGATTAACTAAATGCAAAATACACAATTTATAATACTAAATAAAACAAGAATCAGTCTATACAGAGCAGGGGCACTTAAGCACCTACGCATTTTAATATCAGCTGTGTCTGCAAACTGTCAGCCCTAAAAGGTCATTAAAATAATCTGGCCCTTTATCAAGAGCAAACTCTTGCTGACTGATAATGCTGAATACCTGCTGCTAATCCCAGTCATCTCCACAAGCTAAATTAACCCTTTCCTGAGCATCATATGTGCTGCCTGTGATATATGAGCTGTCTTTATGCAAATTCTGTTCTTTTCCCATCCAAGGCGTTTTCAGTTAATTCTGTAGTTCTTTAACAAACTTTTAATCTTGTTGCTATTTTACCTCCATTGCTCTGTCTTTGTGAGGATAAGATGTAAGCACTAGCTGGGTTTGGAGGCAAAATAGGATCAAGTATCATTTACACACCCCTGACAGAGGGCCCTGTCCCTATCAGGTGCCAAAACACTCAGCTCCCCTTCACTGCAACGTGAGATAGCAGTGACTTCACCAACAGCATTTGGCTTTTTTCAGGTTTGGGTCCCTCACAGACTCCTGCAGACACCAGCAACAACTTCATAAACCAGCAGGGATTTTGATAACTCATATACAAGAGCACAGGAGGCTATCAGCTCTAGGGACAGAGCTGCAGATCTGCTTTTAGGGAAGATAAGCTCCCTTACGTGTCTTAACCAGCTAAACAATGCCCCACAGGGTTTCACATCCCATGTGCTGGGTGATAGCTGCAGACACATCCCTCTGATAAAAAGTCATGTCCTTTGCTAAAGCCTCAACCCCAGTGACACAGGGGGGCTTCTGGATTAACAGAGTCCCCTGCAATATCAGTTTTATGTGACAGATTATTCCCAAGAGGTTTCAAATGCTCCAGACTTGAGTCAATACCTGACTCTACACTCTTGCTATCACTGCCCCTTTTGATTTCCTTTGGTTTTCTTTCCTTGAGATCAAGGTGATCTATTTTTAGTGCAGGCACTGGTTAAGTGAGGGGTTGCTATAGTGACAGATAGCTGATACAAACTGAGTCCCGCTGCAATTCCTGGGGCTGGGAAAGGCACGCTCCCCAAAGTGGGGCAGCACCTGGGGGTGCCCAGACACTGCTCAGCTCAGGGGGCATTAAAAACTGCCCAGGACTCTCAGGGTGATGCTTAATGCATGTGAAACAGCCAGAAGGCAGCCTGGGTGCCTGTTGTAGGAATCTTGCTGCTTCTGTTGGCCCAGTAAATGTGCTGGTGTTGGTCTTCAGCTTTGCAGTGGTCCCTTTCTCCAAATCAGCTGCACAAATGCATCCACCAAGAAATCACTCTGTTCTGAATGTTCATCAGAACAAGAACGATTTTGTGCCTGCTTTGAGAATTGGGTGGGAAAAAAGCCACAATATTTGCAACTTCAGCTTTCCTTGCAAGTGAACAAGTGAGTACCACAGAAATGTTGATTGGAAAGGATGCCTGGAGGCCCCTTCTTCTGGGTCTCACTCAAAACAGGTCTGTTATCAACCAAGACCAGGTCAGCCATGGCTTTGATTAGAAGATTCTTGAAAATCTCTTCGGATGGAGGCCACAGCCTCTCTAGGTCACCTGTGCCAGAACCACACCAACCTCTTGAGGAAGTTTTTGTTGAGCCTCATCTTCCTCAGGCACAAATTCTTGCCTTGTCCTCCTTCTTTTACCATCTGCAACTACTAAGAAGAATTTGGCTCTGTCACCTTTGAAACTGCCCTTCAGAGAGCTGCAGGCTGCTATTAAAATGCACCTCAGTCTTCTCTTTGCTAAACAAAAAAACCCTGCCAGTTTCCTCAGCCTCTATTCCTCCTGATGTAACCCAGTGTGTGGTTCACCTGCTGGTAGTGACAGCAGATTCCTGGGTCATTTTCCAGATTATATCCACCAACCCCAAGTCCTGGGGTGGCTGACTCACTGGGAGTCAGGAGCCAGCATGTCCTGCTGCAGGGTCACCTCACCACCCAGGTCCCTGATGAACATTACCAGTCCCCATATTGATCCCTGGCTATTAATTATCCCTAAATTCAGTAATACAATTAGGTCCCTTGGGAAATGCCAACATCCTTTCTCATCCTTTCAACTCAGTCCTCTCAAGGAGACTGGTGCACCTCTGAACACCCACCCATCTTTTGTAGTCACTCCTGCAGCAAGACCCCTTCCATTGCAAGCTTTCCATCTCCTCCATGTCTTGGTTTGACTTGCCATCTCATCTCTGCCTGATCTGTATTTCCTAAATTGATTTATTGTCCTGTTCTTGTTTATAATCCCTAATTATACTCTACACAAGGAGTGAAAATGTCACAAATCATCTGTTCTTCTCCAGGAGCATCACCCCCCAGGAAAGGCAGGATTGTCCCAGGGATCTTGGGTTCACTATCATCATTCCTGCTCCGACTGAAATAAAACCAGGGGCCAGATGGGCAGGATCTGTGAAACAATCCAGTGACTGTAGCTCTGAGTGTGTCAAAAGGGTCCTTGTTGCCCCACAGGGAACAGAGTACTGGGAAGCAGCTGTTTTCCAAGGACTGGAAAAAAATCAAAACAAACAACAGGATGCTATTAATTAATGCCAGCTAATCCCATCACTCCTCCTCCAGCTAAATTGTCCCAGCTTTACCAAAGGAGGAGCAGAAGGACTGAATGGGAACTCTCTGGTGCAAGCACTGGGGTCTGTCCTTAAACCAAGTGAGGCTGTGTGACCTTTCCAGCGGGGAGAATTCAGGCCCCTGAGCCAAGCCTGCCAGCTGCACCACGATATCTCACAGAGCAGCCCTTCATCTCCTGAGAGCAAAGCCTTCACGTGTCCGTGTGACTCTGGAATGACAATCAAATGGCTGAAACAACTTCAAGGCACTCAATCTCGCCATTATGAGCACTTTTAAGTCCTTGAACTGCTTTTAGGTTGGACAAAAATAGAGGTGAAAGTAGAAAACAGCTGAATCTTGGTAATTCCTGGGATTTGCTGATCCACTAAACCTGACAAACAAACTGCCTTAACAACATCTCTGAAATTGCACTCTTGGGCAATTCACTCAAACTTTGAGCAAGGAGTCAATAGTCCAAAACATTGATTTCTAATTAAACTGAAGTACCCACCTACCTAAATGCTACTGTCAAGTGCAATTTTAGGCTGTAAAAACAGACCTGGGCTTGAAATTTGCTCTTGAAGTGTGATATCAGGATTTGTAATGTAGTTGCATGGGAGTATAAATAAATTGTGGTCTAGCTTAGCACATTCAAATAAGTAGAAAGTCAGTCTAGGATATCAGCTTCTCATGCAGATATTCCTTTGAAGTGACAAACCTTGCAAAGTAAAGGGAAAGCAGGGAAAAATAATCTCTATGCTACTCCCAACTGGTTTAATAAGGGTGAGAGAGGATGCATGGAAATCAGCAATTCCAGTGATTTTTGCTAAGTAGGCTGTGACCTTCCAGCATCCATCATGAAGGCACTCCAGGCTGTGTTCATTAAACTGAGGTGCCACATATGAAAGTCTTATCTACATTATTTTATTTCAGCCTCAAAAATGAATCAGATACTTATTTATATCAGAAGTAACAGAGATAGTGTTCCAGAATTACATACCTATCAGAAATGACCTGAAGATAACAGAAGTAGAGGATGGAAAAAGGAAATATGATAAATACATAAATATTACTTGCTGTCAGAAAAAGGCAGGGTCTGCAACCTCTTTAACTCACAGTCAGTATCCAGCTTCCTTCTGTCTCAGTTTCTCCTTTTCCACTTCAATGAACTCCTCTCCATACTTGCCTTTCACATCTTTGCTCAGACTCAGTCCCAAGACTTGCTTTTAATTTCTTTCTCTCAGGAATAACATTTATCCCACTTTTCAAATAACACTATTTGAATAATGGCAGAATTACAGGAAAGTGTCCTTCAGACAGTTAAAAATGAAGTTTTTCTGCCGTTGCTGTGTCTGGGGGACAAACATCTGCACCCACAAGTAGCAACAAGGACCAGAACCACATGGACTCCTCCCAGATGGATCTCCCTGCCCAGTTTGTAAAGCAGCACATCAAAAGGGAGGCTTGGCCCTGCTGCTCTCACCACATTGTTGACAACAGCACGTCAGTGCTGAGTAATTCAGTCATTTATAGTAATACAGATATTTTTGACCAAATTTTGTGATGAGACACACAGAGCTGCCTGGAGCAGGACTGGGAGGGAGAGTCAGTGGGCAGATTCATTTGCAGCACTGATCTGGAAATTTGTGCCTCGAGAACACACTGTATTTTTACATACCTAACCTGCCCTTCAGGCAAAAATAACTTCTTTGAAAATAAATTACTCAGAGAATTTGCATTCTTGGACAACTCATCATGAGGGCAGAGTCTATATCTTCTTTAAGCCTGCAAAGGGCTGCAGAGGCAGGATGCTGCACTCTGCTCAATCCACCTCCATTTCAGTTTCCAGAAAACCAGTGGAGGTCTTATGGGGTTTATTACCACCTGAATTTACAGGTGCCTGCTTGAAAACACCTTGCTGTTTCTACTGCTTCATGGCCAGAGTCCTTTTCCCCCCATTCAGAATGCCTCAAAGCTGTGCACAAAGCCAGGATGTGCCAGAAAGCACCAGGACAGTGACTACAAAGAAGCAGAAAATGGCAAATTAAAAAGTCTCAGACATTTAATCAGGCTTGTCACTGCTTTTCTCCTTCCCAACAACCAACTATAGAAATTTCACAGCTTCCAGGTCTTGGTGCTCTCTGTAGTACAAGATTAGTCAGTACTGATCAGCTGGGGCTGCACATCTAAAATCACTGTCAGCTCAACAGAGCATGAAAACCAGTAGAGAAAATCATTAACAAACCAAAGCTGTCTCAGCTTCTCATGCCCAGTGTCTGATCATGGTGTTTTTAAGCTGCTTTACTGGAGCAACAGGATTTTGCTCTTTCAGTTCATTTATGGCAGCGCTGGAACACGCAGCAATTCCTTCACTCTCATTTATTTCTCCAGAAATTTTTTCACTATTTCTCCCCCACTGCCTCATAACAAAAACATCCCACCAGAATGAGAAAAATAAATATCTCTGATCCTCCCACAAGCAGCACCACCCACTTAGAGGTGAAGCACTGGGTGAGCTGCAGCTCTCCAGGCTGGAAGAGAAGGAGATAAAGTCTTGCTTCCTTTTTGCAATTGCTACTCCATTGTGTTTTCTTTTTGCAATTGCTACTCCATCATGTTTTCTGTGCTTCATGTTTTCACCCTGCACTTCTCCCATGTTTTCTGCCCCTGTTCTCAGGCTTATGCCAATGAAGGGGGATGAGAGCCAGGCTGAATTATCCCCCGGGTTTTCATTTGCACTTGGAGGGGCTGTGAAGCACCAACTCTTTGGTTTGGTGTAAGTCCCTGCCCATGGACAGCTGTGAGAGCTGGTCACCTCCCATGGCACGTTACCTGCATGTGGTGATCATGGATGCAATCACCACATCCCCATTGGGAAGAAAGAACTTCTCTGCTCAACACACGATCCACACTCACATCCAACCCCTGGGGCCTGGGAAGGACCATGACAAGAAAGGGAAGAAGCCCCTTGAGTTTTTGACTGAGAAGGGAAGACATTTCCCTTTAGGCTGAGTATTTAAGGACACTCCACAGCACCTCCCAGATGCACTCTAGAGCCTCAGCAGCCCTCCATTCCATCCCATCCTATTCCATTCCATTCCATCCCATCCTATTCCATTCCATTCCATTCCATTCCATTCCATTCCATTCCATTCCATTCCATTCCATCCCATCCCATCCTATTCCATTCCATCCCATCCCATCCCATCCCATCCCATCCCATCCCATCCCATCCCATCCCACCCCATTCCATTCCATTCCATTCCATTCCATTCCATTCCATTCCATTCTATTCCATCCTATCCCATCCCATCCTATTCCATCCCATCCCATCCCATCCCATCCCATCCCATCCCATCCCATCCCATCCCATCCCATCCCATCCCATCCCATCCCATCCCATCCCATTCCATCCTATCCCATCCCATCCCATCCCATTCCATTCCATTCCATTCCATTCCATTCCATTCCATTCCATTCCATTCCATTCCATTCCATTCCATTCCATTCCTCAGCAGCCCTCCTTTCCATTCCATGGTGGTTGCAGAGCCATGAGATAAAAGGTGCACTCAGCAGGTTATGGAATGACTCTGGGACCGCCTGATTCTCGTGGGGCTGAAGCATTTTTGCACTTGTGTTTTTTGGGGTCTGAGACATCCAGCAGGCTCACTCCTAGTTTAGTCCTAATATGCACCTGGTTATCACAGCTGCCAGGGAAATTATCCTCAAGAATGCCATTGAGGTGGGACAGGACAGGGGTGAGGGCAGCACCAAGGTTTGCTTGGAGCCCCTTGGACCTGGCTTGCTGGGGCTCAGCTTTGGCATCTGATGATTAAAAGCCACCCGATTAAAGTAACAAACCCCAAGAGGAGCAGCACGGGCAAAGAGAAGCTCTGGGCGTTTCCACGCAGATAAAAGATGCCAAAACAAATGTTTTGAGGCTAAATGCCCAGCACAAGGCAGCCCTGGTGCAGCCCCACAGAAACCACATGTGCTGCAGAGCGGTTCCTTCGCTGGGCACTCATGACTTGGGTAGGGAAAAAAAACTTCAAACATTTCTCCTTTTGCATACGTCACTCAGTCCTTTGTGGAATACATGGTGTTCTTTAAAGGGCAGAGCAATTAGCCTCTCTGAGGTCAAAAATCTTTCCCGTTCAGAAATGCCACGGAGCCTATCCATTTACAACACATCGGGCTGCAGCGAGAGCTGCCAGGAGGAGAAACTGCCAGAACCCTGCACAGCAACTGTAAGAGGAAGGAGGAAACTATGCAGTGGTGATCTAGAGGCTGGAGAAATTTTGGGTAATCCCTGTTCTCAGCCCTGCCAAAATCCTATTGCATAAATTAGCCTCCCTGCTGTTTGGTGGACAGCTCAAGCTTTGAGGTCTCCCTGTTGGCTGCTCCTCTCCCAGAGCAAACTGTGGGATCTCTGCCTTCACTCCTGCTCTCGTTTGCTCCTGGTACTCACTCATGTTTTTCTCCTTTCCCTCTCTGTGTGTTCTCTGCTTCTGTTTGCATCCAGGTCTCCCCTTGCTGTTCACTTGCAATCAAAGCACTGTAAGGCTCCAAACCTCGGGAATTACAGAGATGACCATCCTTGGCAATGCCACTCTTTATTTCTCCACCAGGATGCAACCTCTGCCCCAGTGCAGAGGAGGGAAGGGGTTTAGCTCAACTGATACACAGAAAATGCTACTACTTGATAATTTTAGTTGCAGTGGCCTGATGGCATCTGGCCCTGGGAAGCCAAGAAGCTGCACTGGCCCAGTCCTATTTACAAGGACTGGAGGATTCTTCCTAAAAACATCTATGGAAGTGGCCAAGAAAAATCAAAAATTCCAAATTCAACCAGTCTGGGTGTCAGATTACCCCTTTGGGGTAAATATCAGGGGATATTTTCCTCTTATTTTCTTTTCCACCCCTTTTCTGAAAATAATCCAAGCTCATTTAGGAACTGGGAGGCTGCTGCCATTCATTTCTCACTCCTGATGGTAGATGACAACCAAATGGGATGTGCTGGCGTGTGATTAAGCCTGAGGAGCCACCAAGCCTGGCTGCTACCAGCACTCCTGCACACTTTAGTACTGGTCATAAAACCTGCAGAGTGCCAGCAGTTCCCTTGAAAGCTGCTCAGAAAGAGTTTATTGACACTAATAGCTACAAGATACAGATTAAATGTAGCAAATAGTGCAAAGCCTTTGTTTTGACACTTCCCTGCAAGTAATTAAGGCCATTGGGGTGGGGGGCATGAGGGGAAGGCATTTGCAAGTGTGTTAACCTGTTCCCTGAAAGGAACCCAGACTGTGGTGGGATGGCAGAGACAATCCCCACAGCAGGGCATCCAAGGAAGGCAGTAACTCAGACAAATCTCGTTTGATTTTCCCCACCCTTGTGACTCAGTAGCTCTCTGTTGATGATGGAAGTGCAGGGAGCTGACCTGGTCACATTCTTACAAGAATGGCATCTGCAAAATCTGTAGAGTAAAAACTGTGCTGGAAACTCTGCCTGGTGCTCATTGTCTATCACTGGAGTGGGCTACAAAGCTGGAATAATAGGAATGAGAAAAAGAAGGAGCAAGTATTTTGGCACTGCTGGCATTGTATTTCCAATTTTTTTTTACATAACTCTGTCACAAACAGAACAGTTCTTATAGTCAGGTTTTCTGGTGCAGAACAAATTAATTTCTCCATGGAGGGAGTTGAGGACAGGGTTTAGAGTTAGAGGAAGCAGACATGCAACACTCTATTTAGTGGTTCTGGCAGTGAATCCTTTTGCAGATACTGGCTATTCCCCTCTGTTGATGAAACCACAAGACAAGTGAATTAGTGGTCCAAAGTGCCATTGAACATTCCATCAACAAATTGCATGGATGTTTCTATTTATTCTACATGAGAATTTAGGATGTTTAATCAGAAATTTGGGAAGGAGTTTTATGTCTTTAAGATAAATAATATTTATATATTTAAGATAAATAAATAGTCTCCTTCTTGTTGCATAAACCCTGTGACCTGTGTCTTTGTGCATGTTGCTGACACTGTGGAATTCCAAAGACCTGGGTCATTTCTCAGTCACATCACCCTGACCTTCCTACCATTCCCACTTAAAACCTCAGGTGGGTTTAGGGAAATGCAAAACAGGACACAGTAAACAGTTTTAGATTAAAAATCACTTAACTGTATTCAAAAGGAACAAAAGGAGAAGATTTTGTTTGCAAAGATTACAAATTAAAAATTCCACAACCAACCACTAAAAAAATTGGAAAACATTAAATAGAAAACCAAGCCCCTGTGCAGCCACCCATCCAACAGCTGTAATTCCCCATCACTAAATGTACATGTATGTCTCTACATTGTTCATTTGGTCCAACACTGCTCCTACTTCCATCATTCTGCTGGATTTGACACAGTGACTTGAGATCAATAGAGAGTAAAAGAGCCTTGCCCACCCTTTGCACATGTCAGCCTCTCTAAACAGAGCCTTATCCAGCTGACTCAGTGTAACATCAGTTTTAACCCTCTTAGTCACAGGACAGAATTGCTCAGTAACACTCAGTCTTCAGAGAAACAGCTACCATTAGTCCACAAGCATTAGGAAATGCATTAAAATTGGTATTCCTCCATTATTAAAACAACAGCCAGATTCTGTTGAAACATCCCTTTTCTCCTGACCAGCTGATCCCTGTGTGACACACAGACACTCTCTGACACACACAGCTCAGCGCCTGTATTGGAGCTGATACTCAGGGACTAGGAAAAGCTTTTGATTAAGAGAGAGTGGTCCCTAATTGCAACTCAAACACAATTATACTGATAACTGCAGTATCAGAAAGATGGTTTTAAACACATTAGTTATGAGATTGAATAAAAATTAAAATTCATGTTTCAACAGATATTATCAGGCCTAACTTAGAACTTAGTTATTATTGTTCAGTTAAAGAGACATCAGGCAACAGCCCCTTCTGAATGCCATAGGATTTACAGCAAAGCTTCCTGTACCACCACTCTTTTCCTAAAGGTTATGGCTCATGTGTGTTACAGATGTCAGCTCAGAATTTCATCTCTGGTGCAAAGTAACACCAAAATAACCACCACACAACAAATGCACGATTCAGTTGGTGAAACTGGGGAGCACAGCATTGTTGCTCAATTATTCACTATCCCCCTCTCCCAAAGAGCAGTGTCCTTCCCTGCTGGATGCAGAGGCTCCTTACCAGCCAGGCCCTGGGGGTCGGAGTGGCGCCTTTCCAAGATTTTGCATCGCTCCTTTCTCTTCTTGCTCCCTCTGAAGCTGCCAAAACGCTTCATGAGCTGCAACATGCACTCGCGTGGCGGCAGCTGTCGCTCATGCCCGGCGTTGGAGAAAAAAAAGCAGCACAAGGGGCAAGGCGAGGTGTTGCTTACACCAAAAGCCCAGGTGTGAGAAAAGAGCTCTCCAGAAAGGCAATGTGGCTGCAAAAGAAGTCCAGCTGGCCAGCAGCTCAGCTCTGAGGTGCCTGGCTGTGGTCTTTGTGGAGAGCTGTCCTGCAGCCGGCTGCTGACCCTTGCCCGCCAGGCGCTTCCAGCCTTAATTCCGGCATACAGTGACTGCCCTGCAGGTCTGTGGGGACACGGGGAGAAGTTCAAAGTCTTCCCAGCTTGCAGCCACAGAGCTCTTATACATCAGCTGTCAGAAGCCTCGGAGACCAAAACATTTCCCAGCGGATCGGCTCATGTGGAAAAGGTCAGGATCCGCCTGATAAGCTCGCTTGTTTCCAAACTACTGACGGTGTGAAGGAGCCACCAGCCCTCTTGAGGGGAACCGTCACGTGCGGCTCGGCATGACGACTCTTTCAGCAGGCTGTAAAAGGAAACCATCCCTGGACAGACAATTCCTGGCCGCAGTGTCCCAGGCGCACTGGCACCACGATGTGACATCACCCAACTATTTTGATTCACGTGTGCTGGGTCTTGGGAGGGACAGGAGAGCCCAGCTGACTGTCCATGAGCTCCGGAATGCCCGGCCCTCCACAGCTAATGACTGATGGGTTCATGGGATCCAGCTCCTGCCAATTCATAAAAGGAGGCTGATACTTTCTGGAAACTGTAGCTGGACCCATGGGCTGGAGCTTCTCTGCGATGTGCCCTCCCCATCCTGCATGTAACCCTGTGCTCAGTGCAGATTGCTCTGTCCAAATTTGCTTTCTGCAAAGCAAAGGGCACCAGCACAGCTGTTTGTAACCCAGCTACATCCACCTCGTGGTCTTTTCAATGAGACAAACATGCACGAGGCTGTTGCTCATCCCAATCAGCCAGGCTGTACGATGATGTTTGGCTCTGAGTCTGTGCATTTAGGCTGTTTATTTTAGGAAAGGGTTGATCATCGTGGGCTGGATCTTGAGCAGCTGGAAAGGGGATGTAAGTGTGATCCAAGGCACAGTCAAACCATTGTAGCCAACCTTCCTAAGATCATAGTAAATGCTCTGTTAAATCAAAAGCTTTTTTTAAAGTTACAAAGCATCAGCCTTTCCTCTGGACACTGGACACATTAGATTGTAAGGCTTAGTTCTTTCTAAAATCAAACCCTATATGAATAATGAGAGTCTTATCTTTTTAATTCCTAGGAGGAATTGAAGTTGATATCACCTTTTTCCTCTACAAAGAAACATGACTTCTTCCTTGTGCCCATGATTACGTCTGGGACTTAATGTCATTGGGAATAAAAACAAAGCCCAGCCTTGAATGCTGCAGAAAAGGCCTTTATCGACCCAGATTCCTTGCAAGCTTTGTTTTTTCAGAAATATGCATTAATGCAAGGATGCCTTGGGCCTTCAGGGACCCCAAGAATACGTGCAGAGGTGACAGCAGGTTCCTCTGTCATCTTCGGCTACCAGAGGCTACGCCAAGTCTACCCTGAAGAACATGGAAGAAGACAGTACAGAGGACACCATTGTTCTTTCACCTAGCAACCAAAACAATCCAATTATTACCAAGACACTTAATTATGTTCCACACATGGCTCTGAACTGATATCCAAGTGAAGCACGATGATAATTAACGTGAAGCTGTTCTCAGACATTCCCCTTCTGACTAGTCCTCCCACTTTCCTTACCCTCATATCTGTGGCCCTGTTTCAGCTCTGCAAGTGAACATCCTGCTGCTTTTAACCAAATAACAATCCTTGGCATAAAATCTCCTGTCAGCACAGTGTGTTTGCAAAGCCCCCTCTCCAGCCCCTCCCTTGAGGCTCACTGTTCACCCAGCACAGAGGAGAGGCAAAAGGAGCAATGAGTTGAGGAATTAGCGGGGGAAAATGTCTGTGTTAAATATTTGGTTTAATGTAGCTGTAAGAAGCCTTAAGCTCTGCACACCCCATCTGGCTTTGTGTGACCACCACATTTACCTCTGCAACTTCATCTCCACTGTCCCCTCCCTTCACTCTGCCATGATCATGGCACCCCCACTGAGACAGCAGCTGCTGTGAGGCAAGCTCTGGCTCTCCCCACAAGCACATTTCAAGTGCTGCTTCTCAATCTACTTCCATAAGTACTTCCTGTTTGAAAATCAGCACCCCCAAACCAAACCTGGATTCTCCTTGCTGCAAACTAAGCCTAGTCATTATTCTCTCACCATGCACATGGAGAACAGTGCTCCTTTCTGATCCAGAGTCACCCCTGGCATATTTGACAACAGTTATTTAGTTCCCTGTCCAGTCTTTACTTGGCCAAAACCACAGGAAGTGTTGCCTACACCCCCAATGCAGTCTGAACCTCAAGCTCCCTCTATTTCAGAAAAGCATTCCTCATTCTTCAGTGGCCAAAGGATTGCTAGGAATGACTTAATGTTGTCAGAAAGCAAAAAAATTAAATCCCTTTTTAATGAGATAAGAATTGCTATTGCTGCGGCATGGAAACAGCCCCCTTTTTGATGGAAACCAAGGATAAATAGTCACTGATGACCTTTTCAAGCAGGGCCCTTGCACCAGGAGGGCTCATTTCCCCTTATTAAGGGAAGCAGCAAGACTCTAATGTTTCTACACAGAGCTACTAGAAAATGAAACAACACTGTTTAACAACTGACTTTCACAGTAATTTGTTAAAAAAGCACTAAGTGCTTTGAGTATAATCAGTCTGTCTCCCACAGCTAATGGTCTAGCAGATACTTGCACATTTACACCAGGTACTACATCTTCTTAATGATTCCAGTGCAAGGATCTTGTAAAACTAATAATAAAAAGCTGTGCTTCAAAGTGTTCCTTTGGGGCCATCTATGTTCTGGAGATTGAAAACACAAATCCCTTCCATCCCCTCCAAGCAACCATGAAATGTACTCTTGTCAAGCCACATTAATTAGTTATCCCATATTATGATTTTTTAGCTGCATAAGGACAACACTGTGCCCCTCCAGAAATCTTACACGAACTCACTCTGAGAGATACCAAGCAATGGGCAGCTTAATAAAATTTTTTTTGGGGAAGGAGCGAACAAACACTGGTGTATGTGTGTGAAACATTTCCCCAGCCCCACTGTATCTGTAAAGATCACCAGACCTCAGCCCAAAAACCCCCATCCCTGCCTGGGCTCTCTCTTTTTGATGCTTTTTGCCTTTAAGTTCTCCATCTCTCAGGATAAAAGAACCTGCCCCCAGTGATTTACCACAACTCCTCAGGCACTAACATAACAAAAATATTTTTTTCTCTGGATGTGATGTGAAGGTTTGTTCTATGAGGTAGAATTGAGTGTTCAGATTTGGTCACCAGACAGAAAATATGGAAGATGCCATCACACCAAACAAGCGCAGCCACCAGACATCAGAACTTTGAAACACAAACTGATTCATCCATTTTACAGAGGTGTAAATTCTGTGCCATGGGGAAAATACTTTAAAAACTGGTATTTCAAATAATTTCCTCAGTTGCCTTTTTAACAGGAGCTTGAACCTCATATACAAATGCAGCAGCAGAACACAGGGCAGGCAGTGGGGGCCAGTTAATGCTATCTAATTTATTTTCATGTGAAAATGGAAAGAACAATGTTTTCCTCCTCAAAATTTAAGAGCTCATTTAGCTCAAAACAGGAAGGCTGAGAGGAATATGTATCCCCTTAGTGACAATTACTGTTTGAACTGGCTGCTGACTGCAAATCAGCAAAACCAAGTATTTCCCTTTCCTCATTGCTGATAATGTCCTCGTTCAAAATGCCCTCTGTTTTTGTCATTGCTAAGAGAAATAAAGTTCAGATCCATGCTCAGAAAGGTAAAGCATGAACCGTGCTTGCATTTCTACATGGATCATGTTTCTCTGCCATGTTGTCCTAAAAGTTTCCCCTAAATTGGATTTTTTTTTCCAATTTTCATTTTTTAAACTCTACATAATGATGTTGGCAAAATGGAACATTTTAATGCTGTCAGTGGTACTGGCACATGCTTACACATCTTACAACACCAGACTGATCTTAAATGCAACCATACTTCATATAAATAGAAAATGTGGAAAATATTTCAAGCTAACATGCAAATAAATATGCAAAAGAGATCTTTGCTCTAAAGAAAAAAAGCCTCTGGAGTCCAGGTGATGCAATGCACAATAACAAAAAGCCTGTTTAGGCTGAACACCATTTGCAGGCTTATTGAACAGAACATATAGCCCATGTTTTCAAAGAGAAACACAAACTACCACTTTCTCCATCTGGTCCAAGCCCAGCTCACACCCCATAAAAGAATTGCAAGTTTATGACTCCAAGCTGGGCTCAATTACTTCCCATAATCATAACCAAGTGTTTCTCTGTAACGAGTTTTCATCCCCCTTTTTAATACTACTTCATGCTGCTTTCATTATACATTAAGAAAGATTTCAATCTCTAAAAGATCTGATAGAAAAATCTAAAAGTTTAATTTCACTTCTTTCCAGCAGTCCCCTAAGGTGCACACTGTATTCCCCAGAACTCTTGGTAAATTACTTATAAATTACAGCCTGGCATCTTTGTGATGTTTTCTTATCCTACCTTTCCAGAGCTTTAGCACAAACCAGCAGGAATAGGAGTAACAGCAATGGTAGTGTTGGCATAATTGTGATTTGTAGTAAGAAAAACACTTTTTCAGACCCAGAGCATCTATCCCAGAAGAGCAATAAACTGGGACTGATGACTGTGATCCCATCCAAATGACAATTTTATCATTTCCCCACATCATTCTAATAAACCTGGTGCATATGTTTCCAGCACTCACTTCTTCAGCAATTTCACATCTATTGTGAAAATCTGAGCTGTTTTTAAATGCATCACAATCTGGCTGTGCTCAAAACACCAAAACAGTATTCAATCCAGAAAGTACAAGATGTCTGGTGACAACACCACTTCTAAAATTTAGTAAGTTCTCAGCTAAAGAAAAACATCTCAGCAGTAACTTCTACAAAAGGAAAAAAAAAAAAAAAGAAATGGCAGAGATAATAAATTCCTTAGAAGCATTTTCTACTTGGGCTTTTCTCATCTCTTCTTGCTTCCCTTTCTTCCTGCTTTGCTGAAGTCTTTCAAATATATTGATCCACAAAACCTTGAAAAGGAGGTAGAATTCATTGGAACATGACACATCTTTTTGTTCTCTTCTTGTCCTCCTTTCTTTACTGCTTCTTCACTTCTCATGTGGAATTGAAACAGATTAAATGATGTTAAAGTTAAAATGGGCATTGTAGGGCCTTCAGTTTAAATTAAAGTCTTAAAACCAGCACTGAATGCATCACAAAGGGAATGTCAGCAAATGAAATAAGACAAAGATTGCTCAAAAAAAGTAATCTGTTATGGATGGCCAGTACCTGAAAAGTGAATTTATGCAACTGTCCCAATACTCAAAGAGTATAAGAGACTAAAAAATCAGAGCACCACAACTCTGCAGAAATACAGGCCTGCACTGATTCAGTTTTTGGAGATTTATAGAAGAGAAGAGAAGAGAAGAGAAGAGAAGAGAAGAGAAGAGAAGAGAAGAGAAGAGAAGAGAAGAGAAGAGAAAAGAGAACTCACTGAGTTAGCAACAGTTGGCACCAGTGCTCAGCTGTCCTTGCATGTCAACCCTACACAAACCAGTCACAACAAAATCACCCATTGCTATGCCACAGTGGGTGAAATAAAGACATAAATATGCTATATTTATATTACACACATAAAATCAGAGACAGTGGCCAGCAGCATCCTATCAGACCTGTGAGACAGCACAGAAATGCTGACTGAAGAGAAAATTGAACCACACCTTGAAAAGCTAAGTGCTTAGATAATGCTTGAGAAGCCTTTCCCATTCCTGACTCCAGCAGTTTCACCAATGACTCTCCCATCCTTCACTGATCAAAAAAGGATCTCATGGTTCAGCTGCAAGGGAGCAGCAACTTCCAGAGGAATGAAACATTCCCCATGAATCTCAAGGGCAAAGGAGGATCTGTGTGCCTCTCCTGCTCTTTGATGCTCTGATGGCACAGAAGAACCTGAAACCTACATTGAGGTCACCTATAGGTGCTTACATAAATGTTATTTTGGCAGTGAATAATGTTATTTTGGCAGTAGCAATGAGCTGTATTGCTCACTGGACTCAAGCTCAAAGCTCACAAAATCCCAAGGACTAGCCACGGTATCCATGGGAAGGACTTCAACTAATTATACAGCCACTGCCAGTCTGGTTACACCCATGGCCAAGGGCACTGCACAGGACTCCATCCTGATGAACTAAACACGAGAGTGATGCCAAGAGGGAAAATTCCTACAGGATCACCCAACGCTGCATTCTTATTACAAGTGGGATTGCTTCAGCCAGGGGGATGCAATAGAAAGGGAGGAATCCTCTATGTAGATGGGGACTGCACTGAAGTCCACCCCTCTTGCACAGTCTTTTTGAATTGCAGCAAATCCCTTCATCTGTTTGTTCCAGCCATCCTTAGCAAAATGCAGTAAACCTTCAGGTCTTTAAAAAACAATATAAGGGATTAAAAAAAAACAACCCAAAACCTGCAACAAAAAACCAGAAAAACCCAAAAGCAAACTAACCCCCCCAAAAAAGCCCAAAAATCAAAACCAAAACCAACCAAAAAAACCCCCAAAAAACCCAACATGACAAAACAAAACAACAAAACAAAACAAAAACCCACAAGCAAACAAACAGAAAAACCAAACCACCAAACAAAAAAACCCCCAAAAAACCAAAAAAAACCCAACCAAAAACCCATAGAAAGCAAATCCAGAAAAAAGACCCTCAAGATCTGCCTTAATTTTTAACCTTTACTTTTCCAAGAAGTTAATGACTCAGAAGCATCATTAGTTGTAAGCAAAGGAATAAAGCCAAGTGCTTTTCATGCTTTAATGTCACAATAACTGAACAACTGGCAAACCAGCTCTGGTAACTTCCCAAGATAAACCTTTCAGGAACCACTACCACCTTAGAGACAGATATAGACATAGATACAGATATATAGAGAGAGGAAGTTTCCTAGGATTAATTTTCCAAATATGCCAGAAGAGATGGGAATATAGAGGAGAAAATATACATTGTCACACACATGAGGTCTGGAAGACAAAATCTTTCTGGTTTCTTTTTCCAGGTTTTGTTGTTGTTGTTGTTTGTTTTAATGGGGTTTGTTTTACATTTTTGCACCCATATCACACTGAGCAATTTTGATAACAAAAGAAATTTTACTGATTTTAAAGAGAGATGAAAGCACTGTGAGAAAGACAGACTGTGCAGCTTTTTGAGGTGGTACAGAGGCACCTTAACAATCTCCAAAGGTACAGAAGGGACAAAGCAAGAGACAGTGGACATTTATGGGAAAACTGGATTGTTTTACTCTTGACAATGATCTAGAAACCACCCAAGCATTTCCCATTTATTGATGATTCTACCAATTTGTGTAACAGGCAAGTTGGAAAAAAGGATCTCCAGGATTCAGCAAAAAAGCTGCTGTGACTGTGGGAGCCACAATCCTACGATTCAAAGGATAGTGTGGAACAGCTTGGGTGGTGAAAAGTTCCCTGTTCATTCATTGTATGAGTGAAAACACCAAGCACTGTAAAGTTCAGAGTTGTTATTTTTAGGATTGTGTGAAAAATCTCAGTGGGTTGGTTGGGACCAACGCAGACATGAACTAGAGAAAGCTTTGAGTCTTTATGCCTCGAGATGACAGAAGGGCTGGAAACCTGGGAGCTACAAGGGAGCAAGAAAATATTCCTGGAAAAGCCAACCCTGCCAGTCTGCACACACAATACCTGGCAGGAGAAAAAACAGTCTGAAACTTTTCACAGCAGCTAATGATAAAGGAAGAGACTGGAAAGGCTGTCAGCTGTGTCCCTGAGGATCTGCTCAAAAGCCAGAGACAGAGTGGGAAAGGGGCAACACCACTGCCACTCCTTACACAATTTCCTTGGTCATTTATTTTTTAGGACCCCCTTATGAATCAGAGGACCAGTGCTCAGGCACATCCCAGCTGACACCTAAATTTGCAGCCAGCATCTTTCCCTGCTCACTTCCTCAAAACACATTGAGCCTCAAACTGAGTGACTTCTGGAATATGGAATCTCTTTTAGTGTGACTTAGCTTAGCAGTACATTGGGCCAATCACAATACTATTTGTACCTTGTCAAGTAAATTGAAAATTATCTAAAATAGTACCACAGATGACCAGAATTTGTTGTAGAGAGCCATCAGGTCCCCAGGTCTTGTCAAGGTTCATGCAGTGGCTTCAGTGCTTAAACTAGAAAGCACTCTACCCAGTAGCTCTCCTGTCACTAATCCTTAAATTCCATATCAAGAAACAAAGCAGAAGCTCAGTGTTATGAGCTCTGGATATATCCAACAGCAGAGACTCTTAAATTTCTTGGTCTGCCCCAAAAGGCTCCTGCATCCTTAGTCCCTCCCTCAGGTGCCTCTGTTCTCAGGGGCACATTTCTAACACAGGCCTAGGAGCTTTCTCCCACCTGGTGCAGTTCTGACTCTCAGAGTCAAGGTTGCCTAAAACAGCCTGTAAAAACCTACCCATGTTCCAGACTGAACACTTTTGTTATTATTACATATTTGTGGAAAAAACCCACTCCATCATCACCTGGCAGCTGGCAATAAAGCCTGGCAAATCTGACCCTCTGCTTATTTGCAAACACGTCACTGGAGCAAAAAAAAAATATTAAAACCTCTGTGCTAACAGACACAAACAGAAATTACTGCTCCAAGCCACATATTCCTTTAAACCAGGTAGGTTGTTTCCAGTCTCATTAAAATATTTTCAGGGCAGAGAAGGGGAAGAAGAAACACTGAAATGGGACTGAGTATGGCATTAATACACTTTGGTTTTACTCTAAATTCTGCTATCAGGTAACTGCACAGCCAGGAAAAACCCACATCATCTCATGAGAGCTTCAGATGAAAATCTGTTTTCAGATGTTACTGCACTGCAAGAGTCTCATGCTTAGACTAATCCCTTTTCTACTCCTATTAACCAGAAAGTTAATTAAAAATCTTAGAGAAAATGAAGACCCACAGCAGAAGAAGTAGATTTTTAGAGTGACCACAGGTTTCTGGCTTTCCTCCCTGTTTATTTGCTGCCTAGATCCATTACAAGCCTATGTGTTCAAAGGCAAACAGCAGAAATTCCTGTCTTCAGGAATTGCTCAGAGAGGGATAAGTGCAGGATGGAGAGCACCAACCCTCAACCCAAGAGAACAAACTTCCACTGGCCTCAGTAGCAAAACCCAGGCTCACTGCCAACAAAACTGAGCTTCTCAAGATGTCTTTAAATTATTTTCTGAGTCTTTTTTTTCCTGCACGTGTTAAAAGATGTGACACAAGCTGTGCCAAGCACAGCACTGACTAGGAAGGTCCTGCTGATCTTTGAATCAGAGCCCTCAACACCACCAGCCTAAATCAGCCCTTCAAATTCCCTCTGCACCCTTCAGTCCTCCCTATTTACGGTCACCTGCTACAAAATTCACACTCTTAAATGACATTAATTAATGAAACTTCACCAAAACACGGAGGAGATCCACTCAGGCTCGTGGACAAAGCTTTGAGGAAACTGGAAGCAGAGAGGGATGCTGCTGTCCCAGCCTTTACCCTCCCTGCCTGCACAAACCTGCCACATCCCAGCCTGCACAAATCCGGCATGGGAGGGACCGCGCGGGGCACCAGCAGAGCCCAAGGGACTTTCTGCTGCTCAGCAGCTCCCTGTGCAGCTCATCCTGATCTGCTCATGAGCTACACAGCTTCATGCCAGCAGCAAGTTTTTACTGGGTTTTTGGGGTATCCCCCTTCATGAGAGGCTCCCTGCGTCCTCACAACCTTTCCGTGGTTGCTGTCACCAGGCATGTCCCGATGTCACAGATGGTTTTGCTTTCTGCTGCAAGGGCACGAAACAGCAAACTGCAGCCATGCCTGGGGAGTGCTCAGTGCTCCCTGAGCTGGTCCACGGTGAAGAATGAGGCTGGCTCTTCAACAGTTTTAACTGCTCATCTCCAAGAGAAGGTCCACTGTGTTAACAACACCAGCATGAAGCCACTTGCATTTCTCTAAGGATGTGGCAAACCAGTGCCCTTTCTTTACAGCACTGAGCCCACTAGGCTGCACCCACCAGTCCCACCTCACCCCTTTAAGGCTGCAAATCAAGGGCTTCTCCTCCTCCTATATTAGCATTATTAGTGTATTCTTAACCTCATTTACCTCCTTGGCTTTTGCACCATGCAAAAAGAACAAGGAAAGAAGAGCTGGAGACTTCCTTAGCACAGCAAAGGGCTCCTCTAATCCTGCAGCCTTCAGTGAAGGAGAAGAAATTGCTTATAAATGGCTCTGTTGAACATGATTCCTTCCCCAATGCACAGCAAATATCTGTGTCCAAGGCAGAGGACAAGAAACTTTGAGGAAACAAAGTGCCAGGTTTAGAGAGAAACACAGGTTCCTGGCCATGAACTCAGCACAGGATTTTTCCCTTGGAACTTTTGCAAGATGTGCATGTGCTGTGTGCTGCTGAGCCTCGCATCTGCCGGACGGACAAGAAAGTAATTTCTAAGAATTTCAGTGATGTCAGGCATTTTCTTTTTTTAATGTGACCATAAAGTGGCAAAAGCTGTCAGTGGCACTGGCAGTAGCTTAACAAAAATGTTGACGTTGCCTGGATACTGAGTCCTGCTCCAGCCTCGGATTTGCCTGCATGTCTGCACTTGACAGGAGTAACTCCTTGGGATTTTAGCTTTTCTTTAATATTTTGAGATCTGTGCAAATATCACTCCTTATTCAGATCCCTCCTTCTCTCTCCTCCCCCACTTTTCGGCTTTGTAAAATGCAAACTAATTCCTCAACCATAGTAAAGCCATAAATAAGAAGCTGTAAAAAAATTTTTTTCTAGCCTTTCTTTTTTTTCCTCCAGGTTAATCTTTTCAGTTATATAAACACTTTATAAAACAGCATGGCAAAAGTATATGAGAATCTGTTTATGTGATTAAGACTCGGCTCCTTCTTTGCCAGTGACAGTATTTCATGCCTTGCATTTGCCACTGCTGAGATTTGCTCAGCTGTCTCTCCGTGACCTCCAAAGCAGAAGGCAGCAGGATTTAACATTGCTTCTCATGGAGAGCTTACAGTAAATCACTACTGCTGGGTATCCATGGAGTCTTGGGAAAAAAGAGCATTATTAAGTACCTGCTAAGTTTTTGTTACAGTGGATGGATTCCAGGTTTTCATGGATGGCAAAAATCCAGCTACTCCAAAGGGAAGTGAATTTTCCCCAGTCTTTCCCTTTATTGCTGTTCTGCTCCCAATCTGATTTGTGCTTTAGTATTTGGAGAAAAGAGTTCTGGATGCCATTTAATGAAGTACTGTAGTGTTTTATTATCCTTTATGGTAAAGAATTTGGAAGGACTTTGGAGAGCTTCATGCAGAAACACAAACAGGACCAAAGTGCATGTACAAAATACAGCTCTAAACTCTTTCTGGCAGCTGGATGACAGAGAAGTAAAAAACATCCACTGCAGACAATTTTTCCAGTCTGGTCCCTGACATGGTTCCCAAGTGAGGAATAATGCAGTTATCCTGCTGCCCCACAGCAGCAGATTTCAGCACCCTGCAGGGTTATTTTCCAAAGGAAATGATGTGCTGTTCAGATACTTTCTTTAGTGTCACTTTTTAAATTTATCTAATAATGTCATAGGATTTCAATAGGCAAGCAGGTCTTTCAACAATGCCACCCCAAACATCAGGTCCCCATTCCTGCAGAGCCCTTCCGCACTGGGGAATGACTCAGTTTAGCCATGCTGAAGCAAAGGGCATATCCTCCTTCCTCTTCCAGTTCTTCAAAAAAAAAAAATAATCAAAAAATCCATGTATTATAACACTGCACATCATGACTGCATCATCTCAAAATGGTAAGTAAAGCTTGAATGCAACATGAACAGGTATCACAGTTTCATAACTCTGCCCAGCTGATGCCAAGCACAAAGCTGTGTGAACATGTGAAGTTAATCTAGTCAATGTAATCCTCTTTTTCTTCTCATTACAGTGGTAGTAGACATGAGAAGGCACTTTCCTGTTGTAGCACTCCAGATTTTAAAATTTAAGCACTGGCAAAAAAAAATTACTCATAAAAACTTGACATTGACAAAAAAAAAAAACCCAAAACTGATGGAAACCTAGAAGCAGAAACAAACCCTGAAAAATATCTCTTCTTCTCAGCTTTAAAACTGGAATGGTCAAAATGATAGGCAAAGGAAAGAAAGGTGGAGATGATTCAACAGGCTCATTTTGTGGTGATGACTTTTGCTGTTGCCTTCCCCAGTCTGATGTTGCTGGAACCATCAGAGCACGTGGATGTGTTTGAAGATGCAGAAGTCAGTGCATGGAGGCAGTGCCAGGGGGCTCCCACTGAACCTGAGCGCAAGAAAAGCCTTCTCCCTCTGCACACCTCTTCTTAAATACAAAATGCAATAAAGGAGTGAAAATGATGGTGTGAGTCCTGATAATCACGCTCTCCAATTCTCTTTTCCAAGCACAGGTGAGGCTCCCAGCCCAGCCCAGGGCAGCTGGATCCTCTCTGGTCTCTCTTGACTAAACCAGAGCCAAACATGGCAAAGCCCTGGCACCACTGCTGCAGGTCTGTGTTCTGTTGGCATTCCTCCTTCCTGAGTTTGTAGCTGGGCTCTCCAGGGAAGCAGCTGCCTGCACTGGATAGAAGTTTCCCATTCTGCAGCACAGATTTTTTTACATGTTCTGCTTTGTAACCTCCTCCACTGACAACGTTCACTGTCTCCATATCCCAGCTTTCCAAACAGAGGGGCTGTAGGGACTTCCTGTGACAGCCACTGTGGCTTCCAGCTGCTTCAAACAAAGCTCCAGACACTCTGGCTCAGAGCTCATCCCAAAATGATGGGCGACTTTAACAGTAGCATGACTTCTGGCCAGCCCTCAGCAGTGTTGACTTAAATGCCATTTAATTGCAGTGACATGTCTTTAATAACGAAACCCGTGCCAAGAAACCGTGGTTGGAACAAGAGCTGACCTAAGGCCAGGTTCCAAAGGGTTTTCAATCCCCTTTTCTCTCACTTGTGGCTTCCTGGGTGCTGCACAACCAATCCTGGGTCACTGAGGGACTGCAGCCACCCACAGCTTCTCCAGCTGCCAGCACAGCCACATATAGTGAGGAGCCTTACCCCAAATGTCACCTCTGGAAAAGCCAGAGGTGCTCCTCCAGCACCACTCTCTGAGGCTGGGGACAATCCCAAGGTAGCCACTGTCCTTGGGTGCCTAGTGGGCTTTCCTCCTTAAAAAAATATCTGAGATTTCAGCTCTCTTCATCACCCCTAAACTCAGTGGTTAAATGAAAAAGCAACAAATCAGCATGGGGCAGAACCCCCCTGGTGACACCTTCCTTGCACAGAAGCTCCACACACCCCCCACATCACCCAAAAATCAGGAGAGCCTTATCTTTCAGGATTTATCTGACAGCATGGAAATGTGTGACTATTGCTACATGGAGATGTTCCATCTAACATGCAGAAATAACACATGCTAATCTTCTTATTTGCATTCTCATATTCCAGTATTTTTTCCACATTCTTCACTCCAATGGCCTGGATAATACCAAAGCATAAGTCCTCTTTGCTTAAACCAACTTCAAGGGACTGTGGCCCATCACAAAGAAATCCCAAAGGAATGGCTATTTATTATATACGTCAATGAAACTGAGAAAAATGTTAAATCTCAGGTTCTTTTTTGGTCTTTGTTTCTACAACAAACAGGGAAAACGAAAAATGTTCTTAACATCTGCAACAAAGCCCCAATCTGTCACTCCACAGCTGTGGCTTTGACCATTTCTCTAAATTTAGAACATCTCTCCCTACCTGTCTTCCCTTGCCACTAGTGAGAATTTGCTGATAATCCACCTATTTTTCTACAAAATCTAGACAGCTGTACAAAAGGGTTTGCACTAATCCCCACCATTTGTTTGAAAGATTTCTGGGAACAGCAGCAAACATACAAGATGTCAGATCAGCAATACTCCTCATTACTTACTATTTATGCCTTTGATTGCATCAGAAGGGTTTTCCTCTGGCTTTTAAGGACAAAACCCAAAACTTAAGATCCCCATGTAGGAAACTGTTGCTTATTGTTCACCACCTTCACAGAGGGGATGAGCAAATACTGCTGAAATTAGCCAAAATGTTTCTGCTTTTTTTGGTTTGGTTTGGTGGGTTTGGGGTTTTGGGGTTTTTTTTGTTTGTTTGGTTGTTTTTTTGATTGTTTATTTGTTTGTTTGGGGGTTTTATTTTGGTTTTGTTTGTTTTTGTTTTGATTTTGGTTTGTTTTGATTCATTTGTTTTGATTTTGGTTTGTTTTGATTCATTTTGTTTTGTTTTAAGGCGGTCTTGGCTTTTTTCCTTAGATCAACTGACTTAGATGGCTCACCAAGGATTTACTATTAATTTCAGGCACCCAAATCTGGAAACTGTTCCACTGGTTCAGAGCCCAATAATCAAATTTTCCCCCGTGTCACTGTGAAAAAGCCAGAGCTAGTAAATCCAATGTCTTTAAATGCACATAACAGAGCAAAATTTGATCTTCATGGAGGTAGAAACACATTTGAACCAGCTTTGCTGCAAGAGGCAATACTTTCTTCTAAAAGATGAAAAAACCCAGCTAACCACTCATTTCATTTTTGAGGTTCACTCTCCTGAACAAGTTTGGGCTGGTGCTGCCTTGCTGAGGGCTCCTTTGCCAAAAGCCATTTCTATTAGCTGGCTGCTTCTTTCAGCTGCCACTGGTGCTTCTTGTCTTTCAGAAATCCTTCAAGGTGCACTGAACATGGCCAAACTCACCCTTCTCCACCACACACAAAGAAGGCAGCACTAATATAGATGGTAAACACAGAATAAATCCCACAGGCACTATTTGCCACCTGTAGCTGCTCTTGCTCCTGTTTTAAGCATTAGCTCACATGAAATTCTTTCACCTTCCCTCCAGAAAGTCTTGACCTTTGTGGAGTTCAGATGTGCACCTCTATTTTGCATGGATGAAAGGCAGTTTTGGCCTCTGGATGCTCAGTGCTCTGGGGCATGTCAGTGGGAAAGAGGAATTGAAGCAAAGGCTTTAGTGCAAACAGCTTCATCCTGTTGGAGCTATGGCTCAGGTTGCCAAGTGCAGTTCTCTCACCATTAAACAGTTTCATGGAAAGACTGTGAACATGAAGAGCTGTGGAAACCTTATACTGAGGTTAAGCAAACAAATCTGACACCAGACCTTCTGCCCAGCTCGGGCAGGCAATGATGCAGATACATTCACAGTGACCCTGAAATGAAATGCTCTGCACTCCCAAACAACAGTGTTTGTTGAAGAATATTTGATTAATGGCTTACCTCCACACGTGCTCCCCAGCCAAAATTTAATTGCATACATTTATCAACACAATTAAATGTCTACCTTGATATGGAGTATCATGTCCTGACCTGAGGGCAACGTCAAACTCTCCTGGGATGAGGAGAGGAGAAGTAGATTTCCTGAGCAACTGCTGAAATTCCAGTTTGGAGGGAGGGATGCTTTCAGTCCCTGATGTTTTAATCGGTTTAGAAGGGAAAAAAAAAAAGCAACAAAATAAAACAATAGCAAGCATAGTCAAAGGTTCGTCTCTCAAAACCTAAGCCAAAGGATTTCCAGGCAGGCAAGGCAATGCCAGCCTCTCCACACAAGAAGGAGAAGCAGTGGGATGCCCACAGGAGGGCACTTAGGTTTCACAGTGCCGTAGGAGCTGCCAGGGAGGTGCAGTCTGGGCTGGCACAGCGTGGCACTGCCTGGCACAGCTGCTCCCACGCTCTTGTCACCACAGTCCCGTGTCACACACCCACACAGGGCTCCCAGCCCTGCACTCACCCACATTTGGGGCTCAGAGAGCTGTAAACAGCAGGAGATGCTGCAAGAAGCAAACTACAAAGAAACCTACCACAGCTGCCAACAGATAAAGTGTGCTTACAGGAAACCCAAGGCAAGCTTCAAAATAATTTAACTAAAGAACTGAGGGGCTTTGATGGTTGATCATCAAAGGCTCTGTGTACTTGTTTCACATATCAACTACACACATTAATATTTTCATCATCTAAGACAAGAGGTTTTATTAAGATACAAAAGAATGTTCAAATATTCTGTGAACTGCAAAAGAAAAGGGCACAACAGAAAGTTTATATAGAAAAAAATCCAAAACAACAACAAATCAAAACCAAACAATCCACAACCTTGTGTTTTGTTTTGTTTTGTTTTAAAACTAAAATAAGAAAACTTGGATTTCATTAACACTTGGTGCCCTTTCTAGAACCAGCCTTCCCTGTGGGAGGATGGTTGAGTCTACTGATCCATCTCAGAGACCCCAGGCACAGGGACCTTTGTAAGCTCTCTGCTGCCTTCAGGTTTGTCATTTAGCAGTCCCCACGGCTGGTTTTAGGACTGTCACAAATCAGTTAATTTCTGCCACGTGGCTCTTTCAGCAATGCCCTGTGGATGCACTGGTTTAGCTGTTCAGCTGGATAACAAATTCTAATACCCAAGCAGACCAAAGGGGCAGCACTGTGTGAGAACACCAATTACAGATTACTGCCAGAGATGGATAATCAGAGATTACTGACTAAAATCTTCCCTTCAGAAAGTTTTCTATTCAGGGCATTGCTCTCAAAATCACATTCACTACAACATTTTTGCTTACTCCAGCTTCACACTGTACCCCCACGAATCCTCATCTCCCTGCCCCATCCTTTGCACTTTTTTGTGGAGCATCCCCACACACCCACTCAGCAGCACAAACCATTTCACACAACACTGGTGCATCACGGAGAGGGCAAATCACAAAATGGTGCAAAATTTGGGGAGCATGGGCCTCTGGCTAACATGCATGTGAGTGCCTGTGAGGAACAAAATGCTTCTATAAAGCTGAACTGGGTCCTTGGCACAGTGTTGTCCTTCATTCAGTGTGTCCCACTGTGCCAGGGAAGCTTGTCAGGAGTTTTGATGGATTATCAATCAAATTTATTGAAAGGTTCAGATGCCTGGGAACTGTACATAGATCACTGTCCAAAAATTAGACCCAAGACCTGTTTTCTGCCATCAGTAGGAGCCTTTGCCTGTCATTTTAAACTACATGACTTCTAGCCTTCTCCAGCTGATGTGTTTATTATTCTACTCACAATAAACCTCAAATCAATTAACTCACTGGGCTAGAAAATCCTGAACTAATTAATTTTAAAAAGTGGCATCTCTGCTCTCCTTGGCTTTGACAAAGGAAACATGAGCTCACTTTGGTAAAAGAGAAAGCAGCATGGAAAGATTCAGCTGCACTACACAGATTCAGGAGAACAGGAAATAGATCAGTGACAAAGGTTGGAATTACACCATTTCCACAGCAGTTTCACCTCTGTCAAACCACAAGGATAAAAGACTTCTTCCTAGATCTCCTAATTCAGAGTTACATTTATTTGACTTACTATGGTAGTGGGAAAAAAAATTCCTAAATCTGTCACCACACAGCTTTGTACTTTTTACTCTGATTTTCCACATTTCCTTCTCCTAGTAACAACCAACCTGCTTCTAAATTTGCTGCACAGATCAAATGGGCTAATGACAACTCCACTGTCAGATGTTCACTACACAACTTGAAGGTGTTCCAGCCCCTGAGTGAATCCAAATCCATGATCCAGGTTCTCCTTGCCCAGTTTGTGACTCTGCCAGTGACTGCTGCAAGTGAGGAGTTGCTAAAGCAGCTGCTGGAAGCTCATGTGATGGTTTAGAGCAGCTCAGCTGGGACACAGCAGTGCCTGCCCATGGTTATTTCCCATATAAATGAGGATGTTACCTTCAGCTGGCTTTATGGTCAATGGGAAAATGTGCATGTGGAAGCAGCAAACAAATCTAGAAAACCTTGCAGGCAAGTAGCAGAGTCTGTGTGAAGTCTATAAAACCCCCTCAGTCAAATCACTGGTTATCAGCAGAGCTCTCCTTCAAGATGCTTTCACAGCCCCAAGGCTGAAAAAGCCAAGGCTCATTTCTACAAAGCCCATAAACTGAGACATGATCGTGATCAGCTCCTTGCCCTACTGACTCTCACGATGCACAACAATTTACCATCATTTTTATGGGGCTTATTTTACTCTTAAAGTCAGACCAAGCTCAGTCATAACTCCCACTGACCCAAGAAGGGCTACATAAGAGCTGGCCTGAGCCTGGGATTTAACTGCATTTTACCCACTCTACTACACACACTGTATTCCTCAATCCATGCATTTTTCTGCCCTGTGATCAGGTTCTTTCATTACATATTTTTCCAGATCAGAAAACTAATTCAGTCAACATTTATCAGGTTTATTCAGCCCATTTTTGAGGCATATTCCGAGCACTTTATCTAAGATGCTGATAACCCATGATATCTGTAAAACTTGGATCTGATACCTTGAGTCATTATTACTCCTCCAGACTCCAAGCACATAACAAAAATGTTTTTTCAGTGGAATTAGGACAAGCATTCACTTAATATCAGGAAAAGCAATGCACTTTTAAATGTGTGAACAAACCTACTAAAATAAATAGAATTTCTCCAGAACTTATAAACAAATTCTTGCTTAAGCACCAAATTCTGAAATGATTGATCAGAATGGAAAATGGGCTCATAAATATAATTGAAGGTCTGCTCCTATATATATTCTCAGATTTGTAAAATACAGATAGCTAAATATAAACAGCCCGCGACCACAAACATTCCCCCCACAGTTGATTTCCAAATGATTTCCTGTGATTAGACAGCTCAAGACAGCAAAGCTCTCTTATAGCTTTACTCTTGCTTACATTGCTGCCTGTGTGGAAAAGTCACCTGCACATCAGCAGTGCCCTTCAGACAACTTTTATCAGCAGACACAAAGAAGAGCAGCAGTTCATCAGCCTTTGGAGACGTTCAAACTGCAGTTTCTATTTCCCCTTCATGCCAGCAGCAGTCTCTAAAAGAGCAAATATAAAACTAAGGCCTTGTCCATACATAATAATAATAATTTGGTTATTATTAAAAAGTTTGATTATTTGCAGCGTGTTCCACAGCTGAAAACCCAGGAAAGAGATGAAAAATGGGAATGAATGCAGTCCCAGGTCTGACCCATACCCTACAGATAAAAGTTAAGGATAGGATTTTTTTTTTTTTTTTTTTTATGACTGCATATAAATCATTAGAAATTTGAAGACAAACTGAAAAATCCTTCTCGCCTAGACAGAGAGGGGAGGAATATAGAAGCATACTGGATGTATTCTTCCTATGCAGACAAGACTGACCATGAGAAACTAAAGTGAAAAGGGAAGCACATAGAAGATATCTCTAAATAAACTAAGGACAATCAGCACAGGCACGTTTTAGCCAGACAAATCATCTGCTGCTGACAGCAGACATCAGTAACTGGCAGGAGAAATGGTGCTGAACGTGGCTGGTCTTTGGCCATGTGTGCAGCACCAGCTTAGCTGCAGCAGTGCTGACACATTTTGTCTGCAAAAAGTCATTTTTCTGGCGTAGATGAGACCAAAATGAACAGTGCTGGTCCCCTTGTCTTCCTCTGAGGGCAAAGCAGGCTTGAAAAAGGATGATCAGATGTCCTTGCACACCAGTACTGGAGAATAAAGGAAGAAAAACAGCTTTTCTCCTTTTCCAGGTTTTATGGGATGACTGTGGAAGAGTCTACATTATCCCCCCAAGGTGGACCTGGACCAAGCAGCCCTGTCCTTGCCCCCCTTGTCCTGCAGAGTAGTCACAGCCACAAATCAAAGCTGCCTCCTGCCCTTTCCCTCTGCATCCCACCTGCCTGCCCATTTAGAAGGTTGGGGCACTGTGAACCCAGGAGAAGGACTGGAAATGGAGTGGCCTCAGTGTTCAGGGTCCTGGAATTGATGCTTCAGGCTGGTATTGATGGGTCTCTGCAGCCGTGGTCCAAAGGCTGGGAGGCTCCAAGGCCCTGGGAGGAATATATTGATTTTGTCACCACATTTCTCTTCACAGAGAAAAGCAAGGCACAATTCTTCCCAAGAATATTTCTAAAATTCACATTCTCTGAACCTCAGAGAAAGGAAAACCAATTCTTATCATTTGCTGTGCCTGTGTTTGTGCAAAAGCAGAATGCAATATATAAAATTGTTTACCCAAAGTGATGGTGTTTTGTTTCCTTGGCCTATCAGGGCCAAGTGTGTGTGTGTGTGTGTGTGTGTGTGTGTGTGTGTAGGGACTGTTGGGTGACAGTCACAGGATTCTGTGCTATTGTGTGCAGAGTTGAGTGCTTGGCAGATTCAGTTTAAATGTAATATAATATAGTGTAGTACAATATAGAATAATATAGTATAATAAAGTCATTAATTAGCCTTCTGATAAGCTGGAGTCAGATGCATCATTCTCTCCCCCTCGTCGGGGGTTGTCCTGTTTCCATAGATCCAGCAAAAAAAATTCCAAATGTAGATTGCAGCAGCTGGCATGAGGAAGGACACCCATTGCATGGTGCCATTCTGCAGGAAAACATTGCTGAAGAGTAATGGTGGGAAACAGCTTGAGAAAAGGGAAGGTGAAATGTCTGTGCCCAGCAGTGAACCCTCCCCAACAGCCTGTCCTGGGCCAAACTCACTTCTCTGCAAGCTGCCACCCAAATACCACAAACATGGAGTAAAATCTTGGGAGAGAATGAACTTCAGTCTCATGCTTGAAGAAAAAATTTAGCAGAGATCAGCTCCAATACTGAGGCCTTTGAGGCATCAGAGCACACTGTTGCAGCAGTGTGGCAGGGTTTCCCCAGTTCCTTCCCTGGGTTACTGCAAATGAGAGCTACTTGCTCCATCTATGGGTAAAAATTAGTACAGTCACAGGCTTCTCTCACAGAGGGCATCATCTAACCATGAGATGTTCTACCAGAAAATAAATTATTAGAATGAATAAGGTATTTACCTGGACAACCATTCTGCCTTGCTTCTCACAAGAGAAAAAAAATACCATCTGGACCATTATTATGGGAGCACCAGGAGTCCTCCTTATGGATTGCTTCAGGCACCACAGTTAATAGTATTGAATACCAGAAGGATAAAAAAAGTATTAAGAGGAAGCAGAACACTAAAACTTTATATTGAAAAGCATTTCCTTTCTCAAGTGAAACTTCACCGTGATCCAAATCTGACCATCAGCATCAAGGTGTTTCAAAGCTGTGTAATTTTCAATTCAGTGTTTCATAAGGAACTTTTAATTCTGTGCTAAATTTGTCTTTTGATCCCATGCACCACAACCCAAAGCTTTAGGTCAATGGAAACCTTTTAATTGATTTCCTTTGCTGGTAAAACTGACAGCATCATTAATGTGTCATGAGTATTGCTGTTTGTTACTTGAACCAATTGTTTCAGGAGGGGAAGCAGCGCTGGAGAATGCTCTGATGTCCTTCAAATGAGGCACTCAGACCCATCAAAAAAAGTACATTTTAATGACTAAAATTTCATACAAACATCTACTTCTAATAAAATATTCAGGGTACTTGATTTTAGCCTTTCTGCAGGGGCAGCTCCCTGATTTCCACTCAGTGGAATAAAGCTGTTCTTATTTATTTATACATGTTGTGGCTGTGCAGGGAGAGCTCGTGCAAGAAAAGTGACATCTGCATTGTGCTTCTTCCCAGTGCAGGTCATGCTTCTATGTTTACTTTGGATCACCTCAGTTTGCTTTACTGAGATGTGTCACTGCTTTCTCTTGGCATTGCACCTCTCACAGAAGTGACACACATGGCAAGTGCCTGCCCACTGCAGCCAGGACTCAACCATGTCTTGGAGCAGCAGGTCCCAACTTGTGCCCCATGAGAGCAGTTCCTGCAGTTTTGAGCCAGCCTAAAACAAACTGGGAAGCAGTTCCACCATGCCAATTTTGAAATCACTTTTCACAGCCCCTCAAACTTCAACTTGCACCTCTTCACTCACCCTCTCCTCCTGTTGTCCCTGAAGAAAATCTGTGAAATCAGTGGCAGCTCTGTAGAAGCCTACTGCAAGCTACAGGTCACACTAAAGCACTCACATCCAATTAAAATGTAATTATTTTAATGTTCCATGGCTGCTCATGTGCCCACACTGCTGCTGCTGGTGCTGAGCTGTACATCCTCAATTGTGCAGGATATTTTCCCATTATTAATTATGTTATTCCAGACGTGCTATCACTGCTGCTGAGGGGCTCAGCCTTGTCCAGCAGTTGGGTTCTTCTTGGAGCCGTCTGGCACTGGCTCTGTTGGACATGAGGGAAGCTTCCAGAAGCCACTCCTGCAGTCCCCCCACTACCAAAACCTGGCCACAGAAATCCAGGGGAGTTACCAACGTTATTCTCATACTGAATCCAAACCACAGCACTGTACCAGCCACTAGAAGGAAAATTAACACTATCCCAGCCAAAATCAGGGTAGTATTAATCTCTTATTCTGTGCTTTGATGCCACACCCAGGTCCAAAATTTTCCACTGCATCCCAATAAATCACAACCACCTTTCCTGTCCTTTGATACACACACACAGTGCTGGATTGTTGCAGGCTGAAGCCAGCTCTGGGTCCAGGTGCTGGAGCCAATCTCCACTTGCAGAAAGCATCTGGGAGGTGCAGGGTGGGCAGCACTGAGGGAATGCATTTACCAAGCCTCACAGTACAGGGAACAGCACGAGGAAGTCCTCTGCACCACCTCAAAGCCAAGCTTAATTCATCCCCTGTCCATATTCAGTAGCACACCACAGCCTCATATTCATATTCACCTCAAAGCCAGGCTTAATTCACCCCCTGTCCATATTCAGTTCTCATCTGTCAGTCTAACAGTGCTGTTGCAAAGAAATTCTCAGACAAAAAAGAAATTAAAAACTAAATAAATTTGATGATTAAATTTCAGAGCACTTGTACAGAAACCCAGCAGGCAAAGAGCTGTCTTGCATTTTTCTGCAGTCAACTTCTGAAAGGGAAAGGGCTGCACCAGTGGTCAAGCACACACCTCACCCAAAATTGTCACTGCAGAGCCTCTCCCAGAGGGGCCTGAGGTGGATTTTTTGCAAAGGTGGGAGGCTGAATGTGAAGCCCCAACCAGCAGTTTGCTGCTGTTACTTATGAACCACCTGAAGTGGCTGGCAGCCAAGCACATGTTGTGGGAAGGTATTTTTTTCTTTCAAGGCAAATCTTTTGTCAGATCAGAGCTGTGAGGTTATGACCAGACACTGAACTGGGGTAACCAAAGGGAAGGGGCACAAAGATGAGCTCTTGGATAGTGCCAAAACCAATGATAAAACACTGAAGATGAGTAAAACCTTTAAACTCCCAGACTGAAGTGGAAAATATTTTAAGTTTCATATCTGCAAATCACTTTCTGTTTTGCCACTGTCCTACCCTAGCCCTTCCTAAACTGTGTACATTCAAAAGGCAAAATAATTTAGCTGGGAAAAGAGCAACTACATGGGAAAGCAAGTGCTGCAAATACCACACATAGTCTTTAAAATGAAAACAAGCTAGGAAGAAGTTGCTTCCAAGAAAAACAAGGAATATGCAGAGTAACAGGTTAGTCTATGTTTTGAACAATGTGTGGGAGGAGGAAGTGGAGGGAGGATGGGGTATGTTATTTAAAACAAGGACTGCACCTACTTTTCCCCACATACTGCTCATGATGACAGGAAAGGAGTGTAGCACAGACTCCTTTCAGACAGAGTGGGGGACAAAAACAAACCCCAGGTCCCTGTGAACTTTTATCTGCTCTTTTTTTTTTTTTTTTTTTTAATTGCTGATTGCCTGGATAAAACACAGATTTGCTGTAAACCCAAAGAGAAGACCCCAGCACAGAATTTCCCAGAAGAGCCACAGCTGGGAGGGACATCTGCAGATCTCTGGTCTGATCCCTGCTCAAAGCAGCTTTCAACTGGGGTGCTCAGAGCCTAGTCCAGTCAATTTATTAAAATCTGCCAGGGCAGCAATTTCACAGCCCCTCTGGAGCCCTGCTGCCACACCAGCCCCTCCAAGAACATTTTTCCTACAGATTCCTGGCACTTCCCTCCTGTCTCCTGCACTTTCTCTGGGCATCCCTGGAGGGGCTGGCACTGTCTTGTCCTAACCCCATTAGGAATTTGGAGACAGCACAAAATTCTTCTCCTCCTCTTTCTTCCTCCCCCTACACCACAGCTCCAGTGCAATGGCCTTTGCTGGACCAGCATGTCCCCATCTTTCTTGTACTGGGGAGCCCACAGCTGGCCCCAGCACTGCTGATGTGTCTCACTGGTGCCAAGCAGAGGGGGAGGATGACCTCCCTTGACCTGCTGGTGATCTTCAGAATTAATTTTCATTTTAATGCAATTAATCCAGCACCAGCAGTGATGTAAAGGCAAGCAACTACAGCAAGTCCAGCTGATCTCAATGCACTCACAGTCTGAGAAGTGATGAAACAACCTGAGTCCCATTCACTTTTAACACAGGCATCCCAAGCTGTTTGAGAAAATGGGATTTTAATCACATAGGTTGTGACAATTTTGAGCAGTGAAGCATTTAAGCACCTTTGGAAATGTGGAGCCAAGTGCTGGTTTAGCTTTTCTCAGAGCTCTTCAGCACAGCAACTCTGCAAAAGTCTGAGGTATCTGGTCTGAGGAGTGTCTGAGAAGTCTTGTCTCTCAGGAAATGCTGTTCAAACCACAGAGACCTTATTTTGGGTAGCACATAACCAGTTAACTTACTCTTCTGTAGTGCAGGGGGTTACTCTATTTGCAAAGTAGCAGAATGCAGAAGTATAACAATACAGCAGAAATGCTAACCCATACTTTCCAAGAAGTCCTGAAAGGGTTTTGTTAAATAAAATCCTATCAAAGTTAATTAAATATAGCAAACTCTAAGAGTGTAATTCATTGCTGCCCCCTGTTTAGCACATTCTGGATAGAATCTACTTTAATGTGCTAGTGAAGGGTAGGTGTCTGCATTAGACTCACTGTAAGAGCTAAATGCTGGGAAAGCAGTCAAGGTAAGAAATGTTCTGTTTTGCAAAAAGCTATGGGAAGAGAAGAGTTATCAATTTAAACACCAATTAAAATCAGCACACCCTTTCCAAGAGGCTGTCTCTCTTGCCTTAAGAACAAAAGACCGCGAGCACCCAAGCCCAGTGCAATTCCTGCGAGGCTCCCGGAGCAGCAGGGTCATGGATATTTTCTGTTAGCTCAAATATAGCATGGCCCCATTCCAAGCCTGCTCCTGAGGCAGTGGTGTGACCTTATCAAAAGGATTTTGCTGACTCCTGGAAGATTCCTTTATTTAATATTCTGTTGTACCTTGCTAGGATTTAAATAGTGCTGGCTGCTTAGATAAGTTGATTGCGAAGTCCCAGGGTGGCTTTGCTCTGCAGTCTGAATTGCTGCTATTCATGCAGCAGAGAGCCCTTCTCTGCACCCTCCATCAGCAGAATACTGCCAAAATTTAAAGGCCATATTTGAACCTATGTGGACCAGCAAGAAGAGCTTAAATGGATTTTAATTATTGTGAAGTTTTAACAATAGGGGAGTGTAAAAAGCATATTTGAACTTCAAGCAGGGATGAACAAATGTCCTTGAATAGATGTTTAGAGCCTTCCCTGAGCCCTTCAGAAACACTGACTCCTACTTTCAATCTCCTGATGGTGTTTTAGAGAGAAGCAAGGAGTGGAAAAGACACCATTTCAATTAACCTTCAGCAGCACTTCTGATAAACCAAGAGAGAAATCCTGCATGGGTTTGTATTGCTGTGTTCTTGTGGAAGAAGAAGTCATTATGAAATAACTTGTTCTGATTAAAGCAAATAATTTTAAGATAAATTCTCATAAAGAAAAATGAGAAGGTCCCTCTCTACTATTTAAAATCACTGAAAATTATCAATACGTTGCAGGAAACACATAGCCCAACACAGGTATATGCATGACCAATGCTGTACCTACATTATCATAAAAGATTTGCCAACAATTTTTCATTGTTTCTTCTGTTTACAGACAAAAAACTCACCGTGGTCTCACAATCCAGCAACACATCATTCCTCTCTTTCCCCTATAACTCTGCTCCTTCCCCACCACCACCAAACCCTCATGCAGACCAGGTTTGGTTTGTTGATCAGCACTGGGAAACTTTGTTCAGTAAGAAAGTTTTAAAATTGAAGCATGTTCTCAATCCTGCTCATTTCTGAGTTCTAGCAGCATGTATAGCACCCAGGCTGCTGAAGAGCTAAAATCTTTGCCCAGTATAAAGCTGGATATAGTAAGTGCCTTGAGCCAAGGAGGTTTGCTATGCCTTTTAATGTCTTGCAGAGGAGCTCAAATATCCCCTTAATGGTCGTTTGACTGGAAACAAATTAAATTTATTTCCATCCAGCAAAGGTTGCTTGCCCTTCCTACAACAGGGCAAATAAATAGCAATTAAAGAACACAGCTGAAATTCCCTTTGGGGTCTACAGAACCTCTGACTCCTGAGTGGCATCGTGTCAGTGCCCATCTCCACCACACATCCATGAACATCTCCAGCTGTTCCCAAGTCTTGACACTGACATCCAACCAGCCTCACTGAAACCACCCAGAAAACTCCCGCTAACATGGACAGAGGATTTCTAAACAAAGCATAGGAGTGTGATTTCCATCCTCAGCCCTGTGCGGGTGCCCCTGAGGTGTCCATGGCCCTGCAGAAGTCACACCTAAAGGCCAGCACGTCAGAAACCCACAAGACATGGTCAGTGAAAGAGATAATGAACAATTAGCACATGCCTCATCTGCACTTACTTCACTACCGCAGGTAAAGAATGGGCCAAGCCCAGAGGTACCGTGTATCTTCCTGAAATAACATGAGCAATTTCTTACTTTTTCTTGATCTGGAGAAAAACTTGATGCCCCCAGGAGAGGTAGACGGGTTAGAATTGGGGGAAGACTCTTTGGAGGAGGACCTGAAGATCCCACTGAAGCTCATTCGGCGTGGGGAGCGTGGGGGAGACTCCTGGTAGGGGAAGGGGAACACTGTTTTGGGTGAGCCAGGACTGTGCTTGGATCTCACAGGGGCAGAAACGGGGCTGGAAGGTCGGTGCTGGAGCCCCTTTGAGAAAAGGCCTTTTGAAGGACTGCCAGCTGAGTAGCTTTCGTCCACCTGAAGAAGAGAGAAGAAGGAAGAAAAAAAGAAAATTTTCCATTAATTCAGTTCAGGCCTCCAGGATCTCTGAACTTGTCTCAACAGAGCCAACTCCTGTTTTTTGGGGTGGTGGATTATCCAGAGCTCACCTTCCCCCACACCTGCCTCCACTGACACACAGGTGTGTGTGTGCCACCACTCTGGCCTCATGCTGCCCCTTGCTCCTAAAGACACCCTGAATTTCACAAAACCATTTCAAGGTGTGCATACATTTGACTATCACACATATAATACAGGAATTTGTCTACTGCTTTTATCTGTCTCAAACCTCCTTTCCTTCCTCAGACAAATGAAAGGTGACTGGCAATGAATTTACTGAAGGCAATGAATGATCCTGGTTAAGGAAACACAGTGCCCCAAAGTCTTCCCTGTGAATTTAAGCACCCACTCACAGTTCTTTAATCTCCATCCCATGATGTGACTCAGCACAGCACACGGGTCCCCGAGTGCCTGACAAGCCTCCACGACACTGGCCACAGCCACAACTGTGGGATTGCAACTCCTATCCCAAAAACAGAGGAGCCATTTTAGAGTGATGACACTCCTGCTAATTACCTGAGCTGGGATATGACATTTCTGTATTCCTTTTGGGACCTGTGCTGCCTTTCCAGCAGTGTAAATATCTGTGCACAGCACAGCTCTGCACTGTGCAGGCTCACCCAGTGAGGGGGAGAACAGAACCCAGAAAAACAAACAAAAAAAAGGAACTAAAAGATTAAATTGTCCTTCCCATACAATTAACAGAAGCTGACTCAAAATCTCTGTGGGATTTGCACGTGCCTGGGCTATATGGAGAGTTTATTTCCTTCTGGAAGCACAAAGTGGTTCTGTGGGTATAAGGCTGCTGTTCTAGCTGGGGGCATTTCTCATGAATGAAGGGCTCTGTTCCTGGCAGAAGGCAGCAGGGGGTTCCAGGTCACCAGGGAATGCTTAAGCCAAGGCCAAGGTGGATGTGCCCACAGCCCCCTGCCTGCCTGCACCTCTCTGCCCAGTTACTCAACACCAACCAGGAGGGATGGAGCAGGCCTGTGAAGATGCCTCCTGATGTGTGTGAGTCCAGTTAGGTAAAGGCATTACTGCCATGGGGATCATTTTAGGGAAAAAATAGCATCTTTCATTAGGATGACTGAGATGAAAGGAAACCTCCTAGGCACATATGCTCTGCTTTGGGTCAGTGAAGGGCTTGTGTGTATGAACCCAACTAAAAATGGTCAGCAAAGTTCAAACCCATGCAAATAACTCTCTTTTCAAAATAATGCTTATTCACAGCTCCAAAACCCGTGTAGAAATATGCACAAGCAGCATAATGGCTAAATGGCTGCTCCCTCCATAACCCAGGGTCCCCCTTCTTCTAGACCTTTCTGTGTCCTGCGCCCACACTTTGGACCAGCTCCTCTTTCCACTTGGGATGGGACAGAGCCGGAGCAGCTCCTGATGTGTGGAACTGCAGAAAGGCCTGCAGAGATGACAGTCTCCTTTTTGGGAAGGTTTCTAACCCAAAGGGCAAGTGACACCTTGTCTGGGAGATGGACACAAATAGTGTGGGTCACTGAGAGGGGCACAGACTTGTGCCAGCACAGCCCTGGTTAAATGATGAACTCTGCTCTGTGTTCCTCTGCACAGCATAGAGATGTCTGACAAGAGACAGAACAATTTTTTTTTTATAACTGCATTCCTGTTTTTGACAGTGTGGGCAAAAATGTCTCAAACATATACCTGTCCTTTTACAGATGAATTAGGGGAGCAGTTGCCCTCAAGGGGAAGTTTTTGAGAAAGATAAATCAATTCTAACTGAAGCAATAGCAACTACCAAAAGCAACAACAGACTCTGGACAGTCTCCACAAGAGAAGAAAAAAGCAGTGTTTCATGCTTAATGCAGTTGCCTGAGGCTCAGGTTTGCCTTCTAGCTCTGTCATGGATTCTATGTGCAATCATGAAAACTCATTCCAAATTACAAATCTATTCTGCCATGAGAATGGTATCTCCTTTATTCCCAATCTAAGTCCTCCAGCACTCAGACTGTCTCTCAGTGAGTATTTATCAAGAATAATAGGGCACAGTACCTCAACTGAGACCAGGAATAACAAGCACACTATAGGAAATTAATAAACAAATTGCACTTTTGTCATGGGCAAAACAGTCCCAAAGTGATAACTTTCTCATAAAAGCTCATTAACTTTACTAAAATATCATCTGTAAATCATCTGAGACTACTTGTGCCTTGCTCTCTTCACAACTACACAGATCAAGAAACAACCAAACAGCACAATGGCACCTCCTTCTGCATTGCAATTTAAATAGGTCTGCTGCCACATCTACTGCCTGGAAGTGAAGAGTAAGAACATTTTCTAGCTAATTTTAATCATTATACAAATCTGCCACTGCTACTGTAGTTTAGGTGTGTTTCCAGGGTGGCAAGTTCATTATATTTTTTCCTGAAGTGACAAGCCATGACATTTGTAAAGCCAAGGATTTCATTCTGGCACTACCCTTAATGCTTCCTGTTAACTTTTTTTTTTTGCATGCTTGTTTGGTTAAAATGACACACTGATAGGAGACACTTCAAAACAACTGCCGTGTCCTTACACACTAAAGCAATTTTAGAGATGTAAAACTTCAAACGACAATTTGTAAAAAAGGTCAGTATTCCCTTGTACATGCAAGCCAGACACAAAAGCAAGTTGTTCTCAAATTCTGAGCAGGGTGTTTTTATTTACTGCAATCACAACCGGTTGTCTTCTCTCCATCGTGCCAGGCAGATGAATTAATTAATTGTCAGAGCACCAGGGGCACACTGCTAAATACACATGTGCATGCTACCAAATTAAAGGAAATTACTGCATTGAATTCTTCCCCAGCCTCCTAATTACACACAGGTTGCACCCACCATCACGGTGGGTAAACACTTGTGATTTTGCTTGGGGAATTACAACAGGATTGCTTGCTCAGAATACCATTTGTGGCTAATGGATTGCAAGTTTTAAAAGATTATTAAGTACTTCTGCTAGTAAAATCAGCAGCAACAGTTATCACAGCATATCCAAAAGTCATAAGGCAACACTCATTTTCATGTTTCAGCTGGGAATGCAGAAGAATCTTTGCTGTGGAATAAACCCCATCAGCTCATGCAGATTTGGTGTGACAATTCTGGCAGTGATGCTAGAGGCAGGTTACACAGCTAGATCATTCATCAGCCTGTTTGTCATGCTTTTTGGACTCCTTCCCTAAAGCTATGATAGGCAGGTGGGCTGAAAACTCCCACATGTGCTTTGGAAAGATAACTATTCCCCCAACTGAGTTTTAGTAGGAAAATGAAAGTATTACACCCTGGTTTCTCACATTAGTAAACACTGTGAATCACTTTATGTTGGTCCAGGAGAAGCTGTAAAAAGAGAATAGGCAGAAATATGAAACACACCTAAAACCACTATAAATGCACATGGGGCTATGGCTCATTTTATCCCAAACAGACAATTTGCCTCTCGGAGATAAGGGATCCAAACACACCATGCAAGTGCAATACTAATCAATGCACAAATAACATCTAATAAAAAAATTGAAAAATTCTTTTAAGTACTAAGACTGTTCAGCTATTAAAAATAAAACAAGAAAAACAAACAAACAAACAAACCCCAAACAAGCTCCCCCCCTAAAACCCAACAAAATGGAAAAAAACAAAAAAACCCAAAACCCAAAAAAACAACAACCAAAAAAAAAAAAAAAAAAAAAAAAAACCAAAAAAAACCACAAACCCAAAAAACCCCAAAAAACCCCCAAAATGCAAAAACCAACTAACCAACCAACCAAGAACCCAAAAACAACGAACCAACCAACCAACCAACCAACAACAAAACATTTCCTGTGTTGGCTTTGTGCAAAGCATCAATGGGATCTTTGAGCTCTCTGCTCAAGACTGGACTCCTTAAATCTTAGAACTGGTTATGCTGGAGAGAAACGTCAGCCCCTTCCTGCCTGCAGAGAACAGTGGAGCTGGAATAGGGCTAAATTAGCAGCTTGGTGCTAGTGCCAGTGTAACCCTACCCTCAGCCTATAGCAGTGTACTCCCCAAGGGAGGTGAAGCAACAGAGCAGAGCCCTGCTCTGCATCAGATACGCTGGTTCTAGTGACCAACTGCACTTGTTCAAGGCTAAACTGGTTATCTCACACAGCACGGAGAAAAAAAATCTCCTGAAATGCTCTAAGTTGTTATCAGTTTTCATGCTTTGCAGCACAAAAGGATCCCCAGCTGGGGACCAGGGAGAGATTTTGCCCAGTTGTACACACTAAGTGATCACAGGCATGTTTTGAAAATTCATCCAGAACTGTGCACTGTTGAAAACAAAGCAACAAAATGAGATATGTATTACAGTGTTTGGCATGTAGCAGACTTAGCATTCCATTTTTTGAGTGAAACACAAAGTGATAGTGACTTCCAAGTCAAGCAGCTCTGGAAGATTTCACTACAAGGAATAAGACTGTGAAAGCTGCCCCTGTCATTTCACATGGATGATGGAATCTTTCTCTCTTCCTAATCTCTTCTTCCTTTCTCCTAGCCTAGAGTTTGGCTCTGCAACAGGATTGTGCCCAAACCTTTCATTTTCAGACCAAGAGAACACTCCCTGACCTCCTTTACTTGTTGCTCTGGTTAACATACATCAAGTGAACAACCTTGTAACTTGTGCTGTTAAGAAATATCCACCCTGAAGATCATCCAGGTCTTCCTCTATAAGATCCTTCCATATGATTAAAAAACACAATTTCCTTTGCATCTGCAACAAATTTGGTTGCTGTGCTTCTATTTTTTGTCTCAGCTTTACTGGCAAAGACCCAGGAGTGACATTGGGGAAACCCCAGCAGCTCTGTCCCTTCATCCAGCACTCATCCTTTCTATACCGATCTTTTCCTTCATCTGTTTTCTTTCCTGGCTCACAATTCTTCATCTTATTTCACAAGAAATATTGAAGTGCACTACACTTAATCACTACCATATGATAATCCCCAGTGCAATGGGCTAAGATAGCAAACTATTCATATTTCACCACAAACTGGTCTCTTGACATCCTCTCACCACCCATGTCAGCCCTGCCACAGGCAGAAATTTTCCCAACAGTGTTATTTTTATTCCTTTGCTTTATACTGGAAATCTGATCACTCTTTTTTTTTGCCTGATAAAGTCCTCTCTAAGAAGAAATTTCTGGTCCCAACCTAGAATTTAAGGAGCACTGAACTTCAGGGGAGTAAAGTGTCCTGCCAAAGCTGCAGGGCCAGAAAAATCATTAAGCTCTGCTGAGAAGACCCTGACCACGGCCAGGCAGAGACTGTGTTGGAAATCCAGGCACTGCCTGTGCCCAGCACCTCTTCACAGCAATCCTCTCTGCTCTCCTGCCGAGGGTGCTCCAGCAACAGATCCTTGACTGGGCACAAAGCCTTCCCCAGAGGATGCTCTCTCTGAAAAATCTCTGATTCTGCTTCAGTTTGGGGTGAATTTACTTTCATTTCTCAAAACAAGCTGAAAAAAAATTCTGTCAAATAGAAATGGGCTCAAGCTAATCAGCCCTTTAAAATGCTTCTGAATTTAAGTGAAAATTATAAAATGCTTCTGAGCTCTGTTCCCTTTTTCTCCAACTCTGAACAGTGAGGACATTTATGGAGCACTATGGAGTTCTGCTTTTTTACGACAGTGAGTTATTTGACCTTTATTTTGCCTCTTCACTTAAAAAAATTTTGAAAGGCAAGGAACAGAAAAGGAATTACCTCCCACCATCCTTGACAGGGACAGTAAACACAATTAGAGACAACACACCAGATAGATGTCCGCACTTGTTTCCTGCCCTTCCACTGAATCCCAACAAAAAAAGCCCTTTGATAAAGTTAATTGGATGATTCTCTCATTCTGCTGGAATAAAAGAGCTCACAGAGACACAAGAGCTGACTTCATTAGACTGAAAGGTAATGAAGGACTTGCTCTCCCAGTGTCACATTCAGCACCACTGGTCCCCTTCCTTCTGCATGAGCTGCACCAATTGAGATGGCACCGTGTTTTACAGGGTCAGAGATGTCACTTCCCAAAACTAAAGTGCAACGACACTTTCCCAGATTAAAATTCAATGGGATGAGACTGGCTGCTCTGGCAGGCTCTGAGAGCTCTGTCCTGCTGCACACACAGTCAGGGGAAGGCTTCCAGCAGTGAGCAGGGCTGCTCAAAGACAGAAAGCAGGCATTAGGAAAGGGAAGAGCAGGGCAGCTCCCTGTCCAATTCCTAATCCCTAGGTACATTTATTTCAAAGCAGAGCATGGGGAGGAGCTGTGCACATCACAGTGCAGTGGTTGCCCTGAAGGTCCCTGCATCTGCTGCAGATGCCCTATGCCAAGGCTGTGGCACTATCCAGGACTTGCTCCCCATCTTCACTGGTCATTAAAAATGCACAATAAAAAGAAATCCAAAGGAGATTTATTTGCCAGTGAATGAGGAAGGACGGGCTGAAATTATTTTTTTCTTCCCCTCCCTTATCCAGGAGTTGCTCGTGCCATTCCCATGAGTCACTGAACAAAACAAAAATAATTCTGGGACCAGTAGCAGGACAAAACACTCCTTGGAATCCTTCAATATTGGAGTCACTCCTGCAATAGTCTGACTCTAGTTCACCAACACTTCCCTGCATTGCTGATAGCAGAACAGTGAGCTAGTGCCAAACAGTCAGAACAAAACCCCTACTTTCACTCTGTTCCTTCATTTGTACATTGTACATTTGTTCATTGAACCCAAACTAATCCTTTAACCACTGAGTCACATCCAGAATCCACAAACAGCTGACTACTTACAGCTGTTCTCAAAATCTAACTCAAGCTTTGTGAAAGACTTCCCAAAAATCTGCATTAGATGTTCCTAGGTGTAACTGATCACAAGTTGGCCAAATGGAGGTGGGCTGTTTGTTTGCAAAATGTGTTTTAAGTGACTCATGTCATCCTGCATCAGAGTCTCTTGCTCAGAATTTACCACTCTGTCCCTTCTCATTCTTGTATGAACCACAAATCGTACCAGTAATGAGTCTGCCTATCCTTCAAACCACTGATAAGGTATGATATAGTACAGCAGCAGAATGTTTTGTCTGCCTAGAAACAAAATTTTCCACTGGTGAGTCTCCATTTATTTTAGCAGCCAGGTTTTTATTCATTTACTAGGCTCCATGTTTATTCAATCTCATTCCAGTTTCTTAAATAAAAATGACTTGTGCTACTTTTCTATATACATGACACCAACGCTATGACATTTCTCAACCCAATTTATAGTTCATTTAAACCCCCACATTTGTTCAATAAGAGCCATTTACAATTAATTTCAATCCAAATGAGTCTATTATAACAGCATCATTAACCAGCCAACATTAGCTATTTCATTGTTTTGCTCAGGACTAATGTTTGACAAACCTGTACATTATCCTAATTGCAAACATCATAAATATTAACACAGTAATTGCCCTTTTTGCAGTCTTTTGAAACTTCATCTCTGCTCCATGATTTATTCACAATCAACACTTGGCAGAGAAAGCTCTGCCACTTCATTCAAGAGTGTTTCATCAGAGTTGTTTGGATTTAATTTTAAAATATCTTACTTTAACAGCTTGTGCTTTAAAGACACAATAATAGCTTCTATTAAGCTATTAATAGCTTTAATAGCTTCTATTAAGCTATTAATAGAATAGAGCCACCTTTGTAATCTAAGATAAATATCTCCCCAGCTTTGTCCCCACACAGAGAAAAGAATTTTAATGCACGCTTCTTTTCAAAGCTTTTGTCTATATTTTTGTGACAATTCCATTATTGCCATAAAGAAATGGATCAATATTATTCTTCAAACATCTTTTCTCCCACCTCCTCCCTCCTCCATCCATAATTTGCTAGCTGACTCCTCATAAAAAAGTTTCCCGTGTAATTTTTTTTTTTCCTTTTTGATCATTCACAACCCTGGGCTTTAAACTGAAGGTAATGGCTGTCAGTTTCCTGTAATTTCCACACCTTACCCTTTAACCTCTATTTGAGATAAAAGATCTAGAAGCATTCAAGGTGTGAAGACCTCTAAAATTGAAAGAGCCATTTGGGTGCAGAGGGGCACTCATCCCTGACTGCTGCCCTGCCACGCTGTACCAGAATTATTTTCTGAATGATTCTCCCAATCACTCATGATTTTCTAGGTCTCTGAACTTCCCCTCTTCTACTGTCTTTTCCCAGGCTGAGGAAATGCAGTGAATCTGATTGCTTTTCAGCTCCCAGCTCCTTGTCTATATTTCTGTCTTTAATGATCCTCTGTGCAGGAAGGATTTAAGCCATTTCTGGAGAGCCTCGCCTTTGAGCATGGGGCAGTCAGCAATACCAAAGCCACCCACACAAGTGTTAAGGCATTTTTTCTGGCAATAAGAAGGCTAAAAATATCTGTTCCAGGCCTCTTTCTCCACCACACCAGGACACATATTTCTCCATAAGATCCTTCACAGTAATATATTCTCCATCTTCAAAACAGGAGGGTGAAAACTATCCCTTATCCTCTTCCTGCCATTAGTCATAAAGGAAAGAAGAATACATCATTTATAATAGTAGACATATTAATGAGAAGTGATTAAGGCTGAACTTCAGGAAATGTGTGTCACTTTACCACAGCTGCCAAAAAATTTCTATGTGAAGCTGAACAAATAATTCTAGACTTGAATTTCCTAGCTGTGTAATGAGGATTGTTGTCACAGGATAATGATTGAGAGACACTTGCCTGGTAAACTGCTGAGAGTTTCTGTGAGAAACGTTAATTCAGTTTCTAAAAGCCCTTCAAAAAAACCCAGAGAATTACATTAATGTCAGATTGGAAAAATGGGTTGTGAACCACTCTTGATCTATAGCCCAGGTGACAGAAGAGTTAAGTGCAGGAAGAGAGACATCTCTGATGAATTGCCTGTCTCCAGCATGATGAGCGAATGAAAAAAGCCAAACTACTGATGAAATACTGACTTTTAATAGACAAAAGTTACACACTATACAGTGAACTTGAACTAAGAAAAACCTTCCTCCTTGAAGAGTAACTTGGGGACTTTTTTATGTATCAGCAGTAGAGACTGGCAACATTTTAGTTAGAATTAAATAAATTCTGCAGTCTGATGCTACTCATCATTCACTACCAGCAAAAAATCCCATACTTCTCATTGAGAAAAAATGACATATTGGATGTCAATCCATTGTGTGGCACTGGATTTTAAAAGATGATCTCATTTTTTTTATCGGAAGTGGGGCACTGCCAGCTCCCTTCTTACCATTTTGTTGCATGTGTTGAACAGAGTTCAAGTATAATAGTAGGAAAAAACACTAGGTCTTACACACTCAGTCAAAAAGGTCAGTTGAAAATACAACTTCAGATATTAAGCCACAGCTCTGTGGTTATTCCAAAGTCAGTTGCACTCCCATAAGCAGAACTTGCCCCAGCATTTAGCTATTCTACAAAGAAAGAGGCAACTATTGAAATGTCCTTCCAGTTCTCCAAGACATGAACTCACCAAAGGCCAGGTGGTGATCTGAGGTTGGACTCAGTAATCTCAGAGGTCTTTTCCAACCTCAATGATTCTGTGCTTTTGTAAAAAAATAGTCCTGAGACCAGTTGAAAGAAAAGGACAGGATTCAGGAACGGTAGAGCGGAAGTGATTAAATGATATCATGTAATTCTGCACATCAGGGCAATGAGCCTTGGCACATTATTTCCTCATGACTGAGATTCATGCATCTTTCTCACCTTTCTTTGGGGAAAGAAGGTGATAAATGGAAAAATCAAGTTTTAGCCAGAAACTCTTGCCTTCTTTCAGCATGACTATCCCTTCCAAAAACATGACATTGCTCCCTTTATTCAAACCCTCCAAACAGGCACCTTTTGGTAGCACTGTATATTTTAGCTTCCCTGGCATCTACAAGAGCTCCCCCAGCATCAGCAACTCCTACCTCAGTCTAAAAGGTCCAACACAGAAAAGAACAAGGCCAATGTTATAACCAAATAATTGCTGATGGATTGCAGAAATCCTTAAAATATCTGTACTTAGATGTGAAGTGCAAAGGAATAGAAACTCATGCTGTCAACAGAGCTAGGTTATTATTGTTCTAGATGCAGATCAGCTTCACTAAGGAGTATTGATTACATTGCCTGCCTTAAACTAAACCTGCAGACACATGGCTTGTAAAAGGTTTAATGGTCATGGAGTCCACAGCCTTGTAAATGCTGTGACCAGTGAAACTGGTCAGCAGAGTAGTTGAAGATCAGCTTTTGGGGGTGCCTGGGGGATGGAGGAGAATGCCTCTCTGCCAAGCCCAGAATATGGCTGGAAGGAGTCTTCCATTTAGCAGACCACCTTGTACTTCAGTGCTTTGTGAAAATGAGGAGGCCAGGACCTGAAGATGACAGATCCCACCATTTTTATTGCTCTGAAGATTGTGCAGGTGCTGTATAACCATCCCCAGTGTCATCCATTGAATGTGCTGCCCTGATCCTTTTTAAAGCAAGCCGACTCTGTGACTACCTTGGCTTAATTTAATAGCATCAGAAAAACAAATCAATGCCTCCAGAAGGATAACCTTGACTTAATCCCACATTGAGGAGGAAACTTTCTACTTTATTCACAGGAAGGCTCTACCACTATGGCTTCAGCAAATGAAGGTAGTTCATTTTTCCAGTGCCAAGGACAGAGACATCAAGGACAATGAACAGTTAAACCCTCCATAGAGAGTGAGCAGCCATCAGGAGGCAATGCCAGGAAAACCTACTAACAGCCCCAGATTCCTCCTTGGGCAGTGTATATTTCTGCAGCAACACCTCAGATCTTGTAAGGTAAAGATGTCGCATAGCTGTATTCCTGAGAATAGAGCTATGCAACATCACCTCACTGATTTACAGCTGTGTTACACACAACATCTGCAGCATTCACAGCAATACCACCAGCAGCTTGCATCCTTTACAGGTTATACTGCTCAGGCACTGTCAAGGTAAGGTCTGCAAAAGCCACTGGGTTTGCCTTAGCACACCACTCTCAACAGGTTACTATATGGCATGGAGGATGCAAACCCCAGGCTTTTTTAAGCCTGACAAATTGTGTGCACCACAAGGGATTCAAGCACTGCAAAGAAGAGGAAGCTTTGATAAATCCTACCTTGCGAGAAGCATTTTTGTCCGTGCTCTCCACATCACCGTCCAGGAATGGCATGGCAAATGAGCTGAGATCCTGCAAGGACAGAGGAGAAAAAGGGATGTGTTTTATTAATGCCTTCTTCCTTCCATCAGAGAACCCCATGACTGAAGCCCACAGGTCTGTTTCCAGACTGCCCACTGCTTCACCCACAGCATTTGTTGGCAAGCAATACCACGGACTCTGCTGGTTCTCCTGGGCTGTGAAACAATGTCAGATGTAAGTTACAAATGAACAGGGAGCCCTCAGCAGCACCTGCACCACATCACTATCAAAAACCACCTGCACAGCCAAAGTCAAAAGTCCTGTGTTGAAACTTTCAAGGGGAGGTACTGAAATCCCATCAAAAATTGGTAGGAAATTATAGTTTAAACACATCCACTTGCTCAGCAAATGCCTGTCTTGCCTTTAGTGGGATGCATGATCTTAAAGCATATTTATGACAATAAACACAACCTGAATGAAAGTATGTCAACGTTCTGAGAAATATGTAACTTCTAAAAAAAGACAGAGAAAACTGACATGGTGCTCAGGGAGGAAACAACTGATTCACCTGCAGAAATGGGAGAAGAGCACCAAATTCTGCAGGACTGAAGACAATAAAGCCATAAGAAAAGCACACATGCTCATTTTTAACTAACAAAAACAAACTGCAATTATATTCCACCTCCTGCCGTCTGTTCTGTTTATGATACTTCATGTTCCAGCCACAGGGTTTTTACAGCTCCTTTCTACATGCATAAGGAAATTATGTTAGTGTCAAGTTTAGCATCTGTTTGATCAGAAAAGTACATAATGAGCAATTCTGTGACCAGAAGCATGAGATTGCCTAATACTGTGTGCTGAAGAACTGAGTCTTGGGTCCTAAATTGTGTTCTAAATGTCAGGAATACCTCTCCAAAACAGAACCTCCCAGATGCAAGGCATCACCCTTTCCATGCAATGATTCAGTGCTTCTCAACCACCACATCTGCATCCGTTTAAAAGAGTTCAAAAGATAAATAAATTGCAATTTCACGTAAACCTAATTTGTGATCAAACAGAGCTTAATTAAAAATTAGCACCATCCGTGGAGTCTGCAGGGCTTGCTTGTCTTCAGAATTCAGAGCAGCCACAGGTCTAATCACATTGCTTTGTGTAATCATACTAAAGTCAAAATATGCTCAAAAATTGTGTATAACTCAGGCGTAATTCTTAGCAGTGTTTGAAAATATTCTGGTTACATAACAAGCAACAAAAATAAGGAACAAAATATTGAATTACTGGAACTGAAACACATGGGAGTAATTCATGCCAAGTTGAAAAGGGAAAAAAAAAAGAAAAAAAAAGCAGCAGCCAGGCTTGGCCAAGCTGGCCCCAAATCATTAGGACCCAAACAAATGTATTCCTGGCAAATTCATCTGCTCCCAACCCTATCTATGCACATTCAATGGGAACTATCTACAAAGTTCAACTATGCAACATCTCCCTCTTGCCTGGGCATCTCTCTTTCACTTCACCTTTGTTTGCAAATAAAAACATAAGGAAGCATCTCAAAACCAAAGGAAGAGATTAAAATGAAGATTAAAATTACTTACTCCACGTAAAAATTATTTCACCATAAATGACATTTAGAAACACCATGAATATACAGATTATCATCATCATCATTATTATTACTTCATATGCTACTGCAGGGCGTAATTGTGAATCTCTGTGAAGATATTGGAGAGCCTAATGAAAGTTATACAAAACCACATCCCCTCATGTTTAATTTAGCCAGAGGATTTACCAACATTTTCCTCTACCCATCTTCAGTAGGGCAAAAGAAATCCGATGTGTGCTAAGTAAGTTTCCATGGAATAAATCAAGAAAATAGTCTTTTTTGAGCTCTACATATTAGTACCTCTGTATTACTCCCTGGTGTGACTTCCAGGGAGGAAAGCAGCTATTTAGGAAGGCTGGAGACTGGATGGCAGAAATTGGGTTAAAGGGGACACATATCTACTAATCAGGGTTGAAAAACCTGTTAAGAAATCTAGAACTGCCAGAAATGAAACCAAAATATCTTATTTAAGCAAAAACCTTCAAAACCAGGAGAGGGTAGGTAGATAAAACTATTTTTCTAGGAGCTAAATTTCAGATCTCCTTTACAATTCCAAATTTAAAGCCACATATATATTAAAGTCTGGAGTCTAACAGTATCATGAAACCCAGATGATGATTTTATTCTGCTTTGTAACTCTCAGATACCATGGAGGTATTGTGACTTCATCTATCTTTACACCCAGAACAAATCTCTACCTGTAAGCCAAAATAACTGAAGCTGGAGCTTTCTGGGCAGTATGAGACCTTTTTTTTTTATTAATACAGCACTGCTGAACATTTCAAAGTGGGTAATAATTGTACTTTTAGTCCTGTGAAAAAGTCTATAATTGTAACTGCTACCTAACAATTTTTTAGTCTTTCATGGGATTCTATATATGAAAGCATCCATTCACAGAAGGAAAAAAATACATATATCAAACACCAGGCTACAAATGCTGCTCTCTCAATTCCAATCTGTTGGTTAAGCAAGGAAACATTAGGTAGTTATTTCCCCTTCATGAATATTTCTGCAGAATACAGATAAATAACAATTTCTTTCTTGTGTTCCTCTTTATCCAGAAACACATGTGATGATGCAGTTGATGATACAGTAACTCTTAAAAAAAAAATTCCAAACAAAAACAAAAAACCAAAATGCTCCAAAAGTGTTGCAAAATACCACAGAACTCTTGACAGACCAATGGTGCAGCCCTTGCCCTTGTCACAGTTGTGACTGCTCTGATCTGATGCCAACAGATACACACAGGAGGTTTGTTCTGCCAGGGGCTGGGGACTGAAGCTGTTCTTAGACAGCTTTGCTGCTCTCCAGCTCTGCTTTGCTCCACTTGGAAACAGCTCCCTGGACAACCACATGGTTCTGCAGAGACTTTAAAACTCTCCATCAAAGGCACACAGTGATGTCCTGGTAGGAGGAGAGTCCTTCAGACTGCAGAGCCCTGGCTGCAGAATGGCACCGAGCCCTGTGTCCATCAGTCCTGCATTGTATCCTTGGACAGACATCTTTTGCAGAGAGCACAGCCTGTGATCACCCCTGTACAGAGAAAAAGCAGGTCCTAGTGCTAACCTAGGAGTATGAAAAGCCTGCTTTGGAAGTTTTATTGGCTTTCTTGTCATGCTTGTGCTCCTTAGTCAATCCTTCCCTCACTCTCCTCCATCTGACAGCCAGACATCACTCCTGCCATCCTGTTAGAAAAAAAGGATCTCTTGACCACTTTAGATCTACTTTACAGCCACAAAGCTGCCTCAGATTTATTTTGTTTTCAATCCACTTTATTTACAAGAGGTTGTCATGGCAGCTCCTGTTATATTCTCTGAAGAGCACAGCCCCAGGGGCAGCAAAGCTTTTCCTGGAGGACAGCAGAGCTGTGACACAGCAGAGCCACGGCTCAGTGCTCCTGTCAGCAGTCAGGCTCCCTCCTGGGGAGGGAAATCTCCTAAAGCTCAACAGGTGAGTTTCCAGTGCAAGCCAGGATTATTCTGTCTGCATTCACACTTATTTTCTCTACCACTTCTTTCCCTATTTCTTCTGGGCGAACAGATATCTGTAAGGTCACGGATTCTTCACATGAATTTCTCCTCCAAAGGTGAGACTAACTCTAGCATGACTCTGGTCTGGGTTACCCCTACATCTAGAGGATGATCCTTCTTAATTCCATCCCTTTTTCCTCTGACATCCCTTATATCAGAATATTTGGGAATATGTGAAAAGAAGTAAGAATAAAATTTCTGTTCCTTGTTATCCTGGGAAAACAAAGAAATTTTTTTCAGAATTGGTTTGGAGAATAGGAAAGAAAACCACATTTGAGGATGCAGAAAGCAAATACATTGGCTGGCATAGCATAGTCAAATAGCAGGAGCAAGATCTGGTTAGCCAAACCATTTTTCACCTTTTCCAGCCAGTTTCACTGTTTCTTTCCTTACTGGGGATAATTCCTGCCAAAAAGGCTTGCCCAGACACTCTGGTCTGGAGGCTGCTGCAGTTGGAGACCTTGGTGTAAGAAAAGGGCTTCCAGCAATTCTGTTGCAGAGGCTGCATACTTAAATAACACACCATTAACCCTTGAGTCCAGTAAACAGCACAGAATAAACAGGATTCTTGTTGTATTATTGTTTGGTTTCAGGGCGACTTTGGCAGTCAGGCTGATAAAGCTTCTCTGCAAGGGCTGAAACCAAAGAGCCAGCAAGGGCTGGGACATGCTGTGACTGACAGGCCAGAGACCAATTTTCAATGTATTTTGGGTGGAAGCAGGACCTTTTTATGGCCCCACTCGACAGCGGTCCAACATTTCAGGGCTGAGTATCAAAAGTGTATTTCACAAACAGCTCCCTACTGGCATCTTTTGCAACTGTCTATTCAAACACGAGGAATGACTGTGAGCAACACGGGGCTGTGAAATCTGTGCCCACGGTGGTGGGTCCCCATGAACATGGTCAACTCTTTGGCCACATTTCAGGGGTGACTCAGGTCAGAGGAGCTTCATGGTAGCCCCATAACCAACCTCTGCTGAAAGTCTGAGTTCCTCAGCTATTAACAGCTTCAGAGTCCTAGTGTGGGTAGCATCACGCAGTCCTGACTATGGATGGTGTCACCTCTGAGACATTATTTTTCTGCCTCACTAAGTTCTATATCTGTGCTAGGATTGCACCAAATTTAAGGATGTGAAATGCCTGCCAGACATTACAGTTTCTTTTTACAACATAACTCAAGCAGAAGGTGACACTTTACTAAGGCAGTTTTCAATATGGTGAGACAGCTCCTTTAATAAAATAAACAAAGAAAACAACATACAGTGGAATTAAGCTGCGTGTTGACAAGAGCTCTGATCTCACAAAAGATTGATAAAAGCTGCACTCCTCAGCATCACACCTTAACAAAATCTCCTCCTGTGCTGATGTTACTGAGCTATGAGCACGTCAAGTATCCTAGCAAGGACAAAGAAGGTCAGGATTTTTATTAACATCAGCTGTGAACAGTTTCTTTCATTGCATTCTGCACAGCAGCAGATTTTTTTAGATCAACCTTGAGTTTGTACCTATTACAAGCCTAAGTAAAACTCTGAATAGCAAATATGCTACATATGCTAATAGCCTGTGAGCAGAACCCACAGTTTGATCTCTGTGGAATAGAGGGCATAGCTTGGTAGCTCTGCTTGAATAGAAAATTGTCTTTTTCTGAGAACAATCCTGTCTGGAAACCCTTGGGGATTTATAACAAATCACTCCATTATTGCACAAGGAAAGATTCAAAACCGACATACACAGGCATTTCTGTCTTTTGTTATTGTTGTTTTGATGTACCAGCTATAGTAAAGTATAATAAGACTTGCTACATTCCTTTATTCCTTTAGGAGTAGGTTGCTCATTGCTTTGCTTTTCTCACTCCTCCATGCCATCTAGACTGTAGCATGTGTTTTGGAGAGGAATATATAAGTTGTACTGTGAGACTGAGGATGCTGGTGACTAAGTCTCGGTATGACTCAATGGGAGTGGGCAGGAACAGATGTACAAAGCTGGTTGGATTTGTGCAAGACAGCTTTATACTGCACAAGGCTATTACAATTTATCTGTTTGCTATTACTTTTAAGGCTATTTGTATTAAAAAACCAAACCAACCAACCAACCAAACAAACAAAAGCAAACCCAAAAAGGTAAGTCTGGAGAGTCTGAGAGAGTAGAAATAAGATATAGAGACTTGACTGGTGAGGCTGTACCTTGAATCCTGTGCTCAGTTCTGAGCCCCTCACTACAAGACAGATATTGAGGGGCTGGGGAGTGTCCAGAAAAGGGCAATGGTGAAGGGTCTGGAATACAAGTCCTATAAGGAGCGGCTGAGGGGACTGGGGAAGCATAGCGTGGAGAAAGAGGCCCAGGGGAGACCTTATCACCCTCCACAACTCCCTGAAAGAAGGTTATAGACAGGAGGGGGTTGGTCTCTTCTCCCAAAACAGGAGGACAAGAGGAAATGGTGGAGATGACAGGTTTGCAGTGAACTCTTTGATCTTAGAGGCCTTTTCCCACCTTAATGATTCTATGATTTTGTCCACAGTATGAAGATTCCAGAGGCAGCACAGTCCAGGGGTTATTGGGTGACTGTGCAGGACCAGGTGTGGGCACTTCAAGGTGGATACAGCATCAGGCTTGAAATACAGAAAGGTTAAGTCCCCCTAAACGACATGCCAGGAACAAATATTCAGTCCCAAAGAGGCACTATCCAAAAGGTTAGGGAGTAATGGCTGACTGAAATCTAACCCAGATCTCAGAATGTGAAAATCCCCATCCATCAGGTAATTATTCAATGTTCTATGTAAAAAAAAAAATCACAAATGAAAGCTTGGCAGAAGAAAACCAGCCTATGTGCAATTCAAAGGCATTTCTTTCAGCTGCACAGAAGTGGACATGGTCTACTCAAGCAGCTACTGAAGGCACTCTTCTCACCACAGGTTCTCCAGTTTGGACTGCCACCACTTGGGCAGAAAAAGCTGCTAAAACAATGAATTTCACAGGGAAGGGAATAAAGAGAGCCACGAAACAAATAAGTCCTTGATATTTCCCTGAAAACAGCTGTCTTCCCAGCCATTCTTCCTGAGTTATCCTGATCATGAGATACTGGCAGCATCCAACACACCCTTTCTAATTTCTGAAGTTCTTAACTGATCCTGACAGGCATTAATCTACAGTCTACAGCAAATGCACTTTTTTTTTTGTTTTGGTTTTTTTTCTGGGGCTGTAGACAAGATCCATCAAAAATTTTCAAGAGAGCATGGATTGTTTTCTGTGTTTTTCTCAATCTCAGACTTAAATCACTAGAACATATTCCTATGTTGTTTACAAAAAAAAAAAAAAAAAAAAAAAAAAAAAGAAGTTTTCTTTCAAGCCTTGTGCTCTCCTGCCAGGAAACCCCACTGAATCTCATCAGTGATTCAGTCTTTGCAGATGAGCTGGGCACAGGCAGCCTGGGGTGGGATGGAATCCCTGCTGCCTGGAGCCCCATCATGTTTATAAGGTGCAGAGAGCTCAGGGACGTGTGGAAAGGCTGTGGCGGAGGGTGCTGCTCCCCACCTTGTCAGGAAGTCACAGAGGCACCCTGACAAAGCCTGACTAGGATCCCCAAGCACACAACAGCCTGGTTTGTCAGCTCCTTCACACCACAAACCACACAGCAGCGACTGGCAGCGTGTTTATTACAACAGCAGATGGACAACCTAGTGAACGTGCAAATAATGAAATGTCACTTAAAAAAAAAGGAGAGAGAGAGAGAGAAAGTGAGAGAACAGCAGAGAAAGCATGCCAAGGAGGAAACCAAAATTCCCAATAGTCTCTGTGACACCACCATGATGCACATACAAACCCATTATTAAGTGCTATTCCTGGGTTTTTGGCCAAAGACAAGCTTTCTCCGGCGAGACGTTTCATTTAAGATGCACCCAAAGTTTAGACACACAAGGTAAAAGAAGAAGCTAGCACACCTCAGTCCTGGAAAATGTGGTTAGGTGAGTGATGAGGGAATTAAGAAAGCAAGACACGCGACTTGAAGGAAGGACTGCAGGAGACTGGAAATGTTACCCTTCGGATGGCTCATACTCAGTGCCAATAAAAGTGCTTTCCAATACTTGTGAGTTTGTCTCACATAAATGAGACACTGGATCCCAATGTATTTGCAGAGAAAAGCCAGCATTTGCCACAAAACACAACTTCAGCCACAGTGAAATAGCAGAACTGCAGGAAACAAAAGATGATTTTGCTATAATGTAATGAAAACACTTGAGCCACTGCAGCACAGGAGCAAACAATCTGAAGGGAATTCAATACAAGGATTATACTGAGGCTTCCTAAGTCATCTCCACATTTCAGCTACTTTAAAAGTCACTGTGTTTTGCATTTTTTATGTTTTTCCCCACTTTTTATTGGCCAAATCTCTTCAAAAACCATATCCACAAGGAAGAATAAAACAAAAGAGAATCAGAACTGAAAACCCCCAACTGATGGCCTTATCTGAGAAGGACTTGCAGGATTCTCCCTTGCATCTATATGACTCAAAAAGGTGACATTCACACCAGGCAAAAGACCTCTGCCATAAATACTTGAACTGCAACTATTTTTTTCCAGTTCACTGCACTTTGGAAGCCAGCTGCCTGTTGCCTCCTCTTTCCATTCTTGTCAGTCAATAATCATGAATGATCTTGACAATTAGAAGAAAGCTTACAGCTGGAAAGCCAGGAAAGTGAGGGACCTGCTCTGATCTTGTAGTCCCTTAACAAAAAAAAAAAAAAAAAAAAAAAAAAAAAGAAAAAATGCAGACGCAAAGAGGAAATTAGGGAAGGAAAGGAAGAACAAGATTATTCTGTGCTTCATGTGCTGAAGACCTGCTGAATGGGAGGTCAAGGGGGAACAGCACTTCGTGTCCATGATGAGGAAAGATTCCCCTCTTGGTGCTTTCCTGACACATTTTCCTACATCACTCTGCAGCTGCAGAGAGCAATTTCACCTCTATGAAGTTCACACTCACTTTGCTACAGCTTTTCTTATACCTTTAGCACCACGTGTAAAAAGAGACCAATAAATTCAATAGGCTTTATTTTGTAAGCCAAACTATTTTTTTCTTTTCCCAAAAGAATGGATGTCTTCATTCATCACACTCTGGACTCTTTATTTAAAGGTACATTTTGCTGGAGCTGAAACATAGAATGCCCTCAAGGACACAAGAAAGCTCAAATTGTCAGAGACAACCCAGAAGACTTTATCACACTCCTAGTACAGTATTCTGCCCAAAACCAGCCTGCATGTCCTTTATGTCCCACCCCTGACTTTGAGCTAAGAGACAGTGAGATTTCATGCCATTCCCAGATTTTCAGTTAGCAGTGACATCCAATGCTAATAAATTACAATCCATCATTCACGCTGTGGCAATCCAAAGGGCTTTCCAAGCTGCAGATCCAGTCCAGAACAACTCCACGAGAGCTTCACTTCAGGGATGAGACTTTCATTGCCTGCTTTGGCTCTCTGGATTAGCTCTGGGAAGGCATTAAGGATATCTATCACTGGTTATCTCCCCCCTACTTTCTGTTCAGCCTAGAGGGAAGGGGAAAGCCAGCATCTCCAATGGCAATGTGCTCCCATTTCCCTGGCATGGCAGAGGCTGGACGACTTGCTTAAACTTTGGAGTTTCTACATCATTGAATTTCACATATTCAGTGAATTAATTATAATTAATAATCAATTGATTTTCATTTGTAATCCAACTAAGAATAACAGTTTCACTTTTATATGAACTAAATGAACCTGCTTTGGCAAAGAAACAGTCAAGAAGATAAATGGCCTCTTCTTTTCCAGGTTTTTGTTATCTTTGCAACATATGGAGACTGCACATTTCTAATTTCCTACTTCCTGTTAAAATTTTGTTGCAAACAGATTAAACTCTGAACAGACCCTAAATTTTAAATTTTGTGCACTTTTAAATGCATGATTAAGCCAATGTACAAAGCAAACAGTGCCTTTGACAGAAGCTCACTTTCAAAAGCAGCCTGACAAGCACAACCATCTCGTGTGGTAGCTCTGAAATGAAAAGTACTATTTTTAGAAGGAAAGTTCTGTTCTGTACTATTCCCACTGCCCAGAATTAAAAAAAAAAAAAAAAAAAAAGAAAAAAGAAAAAAGAAAAAAAAAAAAAAAAAAAGAACCCTGCATCTCACCTCTCCATCTTAACTGTCGATAAAGTGGGAATAAAACAAGGTGGTTTGTTTTTTTTCATTTTCCCATTTTCCCCTCTATTTAGAAAGCTGTCCAGACAAGGGACTGCCTCTCACTGCGGTGTGCACGGCACTCGGAGCGTGGTTTACTCCGGCTCCATCCCCAGCACCAGCGGTACCCGCGTAGCCATGACAACGCCGGGGCTGGGAGGCTCCATCGCCGCGGGAGGCTGAGCCCAGGCTCCGGCAGCACAGCGAGCTCCCAGCTCCGGCTTTGGGCTGCACGACCCAGCCGGGATCATTTCAATTTCAGCCCGGTTTCAGTCCCGGCTTTGCTCGCTGGTGAGACACGCTCCGGGCATCCCTGCACTGGGAGCTCCGGGGGCACTTCCAAGTGTCACTGAGATGAGATTTCCTTTGCACGGCTTTGGCTGCTGTGTAGAAAGCAGGGTTAACTCTCTGAGTGCCCACTGGAGTGAGAGGAAGGAACCTCTCCAAGTGAAAAATCTCAGAATTTAAATTTTAAGAGAACTGGCAATGTCCAAGGGATGGTAAATCTCACATTTCCAGGCTCACACACAGCAAGCCCTGGTGACTTGTTAAAGTCTGTCTCAAGGTATGTGCTTCAAAGAGCATCACAGTTCTGCTTGGGAGAAGATGTTAGAAGACACCAGTGCCCATCTTTGGAAGAATTTTAGATAAAATACTTGTCCATCTGGAAAATCTTGTGAACAATCAGGCAAACAGAAGAACACAACAAAGAGATTACTCACTCACACTAGAAATAGCCACCACTGAAAAGAAATCTTTGCAGTGGGTCCAGTTTGGAAATAATACAGAAAGGGAAGGGAAGAAATGACACACCCAGGGGTTTTTTACTAATTATTGTACATGCAGTACTAACATTCTGAGGAAGATATTTCCCTAAGTAAACTTCACGCTTCTTTCAAGGATTACGACATAATATTTTTTTTTTCAGAAATAATTTCTTGTTTAGATCCAGTGCAGGGAAAAAAACCTTACAAACAAGCCGTATCAAATTCTGACTCCTTTAGAAGGAGTCTTCTGATTTTAGCCATCTTATTATTCTTTATGAGTCCATTTAAGCACCACAATTACAATGGACCAACCTAAACATGCTGTGGAGAAAGGACAATCAAACACACACTCAGGGAAGCCCAACTGAAAACTTAAGCTCATTATCCACATACACCAAAAGTAATTTCTGCCCTCTGCAATGGCTTTGACACCCAGCAGGCACTGGTGAGCTGAAACAGGCAAGTCTGCATTTGATTTGGCTGACAGTTTGTGCATCAAAATGTGTTGAGAAGCATTTGATCCTGCCTGGAGAGTGTGGGAAACATTTCCAACTTCGCGGGACACCCTGGACACAGTGACAGATGGGCAGAGTATGAGCCTGGCATGGGAGAGGCCATTTCAGAACTGGCTGTTGCTCCAAGCCATGTGGCAGACAGTCCAAACCCGTTTGTCACAAAAAAAATAAAGCTCACACTGGAATTACCAAACACCAAGGCTCAGGGAGAGCCCCTGCCTTCAGCTCAGCCTGGCAGGGACACCCACCCTGCCAAGGAGCATCACTGAAAACCTCCCATGAAATTAATGAGCACCCAAGAAGGAAACAAAACAAAGCAAAACACAGCAAAGTGGGGGGTTTTTGTTTGTTTGTGGGTTTTTTTTGGTTTGTGGTTTTATTTTTTTTAATTTTTTTTCTCAAGATAAATCTACAAGCAGGAAATTTTGATTCAGAATTACAATTTTATTTTTTCATTACTACCAAAAATTAGGTTCATGCCAGCAATGTGGCCATAAAAAAATATTGGGGTTTTTTTCCCATCAGGAACATTAATTTCTATCTATATGTACTGAACAGCTGTACAACTATTAGTATATATATTTACATCTAAGTTTTATTAACATTTTGAGGTCTATTAGAAATAGAAATTGGACTTAGAACCACAATCAGGCACTAGAAGCCATCAAATACCTATGAGGAAAGTGTCTCTTACATCAGCACAGAAAGGGTAACTTTATCAAAATGTACATCAGCTCTAAAAGCAAAGGCACTGGCACCTACACTGAGAAGCAGAAACAAACTGCCCTGGTGACTATTTCCTCCAAGATGTAGATGTGACAGAGCTCAACTCAGAAAGCATTGCTATTTTTACACACATATAAAACATGGTCTCATGTAGGGCAATGGATATGGGAAACATACATAAACACATGTGCATACAGACATGGTAACAAGCCCTTAGAGTTTTTAAACTGTCATTTATTTTAAATTTAGGATGGTTAAATATTTACTGTCTTCAAATCAGCTTGTCACTGCCCCTACTTGGGTGGCCAAAGAGGCTGAAATAACAGGAGGATTTTCTCCTCCTGATGGAAACCCGATGGCTCTTGGCTGCCTGAAGCAAACTCTGGTTACAGGTGATTTCCATCAACTCTTTGTTTTGCCTTGAAAGATTTGCAACAATATTGCATTTAATTCTTCTAGTTTCTTCTTGATGAATGTCAGACATCCTTGTACATTCAGATTGATGGGGTGGGTTTGGGGGGCTGGCTGAGCTTTTTTGTTCATGTCAAACTGGGGCATTTAAACAAATAAATACATTTGTATTCCACTCCCAGTAATAAAAATATACTAAACTGAAGTACAACCAAGTCTTCTTTTGCGGGGTTTCCCACTGCCTCCCTTTGAATTGAGGGCTGGTCCCTTGTCAGCAGGATCCCTTTCATCCTGCTGCCCATCATTCCCTCCTCCATCAGATTATCCTGCCCCGCAGGCTCCCAGCTGCAGCAACTCCAGCCTGCTCACACCTCCCAGGGCTGCTCAAAGCCAGCACCGCCTCTGCTCTCCAGCCTCTCCTGCCCTGACCACAGAGGGGACACAGCTGAGGGGGAAATGTCTTCCCCAAAGGCTGACACTCATCTCTCCCGTGGCCCGTAACACTGAACAACAAGCAAAACGCACAAGATGCTGCCAAAATACCCTGCGTCTTCTACTGGATTCAATTTCATTTGCTGTTCACCATCACCCCACTGACAGAAGATCTTGAAACCCTTCAGGCTCTGATGCCAGGATGGAGCCGCCTCATCCCTTTCGGCCGTTCATTATCTCACAGATCCATTAATTGCAGTGCAAATTGCATGTGTTCAGCACTAATTCTTGTAAAAAGGGAAAAATGCAAGGGAGAACGCATGAAGCCAGTAATACAGCTCTTTATCCTGACAAACCTCATCAAATATCAAATTAAAATCATTAAGCAAAACAGCACTTCCTGCAAACCTGTGATTTGGGGTTGCAGTGACTAGCCATGGCAATTAGTTGCTCAGCAGTTCAGGAGGCTCTGAGATGAGCAGCAGGAGAAACCAAGCATTGCAGGATGCAGAGACCAGATGGTTTTAGGCTGAAAATAAATGAATACCTCCCAAATGATAATGTCTCTTTCCAAAACATTAACGAAAAGTTATGCAAGGGGGGGAAAAAAAAAACCACCAACAAACCAACCCCAAACCCAAGCTACGTTCTTTAACTAGATAAAAGAACATTTTGTTCAGCCTTGGAGTATCTATTGTAATTAAATGCTCTAAAAACAGGACAACAGCCCCGTGCCGGTCATGCATATGAGAGACAAAACACGACAAAAACCCCAAAATACCCAAGAACCATGCATTTCTTACAGAGCCTGAAGAATTCCTGCCTCTCGGCAGACTCCTGCAGTGCACTCGGGCATCCACCTAAATGAATGCAAAACCCATTTTCCCCTGCTACGATAAATTAATTTAATAATAAAAACAATCAAATCCAGAGAAACCCAGGGACAACCGAACCCCGGCTCTGACTTACAGCTCTGAAAAATCCTGCAGTCTGGCTGGAAACGTCCATCGAAGAACTGCATTGAAAGCTTTTCCCTAAAGGCAAGCGCATTTAAACATCTCGGGCTCTGCTACTGGAGCCGATGCTGCAACAGATGGGGCTCGGGGCTGGGTGTGTTGGTGCCTCCCATCGCGGCACGGCGCGGGGATGGCAGCGGCGGCGGCGGCAGCGCAGCTACCGCAGCGCAAGCAAGGCGGGCGGGCTCTCCCCGCTCGGGCTCCGTGCCAGCATCGCCCCGGGCACCACGGCCAGGTTCGGCTCCCCGCCTGCAGAACCGGCCATGGGCTCGGACAGCGGGGGCAGGTTCGGCTCCCCGCCTGCAGAACCGGGATGGGCTCGGGCAGCGCGGCCAGGTTCGGCTCCCCGCCTGCAGAACCGGCCATGGGTTCAGACAGTGCGGGCAGGTTCGGCTCCCCGCCGGCAGAACTGCCATGGGTTCTGGCATCACGGCCAGGTTCGGCTCCCCGCCTGCAGAACCGGCCATGGGCTCGGGCATCACGGCCAGGCTCGGCTCCCCGCCTGCAGAACCGGGATGGGCTCGGGCACCACGGCCAGGTTCGGCTCCCCGCCTGCAGAACCGGCCATGGGCTCGGACAGCGCGGCCAGGTTCGGCTCCCCGCCTGCAGAACCGGCCATAGGCTCGGGCATCACTGCCAGGCTCGGCTCCCCGCCTGCAGAACTGCCATGGGCTCGGGCATCACGGCCAGGTTCGGCTCCCCGCCTGCAGAACCGGCCATGGGCTCGGGCACCGCGGGCAGGTTCGGCTCCCCGCCTGCAGAACTGCCATGGGCTCGGACAGCGGGGGCAGGTTCGGCTCCCCGCCTGCAGAACCGGCCACGGGCTCGGGCATCACGGCCAGGTTCGGCTCCCCGCCTGCAGAACCGGCCATGGGCTCGGGCATCACGGCCAGGTTCAGCTCCCCTCCTGCAGAACTGCCATGGGCTCGGGCACCGCGGGAGGGTCGTTTAACGGCGTTTTTTGGGTGCGAGATGCTCAGGGGGCACAGGGGAAGTCGGAGGGTTCAAATAAGCGCAGGCGGTTTTAATGCGACCTGAAGGGGGGAAAAGAAAGGATCCCGTATATTTTCAATAGCAGAAGTTTGAGATGACTGAGGCTGCGTCTGCATCAGTATCGAATACCTTGGGGAAGGCAGCACAGAGCAGCAAATGCATTTTCAAGGCTGGAGTCTGTGCTGCTCCATAACAGCCCTATTCCCCACTTAACCACAGCTCCACTTTGGAGCTGCACAAAAGTCACATTATTTCTCTGGGCTTAAGTTTTCCCATCTGCAGTGTGAACAGGGGATGACTTGGCTAACTTTTTAATTTATTATAAAGACCTCACTGGGAAAATAAAGTGCCTGAGCACAAAGTATAACCATCAAAAGTATCACCATCCAAAAAAAAAAAAAAAAAAGATAATAGTTATTCTGAAAGGGCACCACATGAGCAAGTGCTTAGCAGAGCAATGCAAACTCTACCAGTAGGAGCTGAGGGATGGTGGGGATTTGAATTTTCTTCTTCATAAAGCTAAATCCCTGTTCTATAACCCCATTCAGCTTTGATTACTCCACCAACCAGTCTCACAGTGTCCTTCACTGGCAATGAAATTGTTTCCCAGACAATGGGGACATATCCTCAGCCAAGATGCTATTGAAGGCTAGCTCAGATGAGGACACCTCTGCTAGAACAAAGCAAAAGAAAGCAAGAGGCAGAAAGGTCATCCCTGCAGCTTCCAATACTTGAACAGAGGCATCAAAACTCCATGCAATGAACTAACAGCTCTCTGGAGAAACAAGTGGCGCCAGATCTTGAGCTACGGAGCATTTCCAGTCCTTTCCTGGTCATCTCAAAATACCATTTGTGATGATCTGTTGAAAAACTCCCTGAGATGCAGGGTTTGCTTTAATTAATAACTTCAGGTCACTAAACCACCAGATCAGTGGAGTGGACTTGGCTTACACATCACTCTCAGTCTATTCATCCCATTCACTGGACGATGCTGCACCCTTTTGCAAGAGGATGCAGCCAACACCAACCTTAATTCTGCTACATCAAATAATAAATCCCACTGAGGCTGGGCAGTACTTCAGAAGCAAAAGAGATGAGGTCCAGGTAACACCCCTCGTGTGCCAGGCAGATAGCACATCCCAGGAACCATCCACTGCTCTCTCTTCCTTCAGTGTGCTAAGTGCCTCTGATAACACAAGCCCCTTGGGAGCAAAAAGCTGAAAATGGTACATAGTGTTCACTCACAAATGGCAGCTATTACTTGAATCCTTTCAAGACAAGATCACTGGCAGCACTTTTTAACAGAAACATGCACAAATATTTGGTGTTTAGAAGATTTGTCCCCAGCTAAATTAATATTTTATGCATGCAGAATGTACAAATAGTTTAGGAAAATAAACAAGCTTCCTCTTAAATTGTGTTTAAGGGGTACAAGAGAAACCAGTCAACCAGCTGGAGCAAGCAAAACACATTTTGTCTCTCCTCCTCGAGCTGCAGGAGAAAGGAAGGAATCTGTGGCTAACCTGGAGAGGGTAAAAGGGAAGACTGGATTCATAGTGGAATAGAAAGGGCCCTCCTGCAAAGCACAGTTCAGATCAAATGCTTCTCTGTATAGGTGACTTCTAAGGATTATTCTGATTAGCAATCAGATCAAATAAAAAGGGGCATTAACAGCCAGGAAAATGTCCCACATCCCTAAATCATCCTTTTCAAATCACTCATGGCTCAATTTGATGTAGCCAATGCCAAGAATCATCCAGACCTATTAAAGTGGTTTTTTTTTAAAAAAAAACAACAAAAACAAACCCTAAACCTCTTTCTGGTCTCAAAGTCTGATTGGCATAAATTCCACCTCAAAAACATGCTTTTTCCTCCCCCACCTTTGGATAAGGAGTGTGAAACAGATTGCACAACTACATCTCAGATAGGCAGAACAGTTAATGGTTTAGATACCATTTCATAAATATTTGCTGAAATAGTTTTTGGATTCTGTCCAGTTTCTGACAGCCATTAAAAACATTGAATAATTTGCCATTTTCTTTCATCCTTCTGGGGTGAAAAATAGGCAGAGAGATTTTACTGCTATAATTTCTTACCATTATTTAATGACTACTCTCATTTATGTTGATGTCTCCTGCCAAAGAAGCCCAAATGATTCTTGAATGTACAGGCCTGAGGTGTCCAAATCACATTGATGTGAATATTTATATATTCTTTATTAAATATTCCCATATTGAATACCTGGGCTCATATGTGACTTGTGTAAGCAAGTGGTGAAGATCTGAGAGAAACCAACTAATTCTGAATAAATACCCTGTTTCTCACTGGGTTTCAAGTGCCTGTGCTCTATCAGAGGTGCTGATAGAGATGGTCAGTGATTAAAAGCAGCAGTGAGTTACAGCACATCATCTAGCACAAGATGGTGCAAGATGGGAAATCACACAAATCAAGTTATTTGATCATGTTTTCAACCACATTTTACTGACAAGTTCTAGGAGTCTCTATGAACAGGGATCCAAAACTCCAGCCATGTCCTTGCTTCCTTACATATTAAGGACAATTCAGGAAGTTCCAGAAAATGCTTCATATAATCAACTTTCCATGACAATAGATTTTTCAGATATTTTCAATTATTTCTCCCAATTCTCAAGTCCTTGGATCTCAAGCTCAGCAGTCATTATTCATTTTATAACTATGTTTCTTTAAAAAAAAGTTCCTTTTAGAGCACTTCTAGATCACTCACATATTTGGACTGGCTGTAGGATTCTCACACTTTACCAGGCAGTAATACTGAAGAGAAAACAAATCACCAAAACCTGCTTGTGCCTTGGACTGTGAATTACACACTCACCTATGGCCCAAACTCTGAGCAAAGCAGATTTATGACTGTCACATTTTCACCAGAATAAAGCTACAGAATTCCCTGCCCAACTGAAACAGGCATTGCTGTACTGGTTTATTTTTCCATTTGAAGAGTTCAGTTTTCAAAAATTCAGAGCCAGACCCCTCAAACAGCTTCAGATTTGACTGCACATAATTCCTGCACAATTTCCTAGAACTGTTCCAAAACACCAACTCAATTTCATCCTTTTAGTCCAAGTACAAGCCCAAAGTATCATAAATTTCTAACTGGCAGTACAGCAACCTTCCACAATTTCCCAGAGGAGACAGAAAATGTCTGGCTATTGGTTGTTGGTATTTATATTCCATAATTTTCCACAAAGATATGGTGGGTTTGTAAGTACTACATAAATTAGATGAGTTCATGGGGCCAGCTTCCATTACAGTTTCCTTTTTCTTATGAGGCAAAGAGTGCCTTGAAATCAATGGAGCTTCTGTCTGTGAAGATAGCACTTCAGAACACAGCAGATACAGCAATGTGCATGGTGAGCCAGAGCTCTGCATGGCAGGGCAGGGCTTTTTTCCACTGTGTAATTAAGAAAGAGTTTTCCTATTTTTTACAGCCAACACAGCCATCATAGTCATGGTTGCCCTATCCCCACTCCTACTGAGCACGAGCAGCAACCTAAAAGCAACATGCAACACAGATGTGGAGCCTCCAGCCAAGAAACCAAAGCACCTGGGCAATTCTCAGATGAGAGAGAAGTAAGTCCTTGAAGGGCAGGGAAAGCCACAGCAGCAGCTGGGAGACCAGCAGAACCCAAGGGGAAGATGAAATGGGGAGAAAAAAAGCCTAAACTGCACCACAAGACACACCAGCTCTTAGCAGAACAGCCAAAGTAGTCTCTTAAGTGTTGATGTCAGGCAAAGGGCGGCTGTGATCTGCAGGAGTTGGAAAAGGAAGTACAAGAAAAAAAACAAAACATTTAGCTCCAAGAGCGAGAGGTAGGGGTGAACTGCAAATCAGGCAAAACTGCAATGCAGGGTGATGGAGATGGTACAAAACAGAGAGAGGAGCAGAGAAAAATACCCCACGACAACAACATCCACAGTTTATTCCTTTTTTCATCTCAAACAGCCACAAATTTTTCCTTGCAATTTTTCAGCATATCTACCAAGCAATGAACCAAGTAGCTGGGATTCCTGACTCACTGCTGACAAGCCAGAAGGAGAGCATCCATGTGAGAAACATCAAACCTCAGTGAGCAATCACCCATCTCTCCCGGGGGAGGGAGCACCCTGCCAGCCTCTGCAATGAGGATGGATCACACTGCACCAGGGATGCCTCAGCCAGCTTGGGTACCAAAAGCTGGATAGCTGCATTCTCAAATCTAGTTCTTCAGCAGGACTCACACAGAGGAGTTTTTCCCCTCTGTATTTGCATATATAGCCAGATGCAAATGACAGTGAAATGATGAGGTGTTCATACAAAGGCAGTACTGGAGGCTGCACAGCAGCAGCCTTGTGCCTGCTCCACATGGAGCCCACTGCCCTTCCCACCTGCCTGGATCTCACAGATGGAGGGATGGAGCCTCTTTCTTGCATCATGGTGGGGAGGAAGGGGTGGAGACACTTCTGGAGAGGGGCCTGTGCAGAGCTGTGCTGGGTCTGGGGTCAGTGGAGGTCTCTGGGTGCCCGGGGAGAATTACAAAGTCTGAGCTAGGACACAATGTTCAACAACTCAGGGAGTGAAGGACCAACACTTTGAGCTATAATCCTCTGTGGTGTGGGTGAAACGCCTCAGAGATGTCCTGGTCTATGAGGATGAACAAACCAGAGAGCAAAATTACCATCAGGAACTTGGTGGGGCCCCTGTAGTGCCTCATTCAGCTTTGCTGGAGGCATTTGGGGGGCTGCCACACTGGCATCAGTGATGATCTGGGAGGTTTGAATCAGTAGCAATTGATGATTCAGGATGACCAGATTGGAACACTGTGGACCGACTCAGAGCCCCCATTGCTTTCATTCTCTACAAAGGCATTGCATTTTAAAAGTTTTGAAGGACACAGGATGGGTCTTACCTTGCTTCTGTGTCCCTTAAGAGTTTGGATGAGAAACATCCTTTGTGGGCCAGAAACAGCCCCACATGACAATAGAAGAATGATACTGCAGCATCTAGAAATGGAAGAAAACCACAGGGAAGTAGGATCTGGTGATTTATGGGTAAGAACTCCAACCAGGGGCTTTAGCATAACATATTTTTGTATCTGTATGCAAAGGATCTATAAAAATGGGAATTCTGCAACATGGTTTTCAGCTTCACTAGTCCCAGAGTGGAATCTCTAAGGAGCAGCACTTCCATGAGGTCACAGCAGTGGCCACATGGATGAGTGGAGATGCCTCAGCTCCGCTGCCGCCTCCTTGATCTCTCTGCCTTTGGGCTGCTCTGTGCTCCCTCCCTCGGGAACACACACTGCTCCTGGGGGCTGTGGCAACAACAGGGACAGGGGTGTCAGTGCCAAAGAAGCCCAGGGAACAGGGTGAAAAAATGAGGCAGGAAGGAGAAAAAGGGGATGGTAATTAGCTGCACATAAACCCAGCCACACCTGAGCAGTCTGCAACATTTTAAGACTGGCTTATAGATTGTGGTGGAGAACATATAATGCTCCAGCACTTCTGCAGCTCTCAGGGGAGCACTAATTATTTACCCAAAAGAAAACATCCTGCTACAATAACATCACAGGACACCCATCCAGGAATTAAGATGCTCTTGCACACTCACAGCAAGTTTTATTTTCTTTGAACCTCATGACTTAGGTTTGACTGTTGTGGTGGATGTTGAGTTATTTCATTGAAGTTGTCCCTGTGCCTGCAGGCCCCAGGTGAGTTACCCATGTCCTCACATCTTTGTACAGCCTGGCTAGGGACAATTTGTTCTTCAGGTCAGGGATCCTGGGCCTTCTAAGGCACTCTGTGCACGTAGCAGCTTTGCTCTACGTAGGTTTTACCTCTTGTAGGTGTGCAATAAATAGTAACCATTAACTCTGAATTGAAGAAAGGACCCACCTAGAAAAGGATAAAGTGGCTGCCTACATACAGGAATGAATAGTTAAAATATCATCAAAGCTTTAGAACCTGAAGTACAAAGATCTCTGCTGGTATCAACTGGCTGTTAGAAAAAAAAAAAAAAGAGGTAAGGGAACCTTGCAGCATTTAAAGTAGGTCAGCACTGCCAGAAAAGAAATACTTTTAAATAAATTGTGATGCAGAAACCTGACACAGAGTTACAAATTCACCAGAAAGAACTTGTCAGCTTAACCAAAATAGAAATAAATTAGTTTATCCACTCAATTTAATTTAGAGACATGCAGCAGTTGGGGCCGATGAAATGGGTACAAGCCACATCAACACTTGCAGACTGGCATGAACACCCCAGGAATAATTACATCCACAGTATTATGCTGGATCCTATTGGAATGAGCAGTCCGACTTCCAGCCTGTAACTAGAGATGATCTCAGGGGTTTCTGGAATACAGATGGACCATTTCCCTGAGAGCTGCTTCACCCACTCCCACAGCGCTGCTGGCTGCCCAGCTCTTAGGAAGGTGCTCCACAAGGCTGGTGTCAGAGCAGACACATCACACAGCTCCCCTCTGCTGCTGCTGCAGCTCAGGGACCCTCCCAGCAGAGCCACATCCCCTCCACAAAAGGATGCAAAATACTCAGAGGCAAAGCCCCACTGCTCTTTTGTGGCGCCCACAAGCATCGTGGAAGCCCTGTGGTGGTGGGCTCTGAAATAATGCCATCCATGATAAAAGTTTATTTAACTGCCAGAGGCAGTTCTGGATATAGGATGCACCCAGGGAGAGTGAAGTTATTTTAAGATCAAATATTTGATTACCACCACAGGGACTTATTGACCAAAAAAAACCCCAAAACCCAAAAACCAAAAAAACCAAACAAAAACCCAAAATACCAATCAACCAACCAACCAAATGAAAAAAAAAAAAAAAAAACCATGTAAGAGATATTTAGATTTTACTTCCCAATTTGGTCATGTAAATAAAAATTTAAAATAATCTACCCACACCGGAAAGAGAAGTGTGCTCTCAAAGTCTCTCACCACAGACAAGAGCACTTAAAGGACATCCTGGACACAAAATTTGCCTAAAGAAAAGTGAATGCAATTTGATTTTAAAGAACTCAACTAATAAGGAGCCGACAAAATTTTCAAAAATCAAATACAAAGTACAAGTGATCACATCAGAAGAAACACTTATGTCAATTTCTGCAGCATTCTGGTTTTAATTTGGTTCCTTTTTTTTTTTTCTTGAGTTGGGTTTTTTAAAGGTAAGACAAGTTGCACACAAAGCAATCACTAAGGCATGTGTATAAAACAGACTTTTTTCACTTAAGAAGTTAATGAAATAATTTAAAAGGAGAAGTCTTTTAAAGGCTGTAACCTTTATATCTCACATAAAAAAAGGGTGTAAACTGTCACTCAATTAATTTCACTCATACTGTGACCCTGGTTAATAAGAGTATTAATGTGTGTGAATATATTTACATCTATCTGAGAAAATACACACACACACATACATAAATACAGACACATGCATAAAAACTACTGTTGCAGGTGAATATTTTTAGTTGTTCCCCCATTCCATGGCCTCCTTGTTACATCTACATTTTAAATGATGAAGGATGACTTTGTGGTTGAGGTTGGCAGGGTACCCACATTCTATTCCCAGCAGACAAATTCCAGCAAGCCCTGAAGGCTGATGGGTCTTTTCTCTCAATCACAGATTGACTAGATTTGTTTAGGAAGAGTTAATTTTTTAAATACTTTTCAGTGTTTTGTAGAACTGGAATAAAAAGCAATGATTATTTTTAAACTTTGTACATTTGACACAATATTGACTTAAACACACAAATAAAATGGCATCAACAACTACAACCTACACACAAAGCATCACTTGTTTTATTCCTCACACTGAAGTTGTCTTCCACAGACATTTGGGCTTCCAAGCCTGCCCCAAACACCCCAGATTCCACTGGGGGCAGCATCACAAGCCCCAAACCTGTTTTGGGGAGATTCTATGAATTATGCTGAAAAAATAGTGAAGATTGCAATCAGAACATTAATTATGTCATATCAATTTAAAAGATCAACCAATTTGATCCAAGGCATAGAATAGCCCGGGTTGGAAAAGACCTCAAAATATCATCCAGACCAACTTTTCATGGAAAGAGAGCCTAGATGAGATTATCTAGCACCCTGCCCAATCACATCTTGAAAACTTCCTGGAAAGACCAATTCCATAGCTCAAATATCACATTTATATAGTGTTTGTTTTGATCACTATGTAGAGTGCTGCACTGGGTAACAAAAGTCCAAAGGCTTTTGAGCTGACAGAAATCCCCCTGTGAGTGCCCAACCACCCCTCCAGCTGTCAGCACCAGAGCAGCTTCTGAACAGGAACACATCCCATAAACAGCAGGATCATCTGTTTGGAAGGTTGGAGACTGAAATCTTGTTTCTTGGCAACATTCAGTAATTCAAAGCACACTCTTATGTGTTTCATAAAATGCTTTTTTCTTCCTTTTGTAGTACTTTTGAGCCTATACACATTTTCCAGTGAGAACATGGGTCCCAGTCCCAATCTCTGAGTTGGCTCCCCACATGGACCTGGGCAAAACTGTGCTTTGCTGTGGCAGGTCTAATGAGACCTGACAGATCTAATATGAAATCTATTAATACTTCCACTGATCTATCAGCAAGAATCACTCTTCCACACCAGGCTGTGCAGCCACATTTGCAAAATTCAGGAGTATCAGTTTAGAACAAGCAGCTACAACCACAACTCTTCTTTATTAATCATAAAAAGGAAAAAGCATTAATGGCTGTTCCAAAAACTTTACTGTTTTCATTTCTCCCCTCCTGGCTGTTCTTTGTTATTTTGTCAGACTACACTGTATTCAGAGGTGCCACCTTTTAACAGAACAGACAGGAACAAGTATTGTTCAGTGAAATACTGATTTAAAGATAATAATATGGCATTAATTAAGGAAGCACCAAGAAACCTGAGAAATCATTTTGCTACAACACCAGCATTAAGTATGACAAACAGCAGCTTTGGATCTTGATCAACAAACAGCCAGTGGTTGAGGGCTTTGCAAACAAGGCTCCAGAAAGGCTTTCAACCTTGCCCTTGCTGTTGGATGCCTCTGTGGAGTTCCTGCCAAAGATAATCCTCCCCTACAGCCCAGTAATATATTCCAAAAAGAGAATTTTATTTACTTTAGGATATGTTAATTACTATTTGTGTGTGTTATTAGCAGCAATTTCTTAAGAGTGCACAAGTTGTCAGCTATTTTGGAAGAAAAAGAAGGAGGAATTGCAGCTACAAAATACTTCTGGGTTTATCCTCTCCTAGTACTTGAATTAAAACATCATAAGTGTGGGATAATATACCAGCTATAATGTCCTAAAATAGAATAAACATTTCCATCCACGTACAGCTCAAGATACTTGTTTCTCCAGGACCACTGCCTCTCCTGACTGCAAAGGAGCTTTTGAAAACAGATTTCTCAGTCCCTCAGCTTTCCACTCGAATGCTTCTGAAATATGCCCATTTAACAAGTTGCAGGAGGACCTTGGGGACCTCCTGCTGAAACTCTGACAGCACACAGACATTGTAATAAACTGGCTTCCACCTCAGCTAAAGCTTTTTTACAAAAGGTTTTTCCATACAGAATTAATTCCTTGGTGTTCAGAGTCTGCTTATCTCTCTTCAGAGCATCAGTACAGATTTCCACTGAAAGCTTATCAGCAGAGAGTGTTTCTGGGAAAGGAATAAGAGAAATATATCTAACTGGAACTTTGCAGTGGAGCTGTTCATTGCCTTTGAAAGCTACGCTGTGAGGTCAAATTTTTGTGTGATACACTGACAATATCTCAAGCATCAGTAGAAAAGGAGCTAATTTGGTTTATTTGCTCTAGGGCAGGAAGAAGGCAAGCAGAAAGCATCTAGAAGAAGAAAATTAAACCCTTACAACTGCCTGGAAAACACCATTTCAAATGCTAGATTTCAAGGTCACGGAAGGAAGTGACCACTGACTGGACTATATTTAAATGCACTATGAAACTCAATACTGTGCTTATTTTTAGGTAAGAATAATAACTATTCCCCTTTCTTCTGTACTTATTCCTAACAGGCATCCTGTCCAAAGAGTCATCCAGGGCAACTCCTAACACTGACAGGAGCACAGTATGGGGCTATATGGCTGCCTACACTTTTTTTTTTCCTACCACCAAAGAGATATCAGCAGTGCATTTCCAGGATGGAGTTTCCTTCCCCAGGTCCAAGTCCAACATCTGCTTCAGTCAATGATGATCCAGATGTTGTGTCAGACTCTAGATTACATCCCAGCTGAAAGGAAGTCCAGCCAATATCCCACAAAATGTCTTAGCCTTACCCTGTGATAATTTTAGCTGTGGCCTTCCAAGCCAGAGCTTGCCTGGACAAGTGCTTCAGAACCATCCAGAGAAAAGTGAGCACCAGCACCATCCACTAGCTAATGGTTAATCTCTCTGAATCCAGTCCTCACTTTGGTTTTACAAAAATTAAGAGGTTTATCTAACTTAGTGCTAGAGTTTGAGCTTCATGTACTGAAAGGACAAGGATAATGTTCTTGCATGAACTGATTATTGGATCACTCGGAGGAGAAAAGGTGATTCACAAGCTCTAGGTTAAAATAAATGGAGGTGTCCAGGACAGAAAGGATTTTCAAGGATTTTCTTCCTTCCTTCCTTCCTTCCTTCCTTCCTTTCCTCCCTCCCTCCCTCCCTCCCTCCCTAACATGAAAGTGCTTTGTGTGGTTGGTTTTCATCTTTTTATGCTTGGTCCCATTTCCAGGACCACTTCAGAAAATTACCTAACAAATCCTTCCTGCTGGGACAGTAAATTTCAGAATAAAAAGCTGTAGCAGTCTTGATTACTCCAGCCCCTTTCCTGCAGCACATCATGGTGGTGGATTTTGGTTTCAGTGACCTTCTGCTGAAGCTGTGATGTGCTCTGGACTGTAGTGGGTCCCTGCCTATGGGGTGTAATAAATGTTCTCCACATCCTGTAGCATGAAGCCTCTGGAGGTGGCAACTGCCAATGCTGACAGAGGAGCACCTCTTGGAAAGAACTGGCATCAGTCATGGAACAAAAAGCAAACACAGCACTTCAGGAATGTATGTCCAAGTTTCTGTCTCTCACAAACATCCCTGCACACACCCCACCAACATGCTCATGGCAACCAGTGCCACTGCACACAGAATTTTTCAGACATTCATTTTGTTGTCCTAAGCAACCACCAGATCAGCTTGTTCCTCCAGATGTAACCACAAACATTCAGCAGATTAAGCTAAGCTCTCTGGCCAATTTCATGTCTTTTTTTTTTTGTTGTTGTTTTTTTTTCATTGTGGAAATGAGGTAACAGGACAATGCAGAGCAGTCGATATTAATCTAATCCCACTACTAAATTTCTTCAGTTTATGAAAATCACTAAGAGGTAGTTTCTGTGTCAGGTACTCAGAAAGCTGTACAGCAAGTTAGTGCCTCTAATACATTACAAAACTAGTTGTAAAGTCATATGCTTGATGTATGGCTTCAGCTACAGCCACATGCTCAAAACAAGGATTGCATCTCAATCTAGTATTTTGCAATTGCTATTTTAACAACCTGTTTTAAGTTGCTTTCAAGTCTTGCCAAACTGTAATGAGAAAGAGCAGAAGTTTTCCAAAGCTGCGCCTGCCCAAAGAGGGACTATCTGAGAAAACTTCCGCCAAAATATTTAAGCTATTCCTAAAAAATGTTGCAGAGAATATTTTAATATAAGAAACAATTTTCTGGTGAATTTTAGAGGGAGATTTCTAGCTCCTCCTTGGGTTGGGTTTAAGAGATATGACTTGACAGGACGGACTGCATAAGGCAAACATTTCTGTTATCCATACAAAAATGAACCTAAATTAAACTATTTTATACAGGGATGCTTACATTGGACAAGCACTGGCAGCAGTGGGACTGAAAAACGGAGCCCCCTCAAATAAGGGGAGTGAAAATATGGGAGATAATGTGGCCCGACTAACAAGTAAGCAGCTGTGGTACCTGAGAATACCTCAAAAGGAGAAAGGGATTGAAAGGTAGAAGACAGAATCTAATACTTGCTGGACAAGGAGACTGAAATTGAGTTCAGACATCCACAGAATGGAAGTTGGGATTGAGAAGCAGACATGAGGCAGGGACAGGGCAAAGTAGCTGAAGGCACAGGCTGTGGGTGAGACAGATTTACTGGGAATGGGCAAAAGAGACTTCACTTCCTGTCCACCTGCAGAAGATTAAACAGAATCAACTCCTCCTGAAGAAAGCAACAGGACTGGGTAAACTGACATTATGAGCAGGAGTCAACTAAGACTGAGACGCCTAAGTTCAGGTGTGTCACCACAAATGCCTACATATAACCTAGTGTTTGAATTCCCAGGATAGAAGATAGATGTGGAGGAGGACATTTAGTGGCTGAAACAGAGGTCCTTATTGCCATCTGAGACAACATGGGTAAGGGCACAAGGCTGACATCTGCCACAGCATCTACATGGGGCCTGCACTCTATGGGAAGACACTTTATCAATGTGCCTGGAGTCCTTTGGTAGAAAAAATGTCACTGTGTCTGATATATCCTCTCCAGAGAGGGGACAGCAGCAGCATCCCAGTGTCAATGAGGAAAGCTGAAGGCCTGGCAGGGTACCTTAGCACAGCTCCAGTGGTAGCTTTCAGGCTTATAAATGGGCATCCTAATGGATCTGCAGAAAAGAACAGAATTAAAGTTGGACAAGCTACTTCTGTCCAAACCTTTCTCAGCTTTTGAGACACTGACTTTGTAACCGTACTAATATTCTTTCAACACTTCTTTATATTCTTATAAAAAGGCCTTCTGTATGAATTTGGACTGGGGTAGCCAGAAGCATCTGATGAAACTCAAACAAGTCTTTGATTTGTGATAGTCCATAAAACAGCATTAGGCATACATAATGCACAGCATGCTCTTCACAGATATGTACCTTTGCCAACTAAAGCAACCCCAGAGATGGTTTTCCTAACCACTAAAGACAAATATGCTTAAACAAATGGTTTATGAAATCCAATAGCAAGGCACTGAGAGCAAGGCCAGTCCAGTTTGATTTCTCTGCCTGCCTGCTGTTTATCTCTCCTTGAGGAATTCAAACTGAGAAGTCCTTGTGTAACTTGTGAAGACCAAAGAGGAAGCTCAAAGCACTGTGAAAAGGTTAGTGAAGACAACAACTGGAAACAGAGACATGCTTTGCACTATGTTCATCATGAACAGTTTTTGTTTGAAATCTCAAACACAAGCTCAAGCAGTTCAGACCCCAAACCTGATGCGGATATTTGGCAACCACCAACCTTTGTGGTTGTGTGCAAAAGAATAAAGAAAACCCTGCTCTTTGTCCTGCTGCTAGAGCTGTTTACTTTCTGGCGTGAGCTTGCAGTTCCTGAGATCTTAGAATAAGGTCTGTAACCACAAAGCTGCAAAAGTCTGAGAACTGTACCAGACCTTGGGCCAGTAGTTCAACAAACAACTACAAAAGAAGATTTCAGATCTTCAAAGAGAAAGAGGAAGGAAATCAGCTGTCAGCTAGCTTAAAAAAAAAAAAAGAAAAAAGATGCAGATGACTTATCGCTTACCAGTTTACCTAAGAAAAAATCCCAACAACCATGAACCCGTGAGATGCTGATCACATAATGTTTAAATTTCTCATTTTAAAAAAAATGGCCACAGAAAGAAAACTGTGAGTACAAATCAACTTCCTTGGGAAAGCAGCATCAGCGTGGGCAGTAAAGAAGTTGTTGAAGTGGAACAATGTGGCAAACCTGACACTGATTGGATTTAAGGCTCTAATCACTTTTCCTTGCACACGAGTCTCATATCTGTTGTTAACTTTAATGAGACTTCTGTGCCAAGCCTGCAAGGAGAACTGGTCCTTAATTTTCCTTGCTGCCAAACTGTTTCATTAGGAAGTATTTCCATGTCTTCCTGCTGAAGTTTCAGTCAGCAGTGCCGACACAGACGCAGCGCTGGTGACGAGGAATTCTCCTCAGATCTGGGAGCTGTGGTGAGAGAAGGGCTTGGGTAGATCCAACACTTGTGCCAATGAGTGTGACTAAAGATTTAAAGCTTGTTACCTCCTGCTTGTCCCTGCAGTGACTCTGGAGGAATGACTTTTTCAGCTTTTCTTCCCTCAGTTTCTAAAAAGGAGAAGCATTTGTTGTGATTTCCCTGGTGGAGCTATTTGGAGATGAATTAGGATGTGTTTGTGGAACTCTGGGCGTGAGAAGCTTTATTTGACTGTTACTCCTTATTAACCCCACCAGCATTTCTCTGAACTCTGATGGTAATGTTTGGCCTACAAATATTGTATGTGATTCCACAGAAATGAATGCCAGGTGAGCAGCTTCACCATGTTTTGCAGTGGCTTAATGAGTATGTTTATAGTAATGATCTTATAAACCCAGAGTAATTGAACAACAAGCCACAAATCAGTTGCAGCCTGGAAAATCCTAATTTGAGGGCACTTTCTGCCTCCATCTGCATAACATTTTAAGTCTGTTGCTTTTCATTTTAAAGCTAATTCACCCTGTGTGTTTCAAAGACTACTTCAGCCTGTTGGCAGCTGAGGAATGGGAGCAGACCTGCTGCTCCTTGGCAGCAGGTGAATGCCTTGGCCCTTGAAGAGTTGTCCAGATTCACGTTTCCCCAGCAGCTGGCAGCTCAGCCAGGTCTCTTTGCTGCAGAGCTCTTCTGGGGGAAATTCCTAGCTTATTTTCAAACTTCTGAAGAGCATTTTGGCTTCAGAGTTTCCTTCTGCTCCCAGCACCCTGAGGGTTTGTCAGCTGGGCTGCCTTGGCTCCAGAATTCAGATCTTTTTGGCTTGAAGGTGGCATTATTTAGGAATTACCCAAAAAACTTTCAACCATGTAGGATAAACAAAGAGATCCAAATTACCATTTTAAGGTGTTGAGGCACTACAGGCAGGTAGGATGTTTTTCCCAGAGTTGTTCTTAGTTGCTATAGTTGATACAAATATTCCTTTAGTTTTATGTAATACTATTTGTGGTCAAAAATATTCATGAATATCATTAGGGAAACATGACCTGTGGAGTTTGCTGTTGTTGGCAATGTAATACAGACTCTGGGTTGCTATTGATATTAATATATGATATTTGTTAGCAAACAGTATTTATGCTGTGGGTCATTTTGGGCTCTTTTGGCTCCTTCACTAGCAAAGCTCAATGTCATTTGGGATAACATTAAACTGAATTCTCTAAACTAACTCTGCACTCTTTCAAACTGAAAATGCAAATCCTGTGAGTTGAGCTGGTGACAGCTCTTCAGCAAAAACATGTATTTTGTTTTTCACTAATTATAATGCTCTAAGATCTCCTAAGTGAAACATATTGAGTTATATGTGGGCTGTCAATCACGTTTGCCTTTGCTCATGCTGCATTCCTACACAGAAAAATAAGCTAAATTATAGATTGTCACTTCCTTTAGTAGCTCTTACAAGAAATGTGCACATCTCAGTTGTTCAACCTCTGGCCAGTAATGATGCCTATGAAGCTTTACATGGGTGTCTGACGTGTTTTTCTCAGGTTGTTTTTGTGGATATGAATGGTAACTTTGGAATTTTGCCTTGTTTTTCTCACATACAATTTTACTGGGGTGTTTGGTCTACTTCAGCCCCTGAAGAGCTAAAATTTATCTCATAGGCTTGATCTACATGGCAACAACACTCACACTGAGAAGAGATGTAATCATGCTGGAATATGTGCATTTTAGGATGTGTTTGGGGTAAATTGTATTCTGTATGTGAAACAAGAGTGTGAGCCTAAGAGATGGGGAGCAGATATCTAATGATGGCTAATGGGGAACAGATTTCTGATGAAGATAAAGGTTAAATACTGTGTTTTATATGTGTGTTAGTTGGCCAAGCAAAATTATGAAAAGGCAGAAATAAGAGGAAGCAAAAAAAAAAAGCAGCAACTAGAAATGCAGGTAAATGTGTTATTACCAAAAATCAGCAGCTGAATTGACTGCAGTGTATCAATGGTTCAGCTAAATAAAATGAAGAACTCCCAAAAGTTACACAATTTAGTAAACTGCAGTGCACCATAACCAGATGAAGCTGTTTTTTACATACCCACTGCTGGTTAAGGCAAGAATGGCGTTGCTGAGATAACTTTGTTTCATATCTGAGAAAAATTCCTGTATGATTCTGCTTGGAGACATCTGCTTTTCACTGGGGGTAAAACTATTTGCTTGCAAATGGAATAACCCAGAAGAGATGTTCTCAAAGCAACAATACACTGTATTAAACAATTGGGAAATGATATTTGAAAAATTAATTTGAAAAATTAAATAATTCTGTACTATTCCTTTTATGAGTTTGTAAGAACCATGATAGATTTATAAACAATTGAAACATGGGAAGGGGAAAAAAAGGAGAGATGAGAAGAACATCAAAGCTAATTTCTTCCTATTTTATCTTGGGATCCCATATTTGTCTCTTCTGTTGCCTGCTTTTCTTACCTCATCTTGTTCCTTCAGTGAAAGCAACAAATCAAAAAGCTTTGGTTAGAAGAAACAGCAACAGAATATTGAAGTCAGTTGAAATATATTAGATGTTAATAGTTTTGGGATGACACAGTGGCATTATCCTAGAGGCATTACCCTAGGGATATTGTGGCATTTTTTTCCCCAAGGGCATCTGTGCATTCCCATTTACAGGATCTGGTGTGGAGCTGTGAACCTCTTATTGAAATGTTGTACAGCTACAAGACTGGGCCTAAAAAGCTAAGGTTGCTGAGATGGCTGTGATTTAACCTTTCTCTGTGTGTGTGACAGAAATCAAGATCCCCTGAGTGTGGAGAAGGTCATTTCAGTGCTCACTGTGAGAGCTTGGGCTGTGTCTGACTCCTGGAGAAGCACCTAGTGCTGCTCAGTGTGCTGGGCTGAGCGACAGGGATTGGGACAGGCTGCCCTTTAGTGCCTCTGTGAAGGTCCACACGTCCCATCCCTGCTGAAAAAAAAACACCTGTGTCCCCTTGAAGGGGAAAATTTCAACAGGTTAGAGAAAGAAATGACACCTAAATATGAAGCAGGGAACAGCTGGCTATTAGCCAGGCTGCCCAGAGGGAGAACTACTCCAGGATGAGTCAGTGACATGAAACTGCAGAAAACCCCAAATGTATCCAAATGGGTACATTAGGAGAGCTGTCAGACAGGCAATTTAGGCAATTTTCCCACTCCATAAGACTTCTGTGAGTCTAATTTTAGATCTTGTTTGTCCAGAGCATCTTTAAAACACAGTGCTGCAAAATGGAGCAGTGCAGAGAACCAGAGGAGGATTATCACATGTGGTCTATGTGTTGATAGAACTGGGAAAGAGAAGACAAGAAATAAACATGTCAGTGGTTGGTGAAATACTCTCCATGTTCAGTAAGCCAAGAACAATGACAAATTAACTTAATTTGCAGGAAGTAAGATTGGTTGGACAGCAGGGATAATTTCCTGTCAATATGATCACAAAGTTCCAGAGACAGCCAAGGGATGCTGAAGAACCTGCTGCTTTGGGAGGTGGTAGATCTTTTTAGTAAGAGCTTCTATCAAAAAGAGCTTAGCCAGAGATGGTCTGATAGCTTTGGAGGCTGCATCCCAGTTTTGTAGCATCCCACACACTCAACTTTCATGGAAAGGGTTGTCTTGGATAAGGGAAATTGCAGCATTATCTCCTCTTCCCATCTGGATTCAGCAGAGGCAGAGCTTCACCTGAACATTTGTGTGTTCAGGGCCAGGATGGGACAGTTGGTTGTGGAAGCACCATCTGCTGCTTTAGTAGGAATTGCCTCTTTTCATTGATCCTGCTGGATTTTTGTGACTCATCTGCCATTCATGGCTTCATTCCAGTCCAGCTGCACCTATCCTGCTTCAATGCAAGAGCCTGGACTGAGTGATCTCCTAGGATCCAGAATGGGAAGGCACCTTGCAGAGGGTATGTCACAACACTGGGGCTGAAGACCTTGGCTTTGATTTCATAAAGGCTGAATCCATTTCAATTGTTTTATCCCACAACAGACAATCATGAACTATCTGATGATTCACAGCAGGAATGAAATATAGTTTTTGTAACATCAGATCTGGTTCCCTCCACCCCACATAACAGATGGGAAGAAAAATACATATTTGAATAGTCCTGATTTTAAGTGTCCCAAGAGCCCTCTCACAGGCTGCAGTCTTCATTATATTCTTACAAGAACAAAATTTGTAATAGTTTTTTTTGCATTTCATTCAGAGCTTAGGTATTCAATTTGTGGTACCAAACAACATTCCACAAACAGGACTCTGCAAAGTCTACAGTTTTCAATAAATAACATAATTCACAAAGTAAATAACCCCTGAAGCACATGAGCTAACACGTGCATACTGACAGCCATTCTTGCTCCTGCAAACACATCAAATCCACTTTCCCTCAGGTGAGACTGGTGGACAGAAGGGGTTGGGCCATCCTCTGCTCCCACAGTGAATGAGCAAGGCGCTGCAGGTGCCAACCCCTGTGTCTCAAGTCCTCTTGTTTGGCATCAGAAACGTGGCATTATTTTAGCAGAAACTGTACCTTCCCTCCAGCGTGACCCAGGAATCACCCGAAGGAAAGAGAGCTCCAGAAAAAGTGCAAAGTTCAACTCACAAACAGGTCAAGTAGATTTTCTGATCAGATCTATCTTTTTATGCTATGTTTACACAGCAAAATGCTCCAAGCAGGCTAAGATCCCACCCAGGCTGTTCATCAAACACTTCAGCTACCTCTAAGCATTCTTGCAAAAACCAAGAGCACTTTCCATTTCGTTTAGTAAGAACACAGCACAAGGAGTGTCCATAAAGTCAATCACAGGCTCAAGAGCTAAAAGCTTCTTGACTCATGAATGTTCCTCAGCCAACACACCCTTCTTCGTCTTCTCATGGGTTATGGAACTGGCTGAAGACTGCAGCTGGAAGAGTTGAACTGGCTTTGGCTGCTCTGTAACACCCAGCCCCAGCACTGTCCTTGCCTGCTTTGCTGCTTGTGGATTTTCCTTCAAAGGCCTTTGGGTAACACTGAGGAAAGCCCTGTTCCACCACAGTGGGCTTGCTGTGAAAATATTTATATAACAAAGAATTTCTGAGACTGCAAGGGTGAAATATGACCCTGGCATGGTATGATATTTAATAATTAAGCAATTTTTGGAGTTTTGAGATACAGAAACAGTGCCCTGATTAGTATCAAAGTAGTAAACACTGTCTTCAAAAGGGTTTTGTTACAAATGTAGAAGTGAAGAAAGAGAATTCAAAGTAGCCAAAAATGGAAAGCTTTCATTTCAACACAATTCTTTATTCCTTTTGTTTTAGCTGGAGAAACACAGACATGGTACAATGCCCAACCAGCCATGCAGCAACCTGTCCAATTTAAAGCAGTGCTTGGCAATTTAAGATTTTCCTTCAGGTGCTGACAGTCATGATGCAAAAGAAAAGCCACATGACTAATTACATCCTGCACTCTCTGAAAAGACAAATTAAAAGAGAAATGGAGAAAAAAAAATCCCTGTTTGGCTGTCATTTGGGAGCTAGACAGAGAGAATATATTGTTCTATGTCCATCTTTCTGTCCCTGATGAAAGCATTCCTCAGGATGACAATAAGGAAAGGCCATTGTGGTGACAGGTCAGGGCTGGCAGTCAGGACAGCAAGACATGCTTCCTTTGGCCCCCAATTCCCAAATATCAGATGCAGATTTTAACTCTCAGGTTACCAGTGGTAGATCCCAGAAGTGGTACTGAGCCCATGGTCATCTTCTCATTTTGAAAAACAGCCTTATTTCAACCAAATACATTTTGATTCACTGATTTCTAATTCTAGTCATCTCTTGATTAGCAATTATTTTCTTAATTAGTTCTTGTGTACTTCACTAAACCTAATGCATTCTTTTGCTCTCAACTATACTGATTTCTACAGAAAAAACACATTACTTCAGAAAAGTTAGAAAACTGAGTAAAGCCTTCTGTCCATTTTTGGGGGGAGAGGAACAAAACCCATGTTTACTGTCTGAAACTTTCTGTACCAAATTTGAAATTTTAAAATATGGGTGAAATTTGCAGCGTAAGGAGCTTAAGAATTCTTTGAAAACACAATCTGTTTTCCTACAGTTATCCTATACTGCATTATACAAGTAACCAGCCCAATTGTACAAGGGATGCTGAGAAAAAGAATAAATTTTCACCACAGCCACAGAGACTGACAACTGCTGGAGGCAGGTTACCAGACGTAGCTGACAAATTATTTCACCTGCTATTGCAAATCCTGCATTCCTAAGTACTTTAAACAAACCTCTTAATCCACCACTTGAAACAATTCCCAGGCTGAGGCATTCAAATCAAAGTAATATAAAGTTAACCCTCAACAAAGAGAACTCAGGGCTTTACAAAGATGTGCTCTACAGCAAATTTAGCTTGAGTCAGATGTTTGCAAATTCATTCAAACCTGACTGAACTGCAAAGGCAGAGGTTTGTTTTTTTTTTTTTTAAGAAAGAACTAAAAGGAAACACACAGTTAAAAAAAAATTAAGATAAAAATCACACAAATTAAGAAGCCACAAAGAAACAGAAACTGGCAGCCAGTTATTTTTAACAAAACCCAAACCACCAAGGTATTGCTATAAGGTAAAAAAGGCAACTCATTAAACTGACAATAAAAATAGATTAATACAGCCAGAAAGTTTTCCTTAACTGTTTTAAAATTAAAATATGTGTATATAAACCAGGTCAACAGCAATTCTACTTGTGAATTAAGGTACTGTTGTGAATTATAAAATCTTCCCAGATGTAGGTTACAATTCCTCAGTCCTGGAAGGCTGTATTATCAGGCCATCAGGTCAGGAATTAAGAACTGCCTCTGTCACTGATATATCTTCTGACTTTTATTAAAGCAAAGCAAAACTCCAGCTTTCAACTCCTTTTCAGTCCTGTAAATACAGAATTTAAAGCCAAAATGCACTGAAAAGACAACCTGTGTACTGTCACCTGATAATTTATAGTCTGTGTTTGACAAGGAGTCACTAATGCTTATATAAGCAGATCTGTGCATGATTCAAGATCATAAAACAACTCAAAGGGGAAGGAATTTCTAAGTCTTTAGACCCAGCTCTTACTGAAAGTAGGGTCAACAGGGAACTTCAACCAGGGTGCACAGGGCTTTGGCCAGCCTTGTCTTGAAAACTTCCAAATATTCAAAATCTTTAAGATCTGAAAGAAACAACTCCTTTCAAAATCACACAGGAGTTCCTGTCTTGAAACAGTGGTTTTGTGTGATACTCCTTTAATTGTCTCTGACACAGAAGCATTTTATTACTGTACTGAACATATTTCCATATCACCTCCTCTCTTTTAGCTCAGCAGGCTCAAGACACACATGCAGTCTTAAAAATCCCAGATGTTGCATTGATGATACAGTGAAATTCTGGGGATATGTAAGCTGGAAATGGAATTTCCTCAGGTTTCAGTAGAGCTGGTCACTGGCTGATGGGCCCCAAATATGCAGAGAAAAATTCCAAACTCAAATTCTTACAAGGAATTATTAGAATTGATAATTTTATTCATTTTAATGGGACAAACTGTGTTTTCAGCAGCCTATCAGTTTCTTAATCAGCAGATGAGCCTAAAAGGCATTTCTGTAAGATCTAAAGCAGGACTGTGAGATCAGAGAAGAGTTCAGGTTGGAAGGGAAGGACATAAATCTTTGTCCCAAACATCCAGCTTTAAACTTTGTGATACAAGGTCAGACAAGGGGTTTACACCCATAGCTTCAAAGTGACTCTATAAACACCAAATATTTCAGAAAAATGGGGGGAAAAAGGTTTATAATTCAATCTCATCTCAGGTATTGGAAAATATTATTTGGAACATTTAGTTTTGGTTACAAAGGAAAACAGACATTATTGGGTGGATAGTGAATTGTTTTGGTGTTATATAAGACATTGGTTAAAAATCCATGTGACTTCAAAGGGAGATTACACAAGATTATAGACCTAGGGTGAAATTCTGGCTCTGATTAAAATCACTGGCAAAAATCCCACTGGCTTGACCACTGCCAGGATTCTGCCTCTAACACGCCCTTGTTTTACCAGGCAAAGCCACACATGCAAACCCAGATGTACCTTACAAGTGCATCTCTCTGCAAGAATTAAACTTGGAAAACTTTTTTTTTGTCTCCTCCAGAGCTGTGTGGGGATTCTTCTTATTTTTAAGATATTCTCTCTACCACTGTAGATTTTTCTTTCTATACAAACTAGGAAGATTTGATGTAAATGAAGACAATGGAACTGTCTGGAGAAAAAAAGCTGTGAAATTGATTTTTCTGTTGTTTTGAAGCTGTGGCTTTAAAAAATAGCATGGGATACAGAAACCTTCCTCCCACTTCACTGCCTTTCCCACTACTGGTGAAGCTGGAGTGACCATGGTCCAACTCCAGTAGTGGCATAAGGGTGGTATCCTGCCACACAGGAGCTTGCAGAGCATTCTTTAGAAAAGTACCCTGAGACAGGGCAGACCTGATGCAGAAATCCAGATCCTGAGTGCTGAGGTAGGAATCTTGCTCCCACTGGCATTTCCTCTGCATAGCCACATTCTCCCTTTAAACATTCACCTGCCTTTACCACGGGGTCACTGCCAGGGGAACAACTCCATGACTGAAAAAAACCCACAACAGTCTAAAAGCAACCACTGGAGTGTTCCATGTGCCACAGATAATGTTTCACGTGGTGACTGGCAGCCCAAAGGCAGTCAGATTAGAAGGAAATTCCTGATTTTTACGGCGTTTCCTCATTCCCCCAGACAAATCCTGCCTGTCTGTTCCAGCGTGCCCTGCACCAGCAAGTTAATGAGCACGAGGCCAAAACCTCTGCAAGTGATCAACACAGCAACAGAGAGCCAGCCAGGCACCTTCCATGCTATCTGACAGGAAACCACCTGCAGCTGCCAGTGCACAGCTGCAAACACACAAGGCACAGCCCTCTTGGATGCTGTGGGGAGATGCCTGCTCTTCCCAGCAGGTATAGAGGTTATGCATTATCATATATTCTCCCTTGCCAGGTAAACCCAAGGCATCCTGCCTTATTCTGGTAAAAGGCATGGTTGGAATCCATCCCAACATCACCATTTGTTTCCCTCATGCTTTCAACACAGCCCTGCTCTTCAGCAAAAGGTTTCCCACATAAAAATGAGCCTAACCCCCATTTACAGCAGAAATGTTGAGACAGTCAACTGAGTAATGTTGGTAGAGGCCTCTGAAAATATCAATCACTATAGTGTTGAAATATTAACCTTGATTATTATTGCTTATGCAGTGCTTTGGATTAGGGCTCACAAAGGCAAGAGGAGGTTAATGATAACTTGTCCCAAAAGCAAAATAGGAGGACATGGAACATCCTCAATTTTGCTCTTACGCAAAACCAGACAGCTCTAAGTGACCGTGAAGATGCTGAGATCACTGAGCTCTTTAGGCAGCGGCCAAGGGTGCTCCAGTGAGCACTGAGCACTCAGCCCCAAGAAAGGAATCAGTCAGTTCCTGCCTCTCAGCAGCACATGGACCAGCTTCCCAAACGTATCAAATGCTCCTTCTCAGACTGGCCCAGTGACAAACCTTAACATGTACACAACTGAAAAGCATAAACTTAGGAAAGAACCTCTTCCCAAAACCACAACCCTGCATTTTGTCATAAAGTTTGCTTTTTGTCATCTGCTTCCGTCAGGAACTTAACCCCAGAATTTAAATTGCTGTTGCTGTGTTAAGAGAAAATATCAGAGTCTTCAGAGCAAGTTTTAAATGCAAGCAGGGTACCCTTCTGTGCCCAGTGAAAACACTGCACAGCTGCTGCCCTGCTGGGCTCTGGAAGGAGCAGGAGAGGCAGCTGTGGCTGCAGGGCAATGGGTGCTTTACTGTGTGTGCTCTGAACTGATATGGAAAATCCAAGTTCTCTGTGAAATTACACCCCTTGTAATACTGGATATGTATAAAATACAGTATGTGAAACACAGGGAGCACTGGGGTTGCTTTTAGAGAAAATAACTGTTTGGTTTCTCCAAAATACCTGTAGGATCTACAGGTTGTTTTTTTCCTTCCCAAAACAATCAAATCATAGACTTAAATCTGTCACAGGCATCTCGCCCAATGAACATGACTCTCCAAAAGTACTGACATCCTTGCACATGGCATTGCCCAAACAGCTGAAAGATCTAAATATCAAGAAAAATTAACCCCCTGCTGGTACCAAAGTCAGTGATTTTTTTACCTTGTTCATATCTCCCTAAGAAAGGCAGCACTGCACTTTAGAAGACCTCAATACAAAGATTATCAGAGCAGTTTAGATACCTCTGCAAGGGAGACTGTGGCTCCTGGAGAAGCAGAGTAAGGTAATTTCTTCAGAGTATGGGGGTATTAGCTTAGACCTCTTTGGCTGAACACTGTATGTGCTAGTCAGAATTAACATGCTTGATTCAACCACCATCTCTTTATTTGGATCCAAATGTTCACAAAAACAGGAGGGATTTTTTTTTTTTTTTTTTAATCTTGCTGCAGATGGAAATTTCCATACTACAGTTCTGCAATGATTGTAAACAAGAGGTTTCAACACCATCACATCTTAACCTTTTATAAGAAGAGTGGCTGAATAATCCTCTGTAGGGAAGGAGATCAGGGCAATCCAACAAGGGCTTTGTGCAAAAAGGAGGAACTGAGACTGAAAGCTACAATTCTGCTGCTCCCCATTTTTAAACTCTAAAGAAGACAAAGCAAAAGGCGGCGGGGGGGGGGGGGGGGTGGAAAGAAAATAAAAATATAAAAGGTCACTAACTTTGCAGAACTTAAAACTTTATTGTTAAAGTCTGCATCTACTCCTGAATACAATATTATATATTAGTTTTCATTTGAGAAAGTAAACAAGTCATAGGAGAAAAGCCTCTACAAATGCTACAGGAGTCCTCCCTCTCCCACACATCCTAGTTCAAGACACTTCAGAGACACTTTCCAGTACTGGTTGATTTCGATTTTGAGCCATGATATCCAAAGCATGACATATTTGGTGTTTTTTCATTAAGACCTGAGGAACGAACAGGGACAGAGTTTGCTTCCTAGAATAAAACCTTTCTCAACCACAGTCCCAGGCTGCTCTGAGGGAGAAGAAGCAGACAATGCTGAGCTTCCACATCCATGCTCCATATCCCTCCAATTTGCCGCACATCCTGGAGATGCAGTGCCTCTGCTTCTGTCCCACCTTTACCAGACCATGTTTTCACATGTACACAGGAAAACACAGGGTTTCTGCATTTCCAACCCTTGTGGTCTGCATAGCAGTTGATTTTTAAGCTACTTCACAATGTGCCTCAACCTTCAGACATCAATAGAGGGATTGAATGCTTCAAGGGTGTATTTATATAAGCAGGCCTAAGTCATCTAAGGAACAAATTGTCCCTGCCACACCTCGCCATGGCAGCAGCCAGGCAGATTAGCTTTGTTTTCCCTCCAAGAAAGAATAATGTAAAATAATAATAAAATAACAGTGTTTTAAAACCCAATACCCAAACCTCTAACAAGTTTCATGGTGATTTGGGGTTAAATCCCAAATTCTAGGTCTTCCTTAAGGCTTAAATTATAAATCTGGTGCAGAACTGCCAAAACCTTGCATCATATCTAGCAAACACAGACACATATTTCAAGCGCAGAAAGAACATTTCAAACCCTTGAAACACAACCAATCTGTTTAACAAACCCACATTCTCCAAGCAGAGATGAGTTGGTTCATGACTTCTGAACTTTGTACAGAGAAGTGACCCAGCCTTGTGCAAAGTTGTCTCCATTGGAGAGGACTTCCCCCAAAGTCTCATTTGGCCATTCCCACCTTTCCAAAGACTCACCAGACTCATTTACTGACTTGTTTATCAGGCTGTTTTCACCAAATACTCTCACTATGCTATTACAGTAGAATGAACAAAACCAAATGTTTAAACTTCCTCCCATCCCATTTTGGCCAACAAGGGCCTATCATTTGCTCCCTGTAGTTTCCATCCACTAATTAAACAGTGCACCTCATCTGCATTGCAACTGTGCAAACCCAACCAGCCACCTGTCACACTTGTGAACTGAACTCTATGATCACAGCACCAAAAAAAACAGATATTACAATTTCCCTCAAAATTAGATTAATCTTCTTCCTTACAGTTGTTTTTGGGTTTTGGTGATGGTAGGGTTTTTGGTTTGGTTTTGTTTGTTTTTCTTAAACCTAACAGGAGAGATCTGGAAAGCCTGGTTCTTTATGAGTGAATTCCTTGTTCAAGATTGCATCCTATGTATAGTTTTTGATTAACATCTACTTGACCACTTCGACTTACTTTTGAGTTCTGCATATTATACTGGGCTTGGTTTTACTAACCTGGCAGTCATACCTGTAATTAAAATTTTGTAATTTTTTAGGATACCTTTGGACACTCTATTTTCATTTTTAAAAAACCAACAAAAACAGTGCCACGCAGAAAAACGGCTACTTTCATACACTTGTGAGCAGTGACTATGGTTTGCTGCTGAATTATTGCATAGATTGGAAAACACAGCTCCAAGAAAAGATCTGTAATTGTTTAGTGGTTGGGCTGCTGGCAGAATTCCCTGCCTGGGGCTGTTTTTATAAATAGGCCTGAGGACAAACAAACAAGCTACTAATAACAAGTCGACTATTATGTTTTGAAGCAGCCCTGCTTTGTGTTGTCCAGCACACGAGAAGCTCAGATGGCAAATATAGCAAAATCCATGGCAAGAAGTAAGGATAGATCACGCCCATGTCAAAATTTCAGTCCGCTAAAATAAACTTAATCTGGGGGAAATACCAAAATACACAAGGTTGTGTACGGCTGTGCTGTGTCAGATCACCATTCCAGTATTACTGGGTATCGTTAGGAAATGAGGTAAAATGGCTCAGGAACAGCCATCATCTACTCCAGAAATCCTGGTGAATTCTTCAATTCAGCTGGTCTTGCTTTTTCCATGAGTTCTTTCCACCATGTCCTACTCAGAACAATAGCAATGATCTGGACATTATTCAGAATATCCTGTTTGACTCTGAAAAAGTTCTCATGTTTATCAGAAACACAAAGGTATCTTATCACAGCCTTTACGGGAAGCTTCTCATTCCACGGATAATCTGGTGGCTACTCATCCAAGAGCAAAGGTCAGATTTTCTGCCACCTCTACATCAGGCTGTTCATCTAATCTCATCATATTGCAATTTTTTTTTATTTCTTTTAACGTTTTCTGAAGGTAATTTAGGATTCCCAGCTGAACACTCAAACTCATTTACTGGTTCTGCACTACCTTCCCTTGAGAAAGACATTCTGTCTTGGACAGCATTCTCTGCTATTTCATATACTTCTTTCTGTTTCAGGAAATAATTACATCAGTAGAAGATATTTTTTACCTTTGGTGTTGGAAGCTTATTTGTTACCAATCAAATGCAAGCCAGAGGAGTTTATATGGGAACAGCCCATATAAGCAACTCTTCCAAAGAGGGCAGCTAAAGTAAAATAGCTTGGAGGAAGGTGAGGAAAATCAGGGCCCTTACCTTTTACATTTCCCTCCTGCTGCTTATGGATCTCTGTTACGTGGAGGATGATCTTCACCAGCCTCTATCAGCCCTGGTTTCTTTCACATAGACATCACAACTTTCCTCACTGCTGCCCATCTTCTCTGCTAAGCTTCCTCTCGGAGTGGCTTACTTTTTCTTTCCATAACTGTTTTGATTTTCCTTTCTTTTGTCTTTTGTATTCTCCTTGGAGAGTGCACTTTGTCCCCAGGACCCTCCTCAAAGACTTAGCAGCTCTCTTATCTCTTTCCTGATGTCATTCAGCATTAGCAGCTTAGCAGCTTCGAAAACAAATCCTCTTTTTTTGCTGATAAGAAGAGCCACTTACGCTCTTCCTTCTCCTCTGTTTTCTCTCTTTGGAGGGAAGATCTCTCCAGTTCTAACACCACTCCATGTGGTGACACAGGCAAGGCCATGAAGTCCAGTGGCCCATGTGGAATTGCTACCGAGGTGAGCACTTTGCTGCTAACACCCAGAAACCACGGAGTCAGCAGGGATTAAGGAAACAACGAAGGGCTCAGCATTTCTGGCAGCACACTGACGCATTTCAGGGTGCTGCAGCCCCGGGGGAAGCAGCACTAACATCACCAGGACAGATGAAAGGACTCTAGGTAGTGCTAAAAACAAAACCAAGCCAAACCAATGCATTTTCACTGAAGAAAACTTTTTGGTTTTGTTTTTATTTTTTTTTCCAGAAGAAGTGTTCTATCTTGCTGGTAGAATATTAGTCCTAATAGAAGCAGAGCAGAAAGAGGAGCTGGTAGGAATAACAGGCAGGAGCAGCAGCTGGTTTCTCTCCAGAATCACCAGCCACACAGACACAGTTCCCTTGGCACAGCAAATGCCCTCCCTGACAGTGCCCTCATAAATCAGCTTCACTGCCACGAGATGAATTTGTACTTGGTTGAAGTTTGTATGGTCCAGAGCCTGCAACACAAAACTATCACAGCTTTCAGCAAAGCTTAACTTCTCCCACCTCCATAGGATGGTGGTGGGGTGGAGAGACAGATTGCCTCTCCAGGGAATCTTGGCAGGAGCCAAAGGAAATGGCAGGCCAGGGCTGGCAGGACCTGCTCCCTGGATAAATGGGCTACTACAGGGCTGTTCATCCAGCAGTTCTGCCACAAGCACTAAATCCATAAGAAAAGAAAAAAAAAAAAAAAACAAAAAAACCCCCAAACTTTACTAAAGCTTAAGAATTACCAAATCAATTATCTAAACATTTCACTATGGACGTATACATACATGCAAACAGCTTTGCTCCTGAAATCCTGCTGTTTCTCAGCAGGTATTTAACAGCACAAGAAAACCTTCAGAGCACCTACTTACACAAGAAGGGGACGAAAATGACATTCTTTTTCAGCTTTAACAAATCCAGTTGTTTCTGCAAGTTTCTGCTACCCTGCTGTACCACAGCTGTTCCAGCCCCACTGTCAGCTTTAGCCAATTGTAAGTCATCAGTTTTCAGCACACAATGCAGCTGAAAGCCAATTCTGCTGGTAGCACTGCTGGAAATGAATCATTATTTGCCCAGATCTTGTATTAACCTTTTATTTCCCTTGAATATCACCACTTAAAAAGGACAGCTCACACCCTTCAAAGAGACCTGAGAAAAGAGATAGCAAAAATAAAATTTAAAAAAAATAAGGAGATAGGTCAGGGAAACAAGGAATAAGAAATATAAAGTGTAGCATTAGAAAAAAAGAGAACAAAATTTTAAAAATTATTCCAAGCATTATCAGCCTCTCAAGCCAGCTAAACAAGACCCTGGAAAAGAATACGAGCAACTTCTACTTTACATGAGCTCAGTTTCTTTCAGAAAGTATGCACCACATCAATAAAAAAAAATGTGGAAAGCAGGTTACCCTGAACAGAGGGAGAAAAAGTGCAAGCAGGTTTCGTTTCAAAGGTCACATTCTTTTAGTCAAACCACCCAACATCTACTCCCTCCACTTGCTCTAGTCACTCTCTCTACTGTAAATTTAAAGCTCCAGACAGTTACTACTGCTGAAAGGAGGACAGATGTAGTCCTAACTAATCGTGTAAACCTGTTAAATACTGTCTTAACAACTTGGTCAGGTAATTATTTTGCCTTCCTGCACAAAACTGATCTCTTTTCATTCAGTTCTGCAACAAGAGGTCTATAGGCTAAAAAACTTGTAGCTACACAAATACTTAGGAAACAACACCTGTCTTAGCAGGCTATAATTCAACAAAAATGACAGGTGTTCCCTTATGGTATAAATTTTTTCAAGCTAAGTTTTAGCTAAAATTAGGATTTAAAAGGAAAATTTAGAAAAAGATATTATTTGTCAAATAAAAGTACATAATACGGAATCAAAAAGATCTGTCAGTATCACTATGACCATGAAATCTGCTAGGGTCTCCTGGTCTGTCTTACGCCATCTCTCTGAGACTCTGCCCAACTTTGCTCTAGCAATAAACCAGACAGCTGTGGGAGACATCTCAATTTCTTACTAAATTCTGCCAAGATTTAGTTTGCACTCAGAAAACCCTTGTTACCCCCTTTACTTCCTCTTGCTGTTTTTCTTTGTCACTCAAGTGTCAGCTAACATTGCTGAGAAAAAGGGGAAGGCTCTTGTGCTCTCTCTTGCTGGCATCCTGGGCATCTTGGAGGACAACAAGGAATTTCAGGTCCCCAGTGCAAAGAGAAGCAATAATCTTTCCATGGAACAACTTCCTGAAACCTGGGTAAACAACAGCAATGTGTTAAGGTAAGCTAGACACCTTGGTGATGATATCAAGATACTGGGCTCACTCCCTAAGAGAAGCATGAGGATCTCTCAAGGAAAGGACTGGATAATCTGAAAAAGTGGAGGAACAGAAATCAGGTTAATTTAATTTAATGATTTTAGTTTAGTCCTTAATCCCTCATTTATGTATTCAAGGACTATAATTTCATCTAAAACTTGAGCACTCAACAGCTGGACAGAGACAAACTGAAGTGCACCTGTCTCAAAAGGTTAACTGGGAGCTGTCATGGTAATGTTGCCATGGATAAAGCACAGATCACAAGAGGCATCAGGAGGCCTCCAGAACAGATAAAAAGCTTTAATCCCATATTGATATATATAAGCAGCATGAAAGCTCGTCTGGAGTAATGTGTACAGTTCTGGTCATCTGCTCAGGGAAGGTTAATTCAGCTGGTAACAGGTGCATCAGCAGGCTGTTCTGATGGTGAGAGGAACAGAGATTCTCTCTCAGGAGACGTGACTGAAGGAGCTTGGCTCGCTGGGTTCTGTAGTTGACAGCTGATAGCGTGTGTGATCCTTCCCCACAGTTACATAAGGGGCATAAACATCAACAAGGGAGTAGAGGAAAAGGACACTGTGGGTGCAATTAGAAAATGGAAAATTATTGTGCGTGAATTGAGGTTGGAAATTAGGAAGGGAAAAAAGAGTGATGTACTGGAGGAAAGCTCTAATGAGAGCACAGAAAGATCACCACTTTGCAGACTGATGGAGTTTATTGCAGGGAATATATGATGGCACTGCCTAAAGGGTTTTCCTATAGGAGGTAGGAAATAAATGGCAAGTTAAAGAAGGCTCCTTCTGGCTTTATGCAACCTCTAGAGCAAGAAGGGAAATAAAGAATAATTATTTCCAGCAATTTTTTCTAAACTCAAGAAATTCTGATCCTCCTGTTGAAACCCAATAATTGACTGATCTCCATAAGAAAATCAGCTCTGATGTCTAATGACTGAAAGATGAGAAAGGGCTACAGACATGGGAAAGGAGTCATTCTAGGTGTAATGTGAGGTCAACATAAAAATATATGATGATTCAGAAAGGTTAATTCTGAACTGTTTTCCAAATCTAGAAAGAGGCTGGTACACAACCTGTGGCTACATTCTATGTCAGAATGTGACCTTTTCCATGTTCAGAGTGTGATAACCATCTCCTTTGGCTACACCTGCATCAAAACATACCAGATGTGTCAGAAGAAATCCTTGCTCCCTCATGCCATGGTTCTGGTCCTTCTCCAAAGCCTCAGATCAGATGTGCCCCAAGGATTAGAGGCAAAAAATACACATGGAAATATGGGTGTGTGCAGGCACACCCACCCACACATATACATAACATGGGATACTGCTCATAAAAATGTACCATCTGTTTATTTAAGAGTTTCAAATGTCCCAAGTTTTAATGAAGAGCTGTATAATGACTCCAAATGGGAAACAAGAGGATCCTACCTAGGTAAACTAACCAAGAAGCAGAAATTATCTTTGCAGCTTACTGAACAGCCTGGGAAAACAAACAAGCAAGAAAACACTGTTTCTGTGAATCTGAAAGAAATTTCTTTTTAACAGATATGGAAGAGAAGCCCTGAAAGAGGAAGGAAGAGCTTTAAAAGTGAAATTACAAGTAAACAAGGACAGAGAAAGAAAAGAAAAAAACCAACTTCCTGAAAATGGATGGGAAAGGCCGCCTAGAAATGCACAGCACTGGAATTTCCAGCACTTGATCAGCCACCACTACAGTCCCAACTTCCACCTGTCCCAGCCACCTGGCTGATTTCTTTTATCACAATTAGAAAAAACAGACTCTCACTGGGGAATTCTGAATGGATTTGTCACCATCCTTGCAGGTTCCAAGCACAGTTCCCACGGTGAGTTCCCTTGGCAGCACAGGCTCCTCCTCAGCTCTCCCCAGGGCTCAGGGAACACATGGCTCTCCAGAGGCTTCAGCTGCTGGAACTTTGGGACTCTGGTGACCTGCCTTTTAAAATAGTGGGAGTCGCTTCCGCTGCTGCCCCAGCAGTGCTTTCAGGAGCCCAGAGCATGCCAAAACACTGCTTGCCCTTGCATATAACTGGAGTAACAAAAGTGCAGCTGTGCTCAGTTTAAGGCAGGGCCATGCTTTCCCACCCTTATTTAACACTGGCTCATTTCCATCAGCCGTAACAACCGTGAAAGGCAGGGAAGGGAGGTTTTATGGGCAGCCATAGGCTCACGGTCCTCTTTGATTTTGCTTCAAGTGAGTCAAATTGGCTTCATCCACAACTGAAGGCAGTAAATGTACTGACACAGAAGTCTGGCAACAGACCTCATCCCAGGTAAACTCCTGAGGCCAAAGGGAGGCACATTATAGATGATTTTATATAGGGACAGCTCCACATAGTGCAAAATCAGGAGCAGAGTGGGCCAAGCCATCTGCAGTGCTGAATTACCTACAGTGGTCTGGCTTTAAGCATGATGGGTTTTTAGTTTACATATAAGACTAGGGAGCCACTGAGCTCTACTTTCCAGCATGCTACAGTCTTGGGCAAATTGCTTCTTAAATTTTTTCTTTCCAAGCTTCACATCAGAAATAATGATATTTCCAGAGCGACATTAAATCAACTATTTCTCCTAAACATTCAGAAATTTGCAGAAGAAAGGACATGGAGGGGGGCAGTGCATTAGGGTTATTATGTTGGCTCTTCCCCAGGCTTTCTTTCGAGGAGAGTTTTAAAAGAAATGCTTGGATGAAATACCTGTTCAATAAAAATCTGGATACCCTCCAAGAGTCCACTTCTTTGGTGAGAGCAAATAAAGCAGCTCTCCTGGTGTTTCAGGTGTAAGTGAAACCTTGAGTGCACAGGAGGTTGATATTAGAAAGCACACTTGTCTGATAAGAGCTGCAAGAGGATAAACTGAATACCATATGGATAACAAGATGAGACTGGGGGAAATCAGGATCTTGCATGTGTCCAAGAATTGACAGTTCAATGACTGGTGATTCTTTACATTCCTAATCCAGATTAGTTAGGGCACTGATGTTACTGGGTTCACCAGGAAACAAGCCAGGGCCAGTGCAGGCAGGCAAAGTGCTACAGAGGAAATTAGTTTTCATGGAATGAACAAAACCATGTTTTCTCCAGACACAGAGAAGTAAACTTCTTTTGTTCATTCAGGATCTCACAACAGTTTCCTTCAGAAAAAGAACTTTTACTCTAAACTCTGTTCCACACTTGCCATTTTTTGGCAAAGTCCTCCCTATCATGTAGGCCAGATGAAGTAACTTCCTTGAATTCCAGCATAAATATTCCTAGCACTGCTAAACACCAGCAAAGCATTTAGTGATCACTGCCCCAGATATCTAAGATAGCTATCTATATGTCAGTCATGTATGACAAAACACAACTCCTAAAGCACTTCAGGGCTTTTCATATGCAAAAGTTTGTATCAGCTCCAGAGTTCACTCCTCACACTGTTCCCAGCCAAGTAATGAACCACCCAAAGGTCAGTGGAGTGACAGCTCGGTTTGGGCTACACACTCCCTTCAAGATGAAGAACAAAGCCACCAGGGTGTCAGGATCAAGACTGCCATGTTCACACTTCAGGGGTATCCTCTTCCTCCTCAGCCCCACCACATGGAAGGAGAAGCACAGCTGGATCCAAGATAAAGCACGCTTGTGGTTAGGAGGTTATACTGTTGCTCAGTCTGGCTAAACTTGGCTTTAACCACCAAATTGACTGTGTATTTTTGGACTGGTGAGGAAATGAGATGTTCATGACCTGATTCAGAAACTAAAGCTTTGGACAAAGTTTTAGATGAATCTGTTAATGAATTACCAGCAATAGCTGAGCTTATGTTTGACTGAATTTCTATGGTCAGCTTAATGAATACATGTACTTGGAAAAGACTTAGCTGAGATAAACATTTGGCCTCACTCTGCTTTGAAGTTATACATAAAATACAGAACTATGTTGCACCAGTTGCAGTTGCTTTACATGCAATTTCCCAACAATAAAAAGAGCAAGAAAATGTTAAGGCTTATGCCAGAACATATAATAAAATTTCCTTCCCAAAGCCATACACTTCCTGTGAAGCTCAGCCAATGTGCCAGACCAAGAACTCCAGCTCCAGCCATCAGGGGAAAGTCCTGTCCCGCCACTGGTGTCACAGATCTTTTTCTGTGACCACAGAGCAGTTCTGTAAAGTGACACACCATCAGACTCACAGACAGCCAGGCTGAAAGGCCTGAGAAACAGAATATCCTAGAAAGGAAAATAGGAAGATTTAAGGCCTATTTTTAATTAATTGCCACATGGAAATAACCAGATGGAAATAAACCTTTCTTGGAACTTCTGGAAGCTTCTCAGAAAATTCAACCTTTCCCTCAAACTGGCCTTTTGTACAAATTAGCACAGATAAAAGAAGGGGTTTTTTTCCCATTAATGAAATCGTGATAAATTCTGAGATGATGCTTAGAAAAGAAAACAACATTAACTAAATCACCATGATCATTCCAACAACAAAAACAACTAGGCAAGTATATGTACTACACATAAAACTCCCTCATATATTATGGAAACATGCATAAAACAGTTTGAATTTACAAATTCTCAGCCTGAGCACCAAGGCATACTTTATTTAAATGGCTGTTATAAATCCATATAAAGTACAGGACTTAGCTTGATAACTGTCTCTTCATCTCATATAGTTACCAAGCCTCTATATAAACAAAATATGGTCTGTCAGATTGCTGTTTGGCCTTTTTGTATTTTGTCTCTACAATGGGGATGTGAAAGAGAAAGGCTGAATGTATTTATTCAGGTCTGGGCAACTGGCCAAAAGTAAAAGAGGTATTTTAGGTTTCCTGGCTCACAGTGAGTTCAGCCTCTTACCTGCCACCCCATTTTAGACCACAGCTACAGAATTAAAGCTGGAACACAGTCAGAATAAAGGGTGCATCATAGCATTAGCCATAAATATTACCACTGTACCCTGGTTTCACTCCCCCATCTCCATCACAGCTCTCTTATGTCAGACACTTTACACAATCCTCTCACATGTGGTAAGACTTGTGGTAAGCAGAGCTGTAAAATTTGTCTGCAAGGAGAGAAAGGTCTCAGCAGAACAACTAGAAGAAACCTGGTTGTTTGTCAAATGGAATTATTGCAAAATCAAAATAAAAAATACTGGTATTTTGGTATCCATCCATGAGATGTTTCTGGTACACCATATTTGCTCATTTATACTTTATACACTCACAAGCTTTAGGTGGTTCCTTCTCCCATCCCTCTAAGCTGCACAGAGCCATAATGAAATCCTAACGCTTCCATCCCATGCAGAGAAAGCTTCTCCAGTTCCAGCCCCACCGTCCAGAGCAGCTCCAGTGACAGAGAAAATGCTCCTGCCAAGGCAAGTAACACCAGAATGGCACTCAGCAGATCTAGTGGTGAGCAGCTCAGAAAGCTGGAAATCATCCTCCAGCAGGTTCAGCTGCTTTATGCTCTGCACTGCACATGTTACCTAAGCCATATAAAGTAATTTTTAAATCCCCCAAAAGGGTACCTGTGGGAATCCTCCATGAAATAGCAGGAACCTTGTGACACAAATTAGCATTAAGTACCCCAGCTGTGAGCAAAGTCACCAAAATTCTGAAAAAGAAGATATTCACCCCTAAAGCTTGCCCACATCTCAGAAATGTAAAAAAAAAAAAAAAAATCTAAAAATCCTTTCCATGAAAACCCAATATGTAATTCTGTGAGCCTGATTTTTATTTTTCATATTTTTGTGGTAGGTTTTGGAGACTCTAGAGATAGCAGCTACTGCTTTTGGCTCAGTGAATACATCTCAGGGAATATTCACAGAATCACAGAACAGGTCAGGTTGGAAGGTACCACAGAGGGACAGCTGGTCCAGCCCCCCTGCTCAAGCAGGGTCATCCCAGAGCATATGGCACAGAATTATGTCCAGACCATTCTGGAATATCTCCAGCAAGGGAGACTCCACATCCTCTCTAGACAATCTGTCCCCATGTGATGTCACCTGCACAATAAAGTTTAAATAAAGAATACTACTTGTGTGGAGGTTACAGTGGCTTTTGGAAATCACAGGATTACAAAAATAGGAACACATAACAAAGACAAATCTGATGTAAAAACTGGAAGATCGGGAAGAAGGTGGAGAAACTGAGATCTTTTGGCAACCTGCTCAGAATCAGCCTTAGTCAGCAAAGATGTTCAGGAGATTACTGTGAAATGAAGTTCTCAGCCCCGTGCCAGGAAGTCAGATTTCCACACTACAACTGTAAATATTTCCAATGGTAATTGCTTGGAGGCCAATCCTGCCTGTCAAAATAGAAGTGCCACAATGGACTGTTGTGATGAATTTCATGGAATGAACTCAATTTTCACTCTGGCCCATGATCAGTCTTTACAGCTGTCCTTGTGATAACTTTTACAGCACTGAGTTTATTTTTAACTAAAAAGGGATCAATCTAACTGCTTGGATAAAACCATGCTATCTTTCTGCTTTGTCACTTTTCTGCAATGCTATCAGCAATCATATTTCTACTGTTAAATGGTTTTCCATCTCCCTCTTTCCATTTAAAGCACACTTTGGCATAATCAGAGTGCTTTTCAATCAGTCCTGGTAAGAACAAGTATCTGTCTTGGAAAAAAAGCAACTGCATTGGCATGATCAAGTTACTAATGACAGATCCATTATATAATCAACAAATTGCTGTTTTTGATGGCTATTCCCTTTCCTCTTGCCTCCATAATGGTTCTAGTTGTGGTTTGTTGCCATCAGGGACCTGTAACAGAGCAGTTTTTGCTGCTTCTTTGATATCCTCTTGTATCTGTCATTCTGACATCTGCAATTCATTTAGGAAATGGACAAAGTAAGCACTTGGATTTTCACCAGTTGTGTTGCATTGTGTTGATTACTAATTGCAGCTGCTGCATCTCACTGCAGAAATATCTGCTTTTCAGCTTAGGTAGGATGATCCTTCAGGCACAGGTGAACATGCAAGTGCCCTGTGCATCACTTGTGTTTTCTGCTTCCTTGATGTAAAAAAAACCTTTCCATCTCGAGGGGATGAGGAAGCACAGCATGGGTTGGTAGCTTACCTGTATAAAAATTTCCACTGTGTAGTAAAACATAAATCTACTAATTTTATTTTATGAATCGCACTAAATTTACTAACTTCATTTTCAGTTAATTCCATATAGGTCCCATTTTATAGGGTAAATGGGCCATTTTCAGGCTTATCCTACCAAATGGTCATGTCTTCATCACTGTCTTTACCTGTTGTGTTTCTGAGTTTAAGGAAATTACATTATAGATATTTCTCCGTGACAGTTCTCAAGAGGAAATTCATTTTTTTATAATCCCCCCCCCCACCCAAATCCAAATATGCTATTTTATTTTACTTATTTTATACAGCTGATCTAGAAAACACTCCACATTGCTTTGGATTAGAGTACACACTTAGATATTTAACTACACCAGGATATATTTTGAAATGTCATTTCCATGTTACATTACAATTAAGTAATTAAAAGTTTTCCACTTCCAATATTTAGGCAATATCAAATAACCAGAAACAAAATCTAACAGATATTTTAAAGCTAGCTCAGCAGTAAAATGCAACTACCTGTTACAATTTAAGGTTGCTGAAGTCCACAACCCCCAATAGCCAAAAAAATCTCTAGAGGTACATAAATAAAAAAGAAGTCTTCTAAAATTATCTGCAGGGGCAGACTAAAGCAGAAGATTCCTGTTGTGGGAGTTCTCCTGTGCTACATTTACATTCCCAAAAAGCAAGTCCAGGCATATTTGTTTTTACACAGCTTTTTCCACACCAAGACACATTTCCATTCCCCCCTCCCTTCTTCTGCTTTTGTGTTCCATCGTCCACATCAACAATTAGTGGAAATGCCTGGCTGTGCCTGCTCACATTGTTCCCAGACTTTTCTCTCCCCCAGTGAGCTCTGAAGACCATGCATTATTTGACATGACATGACTTGGAGGCCTTCTACAGCAATGGCTGTATGCAGGGAAGCAGACACAAGCAAGGAAGAAGTTAGTCCTGGTTACATCTGGCACAGTAGGATGCAAGTCACTATGTGTTAATCCCTTAGCACAATAGCCCAGGTGATTGAACTTTAAATTACTTAAGTCTTGTAAACCAAAAACCACCAGAAATCAAAACAGCCTAAAGGTCAGGCTCGTTGCTCTGTTTGTTTTGTGACATGAAAACACAGGATATTCATAACGTGGGGTTTTCCCCTGAAATAATTAAACATCTATTGTAATTTCCATCACAGCTCATTTCTCTGCAACATGAGCAATTTGCCAGCTTGTCTATACACACTGAATGTATTCAGTTTAGAGCAAACAGCTGCACACAGGGCAGCTTCCCTCCACACACAGGCTCTGCTCATCACAGAATCACAAAGTATGCTGAGTTGGAAGGGAACCCACAAGCACCATCAAGCCAAACTCCTGGCCCTGTGAAGGACCATCCCCAAGAGTCACCTCATGTGAACAAGAGCATTGTCCAAACACTTGAGCTCTGTCAGGTTTGGTGCTGTGACCACTGCCCTGGGGAGCCTGTTCAGAGCCCAACCACCCTCTGGGTGAAGAACCTTTTTCTAATATCCAACCTAAACCTCCCCTGACACAACTTCAGGCCATTCCCTCAGGTTCTGTCACTGTCACACAGAGCAGAGATCAGTGCCTGCCCCTCCTCTTCCCCTCCCAAGGAATTTGTAACTGCAGTGAGGTCTCCCCTCAGTCTCCTCCAGGCTGAACGGACCAAGTGCCCTCAGCCACTCCTCACACGGCTTCTCCTCAAGACCCCTTCATCATCTTCATTGCCATAGGATGGTCTCTGATGGTTTAATGTCTTTCTTGTCATGTGGCTCCCGAAACAGTCCCCAGGACTCCAGGTGAGGCCGTCCCAGCCCAGAGCAGAGCCAGACAATCCCTCCCTGCCCAGCTGGCAATGCCTCCCATGACTCTGTTGCCTCTCCTGGCTGCAGGGCACTGCTGATCATACTCAGCTTGCCACTGACCAGGAGCCCCAGGTCCCTTTCTGTGGCACTGCCTTCCAGCCTCTCATCCTGTACATGCAGGGCTGCCCCATCCAAGGGGCAGAATCCAGCATTTTCTCCTGTTGAACTCCACGCAGTCAGTAAGGACTTGTGTCCTTATCTGTTTTTTAAATCAACCTAGTCAGGTGCACAGAACATTCAAGACCATAAAACACAAACAAAGAACCTATTGGCCTCTGAAAATGAACTTTCAGAACTACATAGAGTGCATTAGTTAATATCTTCTCTCACCATGTTGTTTTAAGTCAAGAACTTTGATTTTACCATCCCTCCAAGAGAAAGCGATCGATCCCCAGACACATCCCCAGACTTCAGCCTGGGTGTCCCAAATTTCATCCATTAAAGTGCATATAGTGATCAATGCCATTGATCTTACATCCTTTGCTTTTACATGTGTGCCTCTTCCTTGGTTACTTCAACCCAAATCTGCTTCATAAACATGCTGACAAAAAGGTTTATGTGGATTATGGCAGTGAAATATATTTTTTAATTTCTAAACATTTATATTTGAGAGTAAATTTGAAATAACTACCCACAGAGAGTCTGAACACATTAAATGCCTACAGTAGCTCACAAAACCTTTGAAGTTTACCCAGGTAAAAATATATATAAACAAAAAATCCTCTGACAATTTTAAATCATCATAGCTTTTTCTCAAGTTACATTGAAAAGAAATTTCTTTCTGAAGTCTTTATCACATGTAATACTTGGTCCCTCTCAATCAAACATAAGACAAACATACACTGACTTTATTATGTGTCACAACAGATTGCAACGCACCAAGCACCAGTATTAGTTTCAGTCTTTATCATCAGGAGAGCAGCTGCTATTTATCTCTTCCCAAATTACTTCCTAGTATTACTTTCAATCTCTGTTCCATTGAACTAAAAGCCAATTTCTGATTTGTTTGGGTTTTTTGTTGTTTTGTGGTTGTTGTATTTTTGTTTGGTTTTTTTCCATTTTAGCTATCAGGCACAAGAGAATGTTACTGGAAGTGGAAAAGTAGGAAAGTGGCTTGTTTGTAATGCAGGTATAAATAGCAAAGAGGGAAGAATGCCATCTTGAAAGTTTGAAAGATGTAAAGCTTAATTTTCAAATGTAATTAAGGATATCCTGATGCAAATGGACTGGCAGGATCTTCAAATACTGTAGAAGAACCTAAGATGCCTAAATTCCTTTGAAAATCACATTTCTTTGAGCTACTAGCCTTCCTAGCACCTATTTTCTTTTCTCAAGGTTTGATCCTGTGAATGGCATTTCAAGTAGACTTGAGTCATCTGTTTGCAGATTTTTGGATCTGAGACTACAGACAGATGGGCATCAAAGCAAGTGAGTTACCAAGGCTTACCAAGTTACCACTCGTTTTATCTGACCATGAAAATAAAACAGATTGGCTAAGTAGGAAGGCATTATAAGGCAACAGGCTTTGTTCAGCATTGCAGGAGGATGGGAGGATGCACACAGTCTGTTGGCAAATCCAGCTGGGGAACAGCAGCTTCCCTTGCCTTGGTAAATGCTTGAGGTCCACCAGGACAGCTGAGGAATACTGGGTGAAGAACAGTTTTGCCTGACTAAGTAATGGAGATGAGCCCAATCCTGTGCATGGTTAAGTAAGACACTTCCTCTTTTACTGACTCCAGTGTTTTACAGCTGAAAATCAGAAGAGTTGCATTAACAGCAACTTTTACATGCCAACTGATGACATGTCCACAGATCTGCAGTGGTGAAAAGAGCCAGAACTCTTAGTACAACACAGAAAAAAAAAAAAGGAATTCAAGTAATTGCACTTTTTCAATTACTGGATTTACTTTATAAAGAAAAATGCTGGCATGTACTTTCCTGCCTTTGCACAGCTTAAAGCATGTAGAGTCACTCTAAAACACATAAAAATACAAAGAAAATGTATAATTAATCATCACCCAACTAAAAGAAGTCTCTTAAATTAGTATTTACCTTGAATATTGACTTACTAAATAAAGAGCAAAGGGAACAGCTGAATAACATCTTCTACCTTCCATTCTTTTCAGGCTCCAAATTTTTTGTTTACGAATAATGTTGGCTCAACTTTTCAAAGGCAGAATTTCCCCATTTTCCCATAAAAATGTAGAGTTGATCTAGGACTAGTGGAAGGAGTATCAAAGAATGGTGTTGAGACCATACTGGTATTCTCTTTCCTGCTCTAGCTGGCAGCAGCACTAGAGAGTGCCCAGCTCCAGCAACAAGGACAACCAGTGGAATTCAGGAAAGGAGACAGAATGCCTGCAAACTCTTTGGAGACTGCTGTAGATTGAACATGGCTGGTAAAGAGCTGTTTCAGAGGTACCCAAACTCCATTTTATTGACAATGTAGATGACTACATGTGAAAATACTGTAGGTGCCTTGTTTCAAGAATTCTACAACTGATGTGCCACCAGCTATACAGAAAATAAAAGAATAACATTGCACAGCTTTCAACAACCACATGAACCACATGGAGGATGTGCTAATTAGGCACACTCATTGGTACCACTTTTGGTGCTGGAAATTAAAACAGCACCAAAATTAAAAATTAAAACAGTCTTCTCTAATTTATCTCATATCCTCAATCTTTGGCCTTCTTGATAAGGCTGCCAAGAGTCCTAATAGTTTTATTTTAAGACCTAGCATGACTATCTGTAGACATTAGACTGGAATCCTTCACACATATTTTCAAAAAGCAAAAGGAAAAATACTTCCCATGACTGCTGCCTTAGGGTTAATGTTACACACAGATCTGACCTAGGTTGAGCTTGCACATGGATCCTTATGGAGCAAATCCCATAGTAAGAAGGTTTGGCTCATGGTTAAGGTAAGGGAACTGGGTCTAAAAACTTCAGGAGTCCAACTGTCACATTCCCATACAACATGGGAAAAATTGCTTTAACTCCAACCACCTCCTTGAATATCAACACTACGGGGATGAAGTTGTTTCTTCACACCTCCTCCAGCCAATACAATTTGTCAAGGCTTTAAATTCTTCATAGAGTTTGTCTTTACTAACATATGTACAGACATCTAAGAGCATTCAGTTATGGATGGAAAGAAGATCCCACAAGATGTTTTGGTGTTTCAGTGTGGCTCACTGACACTTTAAAAGTTCATTTTTTGGCCCTCAAGCCTCAGCCATTCACCAATGCACAGCTTACACCTCCTCTGCCCTCAGGCTATACAGCAGATAGAGACTCAGATTGCTGAGGATTTATCCTTGAACTGTCTTTCCTCATGTTTCTTGGTTTAGATCACACTTGCAACACATGATTAATACTCAGTAACAGCAAATCCCCCTCTAATGAATTTATGCAAAAGGAATGACAACACATGATGAAAACCACATTCCAGAAGATGCAATGATTTACTGAGAAGCTGGCAAACTCATACACAGCATGGTAGCACTGACTAAGCACCTTTTTTTACCTCTTCCTTACTCTTCCTTCCTTTCTCAATTCTTCTTGAGACTATTGTGCCTCAGGTTTGATATCATCTCAGAGAATCCTTTTCCTAGAAGTCTCTACACTCCTTCTAGACAAATTCAATTTCACTGCTCAGACTGGCTCTATGCTTTTGGAACAAGATCCAGCCAACTGTGGAGTTCAATTCCATGGGCCTGTGGAGTGGCTGAACAATAGTCTGTTTCCAGGAACTTTCACTTGCTCAAATGTGTTCTGTCAGAGCAGTGAAACTGGGTAGTTTTCATCCTTGGGGAAATTCAAAATCTGATGGGGCACAGTCCTGAGCAACCTGCTCTAGTTGACCACTGGGCCAGCAAAAACACCTAGACTAGACAACCTGCAGATCTCTCTCTTCCAACCTCAACAATTCCATGATTCTGTAAAAACACTTGTTTGCACTTACACCTTTTAAAGGCTACATGGCCAAAAGCAAAGCAGCACAGGCCTAGTGAACACATTAAATGCATACCTATTTAAAGGCATAGGTCCTGTATCAGTGGAAACTCGCCAAGGATTAGGGCTAGGTAGCCTTAATAAAGTCATTGTGACACACTTGAACAATCTCTACACAACTCCTCTTTTCAGATTCCCTTGTAGAGTCCGTTAAAAATAAGTGGCAAGCAGGCAACAACCATTTCTTCCACTAGCAACAGGCAACAGGCAATGCTCATGGCACTAGTTCAGTCCCCTACATTCATAAAACTATCCCATATCTATGGAGAGTTTGTCTTCATGGAAAAGTTTCTTCATGCTTGGATTCAGATTTTACTCCTAATCTAGCTCACCACGTACTGATTTCTCCAATTCCATGGAAAACACTTTTCCAACCTCTTCTAAAGAAATCAACACACACAAACTAGACCCAAACTTCAGTTGTTCATAAAAGACCCCTGGTAAGTCCACAACTGAGCAGGAAAGTCCTGTGTTTTGTCATGCTGTCAGGAAGCACTCTGACCACTCAGAGAGGTTTGCTTTCTTCAGCTTGCAGAAGCAGAGTAGTTTCTTATTTTCATTGTTCCAGCAGCATTCCTGACATGAAAAGTTGACTGAAAATTGCAGGATGGCTGTTGTACATAAATGATGATAAAGGCTTCATAACATGGCAGACAATGCTAATAACGCACACGCTTCCTCCTCATGAATCCCCAGATGTGTGGGTATGTTCTCCAGCAGCTTAAAAAAGGCATATAGCTCTCTCACCCTAGTCACAAAAATAGATTAAGTCTTCAGCTTATGACATAGGTTCTGTTTTTGGAGCAGAAGGTCACAGGCACCCTTTGCAATAATGACCATAAGGTCTGAAGAGTCACGGTGTGGGAAATAAATGACAACCATGAAACTCACACTGCAATGCATTTGCTCTGCATCCCACTGGGGCATGCCTACGTAATGTAATTTACTGTCAAGCTAAATTTTATGAAAATTTGAAGGATGTTATAAACCATTCTACGAATTCTCAATGTCAAAAGCTGGAGTACAGCATTATGTTTCAATTCTCTACTGTGTAAATAATGCTTTCATGCTTTAAAGGTTTCATATGCAAGCAACTTGAGAGAGACAGTATTACAGAAGCAAATACTAACCTGAAGCATTATACTGCAGTTTCTGCAACTACATAAAGAATAAACACAAAAGTCATTCTGCATATCTAACACACATTGGTGTTTTAGCTCACTGCTGGTATGAGAAATAGCTCAGTAGCAGTACAGCACTGTATCACCACACCAACAAGAGTATTTTATATTTATTGATGGCATCATGTATTCATGTTTGTACATAAGTTTTCTTTCCCAGGAGAAAAAACACACTCCATTCAAGACTGAAATCTTTTCCTTTTAGCCATTGAAGACATGCACAGGTCTCCCTGTTTGTGAGACTGTAACACTTTCTCCAGTGTGTCTACAGTGCAAACAACAGTAGAAAATAGATACAGCAGCCCCCTGCACCCAGATCAGACCCTGGAGCAAATTCCCAAAGCCTGGTGATCAGTCTAGGGTAAAATAGCCCACATTGTGATATTCCTTGTCTGCTGTTGATGTCTCTCTTGATGCTTCATTTCTCCTGTAACCAACTCTGCTCTTTCATTATTCCCTGTGCATGGGATGCCTTTTGACAGAAATTCAGCTTTTCTTCAAAGAGATGAGAATTACATGTGTTACTTCACTCAGCAGGAGTGTCCACAATTTGGGCAACCAATGCTGATTCAGTTTTGCCTCCTTTCTCCTCCCATTAGCTCTGCCAAGCCAGCACCTGGGCACATCAACGTACTTCCATGACTGTCCATATATCATCAACAAAATGAGGGTTAAATTCTGGTTCCAGTCACATCTGAGTAGCTCCCTGGAATTTAATGTGGTGAAGTTGAGCATAAGCTGAACCTTGTGGGTCTGTGAACAGGAGCTGGATCCTCCTAGGTGGAGATCACTACCCCCCCATTTCACTCCTGATCCCTCTGGAACATGGCTTTTCTCCTGTTCCACTAATTCCCAATACAAGCACAGTGTAAACTTCCCTGAGCCCAAAAGTCTCACCATCCACATTTCTGTGAGGTCCTTCTACATTCATAACTTATTTCTCCAAGGAAATTCACATTCCTCTGAGCCCAAAGTCCTCACAGGCTCAGGTATAAATAAAGGAGGTTGGGCGAGACCCTTTAGGAGCAGAATCTAAAATCAGGAAAAGTAATATTTTGTAAGACACAGCAGGTTTCTATATACTGATGGTCTGTTTCTGTTATGCTTTAGAACCAAAAAGACTGATGCTTCCTTAATTGCAGTGGCAGCTATTATGATTGTAAACATGAATCCTTTCTTTTATCTTTCAGATAATTCAAAGTACCATCTCAACACTCCTGAGCAAATACCTCTTGCCCTTTCCTGTCTTAATATATCAGCTCTTGAGGGAGGAATCCAAATTTAAACTTGAAGGCCACAGAGGCTCAGGACAACTCAGAGCTTGCCCTGGGAGAGCAAGATGGAGAGCAGTCATGATTTAATTTTAGGGAAACATTTCTCTCTCTTCTGTCTCTCTCTCCTTTCACCTCCTCTTCCCAAGAAAACAAACAATTATTTCATTCCTAGATCACACTGAAGCTGATTTCTTTTCACCTTTGAAAGAATTCACTAGATTATTCCCCATCTGCAGCTTCCTAAAGCAACTCCTAGACTGAAGTGCTGTTCTTATCAGCCCACCCTGCAATTACTGGGAGACAAGAAGCACCCTGCAAAAACTGTGACAGAACAAAATAATTTCACAGTGATTTATTAGGCATGCAGCCACTAATGACTTTGCAAGTGTGGAAAGCAAGATGGAGGGGCAGAGCCTGAGCCAACAGCAGCTGTCAGAACATCATTGTCAACTACTGGGGTTAAAAATATTTAAACCATCTGATGTTCAGCCTGGCATTCCCCCCCCCCCCCCCCCAATAACACCAAGCCTGGAAAAAGCAATAAATTTTGACATTCAGGAGTCTCTTCAAAATCACAGAGGTTGACAAAGAAAAGGGAGAAACTGTGCAGAGATGTTTCTTTGTGTGGCATGGAAAATAAAGAACCCTGATCTTCAAGCACATCCTTCTAGTGCATCAACTCTGCTGTCAGGGCTGAAGTACCAGAGGCAAGAGCCACCTCACTGAACTGAAATGTGTTTTGATATTCATCCACAGATGTTATTTTTGTGCTTATTGTGAAAAAAATCTTCTTTGTTCATTTGAATAAAAAGTCACCTTGCAATGTATTTGGGAAAAATCCAAGGAAGTGCCAAGCTCCTGCAATTCCCACCTGCTGGGAGCAGCGTGTGCTTGGCACCTGGCATAGTGAAGCTCTTGAGAGAGGTTCTGCCCTCAGTTGTGCTCATGTAAATACAACATAACTTTGCTAGCACTGACTGAACCATCCCAAGTGAAATTAAAAGTAAACAAGAGCAGAATATTTTTTTTTTCAGCACCAGGGGCCTACAATGGCAGCGTTAACATTAGAACAGATCGATTTTGCAAGATGACAAAAGAACATTCTGATCTCACTGCTGTGAGCTCCTACTCAGCAGACAATTGCATCCCATCTCAGAATAGAGTTTTGAAAATGTTCAGAGAGATGTGCAAGCATTAACTTCTAATGGCTTAAAAAGGAATTTTATAATGCTAATGTCTTCATATTACAGCTATGATGCATCGAGAGAGCAAAAGTTTCTATTTAAATCTGTAGCAGCTTTCAAAGATATTTGGGCCAGAAATTTCCATTTAGGCATCTCTAATTTCAAGACTTCTGAATGTGCTGCTGGGACAGACAGAGGTTGATATGACCTTTACAAAGGCTCCTGCAGTTATATTCTGGTCCATCTAAATTGCTAGTTTAAGTCAGTTGTATATTCAAAAAGAAAACAACAAGCAAACAAGATGATGTTCCATCATCCCAGCCATCCAGCAAACACTCCCCTGCTATGCTACAGAATACAGTGGCCCCTACTTTATTCTTGGCTACTGAACACAAGCTGAGAGCAGTGGGGAAAGCCAGCCTGCAGGAATTTAGTGATCCACCATCACTCCCAGAAGTACAGGCAGGGCACCATCCACCTGTGCTGGGGAGGCTGAGCACAGAAAGAAGGTGAAAATAGAGTGTTTCCAGGTTTTTGTAACATGTCTTGTTCTTCCTTGAGAAAGGTGTACCTGAGAAATGCCCTGGAGTGTTGCAAGCCACAAACCTGCTTTCTTCAATTGATCTGTTTCTTCCCCACTGTCACAGACAAACCCAAAACAATAAAACTATGTGGGGGAGGGAAGAAATGCATACAACTTTCTTTTCAGAAATCCCTATTATTCCAGAATCCTCTAACCTAATTATAGTGTATTTTGCATCCTCCCTCATTTTTTTCCCAAAATATATATTATTTTTTCAATCAGCATTTCTGCATGACCAATAAATATGTTTTAGGTCACCCTGCATCACAACAGTCTCTGTCCCACTGCTTTCTCTTTCAGAATGTATTCCTCTCTCCCCTCCTACTCAGACCTTGTTAGCTCTTCTCTTGTTCCTAATTTGAAGATCCAAATGAGCATGAATTACGTGTCTCAGCAATAAACATGATCTCACAGAAACACAAAGAAGAGGATGAACAAAATAAAAATTACAGTCTGGTGAAAGCTCCCTTGACAACTACAGCTACACTGACAGGCGCCACTGAAATAATAGGAATGATGCTTCAAAACAACAGCCAAGACAACGTTATGAAAGAGAAAAAAAAAAACCAGTCTAAACAGATCTTTTCAAATGCAGATTCCTCTGTCAAGTAAGGAGAATGTGAAAAATGTTCTTTCATATAGCACAGCCATGTTCAAACTCTGTCAGATTATAGAAAACCACTAAAAATACCAGTACAACCATGGGCTCAATAGTCCCTTTGAGGAATGTTAAAATGATGCAGAATGGAAGAGAAGGGTCATATTGTGGGGATGTAGAGGAAGGATGGAAGGTGTTATCTCATTACCAACTGGGTGAACAACAAAACATATGTTGACTTCAGTGCAACATCAGGCATTTGCAAGCTTGTGTATCTGAGTCCCTACCATTACCCAGGTGACAAACTGCATAGCAAAAAGCCAAGAGATGATGAACATGAAATATTATGACCCACTACTAAAAAACGTTCCATCCAAGACAAAATTAAAGCAAAACTCATGAAGAAAGGTTGTCTATGGATTAGGGAGGAAATTAGGGAAAAAGCATTAGCATTCCTCTGTCAATAATGATTTAGTGCTAATGAGTTCCTTAAGTACTTTTTTTCATGTTGGCTTCACACCATAAAAGGAGGAAAATTGTTCTAAGTTCTGGTGTGGTCAGAGATATCTGCTGGTCAGCAGGTATTTCAAAAACACCAGGTGCCTGCTGTAAAATCCTGCAACAACCATAGGAAAATCCAAAACCACCTATAGCTCCTCAGCTGGCAGAAAATGCAGCTCCTGAGAGCAGCAGTGGAGATCCAACTGCAGAAGAGTTTCTGGCCAGACTGAGTCAGAGCTGGGGGGGCAGTGGAAAGAGATGGCAGAGACAATATTGCAGGCAGGGTGGGAAAGAATAATGAGCACAGGGGGAGTGGTGCTTTGGTGTGGTACATTTTATTTGCTGGTATTTTACATCCCTATGGTGAAGTATTACTGGCAACATGGTGAAGTTTATTGCCTAAAATCTTCTGTCACAAATACATAGGCACCACCCATTTCTGTTAGCAGAAACAGACCTTTTTCTTCTAGTACTGAATGCACTCTGAGCTCCAGAAGTTTGGCTTGGGCTCTTGGGCTTGCATTCCTCCCCAGAGAAAAATAAAATCTGCAGAAGAGTCATGTACTTTTCCTCCATTTTATTCCACACACTCGAGACACCTAATAAATTTGCTTTGACTTCTTATTCTTTCCTAAAACAAAGGAAAATCTTAGAACCACAAATATCTTTTTGCTCCTTGGTGGCCTGGCAGAGATACGGGTAGAACTGTTTCCCACTTTTATGTAATGAGATTTAAAACAAACTAATAAATAAAACAAAACAACAACACCAAAAAAAAAAAAAAAAAAAAAAAAAAAAAAAAAACAAAAAAACCAAAACCAAAAAAAAAACCAAAACAAACCAAACACCAATAACCAATAAAACAACAGAGGGCACAGAGAAGATATAAGGACTTTGCCATTTCTTGCCTGAAGCACTGAAACCAAAAGTACATCAGGACTGAGAATAGAAAACTAATAGCTACACGGATCACAAGAACATCCTAATAGTAAAAAAACCCAGTAATTTAAGTTTTGAGAGGCATGTAATTCTGAAGACGGAGCCAGTCAGCCTTTTAGTACTCATTGGAAATAGAAACTTTTGATCTGTGGTTATTCTGTATCTATATCTAGAATTTCTTGCATGTTACTTTCTAGTGGAATATTCAGAACAGAGCTGGTGAACAGACTGCACGGCTCACCAGTTTTCTCCACTGTGAATACAACTGCCCTGCTCTTTTGGCAGTGACCAGACTGCTTGGATCCAAATCTGAGCCAGCTCTGGGCTCCCCAGCCCTGGGAAATTCAGAAGTGGGAGAAATTCAGAAGTGGGTTAGTCTCGAGAGAGAAGAATCAGATTAAACGCTGGTTCAGCCACAGGCAGGGACAGTTCCCGGAGCCAAAGCTCGGAAAGTTGAGACCAGGGTTTGGGGGTGAGCAGAACTTCTGCCATACCGTTCTGCGACTCTGAGAGGGAACTGGTGAGACAAACTGAGCCAAACCCACTTGTACAGCAGGGAGTAAGAGTCACTTCTGAAACTGGGATAGGGGGACAACTCCTCCGTGCCACGGACACTGCATCCTGGGCTCCCAGCACTGCACGGGGGCCAAGACCCCGCTGTTCAGCCCACCCCAGATGTGGAGGACTCGCCTGTTGCAGGGGTGCACCCCCAGCCCGGCATGCCCCAGACTGCGGAGCTCGGCAGGAAACACCTCTCCCTGCCTTTCGCTGCGCTCCATGTCAGAGAAAAACATGCCTAAGCCACGCCAGCTGCCGAACGGGAGGAAGAGCGAGGAGCCACTTACGGGGATGTGCACTCGCAACATGAGTTTCTTGTGGCTGGAGCTTTTCCTGCTGCTGCTGCTGCTGCTGCTGGAGGCATCTTTCTTCTTGTCCATGGCAGTGCTTCCCATGCCTTCCCCCAAGCGTGGTGCTGAGCGATGGATCTGGAGAGGGAGGCTCCTCTTCCACCTCTCCCCACCGTCCCACGGGCCGCAGTTACTCCAGGCTCCTTATTTTCTTTTGTCTCTTTTTTCCCCCCCCTTCCTAGTGGCCTTAGAAAATGGGGGGGGGGGGGGGGGGGGGAAGCAAGAGGAGCGGGGGGAGAAAGAGAGAAGCCGAGGGAAGGGGAGGAGTTTCTCCAGCTGCGGTCTTTAATCCCAGCAGCGAGGTGTCAGGGGGGACCTTCGCAAGAGCATGAGATGCCCTTACAGACGCTGCTCCCTTTCTCACTCTTCCGCCCTTTCAAAAATATCCGGAGCATCCTGGGGGAGGGGGGGAGAAAGTTTCCTTCCCCTCGCCCAGCTCGGCAGCACTCTCACCGAAAGACAGACAGAGAGAAAAAAAAAAAAAAAAAAAGAAAGAAAAAAAACAACCCCCAAACACCCAAAGGCCACAAAACCCGAAAAGGGGAAGCGCTCGGGCGACGCTTCTGGCAGACTGGGGAGTCCCGCAGGGAGCCCGAGCGGGGAGGGAGGGAGGGAAGGGGGGCAGGAGGATGGGAGGAGGTGCCCGGGCGCTCCCAGAGCCCCGGCAGGGTCCCCAGGAGCTGCGAAACGAGCGCCACGCAACTTTCCCGCGGTCCGGCCGCTTCCCCGGGCTGCCGCTCGCCCCGGGCCGCCCCGCCGGCCCCTCGGCGGAGGGAGAGCAGCTGGAGCTGCGCCTGCATTCCCCGGGCCGCCGGAGCACGGAGGTGGGCGAAAAGGCTGCGTTTCACCTTGCCAAAAACGCCCAAAGGCGGCGCGGTTCCTCTCCCTCCCGACCTCCCAGGCTGTTTTCTCGCCTCCCTCCCCGCAGGGTTTCTCCTGGCTGTGCCCTAAAGGAGGGGTATTTCTTTCCCCCGAGGCACCGCTTCCCACCCGCGCTCCCCGCAGCCCAGCTCGGGATGGCGCTGGGCAGGGAGGGGGCCCCGGCAGGCTTCATTCCCTCTGGGTAAAACCCCGGGCTGCCGTGCCTCTGCCGGGCTGCCGGGGAACGTGCGCCAAGCCCAGGAGGGCCGCAGTCCACTCCTGAACGTAGATTTTTCCGCTCCCTCCCTCCAAAAAGCCTTCAGCGCGTTTGCAGATTCAGCCGAGCGAAAGAAGCGGCTCAGCCCCCGCGGGCGGATGGATTTGGCGTCACCGGGTCCCAGAGAAGGAAAAGCTTCCAACATCCCTTCACCTGTGGCTGTGCTGCTGCCCCGGAGCAACGCCACGGCAGTGCCACCCCTGCTGCCAGGCTGCCACCAGGGCTGGGAGTCTGGACAGCGAGGACAGAGAGGTGTCTTTTCTTTAGGACAGCAGGTGGTTTCAACAAGCATACATGCAGCATCAAAATATGAGGGTGTGTTTCAGAAGTGCCTCTTCTTCCCTTGACAATCTCTGCATCTTTCTACAGAGCCTGAATTTGAGGATAAGGCCGAGCCCGTTACAGACGCAGACCTTTGATCACAGCGCTTAAACTCAGATTTTCCCTGGGTTCAAAGATGTGCGTGTATGCATTCACAAAGCTGACACCGTAATCACTCCCAACAAATCTTAGGGGAGTCTATAAAACAACGATTGAGGAGAGAAGGGAGAAGAATTTCCCTCAAAAATCTTATCTTCTGAAAAAATACAGGGTTGCAGTGGTTATCATCAAAAATACAAGAATTCAGATTTATTTCCCTCCTTATGGAAGTCTCTGTATTTAACAGGTGCAAAGCTTGGTCAGGTGGAAAGCCTGTAGTCACTTCTCTAAAACCATACAGAATTAAATAAAAATATGACCTCTTTAATGAAATAGACAACTGTCCATAAGGTTCCTACAGGATGTCATGGAAGGAAACAGACCTGGAAATGAAACAGGGGTTAACATCACCGACACTAGCTCAGGAAGGGATGTGGATGGGTCTCTGACACCTGCTTTCTACCAATATTTATATAAACTCTGCCAACCAAGTGCTGTTGCCAAGGGATATGGGAATTACTGGAATAAAGAAATGAAAAAATTACTAATAAACATGCCTATGAAAAAATTGTCACAAGGTTTTTCTAGCTACTGTGGTCTTGAAAGTTGAAAAATCAGGGAAGGAAAGGTAGAATATCTTTAGAAGGATTTTAGCAATTGGCATTGTAAGCATGCAGATCTTCTGGCCATTCTTCATTAAATTAACTAAATTCATTAATTATTCGAGGTGGAATAAAATTTACCATATAAATACTTCTTTCCCTTGTTTATGCAAAATTGTTTCCTATGATATTATATTTTCTACATTTAGGTGACATAAAGGCAGCATGACCAAACTCCCAAACCTAAAAAAAATCCGCAAATCAACCTCCCCCTATCAGGATATTGCCTTAAGCATGTTTATCACTTTCAGAATACCACAATAAGGAGTTATCTTTTTTTTGCTTTGACCCTCTAAGATCTCAAATATGACCTTTGATTCTCCAGTCATATTTTTAAACTCTTCATTGCAGCTCTGAGGATTAGAGACATGTTAAAAAACAAACAAACAAAAAAAGAAAACAAACCACAAAAAATACAACAAACAGCAAAACAAAGCCTAAATCCTCCTACAGCTGCTAGACTTCAGGAGCTTGACTCCTTGTAAAATCAAGTGTTAATAAGACCCTGCTATAAAATAATCACCAATTATTTCAGACATTAGGGCACCATGTTTTTATCCCTCTTTGCTTATCTTTCATGGATAAATGTATCCAGAATATGAACAAACAACATTGTAAATACTTTTAATGAGATCTAAAGTTATTTTGATCAATTTACTACATATTTTCAGATGCATGTAAGCATCTAAATTACTAATTTCACAGACAAATGGGTACTAAAACATTTTGGAGAATATCATACAATCACAGAGTGGTTTGGGTTGGAAGAGACCTTAAGGAATATCTGTTTCCAACCCCCTTCCCATGGGCAAGGACACCTTCCACTAGACCAGGTTGGTCAGAGCTCCATCCAGCCTGGATGTGAACACTTCCAGGGATGGGGCATCACATTTATCATCCAAATACTTCCAGGTGTCATGACCTCTCAGGGGGGCAAAGCAGAACAGCATTTCAAACACACCAGCCACACTTTGCCTCTCCCCAATACCACCTGAATGCTCTCTATTATAACTCAGCCCTACCTGTAACTCAGCAGAAGCAGCACATTTTGGGCTACACCCTGCCACAGGACTTGTCCTACTTAATCCTTAAATACAGCTTGAGTCAATTTTTCCATAATAAATTTCCCTGAGTACATTCCTAAGTTTATAAAATAGCCATAAAACTTTGCTTTGAGCCTTGGTTGTATCAATTGTAGTTGTTGCAAGGAAAATAATATGGCACCAGCAAACTTTTGTGCTGAGGTTCCACATGCAATATGTAGAGATTTTCTAAAGACTTTAAATTTCACTGAGAAAGCATATTTAAAAAAAAAAAAAAAAGTGGTGTATGGGGAGAGTTATGTGAGTTGTTGGTGGGTTTTAAAACTTTATTAAAACCAGCATTTTTTGGTAATGCTTTATAGTTGGTTGTTGGTAATATCATACATATTGCACCAGAAGAAAAAAAGCTATCTGTGAAAAAAACTATTATTCTTTCTATGCAGATGATATATTAATCATACTGTGAGCATTCAATGTGGATTTTTCACACATGCAATCTGTATATTTTAGGCAGAAGTCTCATTTTGGGTGACTATATTTCCTACCATAAATAATGTGTGCATTCCATACCAGGGTAAATATTGTAATTTCTCAGGTCAACCACATTATTTCTTAAGTATATATATACACACATATTCTTATTTGGGACTTTCAAACCTTTTAAAAATACTTCCAGGATTTAGAGACAAGTTCTTAAAAATCAAGACATTTTCAAATCTGGTAACCCAAGACCTTGTCTGGCTGTTATTGGTATTCAGTATCCCAGCATTAACTATGCCTAATCATAGCTCTTCTTATATGTATTTGTCCATGTTGATTTCTGCACTTCCTCCTCTGCCTGTCCCTTTCTTTTCACATTTCACCTCTCATTCTCATCCTTCTGATTTTGTTCTCCATCTTTCTCTCTTCTCGAATTTGCCACGCAGTTCTTTGAGCATGCTGGAAGTGGATTGCTTGGTTTCTGTTCAACACATTTATTAGATTGAATTCGACCCTGCTGCATAGGGCTCCTTAACTTAATTACCAGTACAATCTAATTAACCTGATGCAGTATTGGGATGCAGTAGTCCCTGCACAAATCTTCTGTAGGGGCCAGAGAGGACACAGCCCTGACATCTGTCTGCCCACACCCACACTCACCTGCTGACACTCAGCACAGAGCAGGGTGCAAATTTCAAGTCAAGTAGAATGTAGGATTAACATGAGGAAATTCCTGTAGACAGCTAAATTGCATTGCTTGCAGCAAAACTGCAATTAAAATTGCCTTCTGTGGGGAAATTTGCAGGAGAAATTGTAAATCTGCCAGGAAGGCATGAGTGGTTTAAGCAAGGTGAGGTAATGAGGTTAATGAGACAAGCTTCTTGTCCCCAGAAGGTCTCCAGGAACATAACAGTAGCAAAGAGTGGCAAATATTTATGCTGAAAGAGAGGTTGTGTGGACAGGTGGCTGTGCTTCCTTTCCAGGCTGTCAGACACCTTCTGGTAGGTATGTGGTTACCTTAATGGATTCTCTTGTCACCTGAAGACCAGCAGCACAGTCTGCCCTGCAGCTCCCTCCCTACTGTCACCAGAATCCCTACCAGAATTTCTGCTGGCTGCTGGGCACTCCCCCCAGAGCTGCTGCACTGCTCATCCACTCAGTCACTGGGATGTCTTTTCACCCGGACCACAGTGCAGAGGAGGGGAAGGGAGAGAGAAGCAGTTTCATAGGACTTTTCTAAGATGATTCTCTGATTATTAACCTGATTGCTAATTTCTCTCAAACTGCCAAGGGAAGGGGCAGTTTTTTGAGTTTACTTCCTTTTCACTTGCAGATCTTGTCCATCTTGACAACTGATCCTGGGTATCAAAAAGTTTCAGAAGTCTTCATTCAAAATGAGCAGGCCCACGGAATGGGTTTATTTGGTCCACAGAGGGCTGTGGCATGGACACTGGTGCAAGGATTGGCAGGAGGCTCCCTGTTTGGCAGCTGCAGTGTCTCACTGTGTCCCATCTTCATGGCTGCAGAACCACAATCCCCACGAGGCTGCCCTCAGGCTGCACAGCAGTGACCCCACAGGAAACGCAGGCACAGGAAATGAGATGGTGCATGGTGCTGTGACCTGAACCCCACTGCGGGGTTGCATTAGCACTGTTCTATAGACTGTGTCAACAGGTAAGTTCTGTTTCTCATTTGTATCACTACACTGTAAGAGCAAAATAAGAATAATACTCTCTGTCATCTCTGCCAGAAAGCATCTGGGAGACCTGACTGGGTACAAACATGGAAAACACATTTTCTTGTTTGAACCACAACAGCTTGATAAAAGACCTTGAGGCTGATTTTCAAAGTTCACACAATCTCTGTTGGTTCTGAGAGTCAGGAGAGCCTTCCAAAGATTGAAGTACCTTATGAGACATTATCTTTTTCTATTGGTTTCTACATATAAAAAATTTCCATTAACTGGAATGATGCTGTTCAGCCTCAAGTTTTCTTAGTACTTAAGAGTCATGAAGAAGAAATGACAAAGACTTTTTAAAGTAGCTAATTTCTCCTTACTGATACAGGAATATTTCTTTTGTGTTTTCTTCTGATTGTGAGTCAGAATTTCTGGCTGTTAGCCAAACACAATACTTGGAACATTTGATTTGCATATGTAGGCCTACAAGTTAGACAGATAACCTCAATGAAAATTTAATATAACAGATTATATGCAAAACCAGTGAGAAAGGACTCATTTCCCATATTAAGTGATTTTTGTCAGTTGTGCAAATTAAGACAGAGAATTACAGATAGAATTCAAGAGGAGTCTGCTTTTCATTTTCTTTTCCAATAATGTGCATAATGTAGTACATTAGCTAAAAGAACATTTAAAGGAGGCAGAGACATGGTTCTACCAGGTATGTGTGGGCATAAGAACAAAAAGTGTTTTCAGCAGCACAAATCTGAAAGTACTTCCATGTTCTTCCCAGTTCACTGGGAAGAATTCAGAGACCCGAAGAATTACAAACACTCTTTCTGTGAGCCTTCTCTGTGTGATAATATCAGAATTTATTCCTTGGTGTGGAGTGTGCTTGGCTTCAGACAGGACTGTGGGCAGGAACAGCACTTTCCTTCTGGAGTGGAGGGGGTGAGACTGCCCCAAAACATCAATCTGTCGCTGCTTCGTGGTGCAGATGCAAAAAGAGGTGAGGTTTCCAAAGCAATCATAAGCAGTCGATTCCAGGATGGTCTGTGAGATCTCAAAGAAAATAAATTTTGCATATTTACCTTCAAATTTGTTATGCTGCGAGGTACTGGTGGCACAGTGTTCCAGAACACACCTGTAGCAGTGTTCTACACTTGACCTCCAGCCAAGGCCAGTGGCAAGATTCCCTTTAGGGAAGGCAAAATTGCAACCATTGTAAAACAACCCAAACATGTTCTCTCACCTGGAAGTAACTAATAACAGGAGAGCCCCAGAAATCCCATTATGTGTGAAGAATCAATGAGAAGGTGATAGTTTATGATGAGACAGAGGACTGAATAAAAACAGGAAGAAAGAGCAGAATGATTTGAAACCTCCTCTGCACAATGGCTTCCAAAGGATCAGAATGCTCCAAAACTTTGCTTGGCTACATACCTTGGTATCCAGGACCTGTGGATATCACAACGTGTGCCACAAGAACCAAACATCTGAAAAGCATGAGAGGTGAATGGCAACTCCTCCTTGTTTTCATAAATAAATTGTATTTCTTTTGTACTGAGAGCAGAGTCTTTCTTAACTAGGCTTGTTTGTAACAATGCCAACATCTTTTTTTGATCCCAGGTATCTACTCTATGTAATTGAGGTGCTGCAGGATTTGTTTTTCTGCTTCTCCATGTGTGATGGGCACAGGGAAGCACGATGAGCAGGTGTCCAGTGTGAATTCATGCAGATCCAAGATGACATCTCCCCAGGACAAAAGGTGACATGTATGAAAGGTGGCTCAGAACTGTCATCTCCTCCAGCAAACCAGAGCACCAGAGCACAGGCCTGAGCAGTGTCCTGGAACTGTCCTGATTGTTAAACTGTTCACAGTCCCTGCAGAGCTTTGGCTCAGGCTGTCTGCAGCTCTCCAAGACCCTGCCAAGGCATGGCTCAGGAATTAACACCAGTCAGGGAGCATTGCCAGTAGGAAGCCTGGTCATGGCTGCTCTGTCTGAGAGGTAAGAGTTTTCCTAAAAGCCTTGCTGTACCATCTGAGATCTGCAGCTCAGACTGTGCCAAGAGGATGGAAATGTTAGATCCTGGCTTCCCTGCATGCCTGGGCTCTCTAAAAACTAAACTACAGTTGTTCCTCAGTCTTTTCAATGCCTGTCAGCAGACCACTTCCATAGGAGGAGGCCAACACAGTTCCCACTATACTGCTCCTGTTTTGGCAGAAAATGAGCTGTACAAGGAGGAATCTCAGATGTGCAATGATGAAGGTACCAAGGGTCATGATTATTGGCAAATCATTCAGACACATGAATGGTGAGGGATATATCCAGTTAAAGACTGCAGATTGTACATTACCATAGCATTGATGTAATTACAAAATAAGTGTATATATATATAAGATTATATATATATAAGATATATAAGCAAGTGCAGATTTAACAAATTTCACACAGTCAGATTCTAAAGCCAGGAGAATCTGACTAACAGTGTTAGAAAATGGTGAAATTACAATAAGTAAAGGTTTATAATAACATAATTTCATGTCAGGAAGAACTTCCATTTCAAAATATCTCAAAATCAATTTTTTTTAATCTTTTTTCTTAAGGATGTAAAATCTTATCAGAAGAGCTTTAGAAGCAAACATCTAGAAATTACCCTAGAATATAGAAGTCCTCACAATGAATCCAAAGAGTTCCCAAAAACAGTTAATGTAATTCAGTGTAGCTTCATTAAGATTATTATTTTATTCTCAACTAAAATTTTGATTATGTCTTATGCAAAGTACCTGGACTTTGGAGTCTTAAAATGAAAAATTACAAGGTAACATTAGAGAGATGTGCAAGCTCAGCAGCTACATTGAAGGTAAAAAGTGAGTTAAAAGAAAAGGAATGGCTCAAGGAGAACTTCAATGTGTTGAAGACAGACAACAAAACAAACAAAATTATTAATTGATTGTGTTCTGTTACTGATGAAGAGGTTATAGTTGTAATATTCCAAGATAGGTATGAATTAACATATGAAGACACAAAGTAGTTAACATGAGTTAACTACTCAAAGTTATGCTGGCCATGCATGTAGAGTATTTTCTACTGAATATTCTCTGTAAAAGAAAAAGAACTTAGCTCTTACCTTTGTAATTAGTAACTGACAGGTCCCCATTTTGGGCCAACTTAGTAACTTCCAGCAGAAAGCAGCTTCTCAGCTCTCTGGGTACTCAACTCTGCAGGGAGAGCACAGAGAACAGTTTGAATTTAGGTTATTTGAAGTCAAATTGACTTCCCCATACATGGTCTTTACTCCTTCTTCAACAATCAGCTTAGAGAGCCAAACAAATACAAGCAACCAGCAGGGATATCTCTTGTTTTAGTGAATGAGGACACAGTCAGAAGCTCACACCAAGTGCTGGGAAAGTGAGCATCAATACAGTGCAATTGCCTGCTGGAATCATGAGACATAGGATACAAAGACCTGCTTGGAAGGAACAGATGTCAAGATCATATCCACTTCTATAGTCCAAGGAAGTCTGCCACAAAGTGTGGAAAAGTGCTACTGCTGGATGAATAAAATCAGGAATCATGTGCAGGAAGGGCACAAAACTTATGTACTGGAGGAGGGTGAAGAGCAGGGGGATGATTGAAAAAATTGTGAAGTCCTATATCCGGAGAGATGCAATTGATTTCTGTTTCTGCAAGCATCTCTGCAAGCTTCGCAGATGACAGGAAGAATATAATGTTAACTTTATGGTCTTTGAACTAAATACAAATTGGTTTTATTTTCTGGTATGCAGAAAAATGTGGGTGGGAAATGTGGGAGGCTCTCTTAAGCTGAGTGAAATATATTCTTTATGCCCAGCATTACTGTGGTCCACACAAGACCCATTTCTACTGGGAGCTGCCCATGAGCTGAGTGGTCCCAAGAGCCTCAGTGCTGCTTTCCGTGGGTCCTGGTAAGATGCTTTGGGACCCCAACAGCTTGGGGGAAAGGAAGGGGAGAGCAGTCATCCTCCTGTCAAATTTCCTCATGCCCATCCACACTACTCCTGATGACAAGAGGCTGATCATGTGGAAGATATTTTTATTGTACAGTAGTGAGCTCTACTGAGCATTATTCTACTATCTGAACTAATAAAATTATCAGTTATTCAGAATTATCAGAATGATGAATATCTGAACTGGTATTTAATATCTAGAAGATTATAATGACAAGCATTTTGTGTCTGGGAACTTCAGGACTGTAACACATTTGTATTTTGACTGCATATACTACAAGAGTAATTAAATTAAGTATAACTAATTAAGAATTTAGGAGGACCACCCATATGTAAAACCCACCATAAACATATAATAATTTTATACCATATTAAAGATACAGAATTGCTGATATGCAGACATAAACATATGTGGCATATATATATCTCAAACCAGTCTCCAGCATTCCATATGAAATTTGCTGGAAGCAGGCCATTAATTACTAAAGCTGAGGCTAATCCTGCAGTTTTATCATAACAGAAGTTTTGTTTTCATCGGGCCTTGAGGATCCATATTCAACAAATATTATTTCACTGCCAAAATAAAATACAAAATACTTGGTACAATGTGGCTGATTTAATGGAATAGTCAAATGCCACTCTTAGGCTGTTAATACTCAGAATTTACTTTTTGGTGTTTGGAAAACATTTATGCTATTCTTGAACTCTGGGAGATTTGCTCATCAGCAAAACTTCCACTCCTGGGAGTGGAAAGTCAGTTTATTTTAAGGTTTTTGGAGATAAAGGAACAACTTTTGCCATTCATGTCTGCAGAATCTGACAGTAATCCCACAGCAAAAGGCTTAGTCCCACCAAAGCACGGATATCCCATAAAATTAGGGCAAGTTCAGGAAAAATATTTTTTAGTGCATCCTGCTCATTAACACTAAAAGAGAAGCTGAGGGAATCCCAATACCCAAACAAGTACACATCAAAGGTCACACAAATATTCGTCACCAAATCACACAAAAAATTAAAGCTTCAGTGGTAAAGCTGAGTGGATGATACAATTTTCTTATCCATAAAAAATTATGTCCCTCATTAATTCTTTTCACAGTAAAGCTGCTTCATTATTTATCCTCTGGGTAAGCAATTAGTAGCAACACTGCTCCTGGGTAGTATGTGCTGAATTTCTCTTTAATATCTGCTATGAGAGACCACATATTTCAAGCTGCAAAAAACAAAATTAAAAGAAACTCCCAAAACTGAAGAGTTGCTCTAAGCAAATAAATAGCACTTGGTATCAAAGGAGTGCTGGGCAGGAGGAAACATGTACTTTCTCCTTGAAGGAAACTGGAGAGCACTGGAATTACAGACTTATAAGCTCTTTCAAAAAACATCAGCCTGACTCTGAGAGGGTTCTCTGCCAAATCAATTAAGCCAAAATTTAAAGTTGCTATAAGAAAAAACATTTTTTAAAAACCCTGTAATGAAAACATTTGGAATTGGAAGAAGTTTCTTATGTATAAAAGCAAGTAAGTTCTGGAATAGATTTTCAAAGAGAAACAGGGGCAAAAAAGATAATGGAAATATATTAATGAAATGGATTATATTCAATATGATAACAGGGTTAATAACAGGTGATTAGAATACGTTCCCACCCAGAATGGAAATGTTAATCTGAGAATTAGGCCAAATGAGGTATGACTACCAAAAGATTAGTGTCCAATTCTCAGCTGGATACCAGGGCTGGGTCTGCCCTGTCATTACATTGTTTAAATACAAACCTCAGCTTAACTCTTAGTCAGAGTAAAAAAAAGTAACCCTTAAATCTTGGTGTTCTCAAGCTACAAAGCCGGAATTGAAAGCACCACAGATTAGCTCAACTCTCATGGTCATTGTGAGTTATAAATTGAATTAAAGAATGTACTCATTTGGGTGAAAGACCATTATTCCCTTACAACAATGTGAATAGAAGTTAAATATTCAAATGCTCCAAGTCCTCAGATGTTCTCCAAGAATATATATCCTTGCCCAGAAGGAAAGGTGAGTTCTCCCAAAAATTATTGAGAAAGGGCAAGAGTGACTCATTTTGACCTCAGTCGTACAGACTGTGAGATAGTTCTGAACATTATGAGACTTTTCCAGTGGTTCTGGAAGCACAGTGAAGCCAAGGAAGGTGTGGCACCACCATGAGCATAGCAACTCAAAATTATTCTCAAAATTATACCAATTAGACTGGAAAAGAGAAGACTTTGAGGTCACCTAATTGCAGCAATCCAGCACCTGTAGGGAGCCCACAAGAAACTTGGAGAGAGGTTATTCATGAGAGCATGTACTGATAGGACAAAGGGGAATGGCCTCAAACTGAAGAAAATGATTTATTATGAGGGGGTGAGGCACTGGAATGGGTTGCCCAGAGAAGTTCTGGATATCCCATCAATGAAAGTGTTTACGGGTAGGTTGAATGGAGCTCTGAGCAACCTGGTCTGGTGGAAGGTGCCCCGCACATGGCAGAGAGGCTGCAACTGGTGATTTTTAAAGTCCCCTCCAGCCCAGGCTATTCTATGCTAATAATTCTATGAAAGATTACTATAGTGAAAGTAGCTTAGGGAAAAAATAGTCCCGTGGTATGAAATCTGTGGAAGTGAAATACTTCCAGGGCACAGGGCAATTCTTGTTGGAGGAAAAGGAGTACAAAAGATTGCAGACAAGTCAAGGAAGGCAAACGAGGGTGGAAGGCAAATCAGTTCTCAGCTGCCACTGGACATGACAGTTCCAGGCCATGTCCCCTCTGCCACTACAGCTGACACAGGAATGCATTGTCCCCTTTGTTCCCCGAGTGACCACAAGGACTTGCTGCTCTGAGACAAATGTCTGTGCTGAGCTTCAGTGTTCCAGCGGCTTGCAGACACGTTGAGCAAATGCTGGATGCCACATGGAGCCCTCAGAAACTTCCTGAAGTGCTGAAATTGTCCCCTGTAACACAAAACCACCAGCCTGTCATTTCATGTGCCTTTATCACATTAGATCTGGAGTTGTTTGGGTTTTTTTAAGTCTTACAATGAGCCAAAGTAAACCTATTTTTCACGATTATGAACCTATAAAATCTGAATTTTCTCTTTTGTTAGAAGAGTTTTGCAGCCTTGGTGATATAAACTGATAATCAATGCTCAGCATTTAAAATGTGCCCATTTAAACTTGGTGTGGGTGTTCTGCAGATTTTTTTTTGTGTCCCTGTGACAGGTTTGCATGCTTTCTGCAAAGAAAATAAATAGAACAAATAGTATGGCACCACAAGTTGGTAAATTATTAGCTTTTGCATACTCAGATCATGTTCTTTCTTTACAAGGACATGTGTTAATATATAATAGAAGTGTATTTCATTTCTTTTTAAATTGATTTTTTCAGACACACAGTGAAATCTTATAAGGTCAGCTGGAAAGCAAGTGGCCAAAGACAGGCCTTTCAGAAGAAATGAGCCACTAGGTACACACCATGAGAAATAAAACTGGAACTAAACATATGAAAATAATTTTTATTTAGTAGTAGTCCCAGGCTGGCATTTGACATGCACCCACCAGCCTCACTTAAGTTACAGACAAATTGTCTGTAATGGTCTTAAACTGTGATTTGAGCATTTCTCAGATCTAAAAGATGTAATAAATGTCATGGGCCAAGTTTACAACCCACTGCTTCAGGCTATTGGTGCTGACCACAGCTCTCACTGTCCCTGTGAAGTTGCAATTGCTAATTAATATCCAATTATCATTTTGAGGATGCAGAAGTTGTAAGTGGGGAACAGCAAACAAGTTTAATATGAGTTTGTGCATAGAAAATGAGGCGGCAGGGAACTCAAAGTGGTCAGGGTAAGTAATCAAACACAGCAATCAAAATTTTTGTGGCTACATTCAGAGACAGAACTAGGAAAATGTGAGAGAGAAATGTTTCATTCTGAGGTTAATTAAGACAAGTCAGAGTTTTGTGAACCAAAATATTCCTAACACATATAGTTACTGATAAAAATCACCAGAGGAAAAATAGGCAGATAATTAGAAAACAGTAGCCAGAGAACTGCAAACTGATTCATGCAGCCTGAAGACAGCAACTGAGCCAAGGAACCAGAGACCAAGAAGCAGTCTGGACTCAGCAGCTCATTGGGAGACTTTTGATAAGATAAGGAAAATCATATCAGAACAGCCCAGTTCAGCCTTCAACAAGCTGCCTGAACTTTGTACTGTTATGTCTGGTAGAGGCAGTGTTAATGCAAGGACTATGTTACAGGGCTTCACACCATGCTAGGAACTGTTTATTCTGGACCAAGTTCAAAGTCACACCAAGTAAAAACACCTGAGAAAGGTGACAGCAGAGGTGGAAAGGTCTGAGGGCTCTACAGTCTCATACACAACCCTGCACACAAAGCCAAAGAGCACTTGGGTGTTGTGTTTAATATATCTGGTGGCTAAACTCTCCCATCTCTCTGCTAAGCAGGGGCTAAGGAGGAAAAAGGCCCTTGAAATTAAGAGTTCCTAGAAACTTGAAACTTCCAAACACTTCAATTCCCATTTTTGCCATCCATTTATCTTCATTAAATTTTTAAAAATTTAATTGCATTGAATTCCAAAAAAAATGAGCAAATTTCAGCTGTATTTTGACATGGAATTATAATAATAATTTATTATTTATGAATTGCACATTATATATTTATAAGCTATGATTTGCAAAAATTATTACCATGTCTGAAGGGACCTGTAAGGGAAAAAAAAAACCAACCAAAACCAAAACAAAATCAAAACTGAAACCAAGAATGTGTTCTAATCAAACTGTACAACAGGAAAATAAGGCTTTTACAGAGTATAGTAATGACCTTATCTCCTTCATTAATTTGAGTGCCCTATTGTAAGAGATAAGGGAAAGTGTTATCAGAGGTAGGTGACAAGATATTCTCCTTCAGGTTGGAACAGCTATTCCACACTCCGAGTAACCTCTTTATCACTAGGACAGGAAAAAGGCAGCTCTCAAGTTTTCTAGGTGAGCCAAATCTGATGTGGACAGCAGAAACTAATCAGCATGTCAGCCTCCCACTGCATGAGATGGTGGGACAACTGTGAAAGGGCTTTCTTGACAAACATAATCCTAGTGATCCATCCTGTATATTTTTGTAATTTTTTCCATTATTGAAAATCTTGTGGGTTTAAGTATTGTTTTATCCCCAGATCTTCTCGAGTGGTAAAACAGATTCTGCACAGGTGGCCTATGAATTCAGCACTCCTTTCAGCATTGTGGATCTGTTCCTTGGAGGGTAAATGGCAAACTCCTGGAATACTTACTGCACACCAACTGTGGGACTTGCTCAAGTCACAAGGGAAATCTGCCACTGAGTTGCACGGCCCAAGCCACTGGCAGACAGCAAAAATTCCTGGGGTGAAAAGCTACACTTGCTCAGCAAGTTTTAGTCCAAGCAGTGACAAACAGTGAAGTAATGGAGGGGTTGGAGATTGAGAGTCACCACTACAATGCCAGTTTTAACACTGACAATATAAATTACATCTCAGCTTATACTGGTGAGATCCTCTAGTATTATATATTTCATTTAATATATTAGTGAGACATCAGTTAATTAAGTATATCCAGAAACTTGACAGGAAAAGCCAAAACAGTTTGGAACTGTCTGGGTGAATCTAGGACAGAAGCCTGAACGTAGCAAGTACTTTTCTGTTTACCTTGTCTTGGGGTTTAAAGTGTGTTCACCTGTAATTTGGGATGGGTCCACATGCTTTATGGGTTTGTTTTTCATTTTGTTGCATCAGAAAAAAATCTATATATAAACCTGGAAACCTGAGACCTGAGTTTCTTTGAGCTGTATGGACTTTAACCTAGCTGTACAACATATGTACACATGCCATTAAAGTTTCTATCTCTTAATAGCTGTGAGGAAAACCTCAAAAATTTGATCAGTACAGACAGACAGGTGTGCAAGGAAGATGGAATAAGAATTCTGAGACCATTCTATTAGCCTAAATGCTTCCTAATGGCAATCTGAAGGCCAACATGGTTAAAAAAGTTGTTCATTAACTTATTAAAATGTTTATCAATTTTAATTTTTGTCATTAGTGCACAACAAAACAAAACCAGGTCAAGACATACATACAAACAACAAAACCCCTGGCAGTTTTCTTACAAGCAGTTAGAGGGTGCATACTGCAAATCACTTAAGATCCCTTTTCCAGAATACTGTGTGCTCACAGTTTTTATTGAAATAAGTGGGAGCAGGTCTGGTTATATGTCCTTGGTCCCTGTCTCCAGCATGGACACAAACCCACGTGGTTCATTCACATCCCTGACATGAGTGGTCTGAGGCAACGACAAAGGAGGCAACAACAAAGAAGGCAACGGGCTCCTCCTGAGAGGGAATTTTGCCCAAGAGAAATCTTACAGGGGTTAAGTGCTGTGCTACTGTTTTCTCATTTGTAAACCAGGACTTACAAGCCTTCCCTATTTCAAAGGGCTGTGGAATGATAAAGGGTTTAACACAGATAGACTGCAGTAATAACATAATATGCTGCGTATCCATGGAGCATTCTCTGGGAGCCTAACAGATTCAGACAAAAATGTTTTAAAAAGCCATAGCTGGAAAAGCAAAGCTGGCTTTTCCTTCTGTTCCGAGGCAGCTTTGGCAGGAAGAGCTATACTGCAGAGAGCACACAATAATTTTTCTGGTTTAAAATGGGAAAAAATTAAGGACTGTGTTACAAGAGCATGGCACTATAAAAGGATGATCTAAGAAAGCCCACTGCATGTGGTTTACACAAATATCACTGAGCACACAGTGTCTCCTGGCTTTGTTCAGGCTGTCTCCTGACAGGAGGACACCCATTATTTACTATCTGCAAATAGAGAAGCATTTAATTCTAGGTGAATACTTTTGTCTCACTGAAGTCAGCAGAGCTCCCTGTGTACACATAAGGATGGTAATTTTAGTCCAGCTACAGCGTTAGACTTTGGGATCCTGACTTTCAGAACTTCAATATGTTCAGCATATTACATGGCTCCAGCAGTGACCTGTAACAGCCAGGGACAGGCAGCAAATGAATTTTATAATCAGAGCCTTAGCACCATGTTAGACTGACCCTCCGGGTTTAAACTTTCCATGGCAGGGCAGTGTGCACGAGCACTGCTCTGAGGGAATTTCTCTTTTCTGTCTGTTTTTGCCAATAATGTTGGCTAGTGAAGGTCGCTGTGTCAAGAAAAAAAAATCCCAGTTTACCCTCTCACTTCCAAGTCTTCATCCCTAGAACACACAGATTTAAAGGAACCTTTTGTGCAATACACAAAATGAAACAGCTGGCTGCCCACAAGGCCTCACCCAAGACAAAACACTAACAGTCCTTCAGTTAATCTATCTTCCTGGCTCAGCCAGGCGCCAAGGAATCCAGAGCCTCCCAGACTTCTGGGAAGCAAATAAATATCATAAAATGCCATAGGTCAAACCATCAAATGCTGCTTTACTGCCCCTGATCTGTAGCTGTTGGGGAGCTGCTCATCAGGCTCACAGCTCCTGTTGATACTCTGGTGGCAGCACTAGCTGGCAGGAGGCTGCTGCTGGTAGGAGTGTGCTGCTCCTCCTCCCACAGCAAAAATGAAATCACCTCCCAGATAACATTCCAGAAAAGGCCAGGTAGCTGCAATTGCCCCTTTGTGAAAAAGGGTGGGAGAGTAAAAAAAGGCAAATATGAATGTGTGTGATGTGTGTGTGTCCTTGGTCGAGGTTCTTTCCCTTCCTTTTTTTTTTTTCTTTTTCTTTTCCATTTAGGTGAATGTTTTTGGTGTGTTAGAAGCAAAAAAAACCAGCCTTGGGCCAATACGTGCAGATTAAAAGGTGAAGTTGATCACTATCAAAAATACTTTGTGACCTAAAATGAAGCTCTGAGTCATCATCACAATTGGCTAAAATAAATAGAAGAATTAAACTTCTTGAAAGCACACAGTTATAGAATGGTTTGGGTTAGAGGGGACTTTTAAAGCTTATCTAGCCCCAGCAACAAGCAGGGACATCTTCAACCAGACCAGATTGCTCAGAGCCCCATCCAAGCTGACCTTGAAAGTTTCCAGGGATGGGGCATCCACCACCTCTCTGAGCAACCTGTGCCAGTACCTCACCACTCTCATTGTAAAACATTTCTTCCTTATACCTGTCACCATCACAGTGACTTTGTCAGACAGAGTACTCAAACTTAAGTTCACTTGATCTCTGAAAGCTTAAATAGTTTTAACTTTGCATGGTCTGGCTTTCTCCATTGGGGTGGAACACATGATTTGATGGCAGGGTACCAGCAATACTCTCCACATTACTTTGTTGTTCGTAGCAAAGACTCTTGGCATTTCAGCCCCGTGTTTCAGTTATGTATATGGATCTCTATTACTAGAAAATCAGAAAACCTCACAAACTCCTTATCCCATCACTCTTTGTCTCCATTTCCTGTAAGTAAAGAACATCTTCTATTCCCACTGAAGAGCTGAGGAATGGAGGTAGAGTGAAATGATTTGTATGTGACAGTCAGTGGTCTAAGAAAAAACTGAGCAGAAATCATAGTTGCAGGCCAAGCCAGATGACCACATTTGAAGCAAATCAAACTAAATTAAATAAAAGCTTTCTGTAGCACTCAGCAGGATGTTATTTATGCCTTGAAACAGCATATCTCTTTCCCAGATCTTCCTGTCCAATTATTTAAAGGCTTGGTCCAAAAGAGATAACATAGAGAATCTGACTGTCAAAAGATCTGCTGCCAGCTGCAGTCACCTGCAGGGACTGGGAAGAAAGACATGACTGATGATAGCATCAAGACTTTGGCTGAGATTGTTAAGCTTCATAAAGCTGTCATTGTTTGACAAGTGATGTCTGTTCCGTCTGCATCATGATGGAACCAGCAATGATCCATCCCTTGGATTCTACCCAAGGAAAGGCCAAAGAGAAACACTGAAAACAAAGGAAATGGGCAGACCACTGTTGCCTGCCTCTGCCCCCAACCACAACCCACATGAGCTCAGTTTGTTGTTTTGGCAGGAGAGCAGGCACTGAACAAGCAAGAAGAGCTGAAACTGGCAGAACAGTCAGAAAAGTATTTAGAGTTGTTTATGTATGAATGATTGCAGGGTGGGAAGGGCAGACTTATTTGGATAGATCAGGTAAAGCCCTGGGGGCAGCGCTGAAAACAGAGCCCGTTGCAATCAGATGAGTAATATGATCCTGGACTGCTTTCTCTTTTCCCTCTGTGCACACTCCAAGTTGCAGTCAAGCTTTGCCTTGGAGTCCTTTTGAACCTTTCATTCGCAGGTATTTGTTAAATCCTGCTGTAGCCCAGAGGATGCCTACCACTGTAATCCTCTATTAACAACTCAGATTTTTGGTGGTGTAGCCAAGGTTCGCTTGCTGACTCTCAGCCTCAAGAAAGGCCTTGGAATATTTGGATGGTGCATTTACCTTCCCCTGATTTCATTACAAGAGTGATACTTGGCACTTCTCTACTCCTCTAAAGGAGGCACAGGTCCATCACTTGTAGCATAAGTGTGACAACACCAGCCATGTTTCATTGCATTCAAACTCAGAGTAGTAAACACAGAAACATGCAAATGCAATGTCTGTTTTGCAGTTATAACCTGACTGAGAAACTAGTACTATTTGAAGCATCCACCATTGCCTTTGTTGTGGGGATTATGCCTTTTGTAAGCACAGCCACTGTGGGGCAGCAAGACACAAGCATTTAATGGAGTGTGCTTTGCCTCTGCCCGGATCCCGAAGAGGCTGTAAGTGCTGTTACCCTCTGCCTGCAGACAAGTGCAAATGTTAACACCCTTTGCCTTAAGCACATTTCCCCGGTCAGGGTGACTTGGTGACTTGGGAATCATGATAGGTTTTGAAGGTCATGTTGAGATAAGGTAGCACCAAAACTGCTTTAAGTAGTTTATATGTCAATTCTGAGAGAAGATGTCAACAACTCATAGCTCGAGGACGTTTGAACTTCGCTTGCGCACGGTGCCAAATTCTGCGTTCTCAGGAGGCTCACGCCTACATGCAAACAGACAAGTTGCTATTTGCTTTTGCCATTTTCCCAGAGGAAGTGATGGTGCCAGACAAGTGTGAGCAGACCAAGCTCATACAGAGTGTCTGGCTGCGTGGTTTGTAACTCTGCAAGTGGAAATGATGAGCACACCCACCACACTCTGGTCATTGCCCAGGGACACGGAAGGGTGACTCTAATCCAGGAGAGCATGAGATTCTTCTATGTACATCAAGTCTCCAGACTCAGACACACAAGCTCTTTCCAAATCCGAATCAGGCTTTTATTGTAATTCTCACCACTCTTCATTGCCCTGGATTCCTAGAGCATTTGCACTCAGCCTAAATGAAGATTTGGACCCCAGCTGAAGAAGGAGGATTGTAAGTGATGCAAGTTGATAATGGAGAGATAACTACTGGAGCTCATAAGTATCATTTAGAGACATAAGTCAACTAAAACAGTACAGAAGCTATTTTTTTTTCCAAGTTGGGTCTTGCCATCAAAATGAGGAGAAGGAGATTATTAAAACTGGTTTGGATAAAACACAGAAGGTTCTATCTACCTACTTGCTAAAAACAGGAAATCAGATGTTATTAGTCACTTCTGAGGATAAATTATGAGCCAGATCTCTGACTTAAAGTACTACCATGTTTATGTGTGCTGTGACAGCCTTTCTCATCTTCCATTTGAAAAAACAGATTTTCTGACTTTAAATATAATCAATAATGATTATGAGTTTTATTTAATGCAAGTTGGTTACTGAGCAAGAAAACAATTTTAATTTTCAGTTTATCTCTGTAATACATAATGTAAGAATTTTCTAAACCTTTCTTTGCCCTTTCAACAGAAATCACAAGGAATAAACCCTTCAGTTCAATCAAAATTTGTGCTTCTTGATAGGCTTCCACATGAATTGTCTAATCATGTCAAACAAGCAGATTAAAAAGGTTAATAGATTAAATAGAATTAAATAGATTCACTTAGTGAGCCTGGATGTGAGGGGAACAAAGGAGGAAGAAAAAAAAATCCCAAACCTCACAATAATGGAAATTGTCTGCTTTGATTTTTTTCTGTAGGTGTCAAGATATGAGAAGTGGACACTGAAGCTGTCCTTAGATAAGTCTCCCAGAGTAAGAGTTAACCATTCTAAGTTAAATCAGTGTTACAGACTACACGATAAAGAGCCATGGGTTTAAGTGTACACATTTGAATGTAAGAAACAGACTGGACATGACAGTACAGAGCTCTCTGCAGGTTAAAGGATCTTCTGTCTTTTCAGGGTGAAGACACCATCTGAGACAGTAAAGAAGGCACTTGCCTCCTCAGTCAGAGCACCATGGATGTTGAAAATATTGTTATGATTTCCTTTTTCTCTTTTCCTCTCTATGGGACATTATCGGATACAGAGGTCTGAAGCTTTGTGCTGGGTTTTGTTGTGGTCAGGTCTAGGGGGTAAATATTTTTCCATCTTAGATATACACATATAAAACACTTGGAAAAAAATTTTGAAGACTGTAGCTAAAAAGTTTTTCTTTTAACAATAGCCAATTCATGCTGAATTAATTTTTGCCTTTTTTGCTTTTATATATTCTTTATATTATTTTCTTTAATTCTCTATATTCTTTACACATATATTTGTAGCTCTGTAGCCTATTATTGTATTTGTAGCTAGCTCCAATACTTTACCTCTTCCCTGTCCTGACAGGCAGAAAGACAAAACACATTCCAGAGGCTCCAAATGCTGTGGGTCCAAGGCCCCTATCCTATCTTGGCTCTCTGGAAGCCAAGGTTGAAACCAGCTCTTTGATACACATATTCATAAAAAAAGTTCAATTCCTATCTAAAAGGGGGCTGCAGAAATTGTGGAACCAAAAAAGGGCGAACTACTTTATCACTTATGCTTCCAATTGGTGATTCTTGTAAATGATGCTAATTTGCTAAATTTATAGAACTGTATTCCCCCTGTGTGGGGTGGGCACTTTTCTATATCTGCCCCTTGGAGGCCTCCAATAAAGACCAGCCTTTATAATACCTCCTATACTAATACTGTCTTGAAAGTGTCTTGCTTTATTTCTAGATCTTTAAGGCATCAAGTTAATACTTCACACACATGGAAGGGATTTTTTTTGTTTGTTTTTGACTAGTATAAAAAGTATCAAAGCATTAAAATTTATGTGATTTTGGAAAGGAAGGATATATGTAATGCTGCTTATCACCAGCTTTTCCTCACCCTTTAAAAGGTAAAGTAATTACAAAAATGATGGGACTGAACCTAAGTGGCTATCAAAACCCCTACAGCGGTTTTAAATTCAATTTGAAATAGGTAAGTTCAAGATGCAATAGTCCCAGGAAGAAACAGCCCCTTTATGACAACTTCCCAACACACTGATCACCAGATTGTCCATCAAACACGTGGCATAGTGAACTTCTGCCAAAGGAAGTGAAAATAAAGCTGACTGGGAGATAAAGGTACCTGAGTGTGTTCAGGCTGCTCAACAGTTTGCTTCCCCAGTGCACTGTTGTGGGGACCCACCTAGTGAAACCATGAAGAATTGCACCAGTCCAGAACATGAAAGAAAAGGAATATTGAGCCAAGGAGACAAATAACTGAACAATATAATTTAGTATTTGCAAGTGGTGAAACATGTGGCAAGACGAGAGAGACCACAAATTCCAGCCAACCTACAGTCACCATCTGGTATTGCTTTGTAACTCTCAGATAACTTGGTTTCAAAATCTGGTGCAGCAGAAGCTTGCATTTAGGAGAATGGATAATAGATTTTGGTTTAACTCAAACTGGTGCACTGCCAGACAACATATTTGGGACTTATGCTCAGCATTACCAGCCTGAGCACTAACAAAACCTGAAGCTGGTTTTTGTAAAATCAGAAGAATGGCTTTGTTAAAAATGCTAAAAGCTATTTCCCTTTGTCTCTTCACTTATTTTTTATTTTTAATTTGACTCTGTAGGATGAGCCATCATTTTATGTATTTGTCAAATCTTTAAGGCTTAATTCCTGTGATCACAAGAACTGGAGGCTTTCATTACAATGAAAGCTGAATTTTTTATTTTCTTTCTTTTGGCAACAAAAGCTGTAAGAACATCACCAGGATTGTTTGGTTTACAACAGATTTTTGTGCAATAAAGTGCTGAAATGAAATTTTGTTACAGCCAGTATCGATTTGTTCAAAGGGACTTTGCCCTCATTTCCTCACTTCCCCGTCCTCACTTATTTAATCCACAAGAGAACCAAAGAGAGTTTTTTACTAATGAAAGAGAGCTTTCATTAGTAAAAAAATCTGCAAAATATGTAGATATTAAAATCAGATACCTGGCTCAATCCCTGGCATTTTCTCTTAATGATACAAAATTAAATACTCTTTTTTTTTTTTTTCCATCACAAGGGCATACAAAAAGGATTGAGATTTGGATTAATTTAATTATGAAAATAGTTTATAATACTCTTTTTCTTCTGAATGAGGCAACGAATGCATTTTGTTTTTGTCATCCTCCAAAAGAGAGTTGCAATTTATAAATTTCAGTTATAAAAAAGTAATTTATAGTGAAGGAGCTTCTCCTTAAACTCTTAGAATCACCTGCTTTTGATTCTGCTCTTCTCTACACATATTTAGGCACTTATGGTTAATGTGACTTTATTTCTTGAAAAGTTCTGGATAATCAACGGCAGAGAACAACTTCCTAGCACCTAGAACTGCCACTTAAGTTTGGAGAAGAGCCATCCATACCAATTTAGAGGCAACAGAACTCTAATTTTTCTTACCCCATCACAGTTTTCTTCTCTCTCCCTTGACAAGACTATTCCAAATCCTGACTTTTCGAAGTTCTCCATGTGCCAACCAAGCCTAATCTCATACCTTGAAATATTTCCACTTCTTTCTCTTCTTATCCTATTCAAGATACTACTGCTACTTACTAGCATTTCTGTAACAAATGACACTTTACTTAAAATTGCACCTGAAATCCAGGGCTGCTGTAAGAGCATGTCCCAGGAGTCACTGCACCACTCCCTGGGACACAGGGAGTCTGCTCAGGGTTCTGGATTACACACAAACATCAAGGCACACAGGCCATACTTGATTTCTACCTTCCCAGCCACTGCTGTCCCTGAAAACAAGGGGAGCAGGCATTACTGTCAGAGCATTGGTTCTTGGGAGCAGTGATTCTTGACCCCAGTAACAGGAACAGAAGTACTTCTCTCTAAAGCCTTCCTCTTGGGCTTGAGCCCCAAACAAGTAGAATTTTCTAGGAAAGAAGAAAAAGGAAGAAGACAGAGTATATTGGGATTTGTGGTGAGAGGAATTCAGACACATGGCTGCACAGGCAAGTTTGGGGATCCCCATAACCCTCACAATGCTCTCTATCAAAGAGACATCACAGTGAAGAATAGAATTGCATTCTCTGGGGCTCATCAAAGCCCCTCCAACCTTCCTTCCATCTATAGCATCCATAAAATGCTGCTGACCCCTTCGCCAGCTGGATCCCCATCACCACATAGCATCCTCTAACCCCTACTGCTGAAAATGTTACCTAAATCTGAGTAGCTTACAGCTAATGCTTCTTGTTGTAAATGGCACTTAGATGCTAAATGGAATTGCTACCAATCCCTCCTCTGCAGCTTTGTGTGCCTTTTACACTTCCTTACCCTCTGTCAATACTTCACTTGCTCTGTCCTGGTGTTTTCTCCTTCTCTGACCATGCACAAAGTGTCAGCAGAAGTACACCAGGGGGCATCTCACAGCTCACACAGAATTCTCCTGCTATTAACATGCTATTCCCTAGAACAGCACAGTGTCTATTCATGATAAATTTCTGTGGTATTTATCTTCCAATTTCACAATTTTCCTTAGGCAGTTCACTTCTTTCAGAGCTTTTCAGATAGTGAAATAATGGTTTCCTCCAGTCATTCATTTAATTTAATAGGCCCCAAAATTGCCATGAGGGTTTTAATCATACCAATCTTGTTCATCCTAAAATAAGGAGTAAATTCACACGTAACTGCACAGCTCTTGGGTACTGTATAGACCAATTAGAACACTTATTTTTGTTTTCATTTATTGAAATCAAGTTCATGACACTTCTAAAACTTGCATTTTAGAAATACTAGTTTTTACAGCCCACTCTAACACATTTCTCTGGTAAACCACAAGTTAGTGGTGCAACAAAGAGTACCTTGCTGATAGGGATTTTTTATTCTTGTTTTGCTTTCAATTTGCCTGGGAATTCTGAGAGAGGTCAGGCACCCTTGCTTGTGGTGATATTTAATTGCCCAACAAGAAACTCTGTTTGGCTGCAAGTGGTTCTAATCTAAACAGATAAAGTAGGCACAGATTGAGGGACTAAGAATTTTATCAACATACTGTATATAACAAATGAAGACATCAAGCAATAAATCCAGATTTATGGAGAGAGCGCCTCAAGGGACAATCATGTCTTCTAATTCTTGTCTTAGCTATAAGAATATAATTTCCTCTGCAGTTTCTCACATGTGCATAAGGTAGGAAACACAACTACTCCTGAATTTCACATATTCTTTGAAAAAACACTACAAAGATGAGGTCTACTGCAAATATGTCTGAAAAAGAAGAATGATTTAAAGTACAAGTTTGTAAATCACTGTCTGATTGCTCATGAAAGTTTTCAAGTAGTGAATTTTTTTTAGGATGTGTTATTCAAACAGACTAAAAAAGACAAATCGGAGGGGGTAATAGAAGAAAAAGAAGGATACCACTGTGATTAAAATTGCTACAGAGAAGCAGGAACTACACCTAGTTAGTGCGAATCAGAATAATTTTATAAAACCAATGGAAAAACAGATCTCAAATGGAACTATGACTATTACTGGATAACCACCCTTTCCTTGTTACATATACATCCTTTTTATGCATTTCTCTGTTCTAGGAAAGTAAAAGCCCATTCCTAAGAATGCAGAAAAAAACCCCTGTAGTATGAAAAAGCAAAAAGGCTCAGCATCCTGTTGTGCAACAGATTTGGGGCTAGAGGCTGAGGTATCTTTTCATGAAAGATTATACCTGCTGTGAGAAAAAGATTACCAAAAAAAACCACCCTGTATTATAGAAATGCCACAATTCAGGCTTGGAGTCCTAGTCTCAGTCTGAACTCTATCTAACCTCAGCCTATGTGACATAACTAAAGGTTTTGTCAGACTGTTCAGGAAGTCTGAATATTTCTCAGATACTCACCTATGAAAATGACATTTCAAAAGTTTTCATCAAAACAGGAAGACAGTGATGCAACAGAAAAAACATGAAGGACTCACTTCTATTTTTTTTGTCTGCCACTGCTTTGTTGGATGACCTGGAACAAACAACTTCATCTTTCTGTGCTTAACTTCCACATCTGTAAAAAGAAGATAATGAGACTGAACTCCTCTGCAAATAAACTTTTTTCCTTTTCTTATCAGGGAGTTGAAACAATGATGGAAGGAAACTCTTGGTAGAGTTGTAATATAGTTCACTGGTAAAAAGCCAATTCAATTATGAGATTTCTTGGGTTTATGGCATTGTTTTCATTCTCAAACTTTGCAGAACAGTCCAAAGTGGAAAAAGAAATCAGCCCAGGCTGGCCCAGACCCCAGAGACTGTGAAGTGATCTGAGCACAGTTGAGCAACACTGGACAGAATGTTTGGCCAATTACCTCCCTCCACAGATTCCAAGATTCCAAGGAAAGTTTTATTTCAGTAAAAAGAAATTCTAGAAAATGTAGCATCTCACTCAAAGATCTTAAGAGTGAGAACTTCTGAACATGAAAACCAGATGGAATTTAGTCAGCAACACCTCAAAGATAAAACACAACTTTTCCACAGTTCTGGAGAGACTCTACAGAAGAGCTTAAAAGTGTTAAGAGGGCAGAAAAATAACACAGCCTGGCCTGGAAAATGAAGGACAAATATTAGAAGGGAATTGAAAAAAGCATGACAATACTACTCTGTATGCTCAGTACTGCAATTCCTTCCTAAGACAAAACAATTCTTAGCAAGATCCTTAGATCTGTGAATTCTCCCAGGCACTGTATGTCACACAACTGGCTCCTTCCTCATATTCCTGCAGATTTTAGGGCCACATCACACATGCTCATCATTCCAGCTTACTACTTGTTTCCTGCTTCATTAGGATGGGTTAATACATTTAGCTGGTTTGTAGCTCTTATCTGTGTCTTGTGTATGGAAAAAGGGAGAGAACCTGTTTATTGTAATGTATTAAGTCTGCTCTCATCTCTCTGAGCAGGATATTTGAGAATACAGTGCTCTCCTACACCAGCAATGCTAGAAGGAAGTACTTATTATTTATTATTTATTATTATTTATTGCACCATCAAAGCATCCTGTCAATAAATAGCAAACATGCAGGAGCACAGCTGGCGCCCAATGAAGTTTGAAAAAAGCTTCATAGCTTGTTGTAGGATGTCCAAAAAAAGAAACTCTTGAGCTTGCTCACTTGTTTTGTTAGAACTTTCATCAGCCCCAGAGGACAGCATTAGTGCTAAAAGTTTTGTACTTCCAACAAGAAAATGTAAATAATTTGAAGCATGAGAGACTGAGAAAAAAACTGATTCAGCATTCCAAAACTCATTTAGTTATCATCTGGCTTTTCCAGTTATCCTTCTTTTTGATTTCTTTGCCCTCAATCTTAGCTTAAATTCTTCTAAGACAAGTTGTGCTACTCTAACAAGACCTAACTGGTCTGATTCACAGATGACAACATGCAAAGCCTGCCATCAACCAAATTTGTTTTGATTTCCCTTTGTAGAAAAAAAAAAAAATCCATTTCAGCTATAGGATTTAATGGCTTAAGAACTGGTCATTCTGGGTATCAGCAGCACTACCTGTGGCTGCCCCAGAACTCTTGGCCATTGGGCGTCTTCCAGGCTGAGGGAGTCATGTAACTGTGTTCCAAGTGTCACTCCATATCCACGCAGCTGATACAACACACTGTCACTAATCCTTTATATAAGCCTCATTACCAACAGATCTGAGTATTTTAGGATGGCTTTTCATACATAATCTCTTGGATTCTTCCCCTAAATCAATACTTGCTGAATCAACTCTGGTCTGACTAGCTAAGGAAACTTCAAGAAACAGCATTAAAAGCTAAGCAATATTCCCTCTGTACAGCTTGGTAAAACCTACATGTTCTGACACCTAGACTGAAGTGTCCCCATGCCAATGTCTTCATCTGCATGCAAATTCCTCCTACAGCCCATGCAGAAGTACTCAGTACAGCTGATGGAGCGTGGAGCTATTCAGCTGTTCAGAATACACTGATCTATCTGCCTTGACGTGGTCTGAACAGCTTGCTGTGCCACCGTGAGCAGAGTTCAGCTTGCCAACCATCTGTGCTCAGTGACAACTGTGGTGGACTGAGATATCAACAACTTCCACGTGAGATTTCAGCCAGAGCAGGCTTTTTAGGATACCTGCTGCTTCTTGGAGCAGGAGGCAGGTAGAAAACTCCTCAGTGCCTAAACTGGCACTCAGTGCTTGCATTTATGTAACTAAATCCCACATTAATTCTCTGCTGAGTACAAAGGGAGCTTAGACATCTGGTTCACATGGAGACACCTACACATGGAAAACCAAATTTAGGTGCCTTAATCTGCTGGCTGAATCCACCCCTTTACTTTGAGATTTCCTCAGCTGGCAGCTGCATTAGTATTATGCTTAAGAGGCTTCAGTGGACATTTTTCTCATTTCCATTTCTAATCCACTCATGAGAACATTTATACTTTTGGCCTCTCTGATACACTTGCAGCAATTTACAACTGTAACTCTAGAGAAAACATACTTTCTTTTATTTATTTTAAATTTATTGCCTGGAAATTCCACTCAGGACATCTAAATCTTATGCTATAAGAAACACAGAATTCACTTTTTCTATTACAACAGATTTTTTGACCACTATCTCATTCACATTCCTTCATGGTGTTTTTCCAAATTAAACCATTCAAGTGTATTCAAACACCTTTTTTTTTTTTTTTTTTTTTTTTTTTTTTTAAGGAAGCAATTCCAATCTGTTCATTGCTTTTCTCTGTACCTTTCTTGGTGCTTTAGGGAGAATTCCACACAATATTCAAGATGTGCAAGCATTTTTGATTTTACAAATCTTCCCATCTTGTTCTATATTCTGGTTTTAATGTACTGAACATCCTTTTTTTTTGCCTTTTCACCCGCTCCAAAGCACAGAATTGATGCCTTCAATAGATGAGCCACAAGAGCTCCATGGATTCTTTCCAGAGTGCTCCTTATAAATTTAAGGGCATGTGGGATGACCTTGTTCTACAGGCTTTTCCTTGGTGGTAGATAACAGTCTCTCCTATTCAGACATCTGTTTTTGCAAAGCTATTTAGAATATGATCTCTTTGAGATCTCCACCCACTGTCAAATTTGATACATGTGGCCCAAGATTTCAGAAGTACTTGAGAAGAGACAGCAGAACAGATAAACCCATATACATGTTGTCATTTGACCTTATTTCCTTGGGAAAGCAGGAAAAAAACCACACCAAGTGGTCTTCAGGAAAAGTAACAATAAGAAGGAAGAGGTTTGAGAGCAACCAGACAAATGTCCTGCTTCCTCAAACACTCCAAATAAATTCTCCAGCACTTGCAAGGGCTTTTCTATGCCACTCAAAACCAGAATCACTTAGAAACTCTACTAGGGGATGTGCAGACTGACTTCAGTCATAGACAGCCTGTAGGCAAACAATTGTAACAGGAAACCACTGAAACAAATGCAAGTCCTCCCAGTTATTGAAAGAATACTTGGAGTTTCCTCCAGTCTTCTCTATCACAGCTGGTCAGCAAGCACTACACATCAGCTGGAGAAATTTGTCCTGAACAATTTGATTTGGAAAGATAATACACATTAATTCTGTTTGGTTCTGGGGACATTTGCCTTCTTTTTCACAAAGTAGATGGGTCAATCTAAGAAAAGAGACAGGATTTAAAGAATATCTTTTGTAGCCGTCCTTTTCTCTTGTGTAATTTCTGTGTCCAAGACATGTCAACAACAGAAATGAAATTTGAGTGCTTGAGTACCTATGGGACCCAAATTATGACCCCAACCCACACTGAGACAGGATTACGTTGGGTTGTGCCTTCTTGCCAGGACTGTTGTAAGAGTTCTTGCCTCTTGCTGTGAGCACATGGGAAGTGGGTCAATTAGTTAACACTAAGGAGTTATCACAGATCTTATTAAGCAATTGGGCTGGACAGATTATCATTATCAGGAATTTTGAGAAGTAAAACACATCTCAAAGACCTTACAGTGAATGACACTAAAAAGTATGAATTCTGTTAATAAAATGATAATCCGAGCACCAGGGAAATTCTTATCAACAAGAATTAAAAGAGATTAAATAGTTGGAATTACAAGGTGGGCAACAACTGGCCAAATTAGGACTTCCAGGATAATGGTTCTGCAGAAAACAGATATCATATATGCTGAGGTTGCTTTTACCTAAAAGAGCTTAACACACACTTGCAGTCCTTGGGCTAAATTATTATGAGAGAGAGATCAAAGCTGCATGTTAGCCATTATGAAGCTGGAATTCTGAAAAGCTGTCTGATGGGGGAGCTGACTGTGTGGCTATCTCATTTAACTGCACCTTGCTTTCATCCTGATCCCTGCTGCCTCCTTGCCATCCACCTACTAACCCCTCCACAGGCTGTAAGTCCCTTTTCTCTCACTGCAGCTTCTGATTATGGATTGCCTTTTTGCCCTCTGTACTCTGATGCTGCAGCTACAGCTCTTTGACAAGTTCTGGGTTCTGCTCTATTTTTGTTATTATAAAGCACCTTACCATAATCTCTGGATATTGGGGGCAATATCCACCAAAGAATGGGCTTGGATGTGTCAACCCAGTTTAATTTCCACTTCAATAAAATGAAATCTGCCATCTTCACAGTGTCACTCAGGAGCTCAAGTTCTGTAATCTGGGTATTTATAAAATAAGCTCCCAGTCCTGACTATGCTGTACAAATCTGTCATTAAGTTTGTTCTTAAACTTCACCAGGGTTTACAAACCCAACATGCCTTCCAGTTTCACCCCTTCTCGTGCAGAAATGACACCTGCCAAGTCTGTCCTGCACGAAGATGGATCTGTGGTGTGGTGGGTTTAGCAAGCCAGTGGTTTGACCCTTTACTCTGGATATCAAAGATCTGAGGTTTTAGCATGACTCCCCACCTGTGAGGATGTAAATCTTGTCGTTATGGAAGCACATTAACTGCCAATCTCAGGTTATTTCAGTGTAGTTGTGGTAGATTTTCCTCTGCCATCTCCCTCTTCCAGCTGAAGAAAGCATCCCCTCATACTCCACACAGCAACTCAAGGTCAGGGATCCATGGCTGGTCAGCCCAGACATCCTCTTTTAGCTTGACCTACACAACTTTTTCCCCCCTTCAAAGCCCCTGGACAAGTACAGGGACTGGAGTATCTCTTTTTATGAGGGGAGATTGCAGGAGCTGGTCCTGTTCAGTCTAAAGATTGAGAAGGGATCTCATTAATCCATACAAGTATCTCAGAGGTGGGTGCCAAGAGGACAGTGCTGGACCCTTTTTGGTGGTGCCCAGCAACAGGACAAGGAGCAATGGCCATAAACTAAAACACAAGAAGTTTCACTTCAAGATGAGTAAGACCTTCTTTACATTGAAGGTGGCAGAGCACTGGGAGAGCTGCCCAGGGACGTCATGGAGTCTCCCTTCACTGGATCCAAACCCACCAGGATATATTCCTGTGACACCTGCTCCGTGTGAACCTGCCTTGGGCTGGATGGGACCCAAACAATTCTGTGACTCCGTACTTCCATGGGGCCATTAAAGACCGAAAAGCCCGAAACACATACTTCGAGGGGCTGGAAAAGGCTTTATTCGTCTCAGAGAGCTGCCAGACACCGCGGAAACCCGGTGGGATGAGCAGAGACATTCATAGCAAATCTGAGGGGAGAAGTCAAAGCCGCACATCCACAGCCCTGCACCCCTGATTCCCCTCACAGCTCGGCAAAAGGGACGCCGGACACAGAGCACAGCCCTTCGGCTCTACCCCTCAAGGCTCGCCATGTTCCCCTGCTTCCCCAGCCCCCCCTGTCATGGCGGCGGCGGAGGAGGAGGAGGAAGAGGAGGAGAATAGGGAGGAGAAGGAGGAGGAGGCAGCGGTCACATGGCGCCAGCGCCGCCACGGCGGGCGCGGGGCGGGCGAAGGGGCGATGCCACCGCCGCGGTGAGTGCGGGGCTCTGCGGGACACGGGCCGCGGTGGCGGCGTGAGGGGAGGCGGCCCCGGCGGGGGAAGCGGCGCCGGGGTGAGGGGCAGCCCGGGGGCGCGGGTCGGGGTCAGCGGCGGCATCAGGCTCTCTGTGCACGGTCGTAGATTGGACTCGATGATCTCAGAGGTCTTTCCCAGCCGAATGGATTGTGTGATTCTGTTTTCCCGCCTGCCCTGAGGCAGCGGTTCCTGAGCCCCAGAGGCTGGTCCGGTGCGGGGCTCGGGGGAGGTGACAGCGGGAGGCTGCCCCGGCCGGGTCCCCGCCTGACCCGGCCCCTTGCTGGGGGCTCCTGGTTTAACCTGACCCCGGGGGGAGACCCAGGGGCTGCAGCGGGGTGTGCTGCACAGGATGGGAAATAACGCGATTACTGTTTCTTATACTCTTTAAATGCATGTGAGGGAGCAGCAGCAGCCCGCCTGCAGATAGAATGAAACTCTGCAAATCTGACCTGAAATGTGAGGATCGCTACGTGTTGATGCTGCTGGCGCCGCTCCGTTCATTGATTCGTTTGTAGGGCGAGGTCAGGCATTGCTTTTTGGAGCGCAGTGTGACCCCGTGAAGTATTAAAGCTTACTTTCTGACTGGGAAACTTATTTTAAAACCGTTTATTCCCTCTTCCCCCCCACCCCCCCCCTCCCGTCCTCCGCTCCCTCCTTGTTCTTCAGTATATACTTATATGCAACAGTCAGGCTTCTCTCTTCCTTTTAGCAAATATGTTATGTTATTCTTCATGACTGGTCTCCAGCTCTTTAGTCAGTTCATTATTGCCATGTGGTATTTTTGTTTTTTTGTGTATGTGGTAAAGCTTGTAAGGAAAGCTGCTGCAGAACATGCTGGAGCAAATGGACTGACTCGAAGTTACCTGCAAGGCAGAATAAAGGTTCTCTGGTCCCTTGCTTGCAAGAAAACAGATGGATCTGAATAAACCACCAAAAGCCCTGTGCTGCTTGTAGTGACGGGCTTAGCAGGTCAGAATTCCCTGCTGTAATGTACTGGAAGCAAGCATTGTGTTTAGAATCCACCTTTGCATACAGCTGTTTCACCTTTGTTCACTTTGTCATGGGTGTCATCCTTAAAACTGCTGTTGAAAGTAATTAGAACACTGATGCTCTCTATTACAGCATCTCTGCCAAGCTGTATCCTGAATTGTTTTTAATATCAGTTGTAGGGCAGCTGCAGTAGACCCTACAGGACTTTATTTATGTAATTAAAGTGTAGCCCCTACTCTTCCAAAGGAAAAAATGTTATCTCGTGCCCTGGCTTTGTTGCTTTTCTGTAAGCAACCAGTGTTTTCCTCATTTGGTCCAGAGTATTTGGAGCATTGCTTTCTGTTCAAAGGAAGGTTGAAATCTCTCAGTGCCAGCACAGTGATTGTGCAGGTGGGCAGGGTTGTTAGCACTCTGCTAACATGCTGTTTTTCCCTGGAAAATATATTTAAACGTATGATCAAATCACTTCTTTCCTTAGAAAGAGTATTCTGGTACTCTGCAAGTTACATTAAGTATTCTTGCGTGCTTCATGAGCTAGGATCTGGGTTTTTTTTTTTTCCTTTCCTGTAGATGTCTTCTTAATGGGAAACTATTCCTGGGTATCTCTGATTAGCTTAAGCTCATCCAAATGCAGACTGTGCCCAGGAAAAGATGGTACCAATCTCTTCCTGCAGTATGTTTCTGCCATGCTACCCCACAGAGAACCTCTAAATATGTGAAATAGTCCAGCTGGGATTCCTAGGCCTCATTTTAGAACAGCATAAATGTCCAGGTGGTTCCAGATAAGAGGCTTTTGATTAACAAGCAATTGGCCTCCCCTGGTAGAACTGTCTCTGAAGAACTGCATGCCTTCTGCATAAGCTTTTCCTCATCTCTGGGTAAGATAAGCTCCTGCAGAGTTTTAGGAGCTCTTCTGCAGCAGGGAAGGAAAGAAATAACAGTGCAGCTCTAATGAGCCTTCGTCTCCCAGCCTCAGATGAGGATGCCAGCAGGGGAAGTGGCATTTGTTCTGCTGGAAGAGAGTCTGACTGCAGATTTCAGGGCCTGTGGCCTGGCTTCTACTGTCTAATCACATTCTCAGAGGATACAAATCAATACTGCATTATGCACTGGAAGGAGTTCCTGAAAGGCTTCTGTGTGACTGTAGTTTATGAGAATGGGTGAGACTGATCATTTTTTTAGTGATGTAAAAAAACAGTAGGTGTGATTGAAGCACTCTAGGAGGCAGAAAGCCTGGAAACAGAAGGGCAAGGGGAATAAAGATAAATTATTGGTATTTTGAAAATTTATCTACAGAAAATAAGCTTCCTCACAATAAGTGATGGAAACCTCAAACTTTCACTGGTAGGTATGAGGCGCACGTGTGGGGTGGGCTCACATGGATGAGGGTAGAAGTGTCTGAACAGATAATAAAAGTGGGGATTTGGGATCTTCCAGTGAGAAAGAGCAGGGTACTGTGGGGGTGAAAAGAACAGAGGCAGGATGGTTCTTTGGTTACATTCATTGACAGTCCTGTAGAACGATTGCAGTCAGAGCAGCCAGCAGGCTGAGTTTGGCACTGTGGCAGCTGTGTGTTGATAACTTGAAGTGGAGAAGTAAAGTGAGACTTCCACTGAAGGGAAAATGTAAAACTTCCAAGATTACAATCATTCCTTTCTGTGACTCTTGTTTGTCAACTCCCTGAAAAGTTGCATCTGCCTGGTAGGTGATACTGCAGCTAAAGGTATCCCCAAAATCAAGCAATTTCCTTTGGTACCATTCATTTTGGAGAGATACTGCTTGCTGCTGCAGAGTAAAAGTATGTTCTCGTATTTCGAGTGTAGAAATGAATTTGATTTTCCCTTCTCAAAAATATTACAGAGGTGAAGTCTGTTTGAATCCCTGTTAGAGTGTGGGAGGCAGATAAACTGTCTTCTTATCTAAGGTTTCTTTTCAAAACATATGGTGGCTTATGGAGATGGAAGCATCTGCTGTTGCAGCTACTGTGGTAATGTATGAAGTAGTGTCAGTGGTGAGGTCTGGGCTGTTCAAGCAGGATTTTGCAGCATGAGTGAAAGCATTTGTTCAGCTCTCTTTGTGTAAGAGTTGTATGCACCACATCCTTCAGCCATGTTCTAGCATGTTTCTCATGTGAGTCAGCATCGTGTAAGAATTAGTGTAAGTGTTCTGTTTGAAAACTCTGTAAAAAGTAGAAATACAGTGCAGCAGAAAGGGTGGAAAATTAGGAAGCTGATTGTACTGTTTCATTCAAAAATTGACTTCAAGCGTACTAAATTTCTGATATTTTGGTATAGGAACTTCTGAGCTTATTCCCTGAGATGTGAAAATATGCTAAATCTGTAGATTAAATAACTGATGGTGCTACTGAAATGTAGAGCATGGATTAGAGTGCCTGTAAACATGTGTTTTATGTGTTGTATCTCAGCCCTTTCCTGTGCAGTCTGGCTTGGCAGCCTGATCCTTTACTGGAACCCAGCGCTCAGGGGTGAATCAGCTTTTCCACTGCTGACACGGATTAGAGACCCCTGATGTAGGATTTGCTGCTGCCTGCTCTGTGCTTTAGAGGGTGAGCAGGAAGAAGTTGTGCAGGCCAGGGAGGAGTCCAGAGCTGCTACCCCACAGTGCTCACAGGTCTTTGATGTCTTTGTGGCTCGAAGTTCAGCTGGGAGCAGGTGAGCTCTTGTGGTTTTCCGTCTCATGGCAGTAGTGGCATTGCAAGTTCTGTGTTTCTGAAGTTGGCTGTGACTGACAAGTTCTACCTTACCAGCTCTTCTACAGAGCCTGTTCACATTTATGCTCTTGCCATGGAGCAGGACAAAAGCAATTCCTCTTGCAGCTCAAGGGGAAAGGAATATGTGCATGAGTGGCTGTTTGGGGAGTAAGTTATTGCCTACCTGCAATAACTTCTTGTCATTCCCAAGACTTCAGCTACAGAGACACTGCACCATTGAAGAAGTCAGATTTTAAATTGACAGGCTAAGCTAATAAACTTGCAGAGGCATGCTGAAAGGAAGGTACCTCAGTGAAGGGTTGCTATGTGCCAGACTGATTTAAGCAAATACTTTATGAATGTTAGAGGCATGTTCATGGAGGTCTTTTTAGTTTGTGTAAAACGTCCAAACGTTGCTTGGCTAAATGACACAGATTTTCTTGTGCAGACAAGAATTAAATTGGATGCTTTAAACCTTGAAGGTGGCCTTAATTAAATCACAGATACTTTTCCAGGAAGCACAAACGATCTTGTTTTGATTCAAAACCCCCTATGAATCAATCTTTGTAGGTATTTTGACTATTTTGCCAGTTCCCGAAGCATAACATCAAGAACAAAGGGTGCCACTGTCTTTATTGATACATCTCATATTTGTCATTGAATGTATTTTCTGGAAGTATTTCCTTTAGTTTTCCATTTCCTGAAATACCTAATTTTGTCAGTTAGCAGGAATCTCTTCTCTCTGGTGTCAGCAGATGTCGAGACTCATCACCTATAAACCAGGAGATGGCCAAGTTCTGGATTGCACATTAACCTTCTGTGCAAGCAGAGTGTTGGGAGGCATGGCTCCTGCTGAAGTGGGAAAATATATTTTTGATCTGCTATTCATTTTGTTGCAACATCCATGATTTCAACATCAAAATACTGAGTATTTTTTTCCTGTTAGAAACATTGGCAATAGATAAGTAGAAGAAAAGTGACCAAGAGGAGATGGAAAAGGAGTGGTCCACAACTTTTTTCTCAAAGGGATTTCTTGTGAGAAGGAAAGATTGAGTCTGTAAGATCACAGAGAAGGAATGAAAGCCTAAGAAAATTAATTTTTGGCTTAACTTGTAGAAGTTTGCTGTCCTTACAGGCAGTGTACAATCTGTTTCTGGTAGTGGCTTGTTTTTAATCCAACAATTAAGGTATTTTCCTTAATGCATGAGGAGAGAGCTGAGACATTGAGTTGCTGAGCATCTCATCAAAATCTGCAGCAGAGCAAACACTTCAACAAGTGTGTTTCTTGTCTTGGTCTGGTACCTGTCCTGGTGCAGTCAGTGAGTTGAGGAGAGAGCACAAAGTAGGTTTATATTCTTAGGATTTCTCTCTTTTATTAGTGTCTAAAGACATAGAGAGAAACCTGTGTGCAGAAAATACTTTAAACTTCAGATGAGAAAATGAATCCAAAGCAAGAAGATTGCAGGGTCTTGGTTTATCTCAGAATTTCTTACTGGGGAAAAATGAAAGTTCCAAATGGCATGGATACTGTGGACTCTGTGCTAAAGCTTGGAGTGAAAAACTCCAAGTGATGTTTGTTTCTGGGTGTGAGAAATGCAGACGGACATTAGGTTCAACTCATGCTTTTATTATTTTTTTCACTTCAGCTTCTTTTTTAACAATGACCATTCACATGGAAAAACACAGAACATGGTACATGGAGGGAATCACTAAGATAGTGCTATCCTTAGCAGCAGGGAGAAATGTAACAGGGATAAGCACTCTGAGCAGTTTAGCATGAGTTAAATATTTTCCTATTAGAGGCGATCTAGGGATTTAAACTGTAACTTGTTTTAACCTCACGTCTAGTTCTGGGGCTATGTTTCATCTACTGTTTATATTTTTGTTTGTTTGTGTTTGGTTTTTGTTCTTTGGGGTTTTTTTACACAAATAAATCCGTATGCTTGTATCAGTTACTCAGGCTCCATAAAGATGTTTGATTCCGGTCTGACTGAACCAAGTGTTTTTATGTAAATTTCTGCTTATTGGAAAGGAAAACCATGCAGAAAGAGAAATGAAGTAGACTCGTATGATTTGTGGGGAGTAGGCACAGGAGCCTAGGAATTCTGTCATCTGAGGCTGCAGGATAAGGTGCTATGTAACAAATCTCACTAAGGCAGTTTCCAACTCTCTAGTGCAAATAGTAACATAATTGCTGCCATCTTGCCTTTGATACATGTTCAGGTGGAGTCTTTGGAAGTTCCCAGTGTGAGTTGGCAGATGTCTTTAGTGTATTTTTTGTATCCAGCTGTTGATACCAGTCTGAGTTCTGTGGGAGTGGATGGTGGATGTCTTCGGGGAGCTGCTGCAGAACCTGTGCCAAGTGCAGTTTCTGTGGCTAGCAGTCACAGGTTTAAAACAGACTGGGCAACCCCACTTTTTACCGCTGTCCCACTCAAAAGTCCTTCAGTGAGGTCTGTCTTGTTGACAGATTTGCTGCCAGCTTTTTTTTTCAGGAGGGTTGTACAAAGGAGGCCTGAAATTTTTTGGTCATTTTTTTTTAAGAATTAGAAAATGTGTTTTCACTTTTCTAGTAAAAGACTGGAAAAAAAGCCCAAAGCACTTCTGATGAAAATTTCTGAAAGTGAAGAGAAAGCATACCTAGAAAATTTATGTCAAAATGTGTGAGTCTTATGAAGTTCCTAGGGATTTGGAAAATGAGGACTACAGGAATTTTTATACAACTTAATGATCATTTTCTCTAGCATTATTATGGTCTAGTGAGGAAGACTGTTACTGACTGATTATGTGAGTGGCAGGAAAATGACCGTGTGTATATTGCCAAATCCATGGATTGATAGATGGATCATGCATCAGCTAGAAAAAAACATAATAAAAGAGATGTAAAAATAATTAGAAACAGAAAAATATGTTGATGATTTTGAGGCAGTGAATGCAGCCAAATGAGTATATGCAGCATTGGTGTCCTCAGACCCATCCAAACTGGCTTGTTTTCCTAGAGAGCCCTGTGCTTGTCACCCCATTCCCAGGCAGGACTTGCAAGCCACAAAGTGTTAAGTTTCTGGCTCAGCGGTTCATTGTTCACTGGGAATGAAGACACCGCCGCTGCTGCAGTCAATGTGCTCTCCCTGTGTAACCTTGCTCTGCTTTAGTGCCGACTCTTCTGGAAAAAGGTGAGGGTTCTACAGTTCAGCTCTTCCTGTAGAAGTATCATAATCTAATTATTTTGCATGAATCTGCATTTTTGTTGTCATTTCGGTAAGCTTTGCAGACATTAAATGTGAGGAACAGCTAAGGAGATTTTAAACATTTAGGAAAGGTATTAAGCAGCTTATTTGTGTGTAGTTGACCTTGTGAGCTCTCTTACATTCTGCATTTGTATATTGTGCTGAAAGGTTGTTAAACTGATATTTAGATGCATGGATCTTTAATGTGAGAGTGATGCAATGAAGAACAACTTGTGGGGTGTTTAACCTTGCTGTTTTCTAAGCTCTGTGAAGAAGGAAGGGACTGTATTACAAAATGCATTGCAGCTTTCTTTGGAGACGTTACAGCTTTTTTCAGAACTGGTTTTATTGATGAAAATAAAATCTTGCTGTTTGAATTAGAAGAAAGTATTTGTCAGCAACAAGAAAGGCTGAAGGTATTTTTAGGACTCCGGGAATGGCATGACATGTATTTGTGAGCCAGATGGCTTAAAGGAACATCCAGCCCAGCAGCCTGAGCGTTTGTCAGGGGGATAGGTAAGAATTTCTTTCTTATAACTGTGCTTTGGGAAATAAAAAAGCTTTTTTTGAGGGGAATGAGGACGCTGTAGGAATGAGGACGCTGTAGCAGCATGAAACTGTGTACTGTATAGCACTTATTTACCCAGAACTGAGAGCTAGGATTTTGGTAAGCTTGTATTTCTAATCCAATAGTTCTTGTTTTCTCTAATCAGGCTGCACTATTATGTTACTTTTCTTGATGCAATGTTGTACCACTGGTTGTAACTAAACCTGGTGTTCTTTTCAACTGTTTGTTAATGTGAGATCCTGAGTTTAAAAAGTTTTTCTTTCCAAAACTTGTAACTGTTTTTTCCATTAAAATTGTGTCCTTAAATTAGAGCCCTCCTGAAATACTCTCACTTCATGGAGTGGAGCAATATGTGGGGAGAAAGGAATGCTTTATCAATTAAGGAAAAACCCAATATGTTTTATTGTTGACAAGAAGTGGAAGATGTTACAGCAGAAGATACTTGAACATTTCTTTAAGGGTGCTTTTTTTTTTTTTTTTTTTTGAAATGCAAGTGGATAAAGGAGGAATTTCACATTTTTATTATAAAGAAGCCAAAGTGTTTTCATACACTCTGGAATGGCAGCCTGCAAAGTACAGCTTCTTTACTGGAGTTGAGAAATTCCTTGATAAACAAATTTATGTTCCTAGAGGAGGCATTTCAATGTATAGTTCACAGATTTGAAAATTATACTATGCAATATTTAGACATCTCTGGTTAAAGCCCAAAACCTGAAATACAAATCAGTATATGAGTGAGTCATTTGACACTGAAAAATAGTGAGGGCTGAAAACATAAAGACTTAACAAGATGAATTTTTAAATTTGTCCTAAAACACTTAAAGCTTTTCAGACTTCACATACTCTGAGTATAGTTGCATGAATTGTTGAAGATCTACGAAACTAATCTTATGTGCCTTTCTTTATCTTTAAAATATAATGAATATTATTGGTATTTTAAGATTATGTGTGAAGTGTTGCTCAAGATTTTGTATTCATTCCAGGAGGATTTATTTTAGGTGGTATGATATGATTTGTATATCTGTGCTGAAATGACTAAACTGTTGGCTCTCAAAGCTTTGAAAGTTGAATTTAGAAGGGACTTGCTGAGGCTAATTAAAAATAGATCTTAATGTGTCATCTCATTAAAATGAATGGGAACAGTGGTCTTATGCAAGAGGACAGCCTGTGGTCCACAGGATATTTCTGTGAATGAGTGTTGATGTGACTGAACATTAATATGATTTAACATTAGACTTTTTTAGTTGTTTCTTTCTTTCTCCTACCTTGCACTTCACTAAATAGCCTGGGTCTTTGTTCTTGGTAGCATCCCTATAGGTAGCAACAGGCTGCTATTTTATTCTCATCCCAAAGCTGTCTCTTCTGCAGGCCGAAGGAGCCCAGCATCCTCAGTTCTCACAAGGCAAGTGTTCCAGCCTGTGACCATCCTAGTGGCCTATTGCTGACCTCACTCCAGTTTCCTGATGTCTGTCTTGTACTGGCAAATCCCTCCCTGGGTGCTGTCCCTGTGTGTGTGGTCACAGGGAGCTGTGGGATTGCACCCGTGGGTCAGCTGCCTGTGCTCCTGTGGGTCCATCCCTGAGCTCTCCTTGCTGCAGGGCTGTGCTCTGGCTTGGGCTTAGCCAGACCTTGGCTGGTCCTTGTCTGCAGAGCTGCTCCTCAGGCTGTGCCAGCAGCCACAGAGTTTGTCTGTCCCAGGTGCAGGACTTGGCATTTGTCCCTGCTGAATGACTTAGGTTCCTGTAGGCCCAGCCTATCTTTACATGAGTAGTTACCTTCCTGCATTCAAAAAATGCCACTAATTCATAAAGTGCAATCACCCATCCCTCTGTAAGGAAAAAAATTAATTGTGGTTTTTAATTAAAAACAAACTGGTAGGTAGATCCAATTTAGTGATAAATCAGTCCTGTAGGAAGGTTTTTAAAGAAGGAGTTAAATTGGCTTGGTGCTTAGATTCTGGAGCACATGAAACACTTTTATTTGGAAGTGTCTATTACTTTTGCTCTGACTGAATGTTGCTCCTAGTGATGTGCGTTGGATGGAAGCAAAAGCTGCCTGAGGTGTCCCTTTCTCATCTTGCTGGTCTATTAACTGTGACTTTCCCTGATGGGAGAGATTCTAATGGAAAGGCTGCCTGGAAAAAAATAATTCTTTTGCAAGTGCAGAAGGTGTGTGAATGGCATCTTTGTTTCTATGATGAGTGTGTCTTATTGCAGTACTAATTCCTCCTAATCTGGCCTCTGTTCATTGCACTGTTAATGCTGTTGTTTGATAGTGATTCAACCAGTGAATTGGAAAGCCAGTTCATGGGTAACTGTAGCATCTTGGAGGCCAAGAAATATAGGAAGGGTTAAGGCTATTAAAAGAGCCAAGTTACATCCATGAGTAGTGTTGGTTTATATTCTTGTGTGCTGCTCTCCCTAAAAAACAAGAAAGTAAAAATTAGGAGCATCAATAGAAAGTCATGCAGCAAAATATCCTAATACTCTGTAGAAAGATAAAGTAGTTGAATGATTTTTTTTTTGGTAGAATGCTCCTTAAAAATGAAGATTATACACATCTGTTCCTTGCCTCAATGTAGTTCCAAAATACACAGGTAGTCTTGTAGGGGACCTGAGTAGTATGAGTTGAGTATCTTTCTTTTCCTGTTTTGTTTTTTTTTTTAAGAAAAGCTGTTCTTGGAAAAAAAAACTACAAGCAGACTTTAAAGTTTTCTCAAATAATTTTTACTCCTATTTCAAAATTCTTGAGGTTAGTCTGATCCTCTGTTTGACCTCTGACAAACATGAGTTCTGGCACAGTTATGAAATATCTACTCATACGGTGTGTTTACTAAACTGTTGAGGTTAATCCAAGCAGATGTCAGTGCTTAAGCAGTGGCAGGTCATAGAGTCTGTAGCAAATATTGCTCTTGAAGCCAAAATATTGTGGATTGTGGTTGATATTTTTTGCTTCCTTTAAAAATATCCAAGAGCAACACATTGGGCCTGTGTTACTGAGAGCTGCACAAGTTACTAACAACAAACCCTCCTGGGCTCTGGGGGGAACACAGTTGTGTCCTTGTTGGGCCAGTTATTAAATGAATGTAAATATTCTTGGGCTTGATGTATGAAATGAATGTCATGGTGGTGGTGTAAGGCTGCTAAAAGAAGCTGCTGTGACATGAAAAGCCTATTGCACAGTGAGTAGTGCAGCTCAGGTCTGGCAGGTGGGCTCCTGGAGAGTTTTTCAGCTTTGTGATTGATTAAATTTAAGAGACTTTTACTGAGTTATTAATATTTAACCTTTATAGTTCTCTTAAAAAGTCAATTATTTACTACTTGTGCAAGGAGCTGAGAATTATGTACTGGAATTTTTGGAAAATAGAGAGCAGTATTTTACTCCTGGCATTTCTGGTATGTGGGTCTGCAAGCTCACTTCCAAGGCTTTGCCAAAGGAAAACTGTCATGCAATAAATATATGGCAGTCAAAATAGAGCAACAAGAGGGACACTGAAAGGCTGAATATTTGGTTAGAAATTCTCAGAATACTGTTCCTTTCAGTCTTGATCTCTTCTGAGCTGATGCTGATAGAGGCAGCTCCTACGATATGTTTTTTCCTCTCTTGCCCCCAAACTGGATTGTAATTTCCTGATGTAGGAGAAGCTGCCACCTTGGATGATTTGTGTTTGTTGTGTTGAAGAGTCTCTGGATTCCTGAGTACACCAGAGTGAACAGCCACGAACTCCATGCATCTCTAGGGCATGGGAATGAATCCTGTAAAATACTTAAAGGTGTTATCATTTATTACTTGCTCTGGAAGCTCCTATCTTGCCAAGGGAAAGGAAATGCCTTCTGTTTATTCTGGATGTTCTTTACTACTTGAATTTTTGGAAAGCAGAATTGTTTGAGGGCTTTTTTTTACTTTTGGCAGCTGTACTGCTTTTCAGAAATGAAGGGGAGATGCATGATAGACCCTCAAGCCTAGTTTCTTTCCAGGAAAATTTGTGAGGAACTGAATACTGAAACAATTCTTCTTGCTGTATTTAAATAATGGATTATTCTTTTGTGGCATTTAGTATTTTTGCTTGAACTTGAATAAATAAATAGAAAATGGTTTTAGCTGTACTGTCCAAATAGCAATTTAGTGGTGACTGGACTCATTGTTACAGTATTGCATAAGTGAAAATTATTCTTATGAGCCCGTTGGTTATCTGAATTATGCAGTTCTGCTTTTTTTATTTCAGTTGTTTCTATCTAACTGTTCAAACCTGCCAGCTGTGCTTGCATTAGCAGAGCTTTAGGCTATTGAGTTAAAAATACATATAATCTGTTTTTTCATGCAGCATGTATCAGGGCTGAGAAAGATCCTAATACTTTGGCTTTGAAAGGCATGTCCTTTGCATTTCCTGTATTCAGGAACAGGTTGCTCTATTTAAGGGGGAAAAAAGTGAGGAAGAAATAAAGAAGGGTTTGGCTTTGGTAAAGTTTCAAAATCCTCCAACTGGGAGAGGATGGATGTTTAAGACACTCATCAAGATATTGTGACCATCCATAGGCTGAGGCAGTTGTTGGGTAAATTGGCAAAATGTATTTCCTAGAGGACTTCACAACACTGGAGAGGAAAGGAGATTTGACAGAGGAAGACTTTTATTCACTGTATCTGCATGGAAGGAGTTCATGGATAGGGAAAATGGCTGAGGTGAGAATCAAGGGTTGAGTGTCAGGCTCTGAACTGAATGTTTCCTCCTGTGTCCTTGTGCCCAGCTGCAGTCCCCTCTCCTTCTCCCTCTGCACTTATCAAAGTGGTTATTTTTTGTTGCACACTGAAATGAGTGCATTCTTGTTTCTTGGTGTGTTGAGGAGGGACAGAGATACGTTCGTGTGATTGTGCTTTGTATGCATGGAAATGTAGGGCAGGAAAGGTTCTCTTGGTTCCTCAGGGCAGATCCCAAGCAGGACCGACATGGCTCAAGACTTGAAAACCTCCTCTGGCCCAAAGCACATCTGTAAGAAGGCAATCAATTTATAACTGTCTGAAACTGGAGTGTGCAGCTCTGGCATGGATCATGACTCTGTCTGCTTAAATGGTGGAAGTGGTTGAAATCCAAAGGACAGTGTTTGTGTGGATACGTATGTGTTGGTGAATAAAGTAAACTAAAAAGCCTCAATGTGCTTTTCATACATAGGGTTAACTTTTCTTTCTGTTCTGCCTTCAGAATGGTCTGTATTTTCCTGCCAAATAAATTACCAAATGTCTGGTTGAATAGCAAGGTACTGAACATGCACAGGCTGAGCATTGTGAAGATTCTGTCATTTGCTTTAAATGCAGTATTTCAACATCTTTATCATTTTACAAAATGCCAGAATAGTGAGGGAGAGGAAAAGAAGGTGAAGCAGATCTAGCAAAGATCAGGTGGAAATAATACTTGGTTTATTTAGCTTTGGTTTGATTGGTTACTTTTGTAACAGTAGCCAAGTATGAGCTTTTAGCCTGGTTAGAGATGGAAGGGATGTACAGCAGTGTCCTCACTCTGGTGATTAGTAATTTATCCCTTCCTCTTTAATCTGAGTGTGCCTGATGTCAGTCACAGCAAACTTTAGCCTTGCTGTGGCTGGAAGTGCCACAGCAGCAGGTGTAGCTCTGAGCTATGAAAGAGATGCAAGGAACTAGGGAAATACTTAATCCATGAGGAATTCTGCTCTGTGTGCCTGTCTTCTGTTACAGAGACAGAGATAGAATAGATTGTTTTTTCTGTGCAAGCTGCAATGTAGATGTATCCTTAAACACCTCTGAAATGAGAAGGTTCCTTCTCTGTTGTAGTAATTTTTATCTTGCTAGGACAGTTCTGTTCCAAAGTGTCAGTGCATGTTAGGATTGTCCATCTGTGTTACCATAGTGAATGGAAAAACACCTCTAGCAGTTTTTGAGGAGCAGTATGTTAGGCTTGGACAAACCTTACTGCAGATGACCTTCTGGTGGCCGTGCAAAAAGAACCTGGCAAGGACCCAGATCCTCTTTTATGGAGAAGCATTAATTGTCTGCAGAGTGCTGAGCAGGAAGAATTATTATAATGAGAGGATATAACTGTTTGTCTGCTCTTGCTCCTCTGCAGCCTTGCATGTTCTGAGCCAAGGTTCACCTTGGTGTGGTCGTGTTAGCACTGGGGGTTGGTCATCTGTACTTCTCTAACTGGTAAACCTATTCTGCTAGCAAAAATGAGGATTTTCTTCAATCATTTCTGCCCCAGAGAGTTTGATGCCTGCTTAATTTAATGGCCTTGCAGTTAAGCAGCGAGATTTCTGTGTGACAGTGTTAGAGTGAGAGCCTGTTTCACAGAGAGTGCAATTCATCTGTATGCACAGGGTCAGCCTGAGATTTAAACCCTCTGTAAGACCTTTTTAAGCTCCTTGGGCTCAACTGCTCCGTAGATTGTTGCCTTGCAGAAGTGAGGGAGTTTGACGTGGTGAGAACAACGGGTAAATTATTTTTGAGGAGAGTGTTTTGGTTTTTTTTTTTTTTTTGCTTTACTGTGTGGATATTTTATTCTCAGGAGAATAAACCTGCTGCAGTCTGGGAAATGTAAGCTTGAATTTTGACATATATTCTTTTTGGATGCAAATCACTAAGGACTCAGAATTGCATTGCCAAAGTAAATGGTGTCTTTATAATGTTCTTTGGGATCATTACCAGCTTCTACCTTTGTTTAATAGTTTCCCATATTGAGAAGGAATAATTTGTTTGTGCTCATAAATGTTCTGGTTTGTGCTTTGCCAGTCTGACCTGAAAACTTCTGGTAGTTTCTGACTTTTTGAGTAGTTTGAAAAAATGCACCAGCATAAATGATTGGGTCCCACCCCAATATTTGTTTTCTCAAAATAAAAGTTTTGCTAATTAAAAGGTGATTAAATTACTTCCTGACTTTTTGTTACTGTGCAAAGACTTTGTTGTGGTTAGATAGTGATGAAAGAAATCAAGTTCTTCGAGTCAGCACTTTTCCCCCAAAGTTTGAGGAACTGATTTGTATAGTTCTTAAGGCATGTGGGGTTTTTTCTGTTAGTGTAGGGGGTTTTTTGTGTGTTGCTTGGAGGTTTTATTTTGTTGGTTTTGGTTGCTTTTGTTGTGTTTCTTTTGCAGGGTGGGGGAAGGGTGTTGAATGTTTTTCAGATTTGGGGAATTCCAGAAAGTCTTCTTCTGGCCCATAAGTAAAATCTTTTCACCAGCTTTATTTGCTTCACTTCACAGTTTTGCTTATGCAGTATAGCTTTGGGGGAAATGGTCTTATGGAGGTCTAAAGTAAAACTCCAGTCTGGGTTGCTTCCTTCCAGCTCCAAGCGGGCATCTCCTTCAGGGAATATGAAAGTTTTTCTGGAGTCTGCAGAGGCCTGGAGGAACCCAGGAATTGCCTTAGAGCTTTTCCTTCTTTTCTTGTCCCATCTGTGTTCTTTCTGTGGAGAAGATTGTCTGTAAATATGACTGTCTTGGTGCTGTGTGTTGTTCAATTGCATCCCATGTTTTCTGGAACTCCTGGGACATTCATGAGGGCTGTTCTTAAATTTGGGGCAAAAAGAGCTGAACCATGTAGCTTTTTTGAATCTGTGGTCTCTGATTCTATGCTTTAGGATAGGATCTGAGCTATGAAAATGGATACACATGGAGTTATTCTTGGGCAACTGGCTCAGAGTGGCCCTGCTTGAGCAAGGGCATTGGACAAGGTGACCTCCAGATGTCCTTTCCAGCCAAAACTAATCCATGAAGAATCAATTCCCTGTGTAGATATATTTAATTATATGTTTACTTCAAGGCAGGCATAATAGAAATATACTGTTGTGGAACAGAGATATATAACTATTCTGAGGAAAATTAATAATTTTTACCTTTAATTGTGGTGTGTCACTGGGCTCTTAGTGATTGTTTGCTCCATATTTTAAAGCAGTGGTATCCACATTAAATGTGAAAACTGGTCACGTTTACTTTTTGAATGGGACAGTGAAAAGGGATTTACTTCTCTTAAGGTCTGTGCCTAAAGTTTAAGCTCTAAAAATCATTTAATGAAGAAGTAACCTATTGAGTGTGTTTTGCTATGTATAAGGTAACAGGCAGCACTCTCAAAATGTGTGTTTTCACTCTTTTCCAGGTAATTGAGAATGAGCCCTCAAGGATGCTGAGTCTACAATGGGAAGTGTCACACTTCGCTATTTCTGCTATGGGTGCCTCTTCACATCCGTGACCTGGACACTTCTGCTCTTTGTTTATTTCAACTTCAGTGAAGAGAACCAATCCTTCAAGAATGTGCCCATCAAGGGGCTGGAACCTCAGAGGCCATTTCCAAAAAAATTCTACCCCCGTTTTACACGAGGGCCAATTCATATACCTGAATTGCAACAGAAAGAGAATAAGATAGGAAACTCTTTTGGAAATCATATCCAGGATCCAGTTAAGGGGGAGATAGAATTCTCTCCTGAAATGGGTAAGTGGTTTTTAGTGTTGGTGACAAACTTAGTAAAACAACAGGACAAATAAAGTTTTTTTACAGAAAACTATCTCAGGGGAGAGTGTATAATGAAGGAAGTTTTGTTTGTTGAAATGGAGGTGGTACTCGTGGTTCACTTCATTAGGAATTACTTGAAATTTATTCTACAGTGCTTAATCCAAAATACACTCTAACATTCACATCTATGCTGTGTAAGTGCTGATGAAGACTGGATTACATCAGGGTCTGCCCTTGATGAGCTAAATCTTGCTTTCAGAAGGTTTAGTGTGTGCTTGTTTCATATCTTACTCCTGTTTTAATTGGGCTCAAATACATAACCCTTAATTAACTACAGAGAAACTGTACTTATATGCAGTAATTAAAAATAGCATGATATCAATGAACAATGAAGAGGACCCATTGATTTGGAGGATATGCTTGGAGTATAGGTTAATCTACAAGAAATGCATGTGGGACAAACTTGCAATGCAAGACAGTGGTTAGAGCCAAATCCTGCTTACTTTGTACCAGCAAAGGTCTGTATGTTTCACTGGAGCATGTTTCATCAATGAGGTGGTTTAGTTTTGTGTTCCAAATAAAATGCTTTGTGTTTTCTAGTGCTTACAGCATATTCACTGCTGCGTTTAGACGTGCAAACAGGCATGTTGTGTACTGGCTTAAATCTAGGTTTGAGTCTGGAGGCAGAAGTGTTGTGGCAAAGTGTTGGGGTATTGGCTTCTGCTCCTGCTTTGGGAAATAGAACACAGAAATAAACCTTCATAGCCAAAGTTTAATTGTCAAATCTCAGTGAAGTCCCCTGTCATGACTGTGGACGAATGGTGAATCACAAGCTTCGTGATTTTATAGAACTTTACCAAACTTCGCTTTCTGAGTTGGTCATTAGACCTGTGTGAGTGTTAGAAAAATGGCAGTTCATGTTGCCTTGTGGCATCACAAGTGTTTTTCAGTTCACTGCAAAAAACTTGAGTGCCAAGTGAGGTGAAGGCCAGTCCAGAGGTGGCCGTTTCTTTCCAACTATTCAGTCTGGGCCAGGAAAGAAATGGAGCTTTTTAACTGAGAAGTCCTTTGATCTTCAAACCAAGTGACTGGTTTGGTTGGTGAAAGCCAAGGGGAGTTACAGTGCCAGGATAAATTCTACAGGAATCATCAGGAGACATCTCTTAAGACAAGGTGTTGTAGGAAAGGTTTTCCTGAAATCTGTCTAGGGTAGGACAGTGATAAACATGCAAAGGAAAAAAAAAAAAAGTGAAAAGAAATTTGGTGTATGATAGTCAAAATCAAACTGTCATCTGGTAGGTCAGTCTGTATTTTCTTTTTTTCATTAACCTGTGAGAGCCACATAACACTGCTGAAGTAAAGCCTAAACTGAGGTTTTGATTGCAAGCCCCTTGTTTTCCAAGGGCTTCTGTTTGCTGTTTGAACTGAAATCATTCAGGTCTTTTGCATGCATTGGATACTGTTCTTCATGAGAAGGTTTTAAAAATAGTAGCACTCCTTGAATATATTCATAAGATCAGAAAAAATGTAGTTAGTGGTTGGCTGTGGATGGATTGTAGAATGAAACATTTGGGATGTGTTTTAAGTTCATGCTTGGTATGAACAAAACATTTTAAGGTGACCACATTTTAAGATGCCACTGATTATGCCAGAATAATTCAGCTGGGTGCCTGAACTGACCAGATGGAGACATGTCTTTGGGAATGGATGTGGTTCATTAGGGGACTGACTGACCCCTTTGGGCTGCTGGGGCTGGGGGAGTGACACTGCCACTGTAAACAGACTTCATTTCTACCCTCACAGTGCAGCTCATGCACAGTGGGAGCACTCAGCTCTGAGCAGCACAGCCAGTCACAAGACACTGAGTGGGTGTGTCCCCTTTATCTCACAGATATCACTACCCAGCACTTCCCACTTGGTCCTGCTCGAATGTCAGGGCATTTACTCTTGAGCTGTTTGACAGTGCAGCTGCATTGCCATTGCTGAACTCGAGACCAGAAGCCACAGGGTGGTAAATGTAAATGGTGGGAATGTGGATGGAATTCCCTCCTGAAGGTCACCTGTGGGTAGGCTTTGTCATTGAGACACAGCTGTGCTCCAAAGGCCCAGATGGATTACTTGTTTTGAAGCTTTTTTCCATTTCAAACTTTTTTAAGTTACTTCTCTTTTGTGTCAATTAATCAAGTCAATTAATTTTCTCCAGGCTTGAGCTCGGCTGGCTTTTGCATAGCTGGTGAAAACTGGAGAACATGAGGTGTGGGGACAGGCTGAGAGGATTGAGCTTATTCTGCCTCAGAGAGAAGGCTGAGGGGTGAGATTTTATTGCTGTCAGCAGCAGCTGAATAGGAGGCTGCAGGAAGGTGGAGGCAGACTCCTTCCAGAGTGCATGGGATTATGATCAGAAATTGGAGCGAGGGCATTTCAGTTATGGAAAAGGAAAAAGATTTTCAGTGTGATGCTGGTCAAATGCTTGAACAGGGAAATAAGAGGTTGTAGAATCTCCATCCTTGGCGATACTGAAGGCTTTCAAAACTTAACTGCACTGGTTCTGAGCAACCTGATTTAGCTGGACCTGCTTTTGGGAAGGAGATTAGACCAGGTGTCCCTTTCAAACTGAATTAGTCTGTGAATGTATGAAACATATTTTCCTGGAAGTACAGTAGCATGTGTGTGAGGAACCCTCTTGTTAACTATTTTCTGCAGATTTTGAATGATATGGAGATGATGGGCAGGGTGAAAGGAGATAACTTACATGATCCTTGCTCACTTCTTGTACTGAAATTTCAGTAGAATTGCCTATGTAGCTTGATGATAACTGCAGAGGTGACAGGCATCTCATTCTGTGCAGCCAGCTGAATAGAGACAATAAAACATGATCACTCTGCTACCTGAATTGTTGCAGAAGTGGCTAGAGGCACCGGTGGTGGCAGACAGCAGCTGTCTCTCCCTCATGGAGTTGTGTGAGGTGCCCCAATGTTTTGGTTCTGTTCACACTGGTGAGTGCGTGGCTCAGTGAGAGAAGCCCATAGCACTGAGTCAAGGCAGGCAGGATGGCATTGAAAATTTCATCTTGCCTTATAGCAGTGCATTTCCTAATACTAACAGTTACTTCTGCCATGCTTAGTAACAGTTGCCTGTTCTGCTAAAATAATCAATTAATCAATAAACAGCAGCTCTGCTGGTGTTTTACTTGCTGTCAAAGTCCCAGGTGAGATAAATAAAAGTTTACAGTTCTTGTATAACTTTTTTTGTTACCATGGACTTCAGAACTGCATGAAATGGGAGCTGCTATTGTGAGGACTTTTCTACCATTTAAAATGTATTTCCTCACTCAAAAATCCCATTACACACCTGTCGGGATAGATGCTGATTCATTGTATGCCGAAGTCTATCCTGTGTTGCTTGTTTGATGTTGGTTTTAGGTGGTGCTAACAGTTAGAGGCTATATGGGTGAAGGAAGGCAATAAACACAATGGAGACAGCAGTCTTTGGAGAAGGATTTAATTTTATTACAGCTCCAAGGGCTACTCATAAGTGCTGCCTGTTTGTGAGAGGAAACAGAAATAGTTTCACAAATACACACTGTGCAAAACCAGAGGGATTTTTAAGAGCATAATGGCTTTTAGAAGAGGTTAAAGTATATGTTTCAATCCTTGATTTCTTTCAAATGATGTTTTTGAGCCTTTTAGCTGATTTTGGCATGTTTCTTTTGCAGGAATGATTTTTAATGAAGAGGATCAGGAAGTGAGAGACTTGGGCTATCAAAAGCATGCTTTCAATATGCTTATCAGCAATCGACTGGGATACCACAGGGAGGTGCCTGATACAAGAGATGCAAAGTAGGTGCTGATTTTTGGAGAGAACGTGGTATAGTTTCATGTGCTCAGTGGCTTGTTATACCTGATGCAGTATTTAATATTTTTGGTATTTTGGTATTTCTGTCATACACTGTTCCATCCCCATGTGTTGCTGAAGGCAGATTTTTCAGCTATTTAACAGGAGTGCTTGAAGTTAGGATTTCTATTCTTAGATCTTTTCTGTCTTTTTTGACTGAATATTATTTCAGGAGATGTAACTTTATTTTTGTCAGCTGCTAAAGGTATATGATAGGTTGTGCACTGCTCTGAATATTTTCTATTAAAGAATAGATATTTTTCTATAATCTACCTGGTGCATATGGGGGAGGGGAACAACTCACTTCTGTAACAACAATAAAAACTCCAAACACCGAAAAATAAATAAGCTTGCATAAATTTTTCTAGTGGTTTCTCTGGTGTGGGTGAATGTAATGAATTGTACTTGCTGATTATTTTTCCCAGAATTGAGCTCATTCTAAGTAAATGAAAGCTTTTCTTCTATACTTCTGGGTTTTCATTTATAATTTCTTATTTTTATTGGATCCTCTTATGCCTGGCACCTTCATATGGCATTAATCTGTGGTAGTTGGCCCTATCAGAAGTAAGGACGAGCTTTGAAAATAACAAGAAAGAATGATCTTTTGCTTTGAGTGGGATTCATCTTGCAGATTAAGATGCTTAGATAACTGCTTGTTAGTCAGTTGTCTCTGCTTTTATTATAATTAGCAGAGATCCAGTCAGTGCAGTTAATGAAGCATGCAGAGCTCTTCAGCTGACAAAACACACTTGACAGCCTTAGGGTGAGCTGAACACTATTTAGACTGCACTGACAGCAGTGACTAGACTTAAGTGTCTTAATCTGCCCTCTGAATTCCAGTGTTGGTTGTGTAAATAGGTATTTAGCACCAGTGGAGGTTTTCTGGGCTATCCAACTCTCTCTCCAGCAGCTGGCCAATAAAGTTGTGGTATTTTTGTGGGCCTCATGTCATATTTGAACTGTCTGAGCTACCTGAGGGTACAAGACTGTGTTTTGACAACTGAAACAAGCCCTCACTATCTTCTGTTCTCTGTCTTGAGGATCTCTGGTGCTTATTCCCACCTCAGTGCATGGCATCCTCTGTTTTCTAACAAGCAGCAGTGTTAACTGTGAGTCTGTGTTACGTGGAAAATAATTTACTATGCGGAGCCCTCCTGTAGCTGTTACACGTCTGGGCTCATTATGTTCACATTAGGGGTTCCTCCTACCCATATAATGTTTGCTTGTTATTTAGGAGGTTTCAGCAGTGACCCAGCTCTGTGGAAACCCCTCTGTAAATAGAGACAAAGACTCTGTTCCTGTTTGCAGATGCAGAGAGAAGTCCTACCCTGCTGATCTGCCCTCTGCCAGCGTTGTGATTTGTTTCTACAACGAGGCGCTCTCCGCCCTGCTCCGCACGGTGCACAGCGTCCTGGACCGCACCCCCGCCCACCTCCTGCACGAAATCATTCTGGTGGATGACAACAGTGAATTGGGTGAGAGACTCTTTCTGGAGTATTACCCTGCTGGGCCTTCCTGTGCTTTATTGACTGCTCAAAATAAATTGTGGAAGTCACGATGCAAAACCAGTTTGTACTGCAGCCCATCGCCAGAGTGCCAGCCACTAGAGATGTATGGTGTCCAGAGATGCCCAAGGTGACATCCTCTTTGCCACTGGTGCCATTTTACTGATGAGCTTTGTATCATACAGGCTTTAACACTCATAATCAGGGTTTGAAGCTATAATCACAGAATCAGAGAGTGTAAGGGGGTTGGAAATGACCTACTAGATCATCTAGTCCCAACTCCTGGTGTCATGGGCAGGGATACTTCCCACTAGACCAGGTTGCTCTGTAAGCATTCAAGGCCCTGTTCAACCTGGCCTTGAATGCTTACAGGGATGGGGCATCCACAGCTTCCCTGGACAATCTGTTTCAGTGTCTCACAAAACTCACAGTAAAGAATTTCTTCTTAATATCTAACCTGACTTTTCCCTCTTTCAATTTGTACTCATTACTGTCACTACAGTTCCTGGTGTGTCCTTCTCCAGCTTCCCTCTAGGGTTCCTTCAGATCCAGGAAGGTTGCAATGAGGTCTCCATACAACCTTCTGTTCTCCAAGCTGAACAGCCCCAGTTTTCCCCTGCCTGCACAGGGGAGGTGCTCCTCTCTTATCTCGCCTCTTGCACACACTGATGAGTGGGGGTCATGAACCAGTTGTTTATAGTTCGGGTTTTCTTAGCAGTTCTTTGCTTGGGCTGCTCAGGTGCTCAGGGCAGTGACAGAAAGGCCACTACTGAATGCACCTGAAAGGAGCTGGAGGCGCTCCCGGCTGCAGCCTTGCTGCTGGGTTGCTGTGGCTCGATGGAAACAGTGCCGTGTTTTGTACTCACTCAGCATTCCGGACCGGCTGGGGCCGGGGCTCAGCGCGGCTGGGCGGGCTCTGCGTGGCTCTCCAACAGCCTCTTGTGGCCAAGCCGGGAGCGGCTGTCCTGGCTCTGGGAGCAGCCTCTGTTCCTGCAGGCATGGACAGGTCCTGGAGGGGTAGATTCTGCAGAGTTGCTTTGCTTCTGTTGAAGGATTGCTGCTTTTTCTCTCGATGGACGGACAAGGCAAAGACAGACACCCAATTCAAGCGTGGCCCTCAAAAAGCCTTTTCATTTTGGCTCTTCAAAAGCCAAATGCCTGTTGAGGAATGTGCTAGCATAGCAGTTCTTGCCAGCATGACTGTGCAGGTTCCCTGCTCACCTCTGTTCAAGTCCACAACTTTTTGCATTTCAATAATGCTTTTTAGGTTGTATTTTTATTTAATATATGTAATTATAAATCTCTTGGTCTCATCGTTTGGTTTCTGGTTTAAGGTCTCACTTGCTCTAAGAGACTGATTAGATATGTCTGGTGGAGAATGGCATTCTGTTGTTATGCTGGAAGTTGATTTCTCTGAGGTCAGATCAAATGTCGAGATACAAGAAGAACAAAGATCAAACACTGTTCCTTGCTGATAAGAATGTGCAGTTATTAAAAGCTTGTTTTGTTTTGTGTTTTGGGAGCATATGCTTTACTATAAAGTGTCTTGTGCAATTTGTTGTGTATTCAGAGCTTGCCTTATTTCAAAACTCAGTCTTTTGAATGCAAGGATGCATTTGATTGATGCCTGTATTGAGGCAGTAACACCATCACTCTTCTGGTCTGTTGTTAAATTGAAGCAATTAGTGAATTTGAACCAAATTGAGTTCAAAACATTCAAGTAGCTATTTTTGTCTTTCTGACTTCAAATGAACTTGTTCTGAAGCCAAAGGCAGGAACAGAATTACTGCTATTGTTTACACAGAATTACTACTCTTGATGCTAATGATCCTGCTTAATGTTTTTGCTGCTGCTTAATTTTAATGGATGGATTCTTACAGGAGAAGAAAGGTGGGGACTGGGAATGGTTTGGAAACTCAGAAAATGGATAAAAACTTTGGCTGTGCTATGGATATCATGAGCTCAGGCAGATTGCTTGATCTTTATGCCCCTTTGTTTTGTTTTTAAATTAGAGAATAATTTTCCTTCCATTGCCTGCTTTCTGATGTGGTGTTCTAGATGAAATCTTCTCTAGTTCTTCACCTGCAAATATGAGAGCTGTGGTACACATCAGTGCTGTCGTACAAACCTTGGGCCTTTGCACTTAGTTTTGCCTCAAAAAGCTTCTTAGACTCAATCAACAGTTTTACTAGCACAGCAGGCATTGCCATGGCTCCGCTGAACCCACTGTTGTATTTTTTTCCATTCCCTGAAAGCCAGGATTTCTTTTCCTGGTATAACCTCTTTCTCCCTGATTTAGCCTTAACCTGTCATGGAAAATCCTGAGGATGTGTTTTGGGGGCTGTTACTGGAGGCATTCTTCTGTGTAGAAGGAGAGATTGAAGAACAGAAAAGGAGCCATTTGTCTGCAACTCAGTACTTAAGGATAATTTAAAATAATAACACTCCAGACTCCCATCCTAGGGCCCATTTTGCCTTTGTTGAGTATATATGGAAGAAGGTAATGCCTGAAGTAATTTTTGAAGACTGGCTAAAAGGGAGCAATTCTCTCTTTGGAGGAAAATTTCTCGGGCTGGATTAAAGCAATTTTTTGGATTGTATCAGAAGTAGTCAGTGTTCCCAGTGGATGTGAAGGTGATACACAAAAACCCATCAACAGCAAAAATCCCAAAATGTGTAAGACAAACCTGCCTGTTAAGAATGATCTGTGATATGGGCACAGTTGCCAGTAGAATGCCATTTTTTGTGGGTCAAAACTCTTCTCGCCCTTCCATTCTGCTGCTCAAGCCAATGTTGTGGACCTGCTTTAGTTCCTGTTGTGGATGTGACATAGTTTCCTTTTTTTTTTTTTTTTTTCCTTCTTGTTCTTTTCAGAAGTTTGCAGATGTGAAAATCCTTCCTTGTTTATTTGCCTCATCTGCTGTAAGAGTTTAATTTGATAACTGACTTTTTCTGCTTTGTTCTGTCCCTTTGTTTCAGCAGGTGTACACTGGTCTTCTCTTGCTATAATGAATCAGGTGAAGAATGATTCAAACACTATTTTATTTTAGGTTTGCAAATCTGCCCTGCTTGTTTGGGTATCTCATTAGGTATCTCACTTCAGAGATTATTTAATCAAATTTCTTGGAGATTTTCTCTGAAAACATCTTCCCTATTGTCTCTGGCATATGATGTCATTATTCCAGACCAGGGGAGAGAATTCCTGTGACCCAAATGAATTCTGTCTGTATCTCCCCAGAGAGTTTCCTTTGTCTTAGAGTATTCTCTAGTATCCTACTAGCTGTGTGTTACCTTCTCATTTCTGACCCTCATGTTTCCTTGCAATGCAAAGGCTGAGATCTTAACATATGGAATGGCATCTGGAAATCTCCTGCCTGAAAGTTTTTATTACTTCTTAAAGTTACAGCTCTGACTTCCACATATATTCCATTGGCATTTAATCTTGTTAACAGCAACTTTAATGTTTGAGCTGACATTCATCAGAATAATGTTTATTTTGGCATATCCTGTGACATAAGTCTGTCTGCCTCTCTATACCAAGGTTCTCTATGAAGTCTCAGTTGGGTTTTTGCTTTTCTTTCTCATTTTATATTCCTCTTCATTTCTCCATAAGCTTATTAACTTATGCTTTTTCATTACTTCAGTCTTTGTGTCCATCTTCTCTTCAGTAGTTCTGCTTTAATGTTAGAAACCACTGACCTTGGGTGAAAGAACTATTGTTACTCTTAAAATTGCCATTGATGTTAGCTAAGTTACAGTAGTGCCCATAGACTCCAGTGAACTCTGCACTCCTTCAAAAGCACAGCTTGCCAGCAGAATCTTTGATCCTTTTGGGTTTTAGAAAAGCAACCAGCTGTGAGTGAGTTGTACTTGGTATCTGTTGTTCTGTCAGTTAAGCAGGCACAGATAATATTAGGTGTCTTCCTTCCTCTTTTGAAAGGTGTCAGCATTTGTTTTCATGTATGGAATGTAGTAATTGAAATAATTTGCCTGCGTGAAATGTTTATTGTTGTATCTGTTGCAAATGCCAGTCACCATGAGAGGAATTTGGAAATGTGTTTCCGTGAACAGCAATTTTTTTTTAGTCTAGTAGTTCCAGTTAACTTGAGTGATGTACTAAAGGCATTGGAGGGGAAGTACAGGATGTGGGAGTACTGCCCTTATGATACTCTTGGTTTGAAGCTCTGCTGTGTCTGGGTAACATTTTGATCAAGATTTTGGCCATTTTTGAGTAAAATGTCTTGAGACATTTAAAACTTGTTTAAAATGTTTTAAACAGAGCTTTCAAAATTTCTGTCCTGTTGTTGAACTTGTTTTCCTTTTTTCAGCTGACTTGAAAAAAGACTTGAGTGAATATGTTAAAACTCAGCTTCCCAAAACCACAAAATTGGTAAGAAATGAGAAGAGGGAAGGCTTGATCAGAGGAAGGATGATTGGAGCCTCTCATGCCACAGGTACACTTGCTTTTCTCTCTTTTCCTTGCATACTTTGATGATTAGTTGATTGGATGACTTCTCTTTTTGGAGTGCAGCTTTTCAGCTGTTGGGTGTTTGACCTGGGGTTACTTTAGCCTTCTGAAGGGGCTCTGCATGTCATGCCACACTCTAAGCTATACAACTTAGCATTATCCCAAATCTTTCTTCCCCTGCACTATCTCAAATGATAACTGTAATTTGGATCCAAATTTGAGTGCTTTTTAAGCCTTGAGACACTTTGAGTTCTCAGCTGTTGATTTTTTTTTTCCTGGAGACATTTGCTTTCAATAAAATGAGGTACTTTTTTAGAGTGGGTAAGTGAAATAGTGAAACAAAACTAGTATTGTGCTCTAAAAAGTACCTCATTTTATTGAAAGTTATGAACACAAGTTATCATCATCCCAAATCTTCCCTTGTACTATATCTCAAACAATGTTAGTGAGACTATGTAGAGTTTTTCCTATTCTTGCCCTGAAAGAATGTTGTCTCAGGAGCATCTCCATGTGGTCAAGATACTGTAGTTGCAGAATATTTTTGCACATTTTATGTGCAAACTTTTGCTCTAAAATGGAATATGCTCCCTTGTAAGGTACACTAATCTAGTTTTTAATGCTCAAATGTAATAACGATGTTTTTCTGTATAAGCTCTTCTGTCGCAGTGAGTGTTAATTGGGAAAACCAATATTGGGTGATTTATAAACAGCCTCTACCAGAACGTGCTTTCAGTTAAATTCTCTGGCATCTGAGAAAGTGTGCTACTTGCTTAAATAATTTTGAGTGGCAGATAAGTCTCTTAATTGGTGTTTACTCATTAGCATTGTAATGGTATAATCCAGAGAGAAGACTGTGCTTGCATTTTCCAAGCTGTGCTAAAATTCATTTCAGTTAGTGCAATTTTATGTAATTTTATTGCTCTTCTGAACTGCAGGAGTTCCATCCCCATGCCCAGTCAAATACTGTCTGTGGGGTGACTTGTTATATTTGCATGCTCCAAAGTTGTTTTCTTTAAAGCTGTTTCCCATCTCTTCCATATTATTCTAGTGTTATATAAATTTTATATTGTGTCATAAAGATGCTGGTGCCTTTTTAGACCAACTGAGCATGAGGGTGTGTCACAGATCAAACTCTTCTTACTGACTGTGGCAGGTAATCTCCGTGTAAATTGCCAAGTGTTGCTTTGTCCGACACACGTGTGTTTGTACTGAATTCTATGTTTGTGTTCTTTGTGTTGTGTGCCCTGCAGGGAAGGTGCTGGTGTTCCTGGACAGTCACTGTGAGGTGAATGAGATGTGGTTGCAGCCTCTGCTGACTCCCATCAGGGAGGATCACAGGACTGTGGTGTGCCCCGTGATCGACATCATCAGCGCCGACACCCTCACCTACAGCTCCTCGCCCGTCGTGCGGGGGGGATTTAACTGGGGCCTGCACTTCAAATGGGATCTCGTTCCCCTGGCAGAGCTGGAAGGACCCGAGGGAGCCACTGCTCCAATCAAGTAAGTCTTCTCCTGGGTGGTGAGAAGCTCTGTGTGACACAGGGATGATCAGAACACTTCCTAAGCAGTAGGGAGTGGTCTCTGGCTGTGCAGGTTTAGGGGCAGGTGCCGAACCTGTCAAATATCTGACTTGTTTATTTCACTTAAAAATAGGGAATAGCAACCAAACCTATTTCACCTTAATTTCTAGCATTTAGTAATGAATTAGCTATATCTGTTTTATTAGGTCAAGAAAGCACACTTCTAGAAAATGCTTACACAATAGCAGCTTTTGCTGAAGACAAAATTCTGAGGGAGCTTATGGTAGTTTGTATTAAATGTATCCAATAATTTCACTTTTGAGCTATGCATTGATGTTTGTTTCCAATCTGTTGATGTGCTTGGCTTAATGATAATTTTGATACTGCCTTTGTTCTAGGAGTAGCCTGTATATCCCACTAATAAGAACTATATAATTTCTGTGATGAAATGCTGATGGATCACTAGATTGGGAAAATCTGTTTGTGGTAATAAGAATGTGTTTTTGTTTTGAAACAAAGGTCTCAGTAAAGCTCAACACTGGGACTTGAAAGTTACCTCCCTTATCTTTTAACCACTGATGGCTGTGTGATCTGTACAGAACTGGCAATATCTGCTTCTAGTGGACATGTAGCTGATGTAAAATGGTGTCAGCAGGCATCTTTTATTAGGAGCAGACATGTACGGTTCAGACACAAGAATAGAACTGTCCCAAGTGAATCCCTTCATGAAAAGAACCAGAGCTGCTATAGCAAAGGCAGGGAGGTCACTGTGCTTTTTCTAGTTGCAGGTATCAATCTCAGAACAGAATTCAGGTTTGTCAGGTGGAGGAGCTTCCCCTTTTTTACAAAATAACTCTTTGTGAATAAGATTTTCCAAATGAATCAGAAATTTAGTATGTTTTCATTTCTCTCTCATTCTCTTTTTTTGGACTGTAAATGAAGAGCATTTCTGCTGCCACAAACAGTTCCAGCACAGGTTCTCTGCTGTCATCTGACAGCTCAGCAGTTGGCCTTCCCATGCCTCCCCATCCCAAGATTTTATCTGAGAAGCCAGGAAAATTATTAAGTTATTTAACAGTTTGACTGTCTTGTTTGGAAAGTGTCACTGTGGCAGTTTCTGAACCTGGAAGGAAAGGACAGACTGAAAAAATCTGAGTGGGGAATCAGCATTGAGTGTCAAAATCCTTATTCTGTTAAGAGCTATTCTCACATTTAATTTGGTCAGTGACTGAAGGTTGGCTGTTGCTGTGCTCAACACTGTTGTTGCATTCCTTCAACTCTCTTTTATGAAAAGTCCTATGCTAAGAAGACAAAGAACTTTATAGTTAAAGCAAGTGTAATAATCTCAAAAGATTACCTTTTCTGACTATGAAAGCGATTTTTCCTACCTAAAGGTCTCTGCCTCCTTTGAGTAAGGAGCCTAGATTGCTATTTAACCTTGAAAAAGGCTTTCCATCCAAGAGAAAGTATTGCATTTTAGAGACTTTCCACAATGAAGTATTTTGGTGTCAGAGTGGGAAAATTGAGAGTATCCTTTCAACCCACTTTTTAAGGTGACAGAAACTGTAGTAGAAATTTGTGTGAGAACAAGCAATGAAAATCTTGGCCTAGGCTTGGTTTCATCACAGGGGTTTTTTGTGAGGATGGGAAAAAGCCTTTTTCTAGCCCATGGGATGTTCCAGCTATCATATCATGTTTTTATATAGTGTTTTTACTCTGTTATACTCTTGCAGGTCATCCACATATTCCAGTGTTGTGATACAGTAGGAATTCAATCTAGAGACTGAACAGTGAGGATCACATGCAGATTTTTACAGAATAGAACACCTTCTAGTAACGTACAGGCAAGGTGAAAAACTGGGAAATGCCAGAGGGACTATCTGTATAATACACAAAGTGTAAATGACTTGCCAGTAAACTGATAATTGAGTCAATAATGAAACAAAGCTGCCTCTGGCATTTGGTGTTCCTCTTTCTCTGTCCTATCCCTTTTCCTCAAGTTTACCAGGCAAAGAAATATGATTTATAGCTATTGGAACAAAGGAAGATGACAAATATCACTTACAGATCTGCTTTTGCAAATGTTTTGAGACTAGAACACATGTCTAAATGACTGAAGGATTTAAGTTGTGTTACGTCAGTTTATCAATTTGGACTTTGGGACCAGCAGATTCAGCAAAAATTTCTGTGTTGGGATTTGTTTTCTCTGTCTAAAAGAAAATGAATTTCCTTCTGTGCACCTTTTTAGGTCACCCACCATGGCTGGAGGGCTGTTTGCCATGGATCGTGAGTACTTCAATGAGCTTGGGCAGTACGACAGTGGCATGGACATCTGGGGAGGAGAAAACCTGGAAATATCTTTTCGGGTAAGCAGAGAATTTACAGCTCTGTACTTGAATGTTTATGGCTTTTTCTTGGGCTGGTGGTGGAGCTTTTCATAATAGCTGTAAAGGTGCATAGGAAAAGAGGAATTATGCAAGTTTTTGAAATTAGTTTATGAGCAGTGTCTAATGAATTGCACAAGTTGATTAGAGATGTTTGGCTCACAGCAGCATTGCTAAGATGTAAGCTTAGTGTATTTCCTTGGACAGTTCACCCTCTTTTTTGAGGACCTGGAAATGTAAAGTTTTCTGGAACTAAATTAAGAGTCATGGAGAGGAGTCATTTTGGTTGGAAAAGTAATGAGAAAATCATAATCAGAAGATCTGAAAATGGAGCTGCATTGGGCTTCCTGTATTTTCTCTCATCTTCCCTGTCACTCCACTGAAAGAAAAACAACTTATTGTGCTTAATGTCGTGCTTATCCCTTTATTTTTGTAAAGGGCATTCATCAACAGGTTTGACAAGAGTCTGCCTGAAAATGATATGCTATCCTGACAGATATGAAAAGGGGATTAAAAGATGAAAAAAACCAAACAAACCTAAAACCAGACGCAAAACCCCCAATACTTTAGAGAATGTGTCAGTTAGAGAAATCAAGATTAGGGTTCAAAAATAAGAACTGGAATTTTGTACATTTGAGTGACTTTAAAGGAGTGTGTACTGAATAAATAAAATCTTTCAATTTTCAGTATAAATGTAATTATTAGGTATCTGAGTAGAAGTGTGTGGAGTGTGAGGAGATTGTTGCTGTTATCTTGTAGTACACAGTTTCAATAAAAAGGGCTTTGAAATATTGGAACACATTCAGAGAATTTAGAGCTTCTGGAAGTCTCTGTCTCTCTGGGGGAGGGTTGGAAAGAAGTTGAATCTTTATCTTGTCTAGAAGGAGTTTTAAAAGTGTCTTGATTATGAACTGCTAATGTAGGACAATTGTCTGGGCCTGGAGAACATATTAGTCCAGAAAAGGGCCAGTGCTGGTAATTTGTTGGAAGATTAAGTTAAAAAAGCAATTAAAAAAATAAATGGAAGTAGAGTGTAAATAAAGTATAGGTCCCTGGTGCCACAGATAAAGACTCCTAAATGTAGCATCTGAATAGCAACTGTTTCTGAGTTCCCCTATCTTAACAGAAACAAACAGCTCTGTCCAATAAGTTTCCATACTTAGCTGAAAAGCTCTCCAGGTTCCTTTGATGATGAAGATTGGTCTTTGTTATCTGTCACAGAATTGTGGACAGTTTTCATGCAGGTAAATGAATTTAGGTAATTTAATCTGCAGGATGAGTCCTAGCCCATACATCCCAGTCTTTTCTGCTAGGTCATTAGAGCAAAATAGCAAAATTTTCTGTTTGCCTCTTGAAAGCCATGATGCGTTTTGTAGAAAATGTGGTCATATGAGAAAAATAATCTTTTGTAACATGGAGATCTAAAAATCTAATTTGGCAGAAAGCATGACATGAAGACCAACATTGCTGGCACCTAATCCTGCATAACGTATAACCTTACCAGGAAGAAGGGGAGAAGTTAGTGAGCAATCTGATCAATGAGTGAGCAATCTGAACATGTTCTGGTTTTTTATGGGCAGATCTGGATGTGTGGTGGCAGACTTCTGATCATCCCCTGCTCCAGGGTGGGACACATTTTCCGTAAGAGGCGTCCCTATGGCTCCCCCGGGGGACAGGACACTATGGCTCATAACTCACTGAGGCTGGCACATGTGTGGATGGATGAATACAAGGTAAGAGATAGTTCTGGGTCATGAAATAAAGTTATTAAATGGTTATTGACTGGTTTGTTTGTCAAACAACTGTGTCATAGTGAGATCTGTTGTGTCTTTGGGGTTTTCCTTCTGTAGTCTGAACTCCTGATGTTAGTTCTGATGGGAGTTCCTAAATTCTGTAGAATTGTCATTTGGCTTTTGAGTGCTTAAGTCTCCTCCTTGTTACTTTACTGCCTGCAGGAGATTGAGTTTTATTCCTTTTTAGTGAAGTAAAAGATGATGGATGAGCTTTTGTAAGCTCTGCATTGCTTTGTGTCCAAATCAGCATTACGTGGCAGCCATGTACTGTACCCAGCCATTGGCCTTCAGGTAGTTTCCATGTTGGTGAGAAAGGGATTTTTTTGGCTGCTTGTTTGCTTTCTGTTTTAATTAGCAATCTGCTTTTTAGTCTGTCTTGCCCTGGAAGAGCAATCAGGATTAACTTCTGGATTCAAGGGCAAGTGTATTCCTTCTTTGTCTTCAGATCTTGATACTGATGCTTTTAAACATAGATCAGGTGTTTCTGAGTCCCTCATCTCTGAGATACTTAATGACATTTTGCCCTCTGAGGCCACAGGATTTGCTGTGTGCTCAGTTCCTGTGGTCCTACAATTTCTATACAAGATTTATTTATTAATTTTATGTTCTTTAGAGGTTTATGTTTCATTCCCCATCTTTTACCGTGATCTTCAATTTGAGGAACCTATTAGAGGTTATTAATTTTAATCTCCATTCTTCATCTCTGTAGTGCTTTGGTAGATCTGATCTATCACCTTCCCTTTTACTGATGTCTGGGCACAGTTGTTTTGTGAGTAATGATGGCTTTCTCTGAAGCTTGGACTTGTTTCTTTGTTATTATTTCCAGCTGAACTAATTTATCTAGCAAGTACTTGAACTGCTGGTTCTAGCAGTCTCTTATCACAGATTTCTGTCCAGAACTTTTCCAGCTGTTTCTGGTCTGATTCTCTGATAGCTGCCAGAGAATGTATGGAAGCCAAGCTTGGAAATATTTTTGTTTTTATAAGAATAATGCAAATATTTAGGGTATAATTTACCAAAGCAATCTAACAATGCACAGTACAAAGATAAGACTTAAAGGAGTAAATATCAGTATTTAATAAATGAAATGGCATAAGGGAAATGATTCAGCAAAATTTTCATAACTGTCAAAAGCAAAATGCAAAAATATAAGTTCGTTTATACAGTGGTAATAAATAACACATGCAAGGTAGGATACCAACATTTGAACTTCAACCAGGAAAATGGAAATTGGAATAGCAGAGCTACTTTTTGAAGCAGGCCAGATTGTTATGTCCAGTCTGTCTCCAGACTTCCTCAGAGCTAGCCAACAGTCCAATGTACAGCAAGTACACACTTCCCCTTCCTCTGCTGTTAAAATAGCAGTGAAATATCAAGCACATCCAAATGCTCAAAGATCTTGATGAGGAGAGATGTGTAACTTGTCCAGAGGTGATGCTGTCTGTTTTCTGAGTATCAGATAGCAGGAAATAATTGAAAACTGTCAGAACCATGTCATGGTGGGTGGATTCCAGATGTCTCCTAGAGATGAATCCAGCAAAATACCATTCAGTGCCCTGAAAACTGAATTCTAAATGGTACCTAGTAAACAAGTTGATATGCAAATACAATGCTTTTTTTGTGGGCTCTGTAAATCTATCTGGAATTAAATGCTAAAAGGGGATTTTTTTTTCCTACTTTTAGCATTAGTATTTGTGCCACGTTGTACATTCATGAGCTCCTGTTTGTCCCCATTGTCTCTGCATTGGAGTCAAACAGCACATGAGATTGGGTTGAAATCTTAATCTATCTTCACCTAATTTTTAAGATTGAATATCATCCTAAAATAGAATGTGAGAAGAATAACATTGTGGGAGCCTTTTTGGAGATGATGCAGATGAATGGAAAGAACTGGGCTTCCCAGAAAGCCCAGGAGTCAGTTCTGATGATTCACAGGAATAAGGTGTGTTCCCACTGAACTTCATGGTATTAGTCCCATTTATAGGTCTGTTCTGGAATGGTTTTACCTTGATCATTTGCAAAGTTGGAAGGCTGCAAACTGTGCAAGACAAAACACTCTGGAATCCCACAACAGCAAAAACAAGCCATTGAACAATCAAAATAATTTCAAGAAACCTTTGTCAGATGAGGCTGCTGATGATATGATACATGCATCTCTTTTTTACTTACTGATTTTAGGATGCCTATATTGCCAATGGAATAAAGTCAGGGGCTGATTTGTTTCTTCCTCAAGTTGGCATCTAAAAAAGATCAGCAAATTTGTACCCAAGAATTATCTTCATCAAAAAAACCCTCAGTTAGAAAGATAAGCTCAGAGTTAGGCAAGATTAAATCTCACTTCCCGTGACAATGCAAGCATTGCAATTTCCTACTGCCAGTTGCAAACCTACTAGTTGAAAGCACTACCAAAATGAAATGAAATTTGGGGAGCTCTGGAAACAGGAAAAATTGGGAATCAGTAATCTGAAATTCTTCTCCCCCTTTCCCCACCCTGTTTCTCTTAAATACAGGAGCAGTATTTTGCTTTGAGACCTGAGCTGAGGATGAGGAGCTATGGAAATATCACCGACCGTGTAGAACTGAGGAAGAAATTGAACTGCAAGTCCTTTAAGTGGTATTTAGATAACATCTATCCTGAGATGCAAATATCTGGGCCCAATGCCAAAGCTCCACAGCCAGTTTTTATTAACAGAGCACAGAAACGACCAAAAATAATCCAGCGTGGAAGGGTAAGAGAAACTTAAATAGATGGAATTCTGGTGTGTTAATTTTTATGAGACTTTTTTCCCTTAAAGATTTGCTCAAATACAATAAAATAGTCTGTTTCCATAAGTTTTGCAACAGCCTGTCTTGAAAATAAGAAGATTTTTGTCAAATCAGTCTGATCTATATTTCAGGTCATCCTTAGACTAGATAGTGTTCCATGAGGTTTCTTACCTCAAAGCTCTAGTCTTGGCTGTCAGCTAATGAACAAAAGATGAGTTTTTCTCCTCTCTTTTTTGCTTCAAAGTAGAAGTGAAGAGAGAAATTTTTATGTGTGTTCTTGAAGGAAATCATTATTAAATTCATGTTTTAGCTCTGACACCTTTGCTTATGGGTTTGTATGCAGGCAGAGTCACCAGACAGTTGCATCTGCTCTTTCCAGGGTCAGATTCACTTGATGTGAGCTTTTTATGCTTCCCAAAAATAATGGATAGTTTCAAACCCAAGACAACTATCTCAATGTCTTCTCTGTGGAAGAAAATACTCTGGAATAAACTGCTTCATGTGCACACAGATTATGGTTAGCAGGTTCCCTTTTAACTCAAAAGTTGGAAGCATTTAGTAGTGATGTCCCCCCAGGCTGCAGTAGCTGCTGGTTCTGCAAGAAGTGAGTCAGGAGGACCTGTGTTCATGCAGGACCTCTTGACACCATTAGTTTTTTTTCTTGGAAGCAGCTGTCTGGGAATCCTCAATTTGTGCAGTATTTTTATAGCAATATCCCAGCCAAGCTGTGAAGTTTGTAATGTGGTTTCCCTGAATAAAACTGATGGGCTGATTCCCCTAGTTGTTGGATGCTGTTACTCCCCTAGTCAGACCTTTTTTTCTTCTTTTTAAAATTTAATAGCTTTTTGCTTTCATTCAGACAGAAATTTAACTGAGAAATTGTTGATGTTGGAGAGAACTCCTTGAGGGATCTGAATATCTCAGCAACACTTAAGGTTAATTCTTCCCAGCAGTAATTTACCATGACTTAATTTTGAGGAAAAACTTTGTGCACCCCTTAAGAAATGGGGAAAAGAAGCAGAAAAATGCAATTCCTTGGCTTGATTCTCTGGGGTTCAAGAATTATACCCAGCATTGGATGAGAGAGTCAGCTTTGGCTCTGATGGCTGTATAAACTATTTCCAGATGCCTGCAAGGAACAGAATGATCAGCCAATGTCACCACTGTGTGCCAGACTCTTTAGGATTTGGGAGGAATCACTCCAAATCTCAGTTTATTCTCAAAAACTAATTGGGCCACAGATAAGTGGTGGTTTGACAGCTGGGAAGAAATGTAATGATCACAAATGGTTGCAGCTGTTACCAGTGATATCCAATGCTGGCCATCATGGCCAATAAAAAAAAAAAAAGGACAAAAATCATACAAAACTCATGAAGCCTATGGTTTAAAAGCCTTCTGTTGAGTGAGGAATGATGAAAATGAGATCTGTGCTAGATCTGGGGTGTGAGGAAATGTTCCTTAGAATGTTTTGTGTAATTTGCTTTAGATGTGTGTGGGGAACAGGAGAAGCATGGTGCACTCAAGGCAATTGTTCTTGTGCCTTGGGACAACTATTTCCAGAAATGGTGTTTAGTGAAAAATATTATTTGGTGTTTGTGCTAATTTTTGTTATCATGTGATTGAGCAGTTTGTTCCTTTTATTTCTGGAAGTATATTTTGGTTTCCAAAAATTTGTAGAGTCAATAGCAATGCCAAGACAGCTATGGATGTCTTCATAATAAAGTTCAGCTGGCTAGTTAATCAGCCTGGCCTGGAGTTCAGGACAGCAAATTCTTTTTTCCTCTACATCCAGCTCCAGATTGGAAATAAGTATTTTTACTGTGGGTGTCAGATCTGAGGCCCTGCCATCTCTCAGCTCACAGTATGTAGGCAATGTTTGCTGCCTGCAGAGCCTGATCCCCACCACATCAGGGGAAGAAAAATCATCAGGCTGAAAAGAAGTCATCTGCTGGCCAGCATTAGTTCAGAGCATGTGTGTAATTTAAAGCCAGAATTAGAGGTGTTTTGTCTCCCCGAGTACCTCTGCGGGGATACATCAAGATCTTAATGATTTTTTGGTTCTTGAAATAGAACAACCTAAACTTTGAGCAGCAGAAAATGTCTTGGATGTCTCTTAGGGTGGGCATCATTGTTCAAATCAGGAGAGATTGCCAGTTTGCTGAGAGCCTCCTTGTTTGCTTTGATGGTAGGTGCTTACAGTTCTGCATCACAGGAGAGGCTTCTGACTCTGATACACCATTCCCCTAAACCAGACTAGGTAGGGCATTAGAGCAAAAATAGCATTTAGATGCTTGTAAAATGTTCTCTTCCTCCCTGATCCATCAGTAAAATACCATAGCTGATAACAGTGGCTTTTCAGTTATGTAAATGCTCTTGAAAATCAATTTGCAAACAACATAAATCTCTGAAGTTGTTTTTATTTCAGTAATTCCTTTCTCAGGGAGGTGGTCCTGTCCCATGAAGAGAAGCTGTAGGAGGAGACTTATGTTTAAGCCAAACTGTAGTAAAATGCAGTTTATACACTACAGTCAATATTCCTGAGTAGAATTTGTAGGGCCTTAGACTTCCATGGAGAGTGAAGAGGGCAAAGACACCCTCTGAGGGTAGACACTCTGTCTACCTTGACAGAGTAGAGCCAGGATGTGTGTACTACACTTGTACCAGAGGGAGAAATCTTGATCTGATTAGAAAGCAAACTGGAACTGTTTAGTGCAGTTTTTTCTCCAAATTATCTGAAAAACAGAATGGTATTTTAAAAGGGATTTTTTTTTTTTTTTTAATTACTGGAAGTGTTGGTTGAGTTTTTTGAGCACACTAGGGAATCTAGGGCTGTTTTTTACTGACTGTCAAACTGTTTTCCTTTCATAGCTGTATCACCTCCAAACCAACAAATGCCTGGTTGCTCAGGGCCACCCAAGTCAGAAAGGAGGCCTGGTGGTGGTTCGGGAATGTGACTACAACGATCAGAACCAGGTATGAGATTCCCAGTGATATTAAATAATAATTCATGTCTTTAGAATGACCTATGTGTTTTCCTGCTGGCAAAGTGCCCCGGTGTGACATCTCATCAGCAGACAGGCTGCTTTCAGAGGGTCATTCAAACCATGGGGCTGGCCAAGGGCACTGTGGAGCTCCTACAAATGCTGAGTGTTGCATACTATAATCTCCTGTCTTTATGGCATGAATTTCTCTATTTGGCTGAAGGCTGCCCTAAAGTGGCTCCTGATGGGTTCATAATCCACTGATTGGCACTTCAGAATTTGTAGCAGGTCCTTCAGTTGGTTCCTCATTCTGGAATTAAAGCAGCTCTTTCCTGCCCTGCTGGTGTTTGTGTACTGCACCACCAGTCCTCTGCTGCTGGAGTGGCTGCAGTTTGGGATAAATGAATGATTTGTTGTTAAATAAAAGCAATTCAGAAGATTCTTTGGCTACAGGTGAATTGCTGATCTGGGAATTAATTAGGGATAGATGTGAGAATTTTTGGATCACTGTCTGAGGCCTTTGCTGTTTCACTTCTTTCAGGTGACAGAAATTCAGGACTTGGATAAAAAGTCTGCAGGATAGAGAGATCTTCAGCTAATGCCATAAAGGCTTACATAGCTAAGAACTACTCTGTTCGTATGATTTAGGAGCCCATGGGACCCAATTCTAAAAGCTAGGTTGGATTTAAAGAGAAAAGTAATCAAAGAGAGAGAGTAAGTGGAGCATGGGATGTAAAGCAGCATAGCTTTAGTAAAGGTGGGTTGTGCTGGACTAACTTGATGCTCTGTGACATGGGCAACAGTTTTCAGGGTGTGGAAACTGCAGCAGTGGAGGCAGAGTGATTTGTGATAGTCCCAGCAAAGTGCTGGGTGCTTTGTCACCTAATGGGACTTTCTGCCTCCTGTTGTGGCCTCACCAGCTGAGTATGACAGAGGAAGACAGAAGAGTGTTTGAAGTTCTCTGGGTAAGTGTGGCTGGCTTTTGACACGTGGCCTCCAGGTCCAGTTGTCAGGATCAAGTACAAGTACATTCTTGTACTTCACCTCTGGAGCACTGAGAAATCATCACTGTGTCCAAATTGCCAGTTCCTGTGTTAAGGGTGGATTAATTAAAACTGGCATGGAAATGGAGTTTTTCCTATTTGATCTATTCTGTTAGCTGTAGGACAGTCAGCAAGTCTTGTAAATATAAAGGCTGTGTGAGTGTGATAGTGACTGATGGGCACCATCATCACCGAGTGATTGTACATCTGCAGCTGCAATTCTGAGCCATTCTGCCTTTGGGTGAGAAAGCCTGGGCATGATGTCCACACACTTATGCTTCCCTTCTCCTTGCAGCAATATTTCTCATAATGAAATGCCGCATGCCTGAAGGAAAAACTCTTGTTGATTTTCCACATCAAAACTTTTTTTCTGGCTTCTTTTAATCCAGGAGAACAAACTTCAGTTATCCCTTTGGTGCTGAGAAAGACAAAATCTCTGCTCTGATTGTTGATCTTTGGCTTCTTTTCTCATGAATCTGGTTTACTAGTGGTAAATTTAGCAATTATTTCTCATAAAAAACTGGCTGTGCTATCTTCTTTCACAATGATTTTGTTCTCCAACCAAGTATGTCAACCAACGCTATTTTTCTGCTATTAGACTTATTTTGTTCTCCTAATAAATCCCAAGAGTGCATTCAGCCAACTTGCTGTCATAACCTCTTGAACAATCTTGCTATAGATGTGTGAGAACAATGTAGGGAAAGATGACATTTATTTAGCAGCTTTTTATAAAAATAGCAAGAAACATCCTGCCTATTGGAAGATTTTAACTGTAGTTTCACTCAGCTTGTTGCCATTTTCAGCTGGTTTTGCCCTAGAAATAACTGGTTTATGCCTTTGTCCTAGGAAAAAAAGCAACCTGTGTTTGGTCTGGTGAATGCATGTGAGAGCTGACCAGCTTCTCTAAAGTCATGGGACTGGCCTTAAAAGCAATTCTGTTTTACCTTTGGTTTATGCTTGCTTTGTTTTCTCTAGCCTTCGTGGCTGCTAAGGAATTTCAAATTCTCATTTAACTTGGGTTTAAAAGAAATAACAGGAGTTCTGTAGCTTTCAATTGCATCAGCATTGTGGGCAGTCCTTTTCACTGTAGTTGGTCATCATTAAGTAGAGTTGAAAATTAGTCAGGCACACCACACTGTCCAGTTTTCTCAGGCTTGACATGACTGACATTCAGTTCATATTTTTGCTATAGAAAGAAAATAATAAGGGAAGTGGTTTTGTATCTTGAAAATATATTAAAAATTATATCTATAAATTATATTGAAAACCAGGATGCTCCATTAACTGTAGTAGAAACAGTCTGGGATAATTCTGGGGACTGGACAAATCTCAGTTTTAGAAACCAAAGTCTTCACAGTGATGCTCTCCAAACTCTGCTAGTTAGGAAGTGCATGCAGGTTGAAAATATCCTACACCTCTGTTGCCTCTTTTTTTAAATAGATTATATTTTTAATGGTTGTGTTTGGGGGTTTTTTGTGGGTTTTTGTTTTGTTTTGGGTTTTGTTTTGTTTTGTGGGTTTTTTTGGTGTTTTTTGGGGGTTTTTTGTTTGTTTTTTTTGTTTTGTTTTGTTTTTGTTTTTGAAGAAAATACATAGGAGGATTAAAGAACAGAGCTCTCAGAAAAGAGACATAAATCCTGGGAGGACACCTTTGTCCTTACAGACTTCAGGTACTCTGCTGCCTGCCAGGAGTTTCTTTCATACAGGGGGCTGTTGCTCCTGACAGCCTTTGGCAACAAGAGCTGAACATTATCCTTTCAGTCTTTAGCAGAAAATTAGTTAATAATTTTTGGACTATGCTAGGGCTTGCAGTAGTGTAACAAAGAAACCTCATGGGGTGGCTTTACTTTCCTGGTGCTTGAATCTGTTAATAATCTGCAAATTCATAGTGATACTCTAATCTGGATTTGGAACCAAATTTGGGCCTATTTTTCCTCTTTCCTTTGTTTTCTCCACTAAACACATAATTAGTTTGAAATTAATTTTGGCTGTCTTGTGTAAGCCTTTCTGGAGAAGTATCACACTGGATTTAACCACTGCCTTGTGTTCTTTGTCATTACTCAGCTTTTGATTAAAGATCTGTTCCCCGTGTCACTGCTGTCTTCTCTCTCCATTCTTACCAGTTCATCTCTTGTTTGGACTTGGCTCCATCATTGTCCTTTCAATAGTAATTCTCTCTGGCAAGTCCTGCCATTTCTCCATTCTCTCCTCCCTCTTTAATCTTGCCATGCCTTCTTTTTCATGGCAGGCTTTAAACAGAAAAGACTATTTTAGAAGGCACAAAATGCCTGAGGTTGGGGCAAATTTTAATGTGATTCCTGCACTTCTTCCAAGGAGGTCCTCCTTGTGTTATAATAGTCACTGTGATAATGAGCTGTGTGCTTTCCAGTCATGCTGTCCAACTGAGGCTGTGTCCCAAATCCCAGCACCCCCCAGAAGGCTGCTTTTGGTTTCATAGGCCAAAAAAAGAGACAAAGCAAAATTTATGTGCCTGACTTTTCTGCCTAGAGTTTGATATGCCATACTCTGACTGTGAAACTCTCGCAGACTTAATGGAAAAAAGTAAATTACACAGTGGGCATGGCAAGTGCAGCACTGAGCTGAGAAATGGCAACAGGACTGGAACAGGAGCACACCACAAGGACTTCATGTGCCTGTAGGTACTTCAGGGACAGGTGTGAGGGGCTCAGCTCCTCTTGTTCACAGGCTCCCATGTCAGGGGGAAGGGAGTTGCCTTGCTCAACATCCCCAGAGGCTGGAAATGCTGTCCAGCTGCCCTGTGAGTGCCAGGGGCATTTGGGATAGCTGTCATTGGGTGCTGAGCCCGATGGTCCCAGGATCTTCCCTGCACTGCTGGGCTACAGTTTCCACTTCTCTTTTCTCTACCCCTCTGTAACTCAGGATATTTTGAGATGCACACCCCCAAGTTCCTTAATTGCTTTGCTTTCTGACTTGGGATTCAGACTCTCCTGGTGGTTATGAGAGCTCCAGATCTTCCACAGATGTGATTTTGGCCAAGAGAAGGGAGAATCAGCAGCTCCTGCAGTTGGACCAGGCTGCTGTTCCTGCTTCCCTGACTGTCCAGCAGTGCCAGATGTGCCTTGCTGAGAGCCAGCAGGGTTTGGGCATGAATGGCAGCAACTGAAGGTGCCTGACACATTTCTGTGCCAAGAACAGAAATACCTGCTCTGTTCAAGCAGCATGTGGGAGAGGACAGACAAGAGGCAGCTTCAGTGTGTCCTTGCTGCCTGTTGGAACTGACACCTGGTTTTTTCAGTGTGATCACAGAGAAACTCTTCTGTCATGTAAACTCAGGAGCCCAATTGCAGTTGAAGCTGCAAATATGAACCAGTGCATTCCTGCTTCAGGCAGGTGGGCCCAGGGAAGGGGCTGCATTCAATTCTCACCACTCACTGCAAGGCCCACCTCTGACATCCAGATGTTGAAGCATCTCCTCTGTAGGTGAACAAAAGATGCAAGGAAACTGCCCTGAAGCATTGCAATAAATGCCTTTCTGTCTTCTCTCGCAGGTCTGGATTTACAATGAGGATCATGAGCTGATTTTAAATAATCTGCTTTGCTTGGACGTTTCGGAAACTCGCTCGTCCGACCCCCCTCGTCTCATGAAGTGCCACGGCTCTGGTGGCTCTCAGCAGTGGACGTTCGGGGTGAGTGGAGAGGCTGCCATAGGGCACATTGCTTGCAATCAGTGTCTTAGGGACAGTAGCACTAACAGAACATCAGGGTTGAGTTTAATTGACCAAACCTCAGATGTACCAAGGCAGTTTCCCTGTACCAGGCCCAGCCCACGGTTCAGGCAGCCTGTACAGAAGTTGCACAGGCTTTGACGGCTGCATTTCAGTTTTAATAACACTTTTGTTGTGCTCTGGGACATGCAGACCCTTTGCCACAAAGGAAGGTTTCTGCAGCTCCACTGAGCCTTTCTTTTGCTAGTCACAGCCGCTCACAGCACTATGGCTCATCTGGGATATGCCAGAGAGAACAAAATCCACCCCAGAACTTTGTCGTGTTGTGTTTGCAGGCCTGGGAGACAGGAGGAGTCCACATGGTGGTTCCTGCTTAGTGCTTGAAGAAGCACAGGGCTGAGCAGTTGCTTCTGCCCTGTACTTGATCTCATTAGTTTAATTGTTAAAGCCTGGAGTGGCCAATCCACAAAGCTGAGCCAGTGCTGCTCACACATGGGATTTGTCTCCTGGGTTTTCACTCAGGGGCTGCCCCTCACATGCCCTCAGCCTAGCTGAGAGTCTGTAGCACCAACATGGTTGAACAAAGGGAGGGAGAGCCCTGGCAGCACTGCACAGCTCTGCACAGCCATTCATACCGTGCTGCTGGTTGGCAGCTCGAGTTCCCAAAGGGAGTCCCACAAGTCCTGTTGCAGCCCAGGATGGTGTGGAGATGTAGAGGCAGGTACTGTGTGAGCCCAGGGTTGTGTGTGTCTGACACTGGCCCCAGCACTGCCACAGCCCCCAGGGACAGTGGGAACACTGAGCTGAGCAGTTCTGCTGAGCAGAGGTTACTGACGGCTCTGCAGCTGGTGTTAGCAGGCAGGGATGTACGGGAGTGGGGGAATGGCCACTGGCATTGGGTGCTTGTGGCTGTCAGTGATGCCTGTGGCAGGGCTGGAGAATCTGCACCTCATGTGTGACACGTGGGCTTTGAGCTGGCCACTGTGGGGGTGGGGTTGGGTCTGTAACAGGGTCACATTGGTGCTCATCAGTGACCCACAAGAAAAGAAAGTGACTCAAAAAGTTACTTTTGATGGTTGATTAGGAAGGGGATAGAAACTGAAGCAGGGAAATGTCAGCACACCATGGCAGTTTGTTTCTACTGCATGTGCTGGTCCCCTTCTCTCAGAAAGGCTGAATTAGGGCTGAGGAAGGCTCAGAGGGGCATGGAAAGGCAAATGGAAGGTGTGGGGCACCTTTCCCATAAGGAATATGAGAGCTGGCTGGGACCCTTTAGAAATCAAGCCTTTTGGAACAAGGGGAACCCCATTGAGTGAGTCATTGATACAGGGAAATACAAATTGCACTGCCAGTTGTGGTACAAGACTTGGGTTGGAGGGATATTTTGGAGGAGTGTTTTGTTTTCTTACCATGTCCTCCTGCTTCACTGGATACCTGGTTGTGGCCAAAGGCAGTGGCAGAGCCTGGCAGGGCTGTTCTTGTGTATCTGCTACCTCTGTGCAGGACAGCACAGAGGTGGCTGCCCACGGGAGCTGCTGGGGCTGTGCAGAGAGCCCTTTCCAGACAGCTGCCACAGGCTGGTAGAGATGGCACAGTCCTCTAAAGGTAATAAAAGGATAGGATCTGGTTCCTTGTCACTCTTGGCTGGGGTTTGGCCTTGCCCTGGCTGTGGGCACCCACCATGCACGAGGCCTGTCATGACGTGTGGCTGCTGAGGGCAGTGGCACTGCTAGTGCATGGTCAGATGCAAAACAGGGACCTCTGTTCAGCCTGGAGAGGAGAAGGCTCCAGGGAGAGACCTTAAAGCATCCTTGCAGTGCCTGAGGAGGCTACAGGAGAGCTGGAGAGGGATTTTTTGCTAGAGCATGGAGTGATCAGACAAGGGGGAATGGCTTTAAACGGACAGAGGGCAAGTTTAGGTTAGATATTAGGAAGAAATTCTTTGCTGTGAGGGTGGTGTGGTGCTGGAACAGGTTGCTCAGAGAATCCGTGGATGCCCCATCCCTAGAAATGTTTGTGGCAAAATTGTATGGGCTTGGAGCAACCTGGTCTAGTGGAAGGTGTCCCTGCTCACGGCAGGAGAGTTTGACCAAAATGAACCATTCTAGGATTCTATGACCTGTCTGTGCCCACTACAGCCTTGTGGGCTCTCTCTTTGCTGAGTGCTGGGGAATGGGTTTGATCATCCCTCCACCTCATTAAAAGACTGTGGCATAAACAAAATCCCAGCTGGGGGCCTGTGAGAGCCTTTGTTTCAAAGTCTGGATGTGGTTATGGGGTGTGCTGTACTCAACTACTGCTGTGGGTCTGCTGTGTCAGGGAGGCTGCTGAAAGGCTCATCTGTCAGAAGGAGCACTCCCTCCCCTCGGGCATCACTTCCAGCTCTAGTTTGACAATGGAGAAATTTTAATAAACAAATCCCATCTGTCTTTGTCTGCTCTAGAAAAACAACCGCCTGTACCAGGTCTCCGTGGGGCAGTGCCTGAAGGTGGTGGATCCACTGAGCCACAAGGGCTACGTGACCGTGGCCATCTGCGACGGGTCCCTTCCTCAGCAGTGGCACTTTGAGAGCTGAGACAGCGAGGAGGTGGCTGAGGAGAGTTCAGCTGAGCCCTGGTTCCCCTTCGGCCACGATCTGCAGTCATTCTGGAGGGGTTTGTGCAGAGCCCTTGGCTGCTACACCTGGCACAGCCATGGAAGGACCCGCTGGAAATGCCCTGCCCCGAGGAGCTGAGCGGGGCAAGGCCCAGGTGGTCACTGGTCCCTGGTCACACACTGAGAGCAGCAGCCCCACTGCACCAAGTGAATTGATCATTGGTTCCTTGGATGGTCCTGGAGTATTGGACTGGTTTTAAGTAAGAGAAATCATTAGAGCAATGTAATTTAATGGTGAGATTTCAGCTTTGTGGATCTTCTCAATGACAATGACAGAAAGGAGTCCTCCTTGACTATTTCATGTACAGTATCTCAATAATTTACATTTCTAGTATGGTATTACTGGCCAAAATTATTTTACTTTTTTCTGGAAAATATTTTTATTCCCTTTCATCTTCTGATAATTGTCATTTGAAATATTTAAATTTAGTTCTTTTAATTTTAGGACATTTCATGTAGTTTAAGTTCTTTGCTGTCATTCGTCACCTCATATTTAAAACAAAGTAACTATTGCAAAGTCTATTTTGATGACTCATGACAGTAGCTGCATTTAAAATAAAGTATCATTTTTTTATTAATTTGTATGGCCTTACTCTTTGTAGCTGTTAGACCAGAAAGCACCGACTTAGACACTGATGGAAAATAATGTTCAGACAATTTGGGTCTTGTTTTCACTCCCTCTCTCTCTTCCTCACATCTTGGAAGGCTTGACAGATAATTTCTGGTTTTTTTCCTCCACTTCTCTCTTCATTTATTTTACTATTTCTTTGACTTCCTGCCTCAGCTTCTTCAGTGTGTGGGAGCTCCTGCAGAAGAGAAGAGCTGCTCTTACCCAGTGAATTTTTTCTTAGCACTGTTGTTGGCCTTGTTTCCCACTCCGCAGCCGTGGCCTTCCCTGGGAACAAGCAGTTTGGATTTTGCAAGTTCCAGGACAGCCTTGCTTCCATTTGGGCAGCAGAAACATTCTCCAGCTGCACCAATACTCCAACATCCACTCACTGACCTTTTGGGCAGCGTGAAGAAAATAATAACGCTGGAGTAATTACAGACCCACATCTTTCTGCAGAGAGGAATTCGCTTGTGCCAGACTCTGTTTGGTCCATCAGCCCCTGCCAGGGCCGCACCTGGGAGGAGAAAAGCAGAGGATGCAAAGGAGCAGGTAAGAGTGGCCTGGCCATAGAGCAGCTGCTTTGCCTCCTGCACTAGTCCTGGAGGGAGTGAGCCCCTGACAGGGAGAACCAGGTTCCAGGGTTTAAAAAGCAGAACCAATTGGCTGAAGTTATTCAAGATACAGCACTACAATGGGAGGAAATTAAGACAAATTAAGACCAAGCCAAGCTCCTTCCTACCAAGAAAAGCCTCTAAAGCCAACCCCAGCCCCCTTGGGCAGCTGAGCCTGTGCTGTGCCTTGCTCAGGGAGTGAGGGCTCCAGCCTTGCCTGGAGTCTTGCCATCGGTTCCCAGGTGCCTCCTGCAGTCAGGCAGGGCTTGCAGGGCTGGGCTGGATCATGGTGTCAGCTCAGGTGAGCCCTTCCACTGGCAGCAATGGCAACCTGGGTGGAGGCTGTGTGTGAAATGCCAGTCTGTGCTGGGGTGAAAGGATGGGCTGCAGCTTCCTTTCTGCCTGTCTGCTTCGCCCTGACTGCAGCAGGTGCTCCCAGCTATGTGTGGGGGCTTCTCTGTGACATTGGTGGTGACAGCCACATTGCGCAGAGACCTTGCTTGGCCTTCTCAAGTAAAAAATTGGAAAACCCAAACAAATCCTCAAACAGGGAGAGCAGCAGCTTGCTTTATTTCACAGAGAATTTTTGACCTTTTGCTCCCAGTGGGGAGAGCTGGAAGCTGCTGATGGAGGTGATGGCATTTGGGATGGTGGCAGTTGTTCCTGCAGGGCATTCCTGGCAACAGACAGATCTGGTGCAGCCACAGGGCCAGGCCTCACCTGAGTGAGGGTGAGAGATCTCTGCTGGGAAAAGCCAGCCCTGGGCCTGGGGCTGTTCCCAGCTGGGCTGCCTGGTGTAAGCAGGAATTCAGAGTTCCGCCCTGGATTTGAGTGACTGCTCCCAGCTGACCTAGGAGGCTCTGGTGAATAGGAAGCACAGAAGGAAAAGCCTCATCCCAGGGCAGGCACTGTTGCAGCCCCCAGCTTGCTGCTGTCATACTGAGAATTTATTATTTGTAAAGAAGGAAGCTCTGTCTGGGGCTGGATTTTAAATCCCTGTGTCAAGGACTTCCTTCTTGCTGGCTCCTGGAGTGGCTGCCAGAGGAGCAGACAGATCCTGCAGCAGCCAAAGTGCACCGTGTCAGTAACACCAGGGAACAGCTCTGGCCTGGCTGCTTCCCACTGCTCCAGGGTAAGTCTTGGAGTCTTTTTTCAGTCTGGACCTGAGCTGAGAGCTTGCTGGGAATGTCTCTGGTGTCCAGCACCGTCACAGCACCAACACGGAGGTTTAACCCCGCTGTGGCCTTTGCTCACTCCCCCTCCTGCACTGGGGGCGTGGGTGTTCAGTGTTCCAACTCATGGGCTGAGTTTCACCCACTGTGAAATTCAGGGTGCACGGGAAGAGGGGGAAGGCAAAATACTTCTCAGTGGTGGAAGCAGACACGGATCCTGAAGAGGCAGAAACCAGACACCTCAAATGACAACAGGAGGATGCACTTTATAGATGTAAAATATTTTTATTCGTAAATGCTGATCTTCTAAATCTGTTTCCACAAATTCCAAAACCCATAACACTCTGTATACTTCAAAAAATTCTTTTTTTTGTGTTGTTTTTGTATTTTTTTTGCCAACATTAGATACTATTATACAGAACAGAAAAAACTGTAGGACAAATACTGGTAGGATGTTGGAATATTGTACAAGAGAAGAAAAATATTCAAGAAACAATTTAATACAGCTATTTATCAAGAGAAAAATATATACAATTGATTTATTCTGTAAGATAAAAATACATCATGCCATATACATTACAAGTTCAGAACTGTATTACTGAATATACCAACAGTTTACAGTCCACTTTAATTGTGCACACAAAAAAAAAAAACTTCATTTTTTTTTTTATATTTAGCCTGTGAAGTGTCAGTACCAGAATTTTAAGTACAAAATAAAAAGCTAACCTGGTTCAAAATGCTGATTAAATTTCTACAAGCAAACACAAAACAGTGTTTATTTTTTTAAAGAAATGTAAACAAAAACAATCCATACAAACACATCTTTAAATTACATTTTCCAAAATCCTATTGCCAGAGTCCTGCAGCTGCAAGCACATTACACCTAATTTTTTTCCTTGTTTTCCTTTTAAGAAGGCTATCGCATGAGACTGAAGCTCCAACTCATTCTATGCTGTTTACATGATTTAATCTGTAGGCTGAACAGTCACCTAATCCTTGACTACTTTTGCTGAAGAATAAAAACCATGTCCAGCCTCTGTTTTGGGTGGTTTTAGCAGTTATTCACAGTTATCACAAATTGTAAGCACAAAAAAACCTGACTTAAGAAATAGGGATGCAACAATATAATACAAATAAAATTAATCTAAATTACCCAAACATCTACAAAAGTCAGAGTTGTAATATACACGGCCTTTACCAGGCTTAAGGTTTACTTAAAAAAATTCTCATAAGACCACAGTTGAGACTGCTTTAAACATACAAAACCCCCTCTCTTTAAATTGAGATTTTGGTTATTCCGAACTGGGAATCGCATGTCCGTGAGTACATGAGATCATATTGTAACATCCCTATCAACGGTTGAGAATAAGCACCCGAACTGCTGCAGAGTCTGGTAGCATTTGGTCAATAACTATTTTTATACTGTATTTTTTTTTTCTCAAAATATTTACACTTTTATACAAAGTAACAGAGTTTGTTAGTTCTGCAGGTAACAGCAGCAGCTTGGCTTTCTTCTAACTTTCTTTTTAAAAATAGCTTCATTCACTTATTCAATAATAAATACAAAAAGGTTCTCTTATTTTACAGAAATCAAAAACTACAATAAACTGACTCATGGAATCAAGTATTTAAATGTATTTTAGTGCAAGTTATTTTTTCCCTTAGCTCTATCCCTAAGGAAGTCGTTTCAGTACATTCCTTGTTCAGTGGTGTCTACTTTTATTTAAATTTTTTTTCTTTAATTAGAGGGCCTGCCCCTTTATCAAATAAGGCTGTGGCCAGCACTTTGGACTTCTCCCTTTCGCTGGTGATTTCAGTCTTACATTCATAGCGGCCACCTGCCCTCCTGCAGGTCAGCCAGCGGTTCTTTGCCCAAGTTAAACAGTTTCTCCTTAGTGAGCTCAAAAACAAAAGTGCTGGACCATTCTGTTAACTCAGTTTCACCTCCACGTGTCTGGAAAGTCAGCTTCAGATTTTGCCGGCTTGCTTCTGGTGCTTGTTGGTTGGTGGGTTATTTTTCCTTTTTTTTTTTCTCCTTTTTTTTTTTTTTTTTTCTTTTTAAATACTTGTGTAGAAATCTGTATTTCCAGAAGTGATAATGTTTTTCCCCCTTCAAAAAGGCAACAATTTTCCGTCGACAAAATCAAAATGTGAATCACTTCTTCCTAGGGACAAGCAACCCTCAAAGACAGCAAGGAATGCATTCTAGTTCATCCACTTTCGGCAGTTTACAGCTCCACAGTGACATGGAATCTTGTGCTGGTCATCTTCAAAATCAAACTTATAGTCATAGCAAAGCTGCAAGGAAAGGCACAGGAGTGGTTATGGAAGAGCAGGGATTTGCCACAGCTTTCCCTGTAGCTACAGGCTAAACAGCAAAACCCAGCAGAGGCTGCACTGGAAGGGACAGGCACAGCTTTACAGGAAAGGGGAAGGGAAATGTCACCTCCCTCCAGAGAAAACAAGTTGTGCCACTGGCCAGGAATGACAGAATGGATGCATGTGGAAAGAAGGGTGTAAAGCCAGAACCTGCCCTACCTCCTCCCCCTTCTGGATTCTTCTGCTGGAGCTGATGATAATTTTGTGTCCTCTCTCAAAAGTGACCACCTCAGCCACGCAGTTGGGCGCACACGAATGGTTGATGTACCTACGGAACAAGAGCGGGACAGATGAAACCTCTCAGGAAAACCCATCCCTTGAGGCAAGTCTGAACCAAACCTCGGCACGGCCTTAGCTCCACGGGCTCACCGCCTTTCCACATACAATTACATTACTCTGCACTTGTTTCTTTACCTAGAAAATGTCAAAAAAAAATCAAGGATCAAAAAAAATTCCTTTCCTCACAGCTGCCATGAAACGTAACTGAAAGATGAGCAAAGCTGATGGAAGAGACAGTGGGACAGTTTGAAGACTGAATGTACCAGCTCAGAGAACAAACCCCACAAACTCAGAGCCTCCAACAGCCCCAGGCCAACACGGGGGATGCCCCAGGAGGAGGTCACGGATCCCTCCAGGGCCACCCACCTTGCAGGGCCTCCCGTTAGGGTGGCGTCGATGACGTGGTCGTTGTCAATGCGGAACATGTACACGCCACGGTTCTGGAAGATACAAGTGGCACAAGGGCTCTGGTAAGGTTTTACTGCATTGCCAGTGATGAACCAACAACATGGGCCAGCTCCATTCTGCATTCCAGATCAGGCACTGCCCACTGGCTCACGAGGGAAAGCACTGTCACATACTGCCTGTGCCCCCATGGGTTTGTGAGGGATGATGGGTCGTAAACACAAACCTCTGGACAACTCAGTTTTCCCCAAGAGCTTCCTACTGCCTTTCAACCAGGGTGCATGACTGCCTTCCAGACAGGCACTGTTACAATGCCATCAAGTTACACAAAGGAAGTGGCTTTAAATTTAGGAAGTTCTCATTAAAAACGGAGGTCCTGACACGTCTGCCAGAACTGTGCCCTCTGGAACAGAGGATGTGTCCTCCCTCCCTGGCCAGGGTGCGTGTAAGATTTATTAAATATTGAAATACTCTGATAACAACCACTGTAGACTCCGCTGGTTTTATTTTAAGCCTATTTCTGTTTATAGCACAGCAGAAAACAAATCTGCCTGAATTCCTCAGGCAGAACAGCATTTGTTTTGTTCTGTGACTGACTGAATGGGGAAGGGGAAAGAGAGAATGAACAAACAGCCTTACCTGAGACTCATAGAGCTTCTCCTTCCTGTTTGCCACCTCATTTCGGATAATTGTCCCGATATATTCAATGACCATTGTGTGCTTTTCAATGTCTCGAGCAGCATACAAGCCCAGGCCCTGCAGGAAGTACACTGAGAGTTAATAACTTTACACTCACACCGTGTTCCTCACCGTGCCCCAAACCAGCAGTGGAAAGGGGAGAGAGAGAAGCAGCACTGATGAATAACTGATGTAGTAACAGCCCAATGCAGAATCCAGCCTCACACAGATCCCAGAAAACGCGGCTGCTGTCTCGGTGAGAAAGCTGCTCTTACCCCTCTGACACTGACTGAGTAAAGGTTATAAATTCACTGAGAAATCAAAGTGGGTTCTGCTAGACCACAGACACCTGCAAGGAACCCAGGCATGGTGAAGTCCAGCCTGAAATAAACAACAACCGTGCCCACACACGGCCAGATTAGTGACAAAGCTTTTCCAAAACAGACTGTGGGACAAACCAGCAGCATCACAAAAAGCAACGGATTCTATACTCCTACAAAGGCAAACAAGTACTGAGCTCTTGTTGCTGGTCTTGTAGCACTTCATCAGCTTGGCCTGAGCATCTCACGCTTCCACTGTGTGTTTCTATTTTTATTAACTTTTACTACGGTTTTGAGGAATGGGCTAAAAAAACCCAAACAACAAATCACCCCAGAACTTTAAAAAAATCCTTTTTCTAAGTGACAATAACAAAGGAATTTTTAAGATATTTACAGTAATTCAAAACAAATCTTACTTAAGGTAAATCTGTGCAATTGATGTGTCACGTAAAAATTGCCAATTTTGGAACGAGACTGGAAGGAATTTTGCAACAGGTTTAGTTTCAAATTTTCATCTGGATTTGGATAAATATATATGACATCGACAAAATTTAGCTGTAAAACAGACACTAATAAAAGCATATGCAATTTTTAAATTGCCATTTCCTGAAGCGGGAACTGACCTGAATGCGAGAGCGAGCCAGGTACACGTTGGATTTCCACTCGGTTTTCATCTTGCGGTACTGAGAGGACTTGGAATGGACGAACTGTTTGCTGTAAGGCGCGTTCAGCTCCCCCGTGACTGTGCTCTGAAAGGACTTCGATGTGCTGGTGCTATTCAAGGTGTGAGGCCTGTAGGGATCGGGCATGTAACAGGAAAGAATACAAGAAAAACTGAAGATTTCTCTGAAAACAGCCAGGAAACCCAATAAAAATCCTCTCAGACATACAGACACTTAAAGCCAGCTAGCGGAGACACAAAGCAGTTCCTCTGACTGGGGCATGCACATTCACAGCCAAGGACGACAGGGTTTGTAAGCAGCAGACGAAAGCACAAATAACCCTAAAGCAGCCTATAAACCCTGGGCTGTACTATGTGAAATTAAAACAAAATACCTTAACACAAACCTCTTGACATGGGTACTCATTTTAGGCTCGGCACGGGCACAGCCCGTGGGGTTGATGGCAAGAGGAAGTTCCATTAAGGGGTTTCGGCCATAGCGGAAAGTGTAGTTCTCACAGGCCTCAACCCCTGGCAGCTGCAAAAAAAAACAGAGAGAGAAAGAAAAATACAAATAATTACGTGTTTAATTAAGTGTGTAACAAAATGTCCACTTTTCCACACTTCTTTCTGTTCCCCTTCTCGTGTGTCTATCCAGCAAGTGGGATGATCCAGCAAGAGCTGGGGTGGTGAACTCACCGATTCTGCGATCCTGGCCACGGCAGAGACTGTCAAACCAAAGAGGTCTTCACCCTTCAGATAGCCGGGGAACAGCTGGAGCATTTCAGACTCTTTTCTAACAGAAGCAACGGGCTCCAGGATTTTATCCCACACACCTACACAACCATTGGGAGAGAATTACAGTGATCAAGAAAATAAAAACGATTGCACTTGGTATTAAAGCAAATGCCTGAGGATATGGGAACCAGAATGCAGCACTGAGAAAGCTTTTGTCTTTGATTGCATATACAAACAGGTCAGGATCTAAAAAGTGAAGTGGAGAATGACTGTTGAGTTGCTAATTTTGGGGATTTAACAAATCCCAAACAAACACTGATTCTGCACCCTCAGTTCTCAGAAATGAAGCTTTCAGTGTTCTCAGCATGGAAACCTTTGGTCCTCTGACAAGAACATGGACAGGTTTCTCTTGAGAAATGCCGCAAAAATATGATTTTCTGAAAATACACAGTATATTCTATTTCCACTTATTGATTGTAGTCAGTGAGAATGATACCCTCATTCTGTGAGGGTACCAGCACCCACAGCAGCAAGGCATTAAGACCCGGAGCGTTACAGGCCTCCAGCACATCCACAAGCCAATTTCCAAGACCTGCCTAAGTGTTTATGGACACCCTGACATTCCTCACCCTGACAGAGACATTACCCACCCTGAGAACAATGTGGTCACTCAGCTGTTTTTGGAGCTCCCAAACTTGAGCCCAGCTGATTTGAAGATAACTCAGCAGTGGCTCTGTGTTTAAACGAAGTCACTTTCCATGAAATGAAACCTGCCCTGCCTTTCCTACTGCTTTAGTTAATTTTCAGCCCTCAATCTTGGGTCTCCTCTGTGGGCTTGGAACAATTCTTCTGATCTGCAGCTTAAACAATTTCTTCAGAGCTGATCACAGTCTCACAGCAGGGTATTACAAACAGGCCCTGGAAGCTCACTATAAACATTATGTTACAACAGTGCCTGCAACAGCTGCTTCGAACAGGTACCGTACCACAGGAATCAGCAGTACCGCGATGAACAGCAAAGCCACAAATTCATCATCTTAGCTGACAAAATTTACCTTTAGGTGTTGTGTCAGTCAGAACCAGATCCTCGTGGCCCTGCTCCACCACCTTGATGACGAAGAGCGGGAGCCCGTCCTTCTCCTCGATGGAGCAGAGGTAGCGGCAGCGCCTGTTGGCGTACCTCATGCTCCAGTACAGCCGGCTGGCCTCGTACCCCACGGGGAAAAGGGCTTTGGAGGAGTGGAAGGCCTGCATCTGCTGTGGCAGCAGCTGGCCCACGGCGTGGAAGATGAGGCTTCCCACGCGGAAGGTGTGGTCGCGCTCGCCGCGCTGGACGATGCTGGCGATCTGCCGCACCTCGTCGCGCTGCACGTACACCCTCCGGAACACCGCGAAGTAACTCAGCTCCTGCTCGTGAGTTCCCTTTGGTTTGTGCATGGGGCAAAGCATGGTCTTGTCTTTAAAAAACATGCATTGTGCTTTAATGGCACAGGTAAAGTGATAAATATTGGTGCACCTTAACCTGTGGCAACCGCTGGTGGCACCCATTTTGTGACAGAACATGCATTTCATCTGCAGGCCTCTCCGCAGGGCTAGTTCCACGTTTATTAAGGCACCAGCTTGTGTCTCGTAGACTTCTGTAGACCAAAGAGCACAGTTCAAATGGACCCAAAGGTCTAAATCCAGGTTGAGAAGCCTTGCCGGTCCATCAGTTAATCCGTCACCCTCCTCATGACAGAAGCAACATTTCCTGTAGTCTTTAGGCACAGGGTCTGGTTTAAGGGTTGTGCCCAGTTTTTTAAGAAATTCATCTATTTCTTCTTCACAAGGAGGTTTGAATGATCCTTTAGGAATCACAATCTGAATGCTCCACTTCTTCCATTTCATCCCTTTCCATTTCTTACTGGGAGGCCGGCAGTCCTCCAGACTGCTGTGTATTGCTTTTAACCTGGGTTTGAGTTTCACCGTTACCTTCAGCTCGTCCGGTTTTGCCTCGACCTTGGCTGCTTCAAAGGCAGGGGGGAACATGATGGGGGGTGATGAGGGTGGGGAAACCTTTTCCTGCAGCTGAGGCAGACAATGGACGTCCAAAGTGGAGATGTTGTTGCTGTACTGATGGAATGCTTTGGGCGGCCTCTCCTTCATCGGTGACTGTGGCAGGGTTGGGACCGATTCCTGACAATCAACAGAAAAGTCTTTAAGAAAAAGATCCCAAACTTGTTAATCATTAAATATAACCCAAAAACATGGGCAGCTCAGTATGGAAGAGGCTTCTCCAAATGCCTAAAGTCAAGATGCAGCGACAGAGAAAGATGGAAATTATCCTGACCCATGTTACCAAGCTTGGACCAGGATTTGGAGCAGGAAACTCTCCCAGCCTACCTAGAATATGGTGCCCCTTTGATATATGAGAGAAAGCACAAATAATCCTTTATCCAGGTTCTGAATGCAAAACTCAATTGCTCTTGGTGAGCTGACTGCCAGCTTTGGCTCTTAGGGATTCTTAGAAAGTTTTGTTACAACACAAAGTAACCTTAAAATATGGTTCACAGAACTAATTTAAAGCATAATAATCTGATAGATGGTAGAAGTGGAAAATTTAGAACTAATGCCACGTAACTTTTTCCTAGAAACAAGTGAGGAGGAATTTCTGCAGGGCTTTGGATTAGATACAACTTGAGGACTTAAACTATTCAGTCACAGTAAACAAGAATTATACCTGCAGAGATTTGTGAAAAAACCCAAAAACCTAAGAGAGAAAACAAGAACAACAAAGGAAGTTTGTATTATGAAGTGCTTAACGTGGCTTGTGTGAGTAATCTTGAAAGAGTAAATTAAAGGATCAAGAGGCTGAACATGACATTTAATTAACTTAATTAGGTACATGCTGATGCACTTGTAGAGGAATGTTACCCTGTTTATACAACAACTGAAAATGAGCTACATGGGAGACAAAAAGGATATGAATGTACACAGAGTTCTTCTCCAGGATGTATTTTTTAAATTCAATTCCTCCTGAGAAAGTAAGTAGGATGCTCTTGAAGGAAGGCTTCAAACTATACAGTCTATACAGGACTATGAGAACACATTCATTAGGTAAAGCTTGAAGGACACAGCCTGCTCTGTCCAATGGTTTAGGGGAAAAAAGAATATATGATCTAGAAACAGCAGAAGACGAGCTAGTTAAAAGAGGTACTCAAAAAATTTTAAGCATGAGAAACTCAAAAAGATTATTCAGTCTTCAGTGAAGACTATTTCACTTTTAGTGATTAAATAATTACATAAATTTAAGTTCTCCTTCTTCTGACACTGAATGACCCTTGAGACAGCAAGAAATGATGCCCTGTTTCTCTCAGGTGTTGAACACCCCTTGCAGTGTTGGCAGGTAGAGAACTACAGCAGAATATTCAGGACCACCTGAGAAAATTCCCTGGCCTGATTCCACCTTCAGCTGAATGAATTTCTTCAGATGTACTTCTCCAGTAATACAAAACTCCTTTCCCTGGTCACTGTCAGCTCACAGGCTCCTTACTGGTCTTTTGCTGATCAATGCTTAGAAATGGCAGCTTCACCCAAATAAAGTCAGGGAACAGGATTCTATTTTCCCAGTTACACTGAACAAATTAAAACTCTTTTTACAAACTTGGTGCTCAATTATTATTTTCACAGCTGTAATTTAATTTTTAACTGTACAAGCCAAATCCAAATGCAGGATACACCCCTTAAAAACGTGTCTATGTTTGTTTACAGTGCCCAGAGAACTTGAATCACTCATTATTTTTGAGACTGCCTCTTCAAAGCCTGGCAGAGGAGCCAAAGGTGATGGCTTTTCTGCCATGCATCTGTCAGACACGAAGTTCTGCAAATATGATTTTTAATTCATGTTGCTGCTTCAGAATCTCAACGCCTGAATATAGAGCAATTAATTTATAAACCGCTCAAATGAAGTGCAAACTTCCCCCTCGGCCCCTCTCTGTTCTCCAACAAATAGCTGCAATAATTTCAGCTCACTTGGGTCTGCCAGTGTTTGATACTTACTTTGTTCTCTGAGTTTTTTGCTTGCACAGCTGCTGAATAAAGAACAAAGCAGTTGTTGCTACAGAATACAATGTCCTTCATTTTATCTGAGCCTTCTGGGGAATCCTGGGAATCAAACACAGAAGAGTGTAAGAAGTGCATTTTAATACCATTCTTCACATAGTGAGTGTAATGAAACAAGTCTTCCAATCTGGCTGGAAGCTCTTTTATTTGTAGAACATTTGTGAAATAATGAGGGATGCTGTGATATAAATACTTGATTATTTGACAGATCTAATGTTGCCACCACCTACACCCCTGTTCTTCAGCATTTCCTGCCTTTCACAGAAGTTTAACAATCAAAATAAAGCATTCTACACCATGCACCCATCTGCTCCATAGGTACTCTTGCAAAGCAAAATCCATTTTCTTTTATCTTTAGATGGCAAAAGAATGTCTCATTTCAGCCTAATCAAAGCCAGATCACACTGTTTTATCTACTAATCCATCTGCAAAACCTTACTGGGAATTCAGTGCATTCCTGTCTGCAAGAACACTTTACTCTATGCAAGTTCTGGCTGTGTCTTTGTGGCGTAGTCACCTCCTGGTCACTGAAGAGCAATGGCATTCTTTGAAGGAATGACAGTTCCCAGTGTTAAGGACAAGAGATTGCAACTGAAATCTGATTCCTGCCCAAAAGGAGTGCAAATATTCCTGCTTTTACAGTAATTCCTGACACAGCAACGTGGCTGCCTCACAAATGAGCTTTTTTTGAATGGAGGTCCCTGAAGAGGTCAGGAAGGAGGTTGGTAGCAGGGCTCTGAGAAGTCCCATAGATGGGACCTGTTTTATGATTCATTTTGTATGAATTTATGTATGTATGGGATTCATTTTGTATCAGTAACAACAACTTTGCCATTTTTTAGCTGTACTGCAGATGTGCCTGAACGTCCCACCTGAATCAGGACACACAAGGAAGGGGGACAACACAGGAAGCTGAAGTGCTCTTGGCTGGCAGGACAAGCAGGACACTTTGTGCCATCCCTTGCTTTAAGGAGCACAGGGCCCTGCCCTGGCACCTCAGCACTGACCTGTTTGAGGAAGGGCAGGTCTTTGAAGGATTTCCTCACGCCACTGCCCAGAACCACGACCTTGCAGTGGGAGCACCAGCGAGGCCTCAGTGCTGAGCCTTCTGCCATGCTCTGGCTGTGATCCTTGTAGCCAGCCAGACCTGGGGAACAGATTTTCTGTCAGAGGCTGGATCAGATCAAACCAAATTTATGAGCGATCACAGTATTCTTCACTGGTTTACAATACTAGCACCCTCCTGGATAGGGAATGGAAGGAGGTCTTTAAACCTTGACCTGACAGATAAATTGTATAAATCTGACCTAAAACAGCTGTGAAAACCAGGCAAAAACACATTCTTGTGTAAAAAAATCACAAAATTAATTAACACAGGAATACAGGCTTGAACAACCACGTCAAGCTTTCCAGCATGGGAACAATCTTCTTGAATGAGGTATTTGAAACTGGACTGGACATAAAAAACCCTAATAATGTTAGGAATTATGGGAGAAATGCCTCACTGACAGCGATGTAAACAGACAATGGAAATCAGAGATGGATGAGAACTGCTCATGGCTAATCCAGGAGCATCCACATGATCATGTAAGAAGAGAAAGGTTTTATGTGGAACAAGAACTGAATATTGAATTCTAGAGCATGGATTTATGAGGCTGATATGCATCAATCCCGTCTCAGTTAAACCCTGGGAGGTTAAAGCCCACTCACCATTGCTGTTGGCAGGGAATGGCACATTGGGCTGCTTCAGTCCATAGGGCCCCACCATCCTGGCAGGTCCCATGGATCCTGCCTGGGGACCCTGCAGGAGCAAGTGCTGCCTGTACTCCATAGATGGGTTCCCTCTGTGAGTGTTGGTGGCTGCCATGGAGGATGGGACATCTGGAGCATTACTGACCTCGTAACTGTTGGGAATTCTGACATGGAGCAGGTTGGAGAATGCTGCTACAATGCTACTGATGTTCTAAAAACAGGAATAAAAACCAAAATTATTTGTTTACCTCTGACAAGCAGCTCAGACAGCAGAGATACAAACTATTAGAAGATTGCAGCAGCAGCATTATTGCACTGTAACCCCCTCAGAGTCACTATACATAAACCAAATTAACTGCTGTTGTACTCTACGTAATACACACTTATTCTTTTTACCTCAGCAGCTGTGGGATGTAAAGTAATTGCTACAGAGATAAGGCCAGATTTAGGACCATTCTGGGATGGTCCAAGCTGGGAGGAGAAGAAGCCAGAACCAGGTAACGCTCCTGAACAGGGTTCTGATTTTATGTAATTCCTTTTGGCTTCTGAACCTGAAAATGAAACAGAATACAGCACGTTAACCCTACACTTATGGGAACGGACAGAAAACCGATCCTAGCTGTAAGTGTTCACTCTGCTGCAGCCTCACCTTTCCCAGTGCTGCTGGGCAGGATGGGAATGATGGGAGATGGGACAGGCTCTGGGTTCTCCTCCTTTACAACCGACAAGTCTGGGTAGCGACTGATCTCCATTCCCACCACGCTTTCAGGAGAGGAAGAAGGAACAAAGCTGTCAGGAGTGTCCCTGTCCTCACAGTGATCTTGAACCCTGGAACGAAACCCAAAAAAAAAACGTTTTGGAAATGGACTAAACTTCTGGTAAGCCAAAGTTATAAATCATGACAGGGAACTAAAATGAACTTGCTGGTTGCTCCTGGTCATGGAACACAAGGAGGTGGTTGGCCATCACCTCTGGGTATCTCATATTCCATTGCACACATATTCCATTTCTTGGGAAAGATCCATGAAGAAAACAAAGACGCTAACAAAGCCAAACCCTCTGTTCCCCATGGCTCTATCTACCAGGGTAAAAAATGAGCATTTAATGTTTGAACTGTTTTAATATTTAAACTGTCTGGCCTTTGTCCACATACAGGCTCCAGTGTTTCACAGACACCCACATTTTGGGCAGGCAAGTGAAAGGGAGGCAAAAGGGAAGATCTCTGCAGGGAGATTCATATTCCAGCCAGGGTTTCTCACTTGGGAAAATGAGTGGAGCTCTGCAGTTTCAGGCTGGCTCTTGCACAGTCCTGCTGCTGCTACAGAAGTCACCTGTTACTGCAACACCACATTGCTCCAAGAAGAGCACCTATCTGTATCATTTTCTTCCACTTCTAAAAGATCAAGGTAAGGAATTCCCAACAATTTAACAGAATCTGGAGTCCAGCAATGGCTGGAATTACCTACTTCACTACGCTGTTCTCTACACATGGAATGTTAAGAGTTAAAATGATCCCATTCCATTGTCTGCCCTTCTGTGCCTGCACAAAATCCACACCTTCACAGTCTCCTCCAATGAAAGATCACAGAATCTGCTCCAAATACCTTTTCGAAGATGTCAAGTAAAACCTACCTTAACTCCTCCTGGTTGTTGTGAGGTGGTGTTGGAAGTGAAGCAGGAACATCCACAGTTTTGGGGCCCTGAGCCATTGCTCTGGCTAATAAATCATCTTGTGGTCTGAAAGGCAACTGGAACTGCTTTGGCCCCAGAGCTTTGGTAACTGAAACCAGAGAGGCACAGCACAATGAGACATCTGGACAGCCCTTTCAGTGATAGACATGCTGCCTGCTGGGTGTGGGTGGGGCCTGATGGTGACACCACTCTCAAGACATTTGGGAGTTCGAAAAATTGTGACCATTCAGGATGAACTTCCATTTTTACAAAAACCTGCAAATTCTGAGCAAACAGGGCCTGAAAGGCTTTTGAGTGTGTCTTCTGCCACTATGAGAGGATGTTTGTTTACTTAAAAAACCCACAAAACAACAAAATTTTGCAACAACAAAGGAAAAGGGGTGTGACAAAAAGGATTTTAATCACTGAACAGTCTTTACAAAGACCCAGTATAAAGAATAGAAAGCAATTTTAACTGTCCAAATTGTAAGTACAAGGAAATACATACTGACTGCACACATTCTGGATAGGCTGCTTTGAGCTTGGATAGGCTGCTTTGAGCTCACTCAACCAAGGAGCTCATGCCAGTCATTTGTACTGGAGCCAAAAAACTAATCTTAAGGTTTTCTTTCTCATTTTTTAAGAGTGTGTCTAGCTCTCAACATGTTTTTGAATGGCAACAAGGCAAAGGCACCAACACCTGACACTATACTGGTGTAAAATATTGCTGGCTAGTAATGATTGTAACCTTGAGAAGTCTGGGCATTTTGTTTTTATAAAGGAGCACTGCAACTGAGAAGCATCCTAGGAGGTAACCTGAAGGAGACTGAGGGGAGACCTCCCAGCAACCTCCAGCTTCCTCATGATAGGGGGCAGGTGTGGATCTCTTCTCTCTGGTCACCAGTGAAGGGACCCAAGAGAATGGCCTGAAGTTGTGTCAGGGGAGGTTTAGGGTGGATATCAGAAAAAGGTTCTTCACCCAGAGGGTGGTTGGGCGCTAAACAGGCTCCCCAGGGCAGTGGTCACAGCACCAAACCTGACAGAGCTCCAAGAGCATTTGGACAATGCTCTCAGGCACAGGGTGGGATTGCTGGGCGTGTCCTGGGCAGGGCTGGGAGCTGGACTCAATAATCCTGGTGAGTCCCTTCCAACTCAGCATGTTTTGTGATTCTAAGATCTATTTTGCCATTTGCTACAAGCAGGACAGACCTTACAGAACCAACACACACAAGCCTTACCATCGTGGCCTCCCAGCACTCCAGCCTTGCCAGTGAGCTCCTCCGTGGTGGCGAAGCCATTGACCAGCTTCTGGCAGGCCACTGGCGGCGGTGTGGGAGGGAGAGAGGCCGGGGGGGTCGGGGGATTGCTCAGATTGTTCTGCTGCAGGACACAAATTAGAGAACCATCACTCAGGATGGAACACAGGGAGAGAACTTCCCCTGTTCCAGTAGCAGACAATGCAGCCCACTCAAGAGTTTTACACCCAGATGTAGAACTGATATGCAGCCGCAGCTGAGACCCAAGCAAGAGACACAAAGGTATCTACTGTACGAGACACAATGATTGGCTTTTCTTGTATCAGGGACATCAGAGAAACAGTTCACATGAGTAAACACTGCCAAATACACTACCAAAAGATTTACAAAAATGCACCAAGAACATTGTAAGGAACGGTTTCAAACAGGTTCCTACAGTTTCAGCAAAGGTCCCAACTCCATGCTGAGAGAGTGTTCCACAGTGACTCTCCAGCACCATGAACAAGTCAGCTTCCCCAGCTGACCCTCAAGGGGAAGCTGCCTCATGTTCAGCACAGGATGAGCTGTCACTGCAGCAGCTACCACGGAGCAGCAGACACTCTGCAAGTTCATTCTCTGGGCTACCTCCCTCCGGTTTATTCAACTGCCCATATTTTAAACGAAAATTAAACGAGAACTTCAGTATCTGTTGTTCCTGCAGTTATGGCCACAAAGCTAATCCTCATTTCTTCTGAGCACAAGATCTATTTCTGTAGGTCCCATTCTCATCTTACACACTATGTAAGGCTGGAGAAAACACCACTGGTTTTAATAGGTTTTTATATTAGGGTATCCAAGCAGCAAATTTGATTCTGTCTGTTCAGTATCCAACTGCCCTTTCAGTATTGCCACTCTGATCTCAGAGACTAAGTTTTAAATGCTGTGGGTTATTAACTCATCAACAAACAGTCTATTTTGTTCAGAGTTCCCAGGGTCTTAGTGAGGGCTTGGTGAGCAAATGAGGAAAAGTCTATTTCTCATTTAATTCACATTGAGAAATGTTTAATGCTTTCAAAGACTTTGGAAGACACTGAGAATTCAGTCTTTTCTGCTCCACAAAACTGTAATTACAATTTTCATTATTTAGCATCCATTTGTCAAAAGAGTATTTGTAGTTTTTCATTAGTTTACACCAACACAGTTTCCAGAACCAGTATCCACTTCCAGAGGGTAAAACAATGGTGACTGTTTCACACTATCTAGTCTAGCAATAGAAGGTTATTTTTCTTCTAGTTGCATAAAAGGCAAGAACTCTGACTAGCAGTAACAATATCATGGACTTCTCTTCCTAGAGAGAGCACACAACAGAAATCCAGATTAAAACCATACCTTGTAAATGAGCTGGGAGTAGTAATCTGAAGCCCCATCAAGAGTAGCACTACCAAAACTCCCCACAAGTCGATTTCCACCATTGAGTTGACCACTGCCGTAAGGGAGAAAGTGTGCAAAGCTCACTCCAATTATTGGTTCCACCAAAGGCAGAAGAGAAAGTTGCTGTATTAAAAGAAAAAATAAGTCAGAAATAAAGTCTAAGACAGAACACTGCAATTCTCCAGTTAGTAGAGTGGTTTCTAATCTAAAAGAAGAATTGGAATTTATCCACTCTCAGGAAATTGTTCAGCTCCAGCTCCCTGCCAGCTCATCCAGAGGCCGCCAGAGCTGACAGGAACTCTGTGGCTTTGGGACCTGCCATGTCAGCCCACCTTCCAAAATTAAACACCAAACCTTAAATTCTCTGATTTTGTGGAAGCTCACATTTTCCCCAACCTGTGCTCAAAATGCAACTTAAGCATCAACTTCACTTTTACTGGGAGAAATCCACTGTTCCACATGGCCTCTGGACTGCCTTTGCCAGCCCCTGCACACTCGCCTGTTTCAGCTGGATGAAGGTATCTGCATTAGGATAAACAGCCTGCTTCTCCTCTTCCTCTTTTTTCCTCTTCTTGGACCGGGGAGCTGCCTTCTCTCCCGTCCTCTGAGCCCGCTTGTTTCTTTGCTTCTTGGTTTCAGGTCCTACATCTGCTCTCTGGAGCTGGCTGTTACTGCACCCAAATGTACCTTGCATCTGGGCTCCTGCAGTTTGCTGGTGTGAAAAAAGGAAGCGCAGCAGAATTTTTGACATGTTAATACACAGTTCACTCCGATTTACTGCACGGCTCTGAAAGCACAGGCACAGAGTAATAAATCTCATTGATAACAAAGTGTTTTACTGGCAGGTGGAACTGCTAAACTGTCCCTACAGACAGAATTATGACCTCCCATTAACACCACTGACATCTGAAAACATCATTAAAAACTCACAGGCCAGTAACATTCTCTTTTGAATACCCTCTAAAATAAAGTTACATGTGCATGAAACCTTGGAGATGTTCACAAGGGCCTAATGAAAGACAGAACTGGTGGCAGAAGAAAGGCATGGAAGTTAATATAATACAAAAGTATTTTGAGGTTAGCAACAAAAAAAGTGTTGTGAAACCTTTCTGGATTGTACCACTTCCTTAAACACTTACAGTACAAATCTGCAAAGCCCTTCTTCCCATGGAAGCATAGCTGGGTAAAAGGGATCAAGATGGGATGCTAATGCTACAGGGGCAAGCCAAAAGAAAGCCTATTAAAAAAAATCATTATTATTTTAAACAGCTCTACATGACCCCTACCACCAGTAGTCTAATATTCTTATCACATGTTTTAACTGTGGATCTTTAACAGGTAATTACCTGCTGATTTTATTACAAGTACCTTTACTTTTATGAGTATTTTTCCCTTTTAAAGACATTTAAATCTTGTGTTAAGAATGAATTTGGAGTTTAGGCAGTCAAAACCCAAAAGAAGAGATTAAGATTACAATAAAATGACCAACAAGTCTAAGTGTAAAGTGTATCCTACCTCCACAGAAAACACTTTTCTTTAGGTCTGTTTTTAAAGACCTTATAAATTAATAAATCATACAGATGACTCAGGTGGAGTCACAGGAGAAAGGAGCACCCAGACACACCATGTTCTGTACAGACACATAGTAGTCAGTAATTAGGAATCATACTGTAAAATCCTGCCTTTAATATTAGGAAGTGGTATTTTTTGAAGACAATTTTCTGTAGAAAAATACTTTTTTTTGCTTTTTAGTGACTTCTGAATATGCTGACCTAAGAAACCCTATTAAAATTCATTCTTTGCTCAACACAGGTGATTCACTTGTAGAGAAAAGGCAGGAAAGAGGCTAAAGTTCCTTAAAGCTGTTTCCTCCACCCCTCTACAGGTAGGTTATGTCCCACACATGCCCACAGTAAGGCACAGACTAGGCTGGACTGCTGCTGATCACAGTGTAACAAAACCAGTACCAGGCTCACCATTCCTTCAGCTGGACTCTGCTTCTCTGCTAACTTTTTATCCCCAGAAGCCTCCTCTTCTGCTCGGCCACTGTTCTCTGGTTTCTGATTTAGAAGAGATGAGGACTTCTTGTTTTTTAGCAGGTGTTTCAGCAGTTCATTCCCTGACTCCCCTTTGGCTGCCAGAGCACCGGGTGGCTGTGCTGGGCTCGGAGCTGAAGAGGTTGGCTGTGAAGTGACCTTATCCTCCTCCACCTTAATACTGCTTGGATTTTCTGGTTTAGGCTCAGCTTGACCTGAGCATTGATCAGTTTCTGCCTTTTCCAGTTTAACTTCTTGCAGGCTGGTGGGTGTGTCCATTTTAGCCTTTTCAGCCTCTGCATTCCCCCCGGGCTGTTTCTGGGACACGCTGCTGCTGCTGCTGGGGAGCTTCCCCTCCAGCTCAGGGGAGCTCTCTCCCGTGTTGGATGTCGAGAGGCCCGTTAGCTCCACGGACTCCAGCTCATCCTGGTGCCGTGGCTCATTGGGGGTGTTCACTGTGGGGGTGGAGGTAGCATCAGAAATGGTTGGGGTTGACGGTGCAGTGATATCCGAGTGTGGAGTTGACGGGGCTTTTATGGACTCGGCATCGTCTTCCTTTTTCTTTTTCCGTGTCCTTTTCTTTTTGCCTTTCTCTTCTGGGATTATGTCAGAATACAGCTGGATGAGAGACTGGCCTGATCCAGGGATGTTTGCAGCCTGGGGCACACCAGTGTCCGACCCACAAGGGGCACTGCCCCCCAGCACTGGAGATGAAGGGACAGCAGAAGGGAATGGAGGCCTGACCTGGTTCTGTGTAAAGGCAGCCCCAGGGAGATTCCCATGAGTTTGTTTTACATTATGGAAATTGGGGGCTCCACCTGCACCAGATGCATCAGGTCCAAAAGCTGCAGGTCCCACTGGCCTTCGCTCTGTGCTTTGCATAAAACTGGTGGCAGGAGGGGAGGTCACAGCACCCTGCTGCAGGATCTGCCCCATCTGCTGCTGCTGCTGCTGCTGCTGGGGGGACGGCTGCAGGGGCCGAGGGGTTTGCATGAAATCACAAGGCAGCTCAGAATTGAAGAAAGGTATCTGAGATAAAGCTGTTTTGTTGTTCAGTTCAGGCCCCATCATACTGTGCTGCTCCAGCTCCATCCTCTGCTGCAGAGCTCTCTGTCGATCCACCTCCTGCATCAGCTGGATGCGCTGCCGCTCCTGCTGCTCCCGTAAGCGCTCCTTCCGCTCCCGCTCCTGGAAACTTTCACTGAAAGGGTTGTTGTCCTCAAACTCCACCCTTGGGGGCGGCCCTGACTGTGCAGCTGCATTCGGGCCGGGCACAGGAGCCGGTGCACCAGGAGTAATTGGCAGCGGTGTCATTGGAGGCTGCATCCTCGCCGGATTCATGGAAATGTGACTCGCAGGGTTTGCAGGTTGCCATCCGGATAAATTTGGCATCCTGGTGGGGTTGGACTGCCCAGGCATCACCACTGCGTGCTGCTGATGCTGGAGCTGCTGTGCCACCATGGGGAAGCTCTGCTGATTCATTGCTGGTGCTGTTCCTCCTGGAACCATGGGAGGCTGGGCCTGGACCCCTGGCATTAGGGAATGCGGGGCCATCCCACACTGCTGCTGCTGCTGCTGCTGCTGCTTGATCCGGTACTCCTCAATCAGCTCCGCGTGCTCCTTCTGCTGCTTCCGGATCTAAACATTGAAACAGTCATTATTCACCTCTGCCACAACTGGCTGTGGAAGCAGCATAAAGCATGTAACTCACCACTGTAATTCCAGGAGACAATGAACATCAGGCCAAACCAGAATTTCTGCAGTGTTTTTAATGCTAAACAGCCATTATTTCATCAGAAATACTCCCCAGCCCAAGACTTCAGACAAAACAGCAGTGTCTGCAAGTTTTCATTACACACCAAGACTGCACTGTGCTAGAGAATATATAAACCTAAACCAGCAGTGATCCTTGTCCTACAGATCTTATCATCCATGCACAGAATACAAACAGTTTGGAACAGACAGGAAAAGGGAAACAGGGAGATGGATGATGTTCACACATCAGCAACTTTTTAGAAAGATATAACTGGAAAGGAAAAGTTTGCAGGAAAACAGTGATGGATATTCCCATTTGTTCACAGGCAAATCCTCAAACACACCATGTCAGATGAAAATTGCAACTGCTGCTTGAAAATTTAAGATTTTAAGACCAAAATAAACTCAACACGGGCACTGCAAGTTATGCCTTGCAGCTTAGACAAACAGGAGAAGTTGAGGGAAGGACACAACACTGTTAACTGGACAAGCAAGAGCCTTTCAAAAACACTGCAGAAACCCAACTAAAATAAAAATAGAACTATTTGCAATCCACTTGTTGATGATGCATGCATTATGGAAAATCTCCCTCTCACTTCTGCTCATTTGTTTATGACTTCCACAGCTTGTGTAGGGATAGAAAAACTCTGTAATGGATAACTCTGAATTGTGTGATAGCCCTCTCCTTTATCTGAAGCAAGGACTAAGACAGAAAGCTCAGGGTAACAGTGATGCCATAGGACACACTTCATGCTGCAGGACAGATGCACCCAAAAGGTTATTTACACAATAATCCCAGGTCCAAGATGATTTCTGAGCTCTGCCTCGGCACTGACACTGCTGGATAACCAGTGCTACTGCACAGAGCCACTGACTGGATCCATCTGCACTGCACAGACCCAGTGCTCCAGGGCTCCTCTGTGGTCCCACAGCACTAAATCTGTGCTGGCTCTGTGGAGCTGCACATTGAGGCCCCCAAGGCACCACAACCTCCAGGGCCTGCAGGGGTGGATCAGCTGTGACTGTCCCTGGAATGAGCTGTGGCGTCCAAAGCCCAGGGCTGAGCACACCCAGAGGCCCTGAGCTGAGCTGGAGATTTCAGCAGTGCAGGGAGGGCAGGGCAGAGCCTCTGAGCACAGGCACAGTGCCACAGGGGCCATCTGGCAGTGTCTGGGTGGCTCCATGCCTGGCCAATAACCCTGACTCACATCAGCTCCTGGGGCACAGTCAGCTCCGTGTTCTCCGTGCCTGTGTCCAGGACCAGCCACTCCCAGAGATCCAGGAACTCTTTTCTCTCTCCATATATAATACAGAGACTTTTCAAAAACTAGCAGGAGCTTGATAGCAGAAAAATGACTTGATCTGATTTGAAAGAGTGGCAAATTGCTGCCAATAGAAGGTGGTTAAAACTATGCTTTAAACCTCATTTATGCTTCTATGAGGTACAGAACAAAATGCTGCTAAGGATGTGGATGAATCAACCACTGGTCTAAATCAGAGGCTAAAGGGCACTGGATGGTTTCTGCTAGCAGTAGATGAAACTTAAATTTAAAGATTACAAATAGGAGAACCTTAATGATGGGGCAGTAAATGGATCTGCCAGCTATGTCATGGTTAACAGCTGTTACTTCAGTCTAAATCCACCAAAAGATTAGACTGTCGAATGTATAATAAAAATTGGTTAAAGGGAATTTTTTTTTTGCATTTCTTCTACTTGTGATTCATTGTGGAAAGGGAAAAAAAAAGTAGAGATAATTTACCCACTCCATCCCTCTTCCACACAGTGGAGAGATGAGCCAACTAATATCCCATCCAGCACATACTTTGTCTTGAAGCAACACAGGAGAACTCGAGGGTCAGATATTGCTCAGGACTTCATTCCAAGCTGTCTGCTGCCAAGTTTTTTTCCTTCATACTAGTAAAGGATAATTCTAAAGCATTTCCATTTTCAGCAGGACTAGTTGATCCTGACAATCATGCCAGGTAATTTATAATAAAAGTCTTGAGGAACACAGCACTAACTACTGGTAGGCAAAGCATATTAGCAAAACTATCACAGGTCTCATCTTGCTATTATCATAGTTACAATAAGTGAAATTCCAACTGAATGTAAGGAAAGGAAAACAAAGCCCAGTGAAAGTGGTTACATGTAAAAACAGGGGCCCAGAAAGGCTGGGAAATCTCTTCCCCTGGAGACTTACAGAACTTGACAGACAAGGTGCTGCGTAACCTGATTTAATCATGAAACTACTTCTGCTTTGATCATGACTAAAAGATCTCCAGACATTCCTTTGACCTGTGTTATTACTCCATGACACAATACTGATGATCAGCACCTAGGAATGAGACAGACCATAAAACTAGTCTAGCACTAAAGATACAATAAAAATAGATTTTCAAACTGTAAAAAAAGAAGAACATCAGGTTAGGACACTCATTCAAGCCTGAAACAAAGCCCCGCATGCTAAAACTTTTCTTTGAATGTTTAATTTTTGCTTTGCATGGTGCCAAGAACTCTGCTGCAAGTCATTTTGCCAAGGAATTCCCTTCTTCCCAAAGTACTAACCCAGCTTTTTTTCATAATGTTTGCCACAGAATATTCCTTTGCAGCTCCAGTGTCACCTACACTCCAGAGCAACGCTGTTACACACACACAACAAAACAGAGAGTGGCTCATTCAGGTAGAGCTCCACTTTGTCTTTCAGAAGATTTAAGGGAAAAGACTTACTACCACTGTGACAACTCAGTGCCAAGATGAACAGTCTGGATTCCAGATGATTACCTGATCTAGCTGTTTTTGGACCATGCTTTGCTGCTCAGTAACGTGTTTCAGCTGCTCTGCATCCTCCTCTGGGAACTCCCGGCCGGCTTTCTTGGCTGTGCGCTGTTTGGCTGAAAGGGCCTTCTTGGATTTTCTGTGGGCTCCAATCTGCTCCTCCAGGTACTTCTGCTGCATTTGAAGAAGTTGTTGTGTATCCTGCAGCCATTCCTCGTATTGCTTTCGTTGTGAATCATCTAGAGAGAAGGGAAATGAAGTGTGACATGATCTCATCATGGAGATGAGGAGATGAGCTCTTATCCTACTTTTTAAAGCTCAAGTTTAACCATGAGGTTCCCCTCCTTATTTTAAGAAACCAGTGGTCAAATACAGCCAAATTTGACAGACTATTTGGTACTTTAGGAAGTGGTATGTTCTTGGAGTGACTTGAGTAAATGAGACAGATATCCAAATTACTGCATTTGTGAGAGAAACCAGTTTTAACACAGTTCATTTCAGGAGATACCAGCCAGCTGCTGAGGCAGCAAACATGCACTTGCCAGTGAGCAAATGTGGCTCTGAGAACTGCTACAGAACCCAGTGATCCCTGTCCTGCCACTGAAGACAGGACATGGAAGATCTCTGGAAGATCTCTGGAAGTACTCAAGTACAAAGAGATTGGGGAACAAGGACATAAAGGAAACATGGCCTGATTAATTCTGGTGTTTGCAGAAAACTGTTGTACATATAATTTTTTTTTTATTAAAACTTCAAAGAAAAATATTAAAATGATGAACACAATCAAATATTCACAAAAGAAATACACTGTCTTTGTAAAAATCACTTTGTCAGTGTCAGCCCTCAGCATGGGGCCTTCAGCACCAGTGCCATTTCATGCCCCCCAAAATAAATGCCTCTCATTTAGGCTGTAACTGAGACATTGCTCTTCTTTCAAATGAGAAATGCTCGTCTGCATTGCTCTCTGATGTTTTTCTGGAGGCAAAACAACCATGTCTGATAACACCTGACCTGCACTAAACACAGAAAGCAAGAGAACACTGGTGATGGTGTCATTTGTCTCCTGATCACATTTTCAGTGAGCTGGGACACCACAAATAAGCAGAGATCTTCCTTGTGAAGTCCCGTGTTTAACAGAGATACCACACAGCTCCACGATTTCAATATAACCACATCCTCCTGGTGCTCCACACCCTGCCACCTTCTACTCCACGAGTCACTGTGTCAGTGACAGCTCTGACTGAACAGCTCAACTAAACCTACTCAGGGTGAGCTACAGCCTCAAGGTGCTTTCAGGGAAAAATTCTCCAGAACTGATCCCAAAAGCTGAGGGGACAATTGAGTGGGAACACTGAGAGTATCATGAGAAACATGAAAGTACTGAAATTTTAACGAGTTCCAGGTAAGAGCAACTACTACTGAACTGAAAATCAGATTTAATCAAGTGCTCAGAACCCACCACCACCCAACCACAGAGGGGCCCTGCTGAGTGCCATGTGGAATCACACCACAAATAATTAATACAGATAATATTGCCAAAGATCCCTATTGCATACTCAGTACTCCAGCTTCTGGAAAATGTGAAGGAGTTTACTTCTGTTTCTTATTCACAAATATCAAGTGAAGTATTTGTAGTGACAGAAACACTTTTTTACACACGGTCTTCCTCTCCCAACATATGCTCAGTTTTAATTTCTGTTAATAAATCTTTCTCATCACAGAGACTAGAATTCACAATTGATCTAGGGCAGCCAGAAATATGGAATGCAAAAAGCTAGTGCAGTGTATTTCTGCTTTCAGCAACTGTGCTTCACCAGCCAAGGCTTGCCTAACCAGTGCCTGGAAAGCTTTTTCTGGTATTTGTTCAAATGACAATGATACTGCACAAAACTTTCTGCTTCTGAAATAAAAAATTCCATCAACATACAGCTGTTCTCATTGAGCTCAGAATATTGCAACACAACCCCAGACCAGGTTTCTGATACAGCAGTCAGTTAATAGATTATTGCTCTCACACAAATCCAAATAATGTTAATTTTCTGTTTCCCTCTTTCCTTATGGTGTTTTGTTGATGACAGCTTCCAGAAAAAAAAAAAAAGTTAATAGCATTTACTATACACTCCTTCATTACTTGGCATTGTAATGATGAAATGACTCCATTTTAAAAGAATAATTTTTGGAGAGACAGGATCCATTTAGACATAGTTCATTTTAAAGAAAACAGAACTGTAAAATGAAAAAAACCCCAACCCATATAATAAATTATTAAATCTCTACTTACTGACAAAACCAGGACCAAAATTGGGAGGATTAGGTCTAGAAATCTGAGGTGTCAAACTTCCATCCTAGAAATTTCAATAGAACAGAAAGACAAGGATATTACATCATGATTCAATTAAAATACCCAAAACCTAGAGAACGTTATTGAACAGTTTTGTTTCAAGCCCGTATCAAGTTGCATTACCTGTGTAATTGCCTGTTGCATATGATTTTGGCCCTCAGTGGCCTGAGCCCCTGGCACTGGCTGACCCATAAAGGGAAACCTATTGATAAACAGAAAGTGAAATTGCAACCTTGCAAATCAGCACTTTAGGAGAGTGAGACAACTTTATTATGTTCAACTTAAACAAAGCACCCAAATATTATAGAGACATGCACTTGAACTTCTGTACCAAACCTTCTCAACATCTGGAGAATGCAGACAGCATTTTTGCCCTTGGTTGAAACTACTGCATTTTACATTTTTCAGAGAGATGATGTAAATACGACCTACTGTGCTACAACAGTGAAAACACACACACAAGTCTGTATTTGTATTTTAGCATTTTATAATTTAAAGAAAAACAGTTGAATGTATTTATGTTTCATGGTCACCATCATAGTCAACTGCAGCTGGGTAAGTGTACACCTTGGGTAAGCCATTTATTATCGTGGGGCACTGGACAGAGCAACCCCAGTTTGAAGGGTCACACAAAAGAAAAGGCAGAGATCCTCCCTGACCCCTGGACTCCTCACCTACCCCAAGGACAGTCATGGCGAAGCCTGCACACTTCATGGCTCCTTTTGTCCTCAGAAGGGATTTAAGGAGAGGATGGAACTTCCACTAAGTGGACTAAAATCTTACTTATACCCAGCATTAAATGATTTGCTGCAACATGAGGCTCCACTGCTACATGGCCACCCCCAGTTTTCTAGCACAGCTCGTGGGAGATGTGTCATTACCTAATTAGCAAGTGGGAAAACAAGAAGAGCATCAGCATGCTGGCCATGTTGACCCATGACATTTACAACTGGAACACAAATCTGATGCATTTGAATACCTTTTATAGCTCCTACTGCCACACTGGCTTTATTCCTAGGAGATAATCCTGTGTTAGCATCAAATGTGAACTACAGGACAGAAAGAATTTTTTTTTCATTTCCTGCACACAGTTTCTCCTGAGCTCTGTCATTTCCTTTTACATTCTGTAGTCCTAAAGAATGGTGTCAAGAGCTGCCTACCTGTTCATGACCATTGGTGGCATCCCCATGTTACTCTGTGCCATGACTTTGTTGATCCCCTTAAGAGCCACCATTTTTGCTTTCATTATGGGATCTGTAATCGCATCAAAATCTGTAAGACAAAATCAGCAGCATGGAATCACACAGCTGAACATCACAAATTATTAAATGGAAATTACTTGTTCACATTTAGTTCATGTGTAAATCTTCAGTAAAACATTAACTGCATTCCTATTTCACATTAATTGTCCTCCCCACTTTGATATTCAAGGTTAATAAGCAGTTTCATGTATCCTGTAGAAGTTAGTGCAGCAACAGCTGTCCTTGTTTTCAGCCACAACATAAAACCAAAAGCAGGTCAGTCTGAGAGTCTGAGAAGGGCTCTAGACCACATCTGGCCTATGACCCAACAGATTAATAAATTCTGTTTATGGGTTTAAGACTCAGGAAGAGGAGTTGTTACTGTGATCTCAACTGGCAACTGGCACACCATCACTAATGCCCTATGACAATGGCCTTGATGGTCACTGTAGTTACAACTTAAACAATTCTCAAAATTTAGTGTTTTATTATCAGTTAAATGATGGCAATGGTCTTGATTTGACTGCTCAAACTGCTAGGTTATATTAGACAAGCAATCACAGTTGTCATTAATTTTTTTTAGTACAAACAGAATTATATGTGATATTTCTGGGCCTTGCCTAGACTGTGGGTTAGTAACAGCTTTTGAAAATCCCTCTCCTTATGACACAACAAATACTCCAAAAAAAGTCATAAAACAACCATAAACATAAATTTGATAGATCAAATATCAAGAAGGTCAGCTACTGCACTTGATCACTTAATTTTGTTTACAAAGGATGCATTTTACTCCCTACCTCACGAGAACCTAAAGTGCAAATAGAGTACGTGACACAGCTGATGTCACAAACATTATCAGTAAAGCAGAGTACTCTGATCCTGGTAATGACAACAGGAGCCTTGCCAGAGTTCAGAATTCCACCTACATGCTCAATCTCCATACTCCCAGGCTCATTTTTACCATGCCACCTTCAAGCCCTACATATTTACCTGCTTCTGGCAGTCCTGTGGATTATTTAACTATTTGTTGCTGCATTTTTAGAACACCAACCAGAATACAGACAAACAGGACTCCCACATACCAATATTGGGGAAAAATGGCTCCGAACGCTGGCGAATCATGGCTTGCATCTGTCTCTGCTGCTGCTGCTCCTGCCTCTCCTGATCCAAGAGGTCCTGCAGAAGAAGTGGCTGCTCCTCTAGCAGAAGTGGCCTCTCTCTGTTTTGTTGCTGAGCTAATGGCTGAGGGAGCATCATCTGCTGGGGACCAGAGATGCCACTGGGACCAGGACGGTTCGGTACAGCCACAGTCTGATTAGGTGTCTGTCCTGACCCAAAGTTATGATTAGATGACTGACCCTGAATAAATCCTGGATTTGGTGACCCTTGAGAAAAATTATGGTTCATTCGTGGAACCATGGGCAGATTGGAATTTAAAGTGTTTTCCAAGATCTGTCCAGCAGGTGTCATGAGTGTTTGTGGAATACCTGATCCATGGTTCATTTGTGTGGGTGGCAGAGATTGAGATGGAGATCCCAGAGTTCTTGCTTCAGCATTGTCTGAGCTTTCACTAGACAGCAAACTTGAGAGGACTGGGGTGGACCCAGAAATACTGCAGGAACTTACTGCTCCTTGAACAGGCAGTGGAGCAGATCCCTGAGCATCTGGACTAGGCACAGTTGTATCTTGACTAGGAACAGCAGGAGTTGTGTCAGGGAATTCTGGGTTAGCAGGTTGCGCAGGAGCCTTTTCTCCATCCTTTAACTCCACCTCAGCACCCTGTTGAGTACTTGTGGACTCAGTATTTCCATCACCTTTTTCATTTTCATTCTTCTTTTCCTCTTGAGTGTTTGGGGAGAGTACTTTTGTTTTAATTTCATTTTCTGTAGCTGGTTTCTTTGGTGGAGACTGGGTCTCAGCAGGGGCAACAACTGTATCACCTTGATCTTTCTGTTTGGGTTCTTCTGCCTTGCCCTGGATATCTAGCTTGTCATCAATGGGGACACTAAGGTCTAGTTCCTCATTAAACATTCCTTTCTTATCCCCCACATCAAGGTCTGGGTCTGTGTATGCAATTAAATCAAATTCCCCAGATCTCAGAAGATCATCAAGGTGAGGATCATTGGTTTCCAAATTATCTAGAGTGTCCAGTTCATCTCCTTTCCCATCCTCTGTGTCCAGGTTCAGATTTTCCAAATCCTCATCATCTAAATCCTTGACTTCAACCCCATCGAGGTCTTTCACATCCAAATCTTTTACAGCAGGATCATCAGGATCAAGCTTTTCCTCTAGACCATCACTTGGTTGGTTGGGAATCTGCAAGTTTGCAGATTCATCACTCGGTGCAGATGTAGACAAAGATGGTCCTGGGAATGCATCAGCAACTGGCTGACCCAGAGAACGCATTACAAGTGCAGGTGTGTTCTCAGGATTGATTTGATCCTGCTGGGACTGGGACATGTGCTCCAAACTCGCAGCCATCTGCAACTGGTTCGGTATTCCTTGAGAACTGTGTCTCAGCGGCTCTGCCTGCCTCGGGCCGGGGAAATCCTGCCTGGGCAGGAAGCCAGGGTGCCTCTGGTGCTGAGCTGCTGCATCCAGCACGGTGGCAGCAGCGGGGTTGAAGGGCAGCCTTGGCCTGCCATCGGGAGCTCTGTGGCGCAGCTCGATGAAAGCCTGCCCCAGGATGTTGTGCTGCTGCACCGGGATTCCCTGCGGGGGAAAATGCTGCGAGATCCCGGATGCGTTATTGATCTGCGGGCTGTTCACTGGCCGGGGCATGTCAATAGACAGGGATCTCCTCAGCTGTGGGGGAACACCAGGGCGCTGCATGGGCTGCTGAGGACCGAGGAAACGTTCCTGGCCCGAGGGTGGACCATGGGCACCTCCTGGAAATCCGTATCTAAAATAAAGCATGGAAGGCAAATCATCTTTTTTTCTCAGTCTCACGTGACTAAATTACTGTTCACCAAAATGCTTTACATGATGTATTCATCAAGATATTTAAATCAATGTTTTGACTAATTATACTTACATTTAAATGAGCTTTATGACTACAATAAAATAATTGCTTTAATTATGTTTAATAAACAACCTGTTTTCAATTTCAATAATAATAATAATAATAATAATAATGGATAGAAAACTCTGACAGTCAGAACTAACCTAGTAATTAAAATACATATTAATGCAATTCAGAGTAAAAAAACCTCAGTGTGTGGATTTAGAAATTACTGAAATAGATCTACATACTGAAAAAATTAACTTCAGAGAATGTATGTTGATACTGGTATTCATTTTACATTGTAGCATTCACTGTAAAAATGCCACAGACAGAAGCTGATGCTTGATCACATGCTCATTAGAAATTAATTTATTCATTATTAAGACATCGAAAATAAAGCCTTTTACTTTTTTTTTTTTTTGAAATGCCCCAAAAGCCATGGACAACAAGATGTTTCTGGTCACGTAAGTTTGACGAGTTCTGCAGTTTCTCCATTTATTTTTCTGAATTACTACCAACAAAACAGTGTAAAATAGAATGTGTGTTTAACACAAAGTAACATTAAAGGAAAACCCACTGCACATACAGAGTTCAGCAAGGTTACCAGCTCCTGCAGATGATTTTTCATCCTGTCTAAAATGCTCCCTTTAACCACCCCTGTAACACCCTGAGTTTAAGAGATCCAAGAGCTTACCTCAGACCGTGAGGTCTCATCCCCATGGTGTTCATATCTCCTGGAAACTGGGGCCTGTTGAACTGCCCATCCCCAGGGAACGGCCCACGCTGCTCCTTCGGGTACATGGAGAACCTTGGCCCACCTGGAGGGACCACAGAGGATCTAATACTCCCAGGATAGGGAGGAGGAGGGCGGTTAAAGATTTGATTTAAGTTGTCTTGCTGCCAATGCTGAAGAGGGGCTGCATGGGGAGGAGCTGCTGCGTCCTGCAAGGCCTTTTCCTGGCGAACCGCATTCTTCTTCTGCTGCTGCTGCTGTAGAATAATCTCACGGAGCTTCTGGCGCTGTTTACAAGAAAATAAATCATTATACTTGACACTGCAAATGACATCTTTTGAAGTGCTACACTCTGCTAGGTTAAGCCTTTTGGAAGAAATAAATTCTTCACTTGTTACAGGAAAATATTATAAACAACCACAATCACCTCAGAAATGAGAAGGAGGGTCAAATGGTGCAGGGTACTGGTAACCCAACTTAACATCCAGACCTCTTGGTAAAGTGTATGGTGTGATCCCATTCTACCATTTAACACGGAAGCAATTCTCTTTCCGTTTTTCTATTCCAGTATTGCAGACCCTTTCACCACAGGAAAAGTGCATTCTGAGAGACAAAGGTGACTAGAGGTCCACTGAAGAAAATTCAGGGAAAGGTTTTTACACCACACCTGCACAATTTACTCTTAACTCTGTATGATAACCACTATGATAAACCACTGGTTCTCCATTAAATTCATTTCCCATCCCTGCTTCCAAACAAAAGATTGAGCAGCTTTCCCCAAGCTGAATGGAATTCTATCTCTTAGCAAGAGCTGTTTGCCAGACATTCGTGGACAGAAACCTGGAGTGAATGTGCCTCAAGAAGAGCTGTGACCAAGGGAAGGATTCACCCCAACACGCTGGCCAACTGCAAAGTCAGACATGTGGTCTGAGCTCTTTGCCTGTACTCCCTTCTCCAGCCAAAGAACAAGTCACTGGCAATCAGTTCCACACCTCATTTGTTACAGAATAGAACAAAATGACCTTTTAAATTTTTTTTCTTTCCTCAGACTGTAGCTAAAAGCACTATTATAGACCAACCATCTATGTCTTCAGCGGCTTCAAATACAGCCTTTGCTTCTTTTTTTTTTGGATCTTGTCCAAACTTCTTAAAAATTATTCATGTTTCTGTATTCTGTATATTGTGGTTCTATCCAGAAGGACCAAAGTAACATATTAAGTAAACTAAGAGAATTTGTATCTTACACATAGTTACATTTAATGGCAAGAAACTTCAAGTATTAAGAAGAATGTGGGAAGTTCTCCTACTTCCAGAATTTTAATATCATCAGAATTCTCACCTGTCTTAACTTCTCAGTATCTGCCTGAGACATATTCATGGTGTTCTGTGTATCTGTTACTCCCGTGGTGGGTGCTGGGCCAGGAACTTGTGAAACTTTGGGAAATTGTTGTCCTTGAGAAGTCATGGGAGCATTTCCAGATGCGCTGAAGGTGCCCTCAGATCCAGGCCGCGGCTGTTCCGCAGCATCATGGGTCAGCTGACCAGTTCCAAAAGATTCTGGCTGAGGTCTTGGAGTCATTGGTGGTTGATCATATGGGTCATGTGCTGGAGTAGCTGCACCATGGCTAAAGGAATCTGTTATTGCAGGTCCTGCAGACCTGGGAGTTTGAGAACATGGGTCTGATGGCCTGACAAAAGTGCCCTGCAACCTGCTCTGTGGTGTCTGCAGGAAAGGATCTCTACTTGTTATTAGTCCTGGCCTCGTCATGGCAGGTCTGTTAAAACCCTCAGGAATCCCCGGCCTTGGGGTTGCTGGCTGCTGAGAGTAAGGATCACTGAGAACCGGCCGTGGTGTTCCAGGAGGTTGGGCATAGGGATCAGAATGTCTCTGGTTTGCTGGGGACTGAGCAAACAAATCTGCTGGTTGAGCAGGTCTTGGTGTTGGCGGCTGCTGCATATATGGATCCACCGTGGTGGGACGAGGAGTTCCTGGGGGTTGGGCGTAAGGATCAGCAACTGGCCGAGGAGTACCTGGAGGCTGGGAGTAAGGGTCCTGAGAAGCCGGCCTTGAAATGGGCCCAGACTGAGGGAAAGAATCGCCCTGCTGCCGCACCATCCGCGGCGGATGGGCAAAAGGCTCCTTTATTGCAGGGTGGGGAGTGAGGGGAGGCTGGCTGTAGGGATCATTGGCCTGGTTATGGGAAAAGTTATCCACGGGCCTGGGCGTCAGAGGGGGCCTTTCATAGGGATCGACAGCAACGCGCCGGGGCGTGGCTGGCATGGAGGAGTAAGGATCCTGTGGGGACTGAGGAGGGCGCAGAGGAGTTTTGAAAGGTCCAGGGCTCCCATCCACAGGAGCAGGAGTCGGAGTCAATGGAGGCCGTGCATAGGCATCAGCAGAGGTTACTCTCTGTCTCTGAAACGCGTCAGTCCGAGGAGCCGGCTTAGTAAACGGATCGCTGCTTCCAGCAGCTAAAGGAACCTTCCCTGACTGCTCCATAACTATGGGCGACCGTGGGACTCCCAGTGGTTTGGAGAACTGCTCTGATGGCAGGACAGGCCTGGGTGTGTCTGGTGGCTTTGCATAGGGATCGCTGCTACCTGGAGATGAAGAACATGAGTCCCTGACCGGCGAGGGCCTGCTTCCCGACGGCTCCCGAGATATGGAGGACTGTGCTGCACAGGAATCTAACGGGGCAATGGTGTTCCTTCTGACAAAGTTCTGGTTGATGGGCGCTGGTCTGGGTGTTCCCACCATTTTAGCATAGGGATCCATCGGAGAAGGAGGCCTTGTGTTTGTGGAACCCGGAGAAAACATCTGTTGCGATGATGTCTGAGGAGTCTGAGACTGAGACAGCGAATCGTGCACTGGGATTCGGGTGGGAGTGGGAGGTGGGGCCTGTGGCTTTAGGAACACATCATCTGAGGACGCCGATGTGGGCGTAGCGGGGAGCTGCTGCTTTGTGAACAGATCCTTATGGAATGTCTGCTGTGCAGGAGACATGCTTCCATTGCCAGTCTGCGGCGTTAAGGGGCTCTGGATCCCACTGCTGGGTGTGTCTGAGCCAGACTGGTTCAGGAGCTGCTGTGAACCAAACTGCTGCTGCTGCTGTTGTTGCTGCTGTTGTTGCTGCTCATTTTTCACCTGTTCAAGCTTCTGTGTGGCTTCTATTTTGGCCTGCTGCTTACTTTTTTGCCGCATTTGCTGTTTTAAAATTACGGGGAAATATGTTACACTTCAAAGTTTAGGATATAAAAAATCTTTCTAATGATTGAATCTATAATTAAAACTTCAGGACACATTCAGTATCACTAACAAATAATTGCAAATTTTAAATGCAAAAGAAGCAGAGAATCCAGCTATTTGTGAAGTTTAATTACCTTGACATGCATCTTGCTTGCCTGGGAATAAGCATTTCCCAGGTTGCCTAAAGAGCATCACCACTTTCCAACCTTATACTGTGGAGACAAAGGTTACTGACATGCAGCACTGGTGTGGGCTTTGAGAGACATCCAGCCCCATGTGAGGCAGCAGTCTGCAGGACAAAGTTACTGCAATACAGGGCAGGTAATAAAAACCTACTGCAGCAGAAGAACAACCTGTTTCTATAATACACAGGATTTAAGAGTCAAAATTTAAAGAAAAGGTTTTTTACAAACAGCTTATCTCCTGATAACATCTATTTTCTTCCCAAGCAGAATGGCTGACTCTTCTACAAAGAAAGATTCAAATTGATTTTATTACAACAGATTCTTACAGTGCAATAAAAAGCAGGGAGAAAATAACAAAACACCTTAAATGCTACACACCTGTCTGAATTTCCATTCCTGCTCATGTTCTGATTCCCTCTGTTTTAATGGATCTTTAAAGAGGTCGGAGTCAATGCGTGAGCTGGGATCAATGCTATCCTGTTGCTGCTGCCTTTTCATGGAGTCATTTGACATCTGTACTTTATTGATGCGCAAAGCAGCTCTATTATCTCTAGCTTTTTGCTGGAAAAAGAGAAAAGATGCACTTAGACTTATTTTCTTCTACTAAGTGTGCACACTGCATCTGTTATTCCTACAAAATCTATCACCAAATTATTTGTACAACCTGTTTTACTCACACACATCCTCGTGGAAACAACATTATGCACTTTGGAAAGAATTCCAAGCAGAAAAATTTCACACCTCTATGGAAATTCTGTGTTTAACATATATGGAAGGAACTAAGAGGTTACTAGCAATTAGTAAATTAGTAAACCTATTAGCAAAGCTTTTCTGTACAGGAGGGTGTCTGTTGCAGGCACTGTGCTGTGCCAAGAAATCGTTAATAGCACCAGTTTACCTTTCAAATCACATATTGGTGTGGTCTACAATGTGAAGGCTGAGCACAGCAGATGATGTTTGGATCAATAAAGGCCACTAATGTCGAGAACTTCAATGACAAGAAAAATACAGTCTAGTCCATTAAAAGACCTCTAAAGATCTGAGTCTGTTAACAGTTAACAGTTTAAACATAGGATATGGGCTTATGGATCAGGAAAAACTGTATGGAGACACAGCAATTCCTCTTCAATGAGGCATTTTACAGCCATACTGACACTTTAAAGTATCTAATGGAAGTTTCAAAGAGCCTGTTTTACCACCAATCTAGGATGTGATTTCTTTTCTGAACCAAACCCTCACATCCTCTTTTCCACAAATTTATCTGCAGCTGTCAAGTATGGGTTGCCTAGAGGAAAAGACTTTAATACTTCCCCCCCCAACAATGAAACAGTGACATGGATGAGAGCACCAATGTCACAGCAGCAGAAAAATCACTGTCATTTTTCCCTGTAAGTGATGGGATTGTGCATGCTAAGTAAAGTAAAAAGCCTACAGTGAAAATTTACTAGTACTCCTCTGAATTTCATTTCAGCTTTCACTCAACCCCTCAGAGTGTAAGTCCCTCAGGAGAGGCACCACAGCAGCTTCCTGTGTGCACAATGCCAGGAACACCAGCAGGAGCTGCATGGCAGAGGCACAAGGACTGTTCTGAGAGGAATTAACCACATCTTGCTGTGTAAATACTGGTGTGCAGGAGTATGCCCTCTCCTCCTGTACATAAGGGAAGTAATTTCTGCTGCTGACTTCTGGATACCCATCACAAGGATATGACTGCATCTTTTAAGAACAATGAAAAATAAAGCATCAGTAATGGAAATAATTGTGAAGTGGTGAATGTCACCCATGTAAATGGGTATTACATTATAAATACCACTAAGAAGGAATCACCAAGATTAACTACAGAACGGGCAAGGTGACACAGAGGTCCAAAGGTGCTGAAATTGCAACACTGAATAAAAAGCAGAATGATGATGCCTCAGTGATACAAAGAATAAACGAGAAAATGATTCTTTCAAGTGGAAAGGGTTTCAGAAAGATCAAGAACTCCACTTCTCACAATAAGTTTGGGAAATGATTTATCCTCTTAAGCCAGAGACCACAGCAATTTTGAGTTTGGACAGCGGAAAATGATGTAGTAATGCTAAACTCTGAGTCATCAACATGCAGAGGAATGAAGTTTGTTTACTGATGGGACTATATGAAAAAAGAGCAGGTAGGGGAAGGCTATGAGACTGAAAATAGCAAAATCCACAGAAACCTGCAAAGTGAGAATGACTGTACAGTTGCTGCTGTGAAGAAAGAAAGATGAGAACCAGGAGAGAATGGAAGTTAAAGAAAAGTACATCTGCCAGCAATTGTTGGGAAAGTCCAGAAGAATCAATAATACTTTGGATGCACACATGCCTCAACAGAGGCTTCAACAAAGCTTAAGGGTCACCCCCTTTGAATGGCAGAAGTTCTGCAGGGTGAAATCAATGACCATGTAACTCCAGACAGCTGCTACAAGTACCTGTGTGTTCACTTAACTCAGATTTGAAGAAGGTGAATGATTTTGGAGAGAAAAATGAAGTCCTTCATGCTCCCCACAAAATGGTACCAGAAAAGTGGATAGCAGAAGATATCAGGAGAGTTTCCATACAAAGCAACACAAGACAGTAAGCAGAGAAAGGGAACAGTAAAGCAAGAACACAAGGAGTAGAAGTAAATGAGGAAAGCAAAGGTGTGAGCACTGACACCTCTAGAATTGTTAGTTCAATAGCTGAAAGACTTCAGCAACTCTAACAGGGAAAAAAGAATAGCCCAGTGAGAGGGGATGATGAAAGGGAGAGGAATCTCATGATCAGTTGTTATTATCCTTCTCAAGAAACTGGTGAGATTCTGTGTAGAAAGAGACAGAGTAAAGATGACTTGAGGCATGAATCAAAGGCAGCTGAGAGGCAGTGGGAGCCATAAATGTTCTCATCTCAGCTGATGTCTTTACATTGCACAGTACTAACAGAGTCTATTCCAAGACTGAAAAACCAAGAATACAGGTAGAAGTATTCAGACTTAGAAGTTAAATTTAAAATGTTTTCTTGCAGTAAGGGAACTATCACTAAACCTAGAGCTTGAGTTATTAAAAACAGAACAAAACAACACAATCTTATAAATGAAATGTATGTTTGCTGGGAGCATGCAAATGCAGGTGGGAATTGTTCTTACCACATAGGGAGCCCTCTCTTGAGAGCTTGCTTTCCTCCACAGTTTAGCAATTTGCTTCACTCTTGTAGCCCAGTCTGCAACAAAAAATGTGTCAGTACACAAGGCTATGATAAGTCTACCTGAGATACTTTCAAATCAAGATGCACATGCACCAATTGCTGCAAAATATTCAGCTTGATTCAGTAAATCACTCACCTGGGAATTCTTCCTTCAGGTTAGGGAAGTTGATATTTGTATAGAGAACAGGTGCTACAGTTGCCATTTCACCCAAAGCTTCTTCTTTCTCCCATTTCAGGGTGCTCCTCTGAGCATTGGACATGGTATCACCCTCACCCTCCAGAGGTGGAGCAGCTGGTGCCCATGAGCTGTTGGGATCACTCACCATTGGATTGAACGCTGGATTCTTATCCCTGACAGACCAGAAAAGGGGTTTGTTTTACAGATTGTATAAAAACAATATAACAAACCAAGCCTCAATTAGCAAAGTACTATTCTGTTGGTATTTCAGCAGTGAACACCCTGCAAGAATACACAAGGTTTTGTGGTGGCTGTCAAGAACTAATAACATCACATTATTATTAACCAACACCAACCTACGGGTGTTTTCGTTACTTTGATTTTTTTTTAATGCTAAATACACTAAATATCTTTTATTCCCCATCTGGACTTACCTGGCATCAGTGTATGGCTGCTGTGTAATGGGAGAGAAGGTGCCCAGCCCACCTCCAGCAGCCAGAGCCGTGTGAGGGAGATGAGGGTTGGGGCCAATCAGACCATTCATGAGGGGCACTCTTGGAAATGCATTCTCTCCTGGAAAGAAGCAGATTAAGTCACTCATTTAAGTTTTCAAGGGTGACTGCTTCTAAGGCAGAGGTGGAACCTTTCACTGAGAAAACAATGTCTCCTCTAAAAACTAATTGCTTTAAAATTTTACAGTGCTGAACTTACTCTTTTGGAAAAGATCTTAAATCAGTTCAAAACCCTTCCCTGTAAGCTTAAAGGATCCTTTTCTACTCTATTACATCCCTGCACACTTTTCTTTTTCTTGTCTAAAATACAATTTTTTTTCAAAAATGGATTCCCAAAACTTTTGCAGTAGCCCATACCATGGTACTGCACTTTATATTGAGGTAATAAACTTAAAAGCTCATGTTCTTCATGTTTGTTAGACCCAGATACAAGCAGCAAGCCGTGGAGAAGGCAGTTTTCAGTCCTTGCAGGATGATCATCAGCCAACTGAATTAAACATCTCCTCTTCTGAGACTCCTGAGCATTGTATCAAAGTAAGCCTCATTATCTACTAACTCCCTAATTTGTAACCAATGAAACAGATAACTCTACTCAAATGAGCATTAACATTTTCTAATTAAATGTCCAGTCTAGCAGTAAGAAGGCAGAAAACGTTATTTATTTGATTACAGTATTACAAATGTGGCACAGGCAGATTCATTCCAGCAGATGGTATTTGCAGATGTTACTAGACAGAATTAACTGTGGCCTTTGGATCACATCACTTAAGTGAGATTATAACTGTTGCCCCAGTATTTCCTTAAAAGCACAGAAGTAGCTCAGGAATCAGATGTATCTGCAGGATGACACTCTCCCATTTAGGAGACTGTTTCTGATCTAAAGGTTATGTAAGCTAGGCAGCAACTACAGTTGTAACACAATATTGAAGAGAATGTTACTGTGCTGGTAAACACAGTAACTAACTGTGAAGACCTGGCAAACAAACAGGATGCAGTCATGCCTCTGGCTCACGTCTTTATGAGAAGAGAGAAATACTTTTATCTGAAATTGCTGAAACTTGATACAAGCTGCACCACTACTGAAGCACTTATCTGAGGATCATTCCACTGGAGCAGAACCAAACTGTAAATCCAAAACTTTGCTATCAAGGCAGTTCCTACAGGGAGGTGCTGAACAATCCTACAGAGCTCTGAATGCTGAACTATCCCCAAGTACTCAATTAACTGGGAAACAGGCAATGTTATCTACATTATCTTTTGCTTTAAATCAACTCATTATTTACTTAAAATACTCTCATTTCTAAGAGGTTTTGAAGTATTTTGTTTTCATGAGAAATGATTCAGCTAGGAAACGAATCAGTTTTCTTCTTATGATTAATTCACTGGTCAAATCAATTTGCACAGTCCTTCTTGTAGTACCAGTATCAAAGACTGGACACTCTTTACACGAGCTCAGAGCTCATGGAAAACCCAGCAGAGGTGATGTCTGAAGAGAAAAGGAGCACATTCAATTACATTCCCACATACTGCTTAAAAAACAGCACTACTGATAACATTAATAAAATCAATCTGTCTCTTGCCTTCAATACAAGAGCAAGATGCTGTATGTGTGTAACTCCTGGCAATTTTAGTAGTAATGAAGAAAAATAAAGTATAATTTCTAAGATAAATTTAAATTTTGTTTAGCCTCCATTCTATTAGGACTAGTTAACACATGAAACTGCATTCTTACAGATATTAAGACTCAGTAAATCAGACATAGACTCTTGCCTTACCCTTGAGGAGGTACTCAAAAGTAATTAAAGAGTGAAGTCAAAATAGAACATATGCTTTATCACAGACTAATATCCAAACCATCTAAGTGTCAGCTAAAGTAAAAGCACCAATATGTCAGAAAAATCTCAAATAACTGTCCTTTTATATTAGCAACATTTACATGGATGTTAATAACATACTCCCTTCAGAACAGGTTTAGAACAGCATTTCACAAATTAACAATGGCAGATTCCACAATTTTGCACAGCATAAGATGAGTCCTATTTCCACATCAGCATTTAAAAGGTGCACAACTCTCCTGGCCAGGCTGCCCACAGAAGCACCAGAGGAACATACCTTGGCTGTGCAAAGACATGAGCTGTGGTGGGGGAGGAGGCTGTGGCAGAGGAGCTGGCTGTGGGGCTGCTGGACTCAACACAGCTGTGAACAAATCTTCAACATCCTTCCCTCCCAGCTCTGCAAAAAACACTCTGCATGAGTTGCTGGCATTGCTTGTGAATTGTGTTCCATGAAAGACAAGGAGGATCAGAACACATACCTGGGATTTTGTAGAGTTTGCCAAGAATAGCACCTGGACAAAGCAAAGGCAACACAGGGTAAGTAATCATCAGAGGAAGCAATGAAAGTAATTGTGCAACCAAGTCCAAATAGGTCTGTTACAATACAGAGGTGTGTCATTTGGGGGAAAGAAAAAAAGAAAAGATGATTTCTACAGAAGTTCTGCAGAAGATTAAGGACCAAAAAAAAAAAATTACCATCTGTGACCATTTTGTCTAGCTCTGGACTGAGGATTTCATCTAACTGCTCTTCACTCAGTGACCGTGAGCTCTGGTTGACATTTGGCTGGGGCAGGGAAGAAGGATCATCAGAGATGGGGCCAATATCCAATCCAGCTGGAGGAAGAAAGAATATTAAATTAGACATGAATAGCACATTTTATTAGTATTGAATAAATAGCATAAACCCTGTTTCCTTCCCCTAGAATTCAGCTGTCAGTTAGACCAGGACTTTCTAATATTTGAAAGGTAAGGCAAAATAAAACAGTGATTAGAAAAGGTAAAAAAACCTTCCCACTCTTTACCTCCAGTTCATTGTACTGTTTGAGGAGTGTTAATTTAATATAATGCAACTGGAAGAATGGGAAGTACTACTGAGTTTAGGTTCAGAATATAGTTCCACTTTAACTATTTTTCACATTTTGAAAAGAATCACACCTGTAGTAAACACGGTTCATCCTCATGTACCTTAAGGTTCACTTCAAATGTTCTTCATTTCAAATATTACACAAAATATTTACTAAATGCTGCTGAGGTGTAGCCAATATAAAATAAGTTAGAGAAGTTTCACTTCCAACACCAAATCCTAACTATTATGGGTTACATCAAAGTGATTTGTTGGCACTAAGAAAACAGAACTCACTACATAAATTTCCTAACGTCCCTCAAGTCAATAAATCTCTCAAATGAAAAAAATCTGGGAAGAAAGAATTATTGTCCTTTAGTATTTAAAGTATATTTCTGTAATAATTACCAAATAACCCAAAATTTAAAATAATAAAACATTCTACTTATTGTCAACCTCTCTTTTACATAAAGTGATGAACCATTATCCAGTGAAAACAAAAAGATACTGACTGCTTTAATCATGCTTTCATATACTCACACTGATAAAAATGCTTTTCATTTACAAAATATACCATTATGATAAAAACTACACACTACTACAGGAAGTAATATTTACAGTGGCAGCAAGAAAATGCATGGGTTTGTATGATGAAACACAAAATACTAAGGAAGGTTTTCAAAAGCTGTAAGCAAAACTTGATGCAGGACTCTTCAAGGCAGAGTGCAGAGTTTAGAGATCGTGTTAGACTCAAACACCACAGAGTGGAAAATGAAACATGAATTAGTGACACAGTGAAGGAGAAGCAATTTCTACACATGCAGTTCTTTCAGCTAAAACCACTAGGAAAAGAGGGCTACTGCTAACCATGGATCATCCATTGTTTAGATTCTTACCAAATGGGGAGGGTGAGTTCTCAACCTGGAAAGTGCATAAATCAAGACCTACAGGACCCAAACCAGATAAAATGGATGATTACAACACGAAAACAAAAAAAAAGTAAAGAAAAAGCTGCATGCTGAAAAAAGCTACGCAGGTATGAAAGACAACAGCAGCTACATTTTATCCTCTCTTAAGCAGCAAAGCAAAGAGCCAAGTAAAAACAAAATGTTGACAAGTTTGGGCATTTTTTTGGTAGAATAAACCAAAATAGTTCCAAACCAAGGTATTCTTAAGATATGAAAATTGTATCTGAAATGACCTAGAGCAGAACCTACAGGTACAGTACAACAAATACATCTATAATAAAGAGGAAAAAATAGGAAACGATAGGGAGAGACCCTATGGACACACATACCTGAATGATCTCCAGACTTTACCAAATCATCAGAAAGTATTCCAAGAATATCATCATCAGTATTTAAGACCTCAGAAAGATCAGCTAAAGGATCGTCGGTGCTGCCTGTAGAAGATGCAAAGAACAAAGTCAACATTTCTGCAACTCTGGTGGCGTTCTTGAGCTGCAGCCCCAAACACAGATGTCCCAGGCTCTAAGAGTCTCTCCATACTGTCAAACTGCATATGCCCCTGGGGTCAGAGACTGTGCTGACCAGCAGCCCCTCCCTGCCAGGACTGAGCCACCTGCACGTGCCTACGTTGTTTGGTCTTTCTAGAAGGGATAATGTGATCACATCATGTGAAACAAAGACTGGATGATTCCAGGAGAAAAATAATCCCAAAATCTACTCTGAACTTGCAGCCTCTGAGACACAAAGGCCCATGAATGTGTAAGTCAACAAATGGGTTTTATATAGGACAGCTCACAGTAAATCTACAAGGAGTATTTTTTTTTCATAAGGTAATCAGTTACTTCTTTTACCACCAGTCTCTTTCTTAATGCAGAAGCAACTGGTTACCACACTCTGATAGAAGTGAAATCTAGGAGTAAGAAGCAAGAATAAATAAATAGAAATTGAAGATGATACTTTTAAGATCAGAAGAAAACCTGACAGAGATAGAAAAAAACACCCAGAGATAGTAATGTCATGTTTGTTTGCCATCTAGGAAAAACTGGCCTGGTGTAGCAATAAATTCTTTATTATTAAATAATAAATTCTGGATACTATTATCTTCTTGACCTCCAATTCACTAGAGAGGAATTACTCCAAATGGCCCATCTGGTTTTATTAACTAGTTGCTTTGGACTATTACAGATGTGCAACATTTGCAAAAAATATTTGACAAACAAATAAAAGTTGAGAAAAATGTTTTTCAGTAAAACTGCAGACTGTCATGACTACATGAGCAATCACTGCCAGACAATGAAACATGATGAGATGGCAAATACAAATTTAACACAAAAAAAAAAGGATTAATACAAATCATAAAATAGATAATGGGGAAAACAAATATATGGCCAGGTTGAAGAGGGACCAGAAAGCCAAAGAACACACACATTTCAGACAAATACAGATGCATTTCCCATTTTACAATCCAACTGCCCCAGGAAAATATAAAGCTTAATTCAGAGCCTGGTGCCAAGGATTTACTTCTATCATGAGGTTACTTTGCAAGCTGCTAAGTTTAACAATGAACTACAAGTGCCTTCTGCTGATTTTCAGAGACAACCCTTTTCCTTCTTCCATTACCAAGTCAAAATGAAAACTGTTTTTCCTCACTTTACTACCTTTATTCTTCACTTTTACCCTTTGTAATGCAGACAAGATGAAACCACCCTAATTAAATCAGGTTTTACATTTGCCACTCAACAGGGTGAATTAATAACCCAGTGCAGACCAGTCCATTTAAATGTACAAACAAAATACAGCTCCTACTGATACCAGCAAAACTATCTCAAAGTGCCTCAAAACCACACCACTTTGCAGACATAGTTAGTTGTGTACCTGATAAAAAGCACTGTTTAATCTAAGTCTCTCAACAGAACCTAGCTGTTGGTGTTTGGTGGGTTCCTTTTTGGGTTTTTTTTTAGTTTGAGTTTTTTCAGATACTTGTTTTCCTTCTGGCAATTTGGTCTAATTATGCAAGTAAACTGTAACCAGGCACCACAAGGTGATGTAATGACTTCAGCTGGCTGATGGATTGATCTTAGCCCTCCCTTAACTTCCCTCAACTTAGATTGAAGGCAGCTAAGCATCAGGGAGGAAAAAACCCATGAAGGAAGCACTGGGACTGTACTGGCAGCCATTAAATATTCTCTCATATTTTATGTTATGATGCTTTTCTGCACAGCCCTAAAAATTCAACTTCTAGTGTGAATATAAATATATTGTGTAAGTAGCTGGGAGGAGCTCAGGTGAAAAGATCTAACATTTAAAGATACAAAGTTTACCACCTGTAGCTACAAATTGGTCACGAATAAATTCAGGCTTCAAATTTGAGGGTCTCTTAACTAAAGGAAAATTAGGATTCTACAAGGAATGAAGGAAATTAGATTCCACAGTGGCCTTCAGATGAGATAAGTTGGAAAAACCATCCTGCTTTCAAAATGGAGTTGGTTAAGTCTATAAAAAGACTTGAATGTTGGTGACAGCAGAGGGATAGAGTCTATAATCCATAAAACTCACACAAGACATCTAATCTAAAGCATGTTTTTACTTTTTTTTTCTTCTATTTTTCCCTTGTTTTAATTCCATGTGTGTTAAATATTATCTTGGAAACAACGAAATCACTTGAGTCAGCTGCTTCAGATCACAATCAATAGCTGGTTGACATCTGCTGCCAAACAAACAGCTCAATACTGCTCATTAATTTGACTCTTTTCAGAATGGAGATGAAAGCCAAGACAAAGCAAAAAGGAAAATAAATTTGCTTATAATGCTGGATCTCTAAGAGAGTACAGTTCTAATGCTATCTTGTGAGCCTGATCCCTCAAATGCAGCTATTTATTTATTGATGAAGTTCTAAAATCATAAAAATGCCTCTCCCAAGGCTGCAGCCATCCCAAGATGTTTAATCACACAGTAACATTTCTAGTCATAAAATGTCCCAGCAGCACCTGAATCAGTTGCAGAGACTCAGACAACTCCTCTCCTTTTGTCCAGGAACAATTTCTTTAGCATTCTCTAGAGACCTCACTTGATCAGATGACTTTTTCAGTACTTCCAGAAAAAATACACTGAATTTAAGCTATTTCAAACTAAAGGAAAGGTCACATTGGCAGAACCTTCACAGAACACACCTCACCAAGTGGCTTCTTTTTCATCAGGGACCCACAGGTCAGGAAACTCAAGAGAGAGGCAGACAGTCCTCAGAATGCAACAGATCTAAATCAACACCTTCAACTTCACCCATGAACCTGTGAGCAAACCTTTGCACTCTGTTCCAGCACTTGGAAGTGATTTAAGGGTTGGTGCCATGCAGAACAGAGTGCACAGGTTGCCACATGTTATAAAAACATAGGAAAGGTGAGTTTTCTAACTGAAAATAAAACCAGAAACCTCCCTGTCAGACAAAAAGCAGGGCTGGGAGCCTAAAGCTCACTTCAGTCACAGTTTCTAGAAATTAACAGTAAACAAAGGACTCCCAAACCCCTCTTCTGTCCAGCTCTGCCAATCCCCATCACCACTGCAATCCTGGCTAGTGAAAGGTCCAGCTACCCATTGCTAAGGTGTGAGAATGAATAAATCCCAGAACATGTCCCTGAAATGCACTGTCAGCTCAGGAGCAGCCTGAACACATCACTGCTCTCCCCAGCAGTGCTGGGTACCTGCTGGAAAGCAGAGCAAGGTCACTTCTTTAGATGTTTAAGAGTTCTCTGGAAGATGAACAAACACATCCAACCCTTAATCCTGGGATTATACAAGTGGAGTTTCTGAGAGAAGAACATTTTCCTAGTGGAAAAGACCTGTGCAATTAAGGAAGGACTCTCACAGGAGTCAGCAATCCTTGTGGGAAGTGGCAGTGTAGGAAAACATCACAGTTGGTGACAACACAGACCTGCAGCCCCCCAGTGCAGGGAACAAGAAGTTCACGTTGTTCCCGCTCCACAGCCAGGTCTGCATGGATATGATGAAAACACCACAGTGCCCTGGGACACTGATCTCATCTGCAGCTCCTCTGCAGCTCCAGCCAGAAGGGAGCTCAGCAATTAGCCAGTGAACCTCTCACACAGGGGGATGCTATTGTGGAAGTAACTGTGTCCCAGAAAGTCACAGGCAAAGACTTCAGAACTGGACTGGATCAATACTGGCAGATGACTTCACCCACTGGTGCCCCAACTACACCAAACAGCTCCAGCTGGACACAATTCTGGCTGGAAATCTGGACAGTTGCAAGAGAATTGAGAAAGACAATTGAGTTGAGAACATTCCTATGGCCAGAAAGCACTATCCTTTGAGTGTCTCACATGTCAAATGGGAAGGACAGTAGGTTATCCACTAAAGCCATTGCTAGTGATTTATTTATTAACAGCCACCTCTTTATTATTTATTTCTGAACAAAAAGATGAAACTACTAAGTTTTACAACTCTGCTTTTTTTGTGAAGAACTTTCAGACTTTGGAAAAATAGACCATTAAATTAACATCAACTTCATGAATTTCTAAACCCCTGTACTACCATAACACATAAACACATTAGTGACTTCAATCTTGCAGTTGGATAGGCCAGCAAAGACCTCTGAAGCTGAATTTCTCTGGCTTCAAAAGAAGGCCAGGGTGAAAAAAGTCATAGTGACCTTATCCTCTTGTAGTGCTGGAACTAAGGAAACACAGACCATGCAACATTTCATTTCCAGCAGCTTCACCTTAAGGCAAGTTACTTTTTGCATTCTCTATTACTCACAACTTCAACTGCAGAAGAATCAATGTTTAGTTATAATAAGCCTTTTGCTTTTCATTTAGCAGATTTTCACTGAGTAACAATCACAAATAGGTGACCTTTCTTCAAATGACTCTCTGGACAGTGGGAACTGTGATAGTGTGTACAAACAGCTATAGATGGAAAAACTTTGGGGATCAGCTGAAACGCAAGCCATAAATTAATTAATATACAAAAGAAATAGCAGTTTCTTAAAATAAAGACACCTCCACCTAACAGTACATACTTACTACAAGACAGAGAAAAAATAATTTGAAGTAGACAGTATGGTTTTAATTGCTGTTTTGTGTGAGGCTGCTCTTTCAGCAGCACTTTACAACCCTCTGGCTCTTTGCAAAACTCCCAGCAGAACCTTCAGTAAGGTTTTCTAATAGCAGAAGCAAAAGATTGCCTAGGGGCTACAAACTGTACCAGGAAAGGGCACTCATGTTCAGAAAGGACATGGTGAAAGAAAAATTCCAAGGAGACTGGCAACCTAAAATAATCTAAAACAGTAAAGATGGATGATATTCATCCAACTTGTATTCACTAAACTACTAAAAATATCTTTTAATGAGAGTATCTATGTTTTCTTCTATAATGAACTGTATGCTTTTTCCTACACAGAGCTAATTTTCATGGATTTTATAGCTATGGATATTATAGTCAAGATGTTGCAGATTTGCTTTAAGTGCCAATTGTTGTGTCATCCACTGCTCTTTCTGAAACAGCTGGAGCCCTTGAGAAGAATATCACTAAATATCAGTGTTAGTTAACCTCACAAGGACAGTTCATATATAGAATGCTGAAAAATACTGCAGATAAACTGTGGGAGGAAAGGGGGAAGGCGTGTGGAAAAGCCCCAGTCACCACAATAAAAGCAAACTACTGAATTATCACTAAGTTCAGGTTTGCACACCTTGAGGTCCCAGTTTTGCCTGAGCTGGAGTGGAGGTGGAGCTAAGAAGGGGGTCAGATGAAGGATCCAGGAAATTGGTGGCCAAGTTTGTTTTACATGAAAGTGGAAGTGATTCTTCAGGTAAACTATCCAGGTTCATCTTGTTCTGTCTACTGGTATCCAGTAAGTCTTTCCCAAAAAAAGCTTCCTGCAAAGAAGACACAATGATTTAACGTAGGAAGAACACTGTATTGACTGAAAAATTTGAGTAAACGACAAAGTTAAAATTAAAAGCCAAAAATTAGTAGGAATATAAAAGCACAGTCTCAGTCTCACAAACATTCCAATACGGCAATATCTCTTTCAGGCTATGAGGAGTGCTACAGTGGCTACAACTTACCTGAGGAAGCTACATGACCGAAGTTTTAGGATTACATAAATGCCTTAAGATTATACAGAAAAACTTCAGTCTTCTTACACATACGTGGCACAGACAGTGTACCAATACAGTGTTATTACCTATCACAATGTTTTTATTATTTAAAATATTTCTCCTTGCACAAAAATGACAGCTGAAGAAAGGGAACATTACTGGGCAACTTGATGTGGAACCATGGCTCCATTTTGAGAATCACCATACACTGCATTTCACAAAATCATCCTCATGTCTAACTGCAATAACAAAATGCTTGAAGATGTTTAACTTACATTATAAAAGTGGCTTTTAAAATATTATATAACAGCTATCACTCACCTAAGCCTGAATATTCAGTAATTTGCCAACCTTTATTTATTATATAACACACTGGGACATGTTCCCATGTTGCCTTTAAAATCTTCATTTAGGATACAGTTCTAAAAATAAATCTAAATATAGATTTTTCAGTAGCAATTATTGTAATACTAACAAAGAATCTAAGAAATATTCTATGTTTTACAGGAGTAAAACATGCATTAAAAACATTTATCCTCATTAGTCCAAAGGAAATATTGTTTAAGTATTTTCTTTCCAAGTCACTTCCCCACTTATGAAATAATATTTTTTAAAGAGAAAATGTTCTGCCTCTCTGTTAATTCTTTGCTTTCAATCCCAATACAGTTCATGCCATGAAGTTTGGTGAACATCTACAAGACAATGAAAGTTGCAACTTCGTAAAGTTCCCTTCACCATGAATAAGGTGGCTGAGAAGAAGAACAAGCCAAGTAACTGAGATATATATATATAGAGATAGATAGATAGATAGATATAGATATATAAACCAGCCAGTTTGTAGATATATAAACAAGTCAGTAACCTGATTAATGGAAGGAAAGTTGACAATCACCATTAATATCCTGGTTATTATCCACAACTGTTGCCTCTTACCTGCTAGGGACATCATGAAATCAATGGGAGGGAAGAGCAGACATTATTGTGGTAGGGAGATGCAGGGTATATAAATCCATAAAACCGTAGCAAACAAGTTTCCCTTATCAAATCATGTTCTATAATCCTCAAAATCTAAATGAGAAGCTGAGGAAGTGGCCTGATCAGGCTAAGATATCCTACAGGGCTGAATGTGGAAACATCATGAGGCAGTTCAGAGAGCAGAAGCATGATTTTTCCACCCCATCTCATCTCTGAACAAGGAGAGATGCAAATACATTGAGAAGGATTCCCCAGAATCCTGGAGATTTAACATAATATACAGTTTCCTGTACAAGCTCATGAACGTTTTTTACAGAAAACCCATTTCATTTAAACCATCATTTTGGAATCAGAAAAGAAACATTATTGGTTTAAATGAACTAAGAAACAACACATGAGGAGTAGGCTTTTAAACAGATTTATAATACAAGAAGCAGACCACCAGCTTTACCTGCAAGTAGGCAGGAAAGGTTTCTTCGAGTTTATTTTTCTTTTTCCTGTAACGCTTTTTGATTTTCTCAGTACTTTCAGAAGCTGGGGTAGACTCCTCAACTGGAGTGTCTGGCAGCTGCTCTGTCCAACCTACAAAGGAACATCAGGGCACAAGTAAATAAAACACTCAGTATTTAGCTGTAAAGGTACAGTGGCAGCACATCTGGGTACCTCTGGCTGCGTGGGTTACTGCACCTCACTGCAGATGCATTCCAAAGTGGCTTTTATCCAGCTGTGAACTGCCCTGACCACACAGGCTCTGGCAGCAGGAAATGCCAGATGTGACACCAGCCACAACACTGTTGCAGCTCCCAGGGACACACAGACCTTTAACTTCTGCATCCCCAGGCAACCTAAGAATTTGCCAATTTGACAGAAATTACAGGTGCCGTTCAACCAAAGATATTTGAAAAGACAACTCCACTAAAGAAGTACCTCCAGTGTCATCAATGCTGAGTTACACATTAACCACCTTTCATTTCATACACTATTTTTTCTCAAATTAGAAGTAAAAAAACTTTTTTTTAATCTGAGAAAGAGCTATCATATAAATAATGAACAGCCTAGAAAAAGAAATCTATAAAGAAGCCCTTCAAGAAAAATTACACATTTATTCAGCTGTCATATTTCAAAGTGGCACTGCTTTTTTTAATAAACACAAAAGCACACAGTGCTCATCAATCATTCAGTATTTTATTACAACAGAGCATGAAAAACACTGCAGGTAATGCAGAACTTCTTAAGGTCTGCTACTTCTGTCTTGCCAAAGCAAATTACATGAAGTTAAGGACTCTGGCAAGATATTTAAGAAACTGTATTATCATGGTAATAAAATCAGCTCTGCTTTGTACTGCAGTGATCTCCTGTAGGATACCCAGAGGACCATGAGTAGAATGAGGTTCACCAACAGTGACCTCTGCACTGAGAGGGAGACTTGACAAAGAAAAGGAGTGGATGTGACAAGGGTGCAAAAAATCCTGGTAAAGCTGATGAGTACTGGCCACTGAGAAGCAGGCTCCTGGCAAGCTATGAGTTGTGTTTTTCTCAACTGGCAATTGTCCTTGAGCAGACAAAAAGAAGCTCCTACTTTCAACTGAATACTTGTTTAAGAATACTCCTTTTTAACAACATGCATTGTAGTGTTACCCAGAATGGGGAATTAGCTTTTTAGCCAACTTTTAAAAAAAGTTTTATTTAAAGGAGCAGACCCCTATGCCAATGAAAAAGATCTTACACAAGATTTTCAGCACAACCTGAAACAAGGTAGTATGCCACACTAAAATATTATTTACAAAGCAGAAACACAGCTGTAACACTAATATTGAAGAGAAAGCAAACACTATACCAAGATTGGGAACTTAATCAGACTACCTGGCTGCACTGATAAAAGGAATGTTTATTGGCTTTATGAAGTAGTTCTACAAATGCAAGCACAGACAACACTTGAGTGTTAAGATTTTAATTACACTGCCTCGATGCTGTGGCAAAGATCCATTCTCCACCATGTTGTACAAATCTACAGCAAGAGACTGATCTGGCTCTACAAAAGGTAAAAAAAAAACCAATATCTAAACAGAAAGGAGAGAGTGACAGGAGAAATCTCAGGCCAGGGTCTCTAACTGGGGTGGTATCAGCCATCCTTCAGAAGCAGCTGCCTCCTTCTACTACTGACTTTCCAGGGCACAGGCTCTGAACTAAACATATTCCACATCTCCCCTGAATGATACCTCAACATCCTCCAGATTCGTGTGAGCAAATTCAGATGGATGGAATAATTTAGCCTAATCACACACAACAAGAAAGAGAAAAAGGCCCATGAATAAAATCTGACTTTTTGTTAGGTGCCCAATCTACTGAGAACTGCAGTGTCAGAGGTATGAAAATGGGTCTGTCATGGGAAAAGGCACCCAACAAAGTCAAGGATTCTTCAGCCCTGGAAAAGGAAACACTGATGGGGAAATATGATACACATCTAGAAAATACTGCTAGAAGGAATGATTTTTTTAAAATAATCTTTCATAACATTAAACATGAGGACAGCTTATGAAACTCTCAGATATCTGATATCTGGCTTAAAATAAAAAGGAATTATTTCTTCATGCAACAATAACATATCACTAAACTCTCTAATTTTCCAGAGCATAAACAGATTTATAAAAATTGATTAGTCACACTAATGGAATATGAAACACTGCTGAGTATTAAAAGTGATGGTCCAGAAGACACCCCTGGACCAGGGCTACATCTGGAGAAAGAGGATTGCTCTAAATCTAAAACAATAATAATAATAATAATAATAAATTCTCACTATTTGTCTCCTACAATGTCTGCCTGAAATTCATTGTTTCAGTTTCTTTGTACATCATGGGCTCTGCTGAAATTACAGCTAGGCAGGAATGGGTATTTTCAGTTGAATTCATAAAGCCATCATGACAAACAAACATGCTGATGAGCTGTATTGCTTTTACTGCATTAAGCATGAACACACATTTAACACCAAATTCCTGCACTTACCTTCATCTCTGCCAGGCAACTGTTCAGAAACAGATCCAGAAGAATCTTTCCTGGAGAGAGATCTTTTTGTCTTCCCCTGCCCCGTACGACTTCTCTGACGTACCATAAATCCACCAATACCTGAACAAGGAAGTAAAAATTCAATGTACTGAATAAAAACTGTGTTTCATAGTACAAATGAGAGCCAAGATTACTCTGCAGGTCAAGGAGACTGCTGCATCTAGATATCTAAGAATGACTCTCAGATACTTATGAGTTTTCATTTCGAATTTTATGAGACATTTCTGTATTTTTATGTCTCAGTGGGTACACATGTAATGAAAAATGATCAGAATTTCAGGACTGTAGAACATCCACAAGAAGTTCAAATCACCAAACCTGGCAACTTTCAGATGTTGGTTTTCCCCTCCCTTGGGGCAAACTGATGAGTTGCTGGAATTAGCTGTCAATCTACCAAATGAAACCTATTAAAGAACCTCAAAGGACCACAAAAATCCTCTGCAAATAGCTCTAGAGAGCCCACCACTCCAAATGATGCTACTAGAGAAGGACATATCCCAAATAAAAAGATAATTAATCAACATCATAGTGGCCTGGAACTCTTGAATCCTTCACTGGAGACTTACTGCAGAGTTCCTGATCTTTGTAGTTGGTGTGTATGTATCTAAATGTATCAGATACAGATCTGTTTCATTTTTCAGGGGAATTGTTGGCTGCAGAAAACTAACGGGATAACGAATGGATTTATTCTATGCGGACACAGCTCAACTGTTTGTGCACCCAAGACATACAGTTAATTAATTCAGTCAGGATAATTAAGAGTCAACTGCACAAAGAAATTAAAATAAATGAATTCATCCAGTAACTGAATTTATTAAAATTCACCTGTCAGAAGTAATCTGCAAATATCTGGTAAACTACTATTTTAAAATATTTCAGAAAATACCTAAAATAACTGCAAAAATTTGTCTGAAGTTGAGATACTTCCATATATATACACATACACATAAAAACTCTCCTTCAATAATTATAGAAACACAGCACCATTTCCTATCAAGTTAAGGATCAATAAGGCACAGATCTGAACTACTAGAAGTAATTGACAAGCACACTAAGAACAAGTGCACTGCTGACCAGCAACCTTTGGAAAAGTGTTTTGGCAAAGTAGAAAAAAGGCAACTTGAAACAGAATAGGGAAAAAAAATCTACAACCAACAATAAGCAATGGAATACTTCAGAATTTCATAGTGTTTTCTAATTTTTTTTTGTAATGTTACAGAAAAAAAATGAGCAATGGACACACAATGATCTAAGTTACTTCATCCTACCAGGTCTGTATGGTTTTCGCTTCCTTTTTTTAATCCCATCAGCTCCTTCAGCCACTTTGGTATCATCATCCACAGTTTCCCGTTCTGGGCTGGAATCTGATTTTCCATCACAATCCATAAGGTCACCTTCTGCAGGAAAGAGGCAATAGTAACTTTAACTAGAAAAGCCAAAGAAAATTATTTTTCCCAAAATTTCCACATCTTCCACATGTTTTATGAGAAACTGGCTGAGAATGACAGATTTTTCAAAAGGGTGTCAGATAATCATTATCCCTGGACATTTTTGGGATACCCATCCTATCTATACACACATTTCCTATGAGATGATGTTTAGGCAAAACCAGCAAATAAATGCTGTAATTAGTATATGTAAATCAGAGAAAGTTTTTGGTACCTCCTTTGGAAGCTTATGGTAAGTGTCTGAGCAATCTTTAGCTATTCCATCAAGGAATATGGACCTAATTTACCAAGGTATACTTCCTTTTCTTCACTGTCCTCCTCAGTTTTCTTTGACAGGGCTTTTTTTTTTAATTGAGAAGACATTCAAAAACTGCAGCCTGCACTTGGAAGGTAAAGGGTAATGACTTTAAGTGTAGTGGGTTCACGACTTAAAGCTGTGTGACTGACTGAAAGCAGACTGATCTATGAAGAGGAATTTGATTTATATAACACAAAATTCAGCCCAAAGGAATTACTCAGCCTTGAAGATGAAGATTATAATTCAAAGTCAGAGTTTATATTCTGTGGGAAGGTAGGGTAGAAACAGATGTAAAGTATGTTGACATTAAAAAGCCTTTGGTGTTGAAGAGAGAGGGAATGAATTCTTCTTGATATCCCCAAAAAGACCTTGCATCTTCATTTTATCATAAACCTTCTAAAATGTTAAATATGCTCTCATCCCTGGAAAGATACTGGAATTCTCACATTCTGCTTTGGATACAGGTTTATAATTCTAGATGGAGTAAAATCCCATGCAGTTGTAAGAGGGAGAAATACTGTTACAACAGAGCTAGACTCTTTCACACCACTTTTGCTGTAGCAGGAACTGCAACTCTCACTCTTCCACAGACTAGGTCATGGCCCAGACTTTCCCATTGATAAAGACCTCACTGAGCTCTACCAACAAAGCCAGTGGATGGCAAAGGCCACCAAGCTGAAGCTCCCAAAAAAAGCTCAACTTTCAAGTGGACTCTAAAATGTAGAAGACCCAATGAAATCTGAACCTGATGCAAGCCCACAGGTGAGATGGTAACAAAATTCCATGAGCTCACTTTTCTCAGCTAAAGCCTCTTTTTTCCATCTGGGATGTCAGAAGTCAAAATAAGGTTTTTTTCCTTTTTCCTGGGATTACTACACTGTGTTACTCTAATCAAAGCCATGGCACAGCTTTATTCATGCTGATGCTCATACAAAAATTCCAGATGTTTGGAGACAGACACTGATCCCCTCTCCAGAGTAGAGCCCTACACACCCAGAGCATCAAGGAAAGCCATCCTATCTCCCGTGTACTCCCTGTGCTGTTACCATCACACACATGAACGTGCTTTATCTCTCAAAAAGGCAACAAAAGGTGATCAGAACTGAAACTGAAGTTGTGGACACTCTGGCTTTCCCTTTCATACCCTGCTATCACATCTATATATGCTGTTAACTACTTGTAAAGACCTACCACTTATAGAAGCCAACAAGCAGATAAAGAAGTCAGAAAAAGTCATACAGAAAAAAGGCACACATTTTTAAAAGTAAAGATTATTAATCACTGAAGGACAACAAGGGAAGTGACTAGCTGCCTCCGAATTCAAAACCATTTTTTACTTCCAAAAACCCAGCTGATGGAGAATATGAAAGTATGAGATGAAATTTCAGAGTCTATGTAATGCTAGGATGAGGTACCAAACCCTGTGAATACTGAAAGACATGAAAGAAAAACAAACTGTTTAACAGGTTATAAAGACATAAAAGGAAGCTATTTTAGTAAAGAATAGTTCTAGTCAACAACAGAGGGAAAGAATGTCCTCATCAAACAACAGGAACAATACTTCTATCAACAAGCTAGCACTGAAACTTCACTGATGGCTGAACTCCCCACCTTCTTATGACATTTAATCTGATTAACAAGGCAGTGTTGCATTAACAGAATTGTGGGGAGTGGGGTGCCCGTGGGCCTCAGCTCCTCTCCAGAGACACCTACATGACCAATGCAACGACTTTCTCACCTGCCCCTGGAAGGAGCCTTGTCCCAGGCCATGGATTAACACCTACTGTGCCATCACCCTCCTCAGCATGCACAGGCAGACCACGGCAAGGACGATGGTGCTGCACCATTCAAGTGTTAGCCCAGACCACTGACTCTCACCTTACTTCTTTCAGAAGAGAGAAATACTCTCAGCAAAGAACCACTCCACTTTCCCACTTGATTTTAATACCAGTCTCTCAGTTATACAGATGTTGCTTTGCTGAGCCAACACTTTCAAACAATTTGCACTGAATTTGAGTACACCTGTACTCTGTGAGTGTGCAACACTTCCCACAGGTAACGCAAAGATTAGACAAAAATCATCTCCTATTTCCAGTGTTGGCAGCCCTAGAAAGCTGAATATCCTATAGGATGGATGACCCATAAACAGAACAACAAGGAAAATTCCTGAAATGGACAACAATGAGCCATGACTACTGTTCAAGAAATTTCCATAAACCATTCTGTACAGAACACAGGAGTATCAGTGTAAGAAAAACTCCCAGGGATATCTGCAATACACACAGGTACTGCAACACTCCAAGCTACAAGACATGCCAAAAGTAGACTGCTACCTCTACTGTCATCCATCTCCCCATCTCTTGAGTGCTCTGACTGGGCATCTGGGGGTGTCTGAAGCACAGCCACACTGTTCTGATTTATAATCTTCAGTTTAAGCTTTGGTTTCGTCCGTTTTCTTCTCGGTACTGTAACAGTGAGGCTCTGTAACTGAGACATGCCGGATTCTGTCAAGCAGACTCCATCCTGGGTGTATGTCTTCGGTGGGTCTATAAAAGTTGAATGAATCATAACAGCAATATAAAACTCTTTTAATTTACAAGTCTTTGATTTTTTAGGAATAGCACTTACAAGAGTTAATAATCCACAAGTATGGAGTTGACCCGTGAGTGAAGAAATTGGAATAAATAAACCAGAGATATCAGACACTGTCTTACACATTACAATTACAGCTTTATGATTGAGAGTCTGATGTCAAATCCAGCAATAATCCATTACATTGCTATGAAACAACTTATATCAAGGATTCATTAGAAAGAACAATTTGATTATGGAAATTGGTGCCTTGCAGGGTATTCCTGTATTACTGGCACCCACAGAAAACTGTGCAAGTCATACTTTGGGTCCTTGTTGCTTATCAGCCAAGGCCCCCATCCAGTCCTCAGCACTTTACCTTCATCTTATTAATGACCTTAAATCTCCAAGAACTCCTGGTAACTCAGAGAAGTTATCAGCCCTATTTCATAGGCAGACAAAAACCCAAGCTGTATCTATGAGCTGCTCAAGATCAAAAAGGAAATTGTGGGTAGAACCCAAGTCTCCCAAGACCTGCAAGACTGCTTCCTCCTCAAGCTGTTAAATGAACACTGAGTCCACTGATAAACTCTAATATTCTTTAATTCACCATGCAGAAAGGCCCTGCCACCTGTGCTGAGGCCCTGCAAGTGGAAGCTTGGGAACTTTCAGGGATTACCAAATAATGAAGAGGCTGCAATGATGCTTCAGCTCTCTGGAGCCAATTAAATCAGGATTTGATAACACAACTTTTGTAAACATACAAATTTAATAGCATTTGTTCCATTTAACCAAAAACATTTCCTCGTGTAACATCTGACAATACAGCTGGTTCTGAACAAATTCTTCCCACTTGACTGCCTTCTTACACCGAACTTGAAAGGTGTATGTTTCAAAAACATCTCACACTCTTTTTCAGACTGAATATTTGAGGGGAGAACCTTCTCTCAGGTGTCAAATAGAAAAAAAACTCTGATGTGATGGAAGCTGTCCTAACATGAGGGAAGCTGCTGGGTGCTACCATTGTAAAGACTGACTTGTGAGTAGGCTTGTCAGGATTATAAATTCCTAGCACAAACCAAACAAATACAGAAAAGCTGCATCCTCCTAACAGCTCAAGCCTGTAAACATTTGTGTACATGCTTGACTCAGCCACACTGTGTTATCACCACCAATATTAAGGTAAGCAGCTAAGACTGTAGGATCAAAGCATAATTTAAAGTAATTATTACAGGGCAGGTATGGCAGGCAAGAGAGAAGAAAGAAGAGAGAATGAGGAAAAAAAAAAGAAAAGCATGCTGTGGTAACTGAAGGATAGTTAATGCTGTGTGTTACAAAACCACAGGAAAAGGAATTTTTGTCTCATGTAAAAATATACCCTTAAAATATTCTAAATGATCAGATATTAAGCGTTTCCATTCTTTACCTAGTTCTTTTGATTTTGAAATAATCTGAGCTCCAACTGATGAATCACAACAGTCCAAAGAAGGCACTGAAAAATATAAGGAAAATAATTTCAACTTTTAAAAATGGTGACTTGATTTAAATTGAAACTATCAATTTTCCTTCAAGCAGTTCCATTAAACTCCCTAATTTATACTCTTGGCAATCATTTACTTGCACCTTTAAAATAAAGTGCTTTTCAGCAGCACAGATGTGATGCTGAAAAGAAGCCTGATAGAAACTGAAGTTCTCCAATTTTCTAAAGCCAAGAATGGCATTGGAATAGCACTGAAGTCAACGGGAGATTATCTCCTTCTACTGGACCAAGGGCAAATGAATACACTGGGTCTTTTGAGTTGGAAAGCAACCTCTACACTAGTCATGATGTTCAGGTTTTGCTGCCCTAATCATTAAAAATGTGAGCGTTTTGTGAAGTGAGTATTGATCAGTATTTCCCCAAGGAGGGGCCAGCACACTCCAAGAGCCTTGCACACAAGGCTCTCACTGTGCCCGTGCTGTGCTCCTACACAGCACTTGGAGAAGGCTGAGGTATTGAGAACAAATAACACAGGACCTGTTGAAGTTAGATAGGGCAATTCTTATTCCAGATAAGAGTATTGATAAATGGAACAGCAGAAACTCAATTTAAAAACTACACCTTGTGTGCTACAGGGCAGCAGTGGAACAGCGTGACTGAAAAAATAATAATCAAAATGTCCTGCAACACAAGGCTACTTTTGCAGTGGGCAGAAATGCTCTTCCCTTTTGCCTTAACTACATAACTGCAATCATGCTTCACTCACCTATGATGTTTAGACTAAACTTTTAATATTAGCACAGAGATTATGTAGACAGAGTAGCAAGGTGGAAATTAGGAGCTTCTATCTCGCAAACACTGAACTAGAATCAGAAAACCTGTTAGTCAGGCACAGTTAGCATTACCACAGAGACAAGTTTATCCGCACTTTTTTCCCTTTTTCTTTGGCTTAGAAACCTTACTCATGCTGAATTTAGGACTCAAGATAACATCTGGAGTATTTCCTTTGTGCCTGTCACACAAGCTGAGACCCCTGAGGCAGAAAACCCGTGGGGGGTTCTGTGTGTCACATCCACCATGGCAGTGTGCTGCTGCTCCCACCTCACAAGGCACCATGGGAGCCAGGACAAGATGAGGAAAAGCACAAAAGCTTCCAAGTAACACTTAAAATGAGTATGAAATACACAGGATGCTTTCCAGCATATAAACAAATTTAAAGAAAGTGCAAGTCTGTATCAAAAACTACAGCGCTTTCAAAGTGTTATGTAATGTGCAACTAATGCAGAGGGTATAACCTACAGAAAACCAGTATTTCATGGAATTAGTGAATAAAAGGAGCCTATGAGAACTACTGAAAAACTGAACTCAACAGTGGAGACAAAGACAAGAAAGAAAATAACCTGAAAATGACATTTTGAAAGAGACATGAAGCCAGAAAGAAACAAAAAACAGGGGACAAGCTGCAGAAAGGAAGATACTCAAAACACTGAATTGAAAAAACAGAATATAGGCAGATTGTAAGAACTACTCAAAACGGAGTAAGACATTATCTGTTCATTTCACTTCTTATCATTTACAAGATGGTTTTAAGAATGAAGTAACAATTATTGAATTGGAATCTAAGGTAAACAAGAAAATCAGAAAGTTGTGAACAGAAAATTTGAAATCCTTCATTTAAAAGTCAAACAACAGAGAGATCTTCTCATCCTGGTCAGACTGAACAATTTTAGCTCTGGAAACTGAATAGAGTTGAAAGGCTCAAATAAACAAGCTGATAGTGACAGAGGTGAGGCCTTCCGAGACGCACTCACAAAAACTGCACGAACAAACAGTGTTTGAAGACAGTATCAAACAGACTTCCAGAAAAGGAGCTAATTAGAGCGCAGATTAAGGATTACAATCAATAAAATGGATAGCAGAAAAGCACAGTACTGTTAGAGAAAGCCTATCCAAAGGAAAACAAAAATAAAATGGAAAAAAATAGTGCTTTCTGAGGCATTCAGCTGAAGTTTAACCAAAATTGTTAAATTTATCTGCAAAAGGTTTTAAATGTGCTTAATATTGTACAGCATTTAGTAGCCTTGGCTGAAAGCAAATAATTGCACAGAATACAATGATGACAAAAGAAAGCAGAGTTCATTTTAAGGCTGTTATAGAAAAGAATAATTCTGTGAAAAAATGAAACCAGCAAATGGGACAAAGTGGAATGGCTGATGTAGAAATACAGCACTAACAGAGCACTCTTCATTGGGTGCCTGCATAACTGTGTCAATGACACAGGGATTTTTTTTGGTAAATGCAGTAACAAAAGAACATTACAGCTGACATAGTAAATGTGCCAAATAATAAAAAAAATTCAAAAGTTAATTTTTTTACACATAGTATTATGTTGGGTTTGTATCTTGTAAAGTACATAGAATTAAATTCCAGAATGAAGAAAAATTCACATCAGTTTAATGAAAATGATACACCAGAGACTGCTAGCCACAATGTGTCTCACTGGCAGTATCAGGTACCCCTGGACAGGGGTAAGTGATACCAAATCCTCACTGCCTCCATGAGCATGTTTACTTGAGCCCCAGGAGGAATAACTGCACAGGCAGCTTCAGAAACTGCAACTAGATCAGTTCTAACTGGTTACAGAGAAACAGGCAGAGCTCTGCATCCTGCAGAGGAACAAAAGCAGCACCAAGGGAGGAGGAAGCTGGAGTCCAGATGGAGACAGGATGGGAGTAAGTGAGGAGGGATGAAATTTGCAGATGGGGCATATGACATGCAAGGGCAAATGACACAAAGGCAGAACTGCTCAGTAGATGGTCAAGAACTGCTTGTCCAGGAGCTGATGTGGGTGAGACACACACTCCCCTCCTGAATGTGCAGGAATTACAGCACAGGGGAAAAGCTGCTGCTATCTAATGCACCTGCCTAGAATCTAGTCATGAGAACTTCTAAATTTCTCTACAGGACACAGCAATATGCTGGGGGACATTTGTTAAAACTTGAGACAGTACTAAAAGGAACCTGATAAAATAGTGATCAGAGATGGTTATTTCAGAATAACCTAGTAATGAAGGTTTCTGGTACACTACACTGGAGCAAATCTTACACCAATCTGGCTTTTGATATTTATGTATGTTCATGAAGAAAAACACTTTTATTTCTGTTTCCTGAAGAAGATGACTTTTTAGGAATATCAGGTATGATGAGACAGGGAAGAGCTCTTACAAATTTTAAAAAGTTTCCACTTTCTGAAGAAAAGGAAATGAAAGCCCCTTCTCAATACCTACACACAAGAACCATTTACTCTTCACCAAAGGTACACCTGCAATGTTTTGTTTATTTATTAGGTTGAGGGGCTCTTGTTTATTCTGGAAAGAAAGTGGTTAAAAACCCTATAATAATACTTGCAACACATCTATGATGCATCAAATGGAAAGGGCAAGAACCATCCCAGTAAGAATCCCACAGTATGATACATTTTTAGATGCTTTCTACTGCTAGTTAACATTTATTTCCCTAAGTTTATCAAACAATAAATCTTCTCACTTTGAAACAAAAAACTATACAAATTTTCCAGAGGAGTTTTAGAAGAATTCATGAAAGACTGAAACATTTCATATAGAAGTACATGCAGGTATTTCTATCAACATGCATCAAAGGACATACTCAGACATGCAACTGTGCAAATGTACACGCGTTAGAGAGGTTTTAATACTGAGTCAAAACAGGAAAGAATAAGCTGAAAAACTTGTCTTACAAAAAAAAGGTGAAAAAAACCTGCAAAGAAAACTTGGGAACTCCCAAGGGACTGGTTCCTATTTCTTGGAATCCAAACCTAAGCAACACAACTACATAGAGGTGTGCAGAAAGGACTAACTCAGGGGCCAGCTTCTGCCTGGAAGTGAAACACCTCTTGTGAAGCTGGTCCATCTCACATATTACGGGCTTTAATTATCTCTACAAGGTAGCTCTGCCAGCTCCAAAGAGAAAGGAAGAAGTATTTCTTACTTGGATCTTTTTGCTTTAAGTACTCAAAGCTTATTATAAAAATACACAAAAGTCTGTGTTGTATCTGCAATTTTCTTGCTCTTTCCACTTACAAAACCTCTTTCCTTTTGAATTTTTGAAAGCAAATCTTCACAATGAAGTGACTTGCAAAAATACAGAAGCATTAGTCATTTTTCTATTAGTGATAAAAATGGGTTCCTTGGAAGTGGTCCAGCAGGGAGTATATAAACCTCCAAGGTCAGGTCAGTAAGTTACAATTACTGCTGTGATGAGGACATCACAGTGTTAAGGGACATTAGATGCTTTATTGAACTTTTCTTGGCAGACCTCTCAAGCCTCACAACATCTTCCATCTTGATCAGGAAAACCAATCTTACTGACAACTTCTTGGTGGATATGCATTTTTCTTGAAACATTTGCTTCGTTCTTGTACCTTCCTCCTACTGTTCTCTTGTGATACCTCAATGAAGGGGTAACATAAACACTTTCATCTGCTTATGCTAAAAATGGGAATAGGCGTCAATGTTAAAGGAGCCAACTGAAGCAGCAACTTCTCTGAGCTGACATGCAGGGAAAACAGACTTAGGCTATCACCCTTGCAGCAAAACTAAAATCTAAGACTATAAATCATGTCACGGGCCAACCTAACTGCTGACAGGCCACTCACAGGAACATTAACCAGCACCATCCCATGGAACCAGATGCTGTAAATGTGCTTAAAGTGCAATAACCTCAGCTCCTGAAGTGCCACTGCTACAGAACTGTGATACAGACCAACAAGGCTGTTGGTGTCCATGTCCAGAGAAGTGCAAAGCTCATCAGAAGGAATTACACATTTTAATTAATAAGGAAGTGATAACTCCCAAAGAAGTATGGCCAATTCTTTTCAAGAGTGCAGCTAGGGAGGGAAGCATTGGTCTTGAATACTGGGAGAGCTGAGGAAAAGGCATTAGGAATACATGAAGGAGGATGGGAAAAGTGCTTACACAGACTGTAGTTACAGCTACTGCTGCCTCAGACAGCCTCAAAGCACCAAAATACACAAACTTTTTCTGCTTAGAAATAATTTTCTGATTCTTCTGTAGATGTAACTTTAGAGAACTGGGCTTTTTTCCTTCTACTTGACAAAGTGAGATGCCTTTGACCCCTTCACTACCAAATGCTCTAAACAGTTTCTCCCTATCTTCAATACCTCTACCTAGAATTCCCATGAGGTTTCCTCTGGCCTAAATCACTTGAGGGTGCAAAACAACCTAGGACACTTCCACATGAGCCCTTAAAACAAACGTAAAAGAAAAAAATCTTACTTCTACCACGAACCAAACCTCCATCAGAGCACAGAACACATTCCCAAACCTATTTATTGCAGTGTGCAATCCTGCCATTGGTTTCGATCGTCTTCTTACCGTTCGTTGGTGGAATGTATGGCCTACAAATGGTACAGTCAAAACCCATATCAGCTATGTTTTCCACTTCCTCCTCTGTGTTTAAGTTCTGACAGATTGCATGCATCCATCTAGAAATTAAGTGGGGGAAAAAATACAATTTAAAGGAAATAGGTGGTGTTTTAGGAGACCCAAGTATCAGTCTATGGTCCAAGTAAATGGGGAATAGTTGCTCAGTTTGAATTCTTTTAGGGAGAAACCACAGAATCAGGTTTTCCATATACAGCATCCCCTACAGTGGTGTGTATTACATCCTGTATATGGAGCAGCAGATCAACTATCTCCCTCCACAGGAAGGAGCTCTCTATAACACAATCTCCCAAGTATGTTTTTGTATGATAATTTTCTCCCTATATTGCAATAATTTTAATTACTTTATACAATGTCATCTAGATTCAGCCTCACAACAAGAGCATTGTGAGGTAAATTAGTTTTATTTTTACAGGGCAGGAGGGAAGAGGCACAGAGTGATTAATTAATTTGCCCAGAGTCAGACAGTTAAGTCTGTGGTACAACCAGGAATGAACTACTAGAGACTAGAGAACTTCTGAGACTCAGTAATTCCTTCATCTCTACGCTTCAACATTAGGGGGAAAAAGTGAAAATAAGACTTGAACAGGAAAAACATGTGAAATATTAGAAATCCTTACCGATCACACTGTCTACACTGAATTATGAGCTCCTCATCCCTGTACGTGCGGTAGCAGATGGGGCAGGTAGACAGACTTGCACAGGGAGCACACTGTGTGTAATTATTTTGCCATTCACATCTTAAACCTGGAGAAGTTGCTCCACAGTGTCTGCACCAAACACACCTACAGAACACACAAAAAGATTTATTACTGCCAGTTCACAGGAAGATGATTTTGTGGCTTTAAATCTCTTCCACTTAGAAAGAGGTGAGTAATTAAGTTTTAACTTAACAACATGTTTAACCACAAATGTTTAACAACATTTTTTGTACTTTTTAAAGAAAGTTCCTAATTAGTAATTCCCTTGAAACTGCAAAAGCAGGCAGATGGGTTCTTGTAACAGCTCAACAGGTCAAAGGAGTTCCTGCTTCCAGTTGCCATTCACTTTGAGATCTGAAGACATAACCATGTGAGAGGTCTGGTGTGTTTGTGTTTCACCCAAGTAAAACAAATTGTTTTCACAGGGTTTTATATCAAGAACACTAGGGTGAAGCACCCATTCATCTTTCCAACTGAACACTGGAATGATTACAATGAATATAAATTGGAATTTTTTTTGCTATGAGTTTCAAAAGACAAATTTTGTCTATCTCTGCTTATGTGGTTTTTGGTATGAAGAAGCAGATTTAAGAGGAGGTAAGAGTTTCCCTTATCCACTGATAACTGAATAAAACAACTCAAAAGCATTTTGTTGGCTTTGTTTAACACACCTGACTTAGACACAACTAAAACCATGTTACAATTCAAGTGAGATTACAAATACCAAGTGACAGAGAGAAGCAGAAGAGGCCAGCAATCAGCACCTCTGACCCCAGCCCCAAACACACCATTTGCACTTCCAGCCTCCCTTTGGCACGGTCTGCAGGGGTGGGTCCAGGCAGTAGGTGTGGTAGCTGATGTCGCAGTCGTCGCACAGGAGGAGTCTCCCTGGATCTGTGGCTTTCCCACAGGCTTCACACACTGTGCACTCCAGGCACCTCCAACCTTTGCTAAGTACCACTTTAGTAATCTGAAAAATGCAAGGTGAGAATTAGTTGAAAATGGCTCAGTGAAGTGTGATCAATGTATAAATTAAGGTCTGGCCTGTGGAGCTCAGGATGCTCTTCTGGGCACAGCATCCACATCTCAAGGAGCTCTTTAGCAATTAGACTTTCTGAAGCTTCAGTGATCAGGAATGGATTAAACAGAAAGAAACTGTCCCCCTTTCTAATCTTTTTAAAAACAGCTGCAGTGTTTCCCTTTTTAAGGCACCTGGGACTTCACCTGATTGCCAAGACTATTCAAATATCATGGAAAGGGGCATGGCAGCTGCATCAGCTGATTCCCTCAGGACTCTGGGATGCATCTTGTCAGCTCTCAGAGATTTGTGTATATTCTGGTTCCTCAAGAGGGCACAAACCTGATCCTCTCATGTCATGATGTGACTGTGGAGTTTTAGGCATCTGAAGCAAATAGCTAACTTACTGCAATTAATATGTAATGCAAGAGTAGTATATAAACAAAAAGTCAAATTATAATTGCATGAAATAGCATATGGCATTTTGTAAAGTATGTGTAAAATAAAGTTTTTTGACATGTTTTTTAAAAATTCTTACTTTTACACAGATATACTTACAACCAATGAAAAGTGTACAGTGTATATACTGCAGTAAATAGCTTATTTTGTGCTTGCTAGGTCATTTCACAGCATTCAAATTTAATTTTCACACATTCTCTCCTAGACTAATGAATGTAAAATGTATTAATTAACCACTCCAACTGCTGTCAATTCTGACAGCCAACAGGCAAATTGAATCAACTAAACCTTATGCCCCAAGTAAATGAAGATGCAGTGTAATTTTTTCTTTGTTTTTAATTCTGCTTGTATCTAGGTTTAAAACTTGTATCTCAAACTGTTATTTTAACCAACTGCTGGATAATCAGCACTATTTATGGTTGCGAAATTACGAAAAGGTTAATTTCTCTTGAGGCTATGCGTACTATAAAATGACATTTAATTAAAGTCTTTCATAAGTCACATACAAATAATGGTCACATTAGCTGATGAACATCTAACAAGTTAATGACTCCCCTAATTACCACAAAACCGAAGGCAGCATAGTGCTATTAAAGTACAATATGAAAACAGTGCAATCAAGTAGTTTTTGTGTGGAACAATAGCACTCACCTTAATACTGACACAGTATGGATGGTAACACTGCCCACACTGGGAACAGGCCAGCAGCCGGCCCTCAGCACCTTGGCCAAAACTCCCACAAACCACACACATATCCTGCAATGACACACAAGAGCAGACTCAACACGTGCCAGCCACTACATTCTGAAACATGTAACTGTAAAATCCAACTAGCTTGCTGTATAATTCAACTCCCAACAAGGACATTCATTCACTTTCTTCTAATTAAGAGCAGGGAAACAAAATGAAAAATCGTAACTATTATCCTAACCTGATGGAGAGTGAACTTGTCACTGTTAGAGAAGAGGACAACTGTATTATGCATCGAGTTTTCTTCCTCATCTTTATTAGATGAAATATCCATGGTTGTGACCTATTAAAAAACCACAAAATATAAATACCAAGCACATCACATTTTATGAGACATGAGACAAAATGAAACATTGTCTAAATAAGTTTTGCACGTATTTACTCATACAGTTTCAACTTTCATAAAAAGCTACTTCCACCAGAAATTACTGCATTAAATCACATTTTCTCATGATCAGTATTATAGCTTTACACATATATCCTTCTTCCTCTCCTTTTTTCACCTTCACATATTATCCCATTACACTTCCAAATGGAAATGGAAGCAAAGACATACTCTAAGAAAAAAAATCACTAAGCAGAAATTGTCATACTGTGCCCAGTCTGCTCTGTTCCCTGCATGTAAACACTGAAGTTCTTTTTATCAAAAAGTTAATTGCAGTGACAGACTTTTGAATATTAATTCAAAAAGCAACTGCAGAAATTTAGTTTGTCCCATATTGCCTAAAATGAGGTTTAGCTAATGTTCCAAGTATGTTAGAGGAATCAGCAAGGACTCTAAAGTTACTTGCTGTAAGCATTTTATGAGGCTTATCAATCTTTACCATAAAAACTTGCACTGAACTTGAAACAGCAATTTTGATCTCAATCCATCAGCTCTTACTGTAGACAGTAATTTTTTTCTTTTTATCAAGTAATTTTTATTCTGATCTGCCCTTTATTTACTGAGCATATTCATATACAGATTCTCAGGAAGAGAAACACAAATGAAACATTTCAACTGTATTCTGACTTTCAAGTGACTCTTACAATACAGAATTTGCTGTCCATGAATTCAAACTAATAGCCCCAACTATTATCTCTGAACCAGGAATATAAGGGCACATAGCTCCATAAAAAAGATTAAATGTATGCTAGAGAAATGTAACTTTGTTTCACCAGCTGTTCCAATTATATATATGGATTATTTTAAATACAGTGTAAGTCCTCCACAGATAAGTTTTGTTTAAATAATAATTTAAATATTTCACAAATCCAAATGTAACTCTAGGGACAAATATAAATACCACAGTATCAGCTAGAGGAATCCCTCTGATACACAGCTGCTGAAACTCAGCATTTACTAAGAAACAGCTAAAAAGGGAATATATTCTTTACGTGTTTTGATTACTAAGTATTTGAGAGCACTGCAGGTGTAACTAGCCAGTTAACTCCAGAGCACCTGAAACACCTTGATACCTTCAGGGACAGCACTTCCCTTACCTACTTTTCCACAGGTTTCACAAAGTTCTTGTAATTGCACATGCAGAAGAGCAGAATTTGAAGGACTGAATGACTGCAATGTTGGTGTTTGCTGAACCCCAGCATTGACCCACCATGAGTTAACCTGTAACCACCTTTTCCCGCATTCCCAAGATATACCAAGGTATATCTGTGTGGCTGTCCACTGCTGAGTAAGAATTATTTTGTGCAAATTGACTGAAAATACCCCCATTTTAAACACTTATTTGGCAAAAGGCTGATCTCTTGGCATTGCTAACTTCATCTACCACAAGGCAGCCACATCTCTGTAACTCTGGAGCTGCCTTCAATGTGGTGAGTCAAAGGATCAAATTTCTGTAGGAAACGGTGGAGAGTGATGTCCATTTTGTATTTATAGCAAGTTACCTACATCACTCTCCTCTGATCAATTACAAAAACTTTAAGGAGTTTGATCTATAAACCCCAGCATCTCTTGAAGTACAGATTTGTGCTTTGTACCACCAAAATAATGATGTGAATGCCTCCAATTGATTAGAGGTGCTGTAACTAGCCTAAGTGGAATTCATCCTGTATGTTTAAAATTACAAATTTGCTTCTGAATCTTGACCATCCAGAGCTTTAAAAGGGCAAAGTCATACAGATGATTGTTGCTTTTTCAAATCAAGAACACCAGAGTATCCCAAGATACTATTACACAGGCAGCAGAAAGTGTGACAAACTCAAACAGATTACATGTAAGAACACAAAATCACAGCTCTGAAGACGGTCTCAGGAATTACTTAATAAAGACATAAAAATGAGCAAGTCCCTCTCTGAACACAAGGAACAGGATGTCTCTTAAAATATGTAGGGCTTGTTGGTAATCAACGTTTTAAAGGAACGCTCCAATAGAACAAGCCTACACTGGGAAAAAAAAAAGAAAAAAAGAATTGTTTCACAGTCCATATTTCCAAGTTTTTCATGCCAAAATCCCTCTTCTTATGAGGAGCAGACTAGGACTGAGTAGGATTTTCAAGTTTTAAAAATACTTCAAGTATTAAGTAGCTTAACTATCAACTTCAGTGAGCATCACTTGCTTACAATCACTTCAGTGCTCCTGAAGAATAAGAGACATCAAATATAATCATTATTTTCTCAAGGGTTTCTGGACAGAAGCTGTGTACAGAATAGAACACATCTGATCACAACAAAGAACTGAGAATCACTTCTATATTAACCCATTAAAGAGTCAAGGAAGTTTTAGTTATGGTAAATCATGATCTGTAAGGGCTCTCTGAAGGAGTCAGCAATCCTGGGGACAGGGAAATGTGACTGATGCAACTGACTTCCCCACCAAACTCTTTTGGCAAAGTCCTTCACCAAAGCTACTTAAAAAAAGTTAAACTGAACATGAATGGTCCCTATACTGATACAAGACACAAAATAAAGAGGGAACTAAATTATCAGTTTTGTACATGGGAGAACAGCACTAGTCAAAATCTAACAGGGCCTGCCTGCTAACAGGTGGTGGTGCTCAACACACTTATGTGCAATCTGAAAAATCAAGTGAGAAGCAAGGTGACAAAGCTTGCCAACAGGACAGGGATATTCAGAGTAATAAAATCCAAAAGGCAAGTGTGAAGAACTGCACAAGAACTTCATAGAGCTGACGGCTGGACTATAAAATGGCAGATGGAAGTCCACAAAGTAAAGAAATTAACATGACAAAAGAACTGGTATTGATGATCAGAAATAGGGAGCAGCTTCCATACATGGAAAAACTCAAAATACTGGCGTCCTCCATACTTCCAAGTCAAGAGTGGAAGGAAAAGGAGAAATTATGGAGGTCTATAGAAACTGAGTGGCATGGATGGAGGAAGTGAACAGAAACCAGCTTTCCACTGTCTCCTCTCTAAGAGCACTGAGGGGCAGGCAGCTAATCCAGGAGGCAGCCACTAAAAACACAAGCTGAGGAGCTGAACTGAAAAAGGTTAAACAGACATGGCTTCCCTAAAGTTTTTTTGAAGTGAATGGGCAGATTTATGAAAGAAAGCTCCAATGACAAAGCTCAAGACAAAGACACCACCTCCTGCTCAGCAAGTCCCCAAGCCACAAACTGCTGAAATATCTCCTCTTCTGTTCTGCACTCCTGCACCACCACTCAGGCTAGAAGAACCTTTGCTCTAGTCTCCTATGGCTGCTGTTACATCCTCATGCACAAACCCTGCTCTCTCCTCCTGGGTTGCTTGAGTCCGTGCTGCCTTTACCCAGCATGTTCTGCACCCGAGGAAAGGGAAGGAGTACTTTAAGACTCCCAACTGTTGTGTCTTTAAATGGCAAGAGCAGCACAGAACTGCCTCAGGCCCATTGAGCTGTAGTGTTCTGGTTCTTCATCACAAGCAGTAACAGCCAGGCTCCATCAAACACCCCTGGCTTGCTGGTTTCTTATGCAGTATTTTAATACAGGAATTACAACTGAATAAAACTGTTATATTAACAGACTGCAGTATGACTGTAAAACAATGTCCTTACCCCTGGAATGACCACAGCCCCGACTCCATTCTTCAGTTTTGATCTTCCTCTGCCGCCTCTTCCTGACAGACCCGCTCCACGCGGTCTCCTCTTCCCCGGGAATCCTGATCCTCGGCCCTATTCAATGGAAGGCAACAATGTAAGTGCAACCTCTCAAGTTCTTTTGTTACATGGGATTCAAACTTGGTCAGTTCATCTAGGGAAAAACCTAAGTAAAAAACCACTGATTTGCAGTGAGTACGAGCACCTCAGGGCATGGTCAACTAAATTTCTGCATAAATCTGTGTGAAAAACCTTTAATTACTTACACGGCATAATATGATCACCTTTATCATCAGTGAGAAAGCAGCAAAAACCAGGAATATTCATATTCTGCTCAGGAGTTAACTGGAAATCTGGATTTCCCCCAACAGTTACCCCCATCTCATCTGCAAAGTTTCCAAAATATATCTATTATTCTATGATTCATTTTTCTTTTCTCTTTGAACACTCAGCCCAGACAGTCATGGGACTTTTACACAGGGTCTGGACACTTGATTACTGGTAATCATAGATGCTTTTCTTTCACTATGAATAATCAAGTGAAACCTGGAATTTATTAGGATTGAGTCCCACTCAAAAGTGGGAGCTGGCTCCATGAAACTCTCTTAATTCAACATATACAGAGAAAGTTTTTTATATTAATTCTATCAGTTACACTCAGATCAACACTCCCCATAATGTCAAGTTTTTTTACACAATCTCCACTTGATTTACAGAGAGCTTCTTTTCTCCCTTCCTTATTTAAGATGCAGAGGCAGAGTTGCAGTGTTGTGCTTTGGAGTATTCAGTGTGTTCAACTACAATTATCCTTGGGAGAGTAAGTATGCTTTTACTAATAATTACCTGTTATTCATACAGTGACTTAAGCTTGAAATTTAAGGGATTTTTTTGTTTGTTTTTTCTTTCTTTAAAATTTCAAAATGAACTAAGCACAAGAGTGTTCCTAATCCTCTCTAATCATTTCCAGAGAGAAAAAAAACATATTCACATCCCCAAATTCTGGCTGATAAATCAGACATCTTTACAAAGTGACTCAAAGCCTCTAATCCGTGTAACTGATAATTATGGCATGGACTCAAATAAGTACCTTTCCTACAACAAAATAAGCACTGAGATTATTTATTGCATTTCATATTTGTCAATAATCTCAGCTCCCAATACAGCCCAAGTATGGAATAAAGAGTATGGGGTTTCCAAACACTTGCTGCAAAATACTTTTAATACCAAGGCAAAACATTTGTTCTGTAAAACAACGTTGATGGGAGCAACAAAGCTCCATGGGGGTTGTGTCAAACAGACACGAAGGGTCTTTACTGATGGAGACAGGAGTTCCTTGAATGGAAAGAAGCACTATGGGCTCAATATTCCCTACAGTATTTCTCAAATATTCCAACTCCTGGCCTAAAGAAGATATTGAACTTTATGGTCATAATTAAAGGGAGAATTGAAGGATCCCAATGTTAAAACTTTATTAACATCCATCTAATAAAGAAAAAAGAAATTAAATTGACTCACACACCAAGTTAATGTAACAATGATATTTGAGGAGTGAAAGGAAGGATGCTGCTGGAGGCTGAGGTGAAACAAAAAATGTCCTTAGATATCTATGGAGCTAATACATTTACACACATAGGACATACATTCATCAATTTTTTAACATGGAAAGTCTTCTGACAAGTTTCTAATTTTCTGTTTCAGAACAGGTGTCAGTATTGTTATTTTCACACAACTAGTAAGAGGAATAAGCACATACTTATACCAATGTTAATGCTGAATATTAAGCTGAAAATTAATGCTTAAAGCAGCAAAAGCTAAGCTGATGTCAAATCAAAATAAAATTAGCATGAGTGTTAAAGTGAGATGAACTTAAATATTGGGAGCTACAGTTATTTGTCAGTTTCATAATTTAGCTTTTTTTTTTCCCTTTACTTAAACTAAATAATTCTACTTTGGTTACTTCAGGTGTTTTTAACAGTAAATGTCACTGTGGATACAATTTTGGTCCATCTAATCAGGTAGAAAAGCTGTTGTTTATTCCCCCATCAGCTAAAAATGATGTCACTTTGAATTCACTCTGCAAGATTTCTCCACAGCAACAAATTCAAGCCATCCTTCAGATCTCTGCTCCTTTCCATGCCTGGCTTACCTTACTGCCAGTCTTAAAGACATTTTCCTTCTCAGGTAATTTATTTTGACAGTCACGTAAAGCCAACCACAAAAAGTGATGTACTCAACACACACAAAATTTGGGTAATACAAAGTATTCTTTGCCATCGAAAATCAAGGCAATGCCATCATAGTGTATGCTCTGGAAAGCTCACATCTTTTAACCTGAAACTTCCAGAGCTTCAATAATTTTTAGAGCTCTTGAACAGTAACAGAATGGAAGATTAATTAAGGCGTGAGAGACAGAATTTCACCACTAATCTCTACAGCAGAAAGATAGCAATGGATACATGAAAATAAATTCAAGTTATTTACCACTTTGATGCTCCAAATGGCACTGCCAGGAAGCTGTCTGGATTTAAAAATGTCCCGACCTTCTGAAATGTCTGGGGACCAGGAAGGTGGGCTCACTGTATTATTGGTACTCCAAGCCCCCTAGGATACGGTAGGTGAGAAAATAGATGTATAAAACTTTGCAACATAAAAAAAAAAGCAAAAAAGGCAAAAAAGCAAAAAGCAAGCAACAAAAAAAAAAAAAATCTGAAAAGCAAAGCACATGCAGGCATAGGCATTTCTACATTAACTTAAGTAGTAAATTAGTTCACTGAGTGAGCAGAAAGTGGGAAATTTTTAGGTTCTCGATGAAACATGCCCTAAAATCAATATTTACTTCCAACTGATGATTAAGCACAACAAAATGAGTTTTATAAACAAAGATTAATACAAATCTAAAGCAAGCAATCGTAACAACAACAAATTACATGCCTAAATTTTATTGCATCAGTGAAGAAGACAGTAGTTGGAGGTGGTAACATCTCCTTTTATATTCCAAATCACATTTTGAAAGAACTGATGGCCTCAGTTGACTTTTGAAGCTAAACTACCCCCAATCACAGCAACAACTAGTCTGAGAAGCACAGCAAACAAAAGGAATATGAATAAACCACTAGACAAAAGGAAAGGAACATAGCCATGGTAATCAACAAAGCAGCTCATTCCTGCAAGTCTGCTACAAATAAACCATTATAAAACCCTACCACTGATTTTTTTCACCCAAGTGTTTTCATGTTATGCTGTGGTATCACATTTTAACATGTTATTATGTACATGTAATAATATACATCTATATGGTGTACCTACAAGCTCTTTTTAACTAATTATTATCCCTATTTCTGTAGTTCCATCATGGTGAGATATTGTGTGACTGTCAGTAGAAATAAAAGCAAAATGAAAAGAAAATGCTAAGACAGCCAAGGAAAAAAATGCTGAGGCTCCTCATAGAAAGTAAAAATCTGTGGAAGACTTTCTCAAGCACAGAAGAAAGACTGCAGGAGACAGACACCATTAAATAACTTCACTGCCAATCTACACATTAGATTAATAAAGGACAGTACATTTTCCTAATTCTAAATTTGTGATAGTAAAAAATATTGAATAGCAGGATGAGAATGGAACTGATGAAAAGTGTAGGTTTACCTTCCCCAGAATGCTATTCAGCATCATAATCCCAGGGCTGATATGGAAAAACCTCATGCATACAAACAATCCCAACTATTCACAACTGTTCACAGGGGCAAGCCCAAACACATTTACACCTTTGAATACTGGGATGTACAATAATAATAATAAGCATCAAGGAAAACGAGATGGCTCTGCAAAATGTGTTGGGTTTTATTTTTTCCTTTTCTGAAATGCAATTTCTTCATCAAGAATGTGTGGGAAATTACTTTCTTTGGAATCAACAACTCCATCAAAACATACATTAATCTTGAACTGTAAAGAGGTGTCTTGCTAACAGGTGCCCCTTCAGAAAACAGAGCTATCATCCCTCAAGTGATCTGGCACCCAAAACAGAAAGCTTGTCAGTGACCCAAAAGCTTTATTATGGATAAAAGTCCCAAGGTGAAAACACCAACACTTGGTATAACCCACAGTGTGGACACAGTGATATTCAGCATAAACCTGCTTTCTGGGAGTTCAGCTCTGCCTGCACAGGAAAAGGAATACGGACAACATAACAGCTAAAAAAACCCAAACAATTTGACAATTCTGCCCACGTGAGGTGGTAAATGGACACACAACCTACGAACTGCTTAGTGCCCAGAGCACCTGTGTGCTTGGGATGGCCATCAAAGCCTCCCCTCTGCCAAGGGGCTTCCAAAACTACTCCAGAAGAACAGCTCCTGACAGCAGCTGCTCAAGGGTTCCACTCAGTGTGCTGGAATGAACACCCTGGGTTGGAAGATTTTGCTATCCCAGTTTTTTCCTTGACTGCAGATAGGTGGTCATCATGCAGACAACTCAGAAGATCAAGAGGTTTATCACTTTCTAACAGGGGAACAGTGCTGGACAGAAACCTTCTCAACTTCAGACCTAGAGATGGACAAGTTCACAACCAAGGCACAAGGACAGAACATTCCTGACAGAACAGGGATATCATGTCAGAAATGGGGGGGGAAAAGGAAATCTGATACACTGGCAGGCAACTACATCAGCAGGTCTGTGGTACAGGAGATATGCCTTAAATATTCCAGCCCTAGTTTTAATATAAAGTAATAGTCAATTTTAGCAAGTAAAATTCAAACTTTCATTGAATTTTAATTAATTTTCTCATTACTTCTAAAATTCATAATGCATGGTAGGTAACTGTTCTCATAAAGTGGCAACACAAAGAAAATCTGTATAGCAACACAAAGAAAATCTATTTATCAAAGAAGCAATTTTTACATCAATCTGTAAAGGAGGCAACATGCTCACAGTGTCAAAATTCAAGATCTTAAACATGCTGAAAATACTTAACTACTCTTAGTTTGGAGGTACAAAACTATTCTCCTTTTAGGAAGATAACTTTTCTAGTGATTAAATATATTCAAAAGATTAAAAAGCTAAAAGAACCTGAATATGAAATATTCAGTCTTGCAAAACAAAATGATTTGTATATGATTCATGAACCATATTGTTAAGAATTAAATTGGAAATTCAATCCAAGTTTTATTGTAGATCAGAAAAATTTGAATTCTTGGTCAGATAAACTTAATTAAAAACACACATTTCCACAATACCACGAACAAATGAATTACATCAAAGAGATGCATTAATTATATTTTTGGCTTTTAATTAATGCCTATTACCACACAACACTGAAGAGAAACTTCTATTCAGTTCATTTACATCAGAACCCCAGCAATAATTATGTACTGTGACAGAAACAGGAAGTTCTAATTCTCCATCATATTCTTGAGTCCTCAGAATTGAACAACACAGCTGCAAGTAAATTATAACAAAAGGAAACCCAGTGTCAGCAAGGGTCAGGAGATCTCACTAAATTACCACTGACTGTGTTTAGCTGCTTAACGCTTTATGAATCCTACTGCAATTGCAAATGCACAAAGCTGGATTTGCAATTTAATATTTAATGTAATTTTAGGGTTGTGAACAAACTTTAATCACTTGAAAATACAGCTCTCCTCATTAAAAAAAAAAAAAAACCACACCAAAATACCAACCAAGCACCAAGCATAAAAACCGTAACAACAACTGATCCTTGAAAAAGACTCTTTTTTCCTCTTCTTTTCCAACATCTACCTTTACAACAACATACTTCATGATGCCATGTAAGTGAAGACAACAAAAAATCCATTCCATCCAGGACAGCACACATCCAAACCCATCACAGTGCTCTGCGTTCTTAAATCTCATTTAAAACAATCTCTTAAAACACCAACAGATATTCAGTGTGTTGTGGAACAGTGATCACCAACATCTCCATGACGAAAATTAAGCATCTCCGAACAAGATATTTCTCAAGGAACACACACTGGAATAATACTAAAATATTATTTATGGAATTTACAAAACCAGCAGAAGTTTATTGGTTTTTATTCAAAATTATTCAACAGAATGCTCTCAACTCTTCACCTACCACTGTTTCAGAGCCAAAATTTGTAATGCCTTCCATTTAGTGACTTAATCTTATGCTTTCTAGTACACCGTGGCATAGCAAAAAGAACTGTTTCCATTCTGTTCACTTCAGATACACAGAATAAATACAACACCATTTAACACAGTGTTCTTCCAACTCTATCCCACAGAATCCCCATGTAGCAGGAAACCAAACTGGCTGGATGCAATCCTGTGCCATGTGCTCTGGGATGACCCTGCCCGAGCAGGGAGGCTGGACCAGATGGCCCATTGTGATCCCTTCCAATCTGACCCATTCTGTGATTCTGCTTCTGCTCCTGTGCACAACTCTCCATTCGGAAAAGTACACACACATTTAAAAAATGAATGCTTTCAGCAGAAAGAATAATTTAAAGCCCCCACAAAACAGACCTAAACCTATTTCTGTCTGCAATCCAAAGTGATTTAAATACATGCCTTCCACATCATGCACTTGTCCAATTACATCTTGCTCAAAAATAACCCACCTGCCTGTAACTGGACTTTTAAAAATCTCTTTTTTTCATGGTCTACAGAACATCATTCAACAGCTTTCAGGCCTTCATCAAAAGCCCAGAGTAGGAACTTAAGAGTACTGAAGAGAAATTTGTTTAAGGCATTAACATATTTCTGCAAATACGATATATACACCTGGCTGTACAGTGACCCAGGAAAACCAAACTGCAGCACAACAAACACAGATCTCCTAAACTCAGTGGAAACAGCAGAAAAACTTTCCAGAACACTCTCTCATACCTTAGGAAGCAAAAGTTTTGAACCCTTAGATGACATGTAAAAACGAAAAGAATAGTGCAATATATAAAAAAGCTTTGTTAACCAAGTCCAGAAAAGCATGAAATCATCAACTTGGAAGTCCCAAAGACTAAAAATAAATTGTGATGAGAAGATGAAACACTAACTTGTCAAACTGACACACTTTTTGTATAGAATTTCACCAACAAGAAATGAATACCCTAGATTGATAAACCATTTTCCCAGGAACACAATGCAAATAGAGAGAAAGACGTTGCAGAAAGTGACACACTTGAGGATTCTTTTAACTTATCAAATTTAATCCTAGTCAAACCACAACGATTTGTACAAGACAGTTCTTGCATGGTATTTCCTAATGTAACAAAACCACAAAATTATTTGCCACACCATTAAAAACATCGATCAAGAAAATATCTGGCAGAGTAACAGACACAGAGCTGTAGATGGTTCTTCTCTAAAGCCAGTTTAAGAAGCTTTAACACACTTTGAAAGTAGCAGCATTAAATAAATGCATATATGAAAAATATTAAACAGTAAGTTAAATAGCACAGCACTATGTCTATCTGCATTTGTAGCATATTGTACAAAAAACACAACAAATTTTCTTCTAGTCTACTTTAACCATGAGCCCAAAGAAACGGAAATTCTCACCAGAGAAGCTTTGATGGCTGACTTTTCCTTATTTACAAGAACATTAATTCCTTGAAGAAATGAACTACACAATCAGGAGAATCAATGTATTTTATAAGAAACAGGCGAATTTGAGGAGTTATACTGCAATTTAATAAACACATAATGGAACAGTGCATGTGCTTACCTGTCTGGATCTGGGTCTCCCAGGGGAGAACTTGCGTTTGGTGATGGCCGGTTTGCCCATGCCGATTTTTGGAGTGACTGATATGTAGGTGGTTGGGAGAGCACTCCCAGCAGCTGGAGGCAGCACTGGGGGCTGACTGTGCTGCACATCTCGTGCAGAATGCAAGTCTAGAGAAACATCTGGTGAGGAAGACATGTTTGTCTTGTTTAGATTAAGTGATGGGGGAAGAGAGGGGCAAGTCTCAGCTGGCAGTTTTATGGGTTTGTCTCTGACTGGTGAACTATTTGCAACACCTCCATTTGAAGTAGTACTTTCTACTTCTAGAAGAGCTGGTGCTTCTGATTTCTCATGGGTTTCTTCCTTTTCTATATCTTTCTGCACTTTTATTATTTCCAGTTGTTGCTCTACGGGGACAGAAATATCTCCTTTTCTTTCAGTCTCCAGAATTTCTGGTGTCACAGTCATGGTCTCAGGTACTGAGGACAGAGACCGAGAGTCTGCTGTGGACACTTCTGATACCTCCACACTACCCTGAGGCAGCTGTGTCTCTTCAGCTTGTTTGTCCAACTCCTGCTGTGCTACAGCTTGAACACCTTCTACCACTTCCATCATTTTCTCACTCTGACTGTCACCAGATGCTGGTGTCTTTTTAGGAGATATTTCCATTTCAGCTGAATTGATTTCAGCAGAGACTTCTGCTTCCAGTTGTGTGGTCTTTTCTCCTGGTGATATGCCTGTAATTAAGTGCAACCATATTAAAGGCTCACTGTGAAAAAGAAAAAATACTTCTGGTGTTCTGATCAACAAGTATACTTGGTACACATCATGCAGGCCAACACGTATCACTTTACTTCAGTGAATTCAATATGTAGCTTAAAATATACTTCACTAACATCTCTCTTTGTACCTATTTTTACAGTAGTTTGTTATTTTTAGTTCATTATTTTTCTTCCCAAAAACGCAGCAGAGTAAGTTAAAAGAAAATAGACCCAAGATTAATTTTTGAGGAAGCGAACACACATTTGCAAGTAGGGAGCCAAAAGTAACTTCTTCTTTTTAATTTCTGTGTATTGAAGATGCATGCTATCATAAATTAATGTATTTTAAACTGTCCCAACACGTCCAAAAAGCTAAGAAGAACAGGACAAGTACAAATAAAAAACATTTTCCTCCTGAAACTCTTTCAGACTTTAAGAAATCAACTGCAATGAAAACAGCTGCTGCTGGTTTAATTTAAGTTATTAATATATTATGAATTTCTTTCAAAAAAATTATTTCTCTAGCTCTCCCTTGAATCAAATTAAGAACCTTTCATCCATAACTTTCTTCATCAAGGAGTTCCAGAGTATTTGTTCCACTCTATAAAAAACCACATCCTTTGCTCTGAATTTGGCTTCTCACACCTTCCTTTGATGGGCCCTGATTCTCTTACAGGCCATTTATTTCTATTACACTTGCACTCTTCTTAAACTTCTTCACACTGCTACAACTTCCTCAGCCACTAAGTTCATAGACAGCATATTTTATTCTGAATATTTCTTCACAGTTTAAATCGTGGCCCTTTTACCACCGGCAGTGATGCACAACTGAGTGATCTCAGCTAATCTGAAAAGTTGGGATTTTTTTACTTTGTCTTGAAATACAAGTTTCTTGTCTCCCCTTATAGCAACCATCCTCCAACATCACCTGGGACTCAACATGGGAGATACTGGCAAGTTCTTTACCCTTGATATTGGTCACTAACACACCTAATGGATTTGACCCTTCTTTAGCTGCTCCTCTCTGTGCATTTGGTAAGTTTCTCTCAAAACAGAAATGATAGCTGCTGCCACCCTGTCAAAGATTATCTTTTATTTAAAACGGGAAAAAAAAACCCCAAAAAACCCCAGAAAATCCTTAACCAAGGATGCCTGTGGAGTTACAACCATAAGAGAAAGCGTGAGTGGCAGTATTTGAATAGCAACAAGTCACTGACTTTTACAATAAACTTTCAGCATACAAAGCATTCAACTATTTTTCTAGCTTGGAAAAAGCCAGTCCCAACAAAAAAGTAAAACAAACACAAGTAAAGCAACACAAATATTCTGAAGACTCTCTTTGCCTTCAGTAAAACACTTCTTTTATTAAGCAAAGAAGTTAATACACTTGCTTGAGAGCTCAGATGAAACTGTTGCAATTGTCTCCTACTGCTTTCTAGGTGCTTTTTGCTCTTGCATTTATAAAACACTGCAAACCTTACTGACTGGGAGAAGGTTCTGGTTCTGAAGGGTTCTGAACTGGTATTTTCTCAGAGTGCAAAACTCTTTCTTACCTTCTGTAACACACCCAACAGCTGATTCCTGATCAGGGCCATCACCTGTAATGGGCTGTTCCTGAAATGCCATATCCTCTCCAGCACTTTCCATTTCCATTTCATTTGTACAAGCTTAAGGAGAAGCAAAACAGTTATTAAAATTGCTGTGTTTATTCTACGACTTTGGCATCAGCAACTGCTGTCACTGTTTGACCTTTTGGCTAAAGAGAGACTGGTATGACAGGATTTAGGACAAGTCAGGTCAGTGAGAAGGTTAAGGAGACTACACAGTACTCCTTAAAAATTAAGAACATTTTACTTATTAACAATGAAGCTTTCAGATGTCTGTAAGGCAATTACATACACCTAATAATGAAAAAATGCACACAGTCACAGACTTCTGCACGGCTTGAGCAATGCAAGTTAAGAATTTTCTTAAATTCCAAGTCTATAAAATTCAACAGAACTGGCAGCATGAAGGCTTCAAATTTGTATACAAATACTACAGTGGATTATGGCCTAGATATGAAGTTCCATCTACCATGAGCACTGGGAAAACTGATTTTCACCTTATGTGTTCCACAACATGAAAACTGAATTTTGTCACTTTAGAACTAAGATATCTTTATCTTTGCATGGAAAAGGCACAACTGAGTGTTTTTTTGGCTGACAGGATCATTATAGAGCACAGAAACAGGAAACACTTTTTTTTCCCCTTGTGTAAAAGCTCTTTCAGTAAAGGAAATTCATTAAAATGCACTAGATGAAGTATAGAAAACAAAGCATACAGCAAGCATTAACTTGAAGAGAAGTGATCCTCCATGGATGTTAGCACAAAAAAAAAAGTGAAACAAATACAGCTTTCTGAAAGACAGGTTTTTTTATGTTCAAAAAGCCAACAACTATTAGGTGATACTACTCTTAGAGCCCTAAAAGCTGCTCTCAGACTCTGCCAACTTTAGAGCGATATTTTAACTTTGAGGAAATGATCATTTAGATTGGCTTCAAATCTGATTTAAAAGTACAGAAGTGCTCTCCTGGGTATAAAACCCTGCATGACTCTACTGATGTAATAGCTCCAGATTACTCGTAGCAGGTGAGATGACAGTCTTGTTCTTCCTTGGGGACAAGTGCATGCTTGTCAACATTTCTACCAGCTAGAAATCCTAACAGAAGCATTGCTTAAAACTTCAGCCTTCAGATTAACCTGCTATGTACTCAAAAGGGGTTTTTGTAGGAGACTAGGAGCTGTGACAGAGTATGTTTTGATTTGGACATCTACAAAATTCTCTAAGAACGTGCCTGGGAGTCCACAGCTTCTCCTAAGCTTTCAGGAGGGAAATGATCTGCATCTGAAGTGGCCACTCTTCCTAACCTGGTGGCCATGTTCACTGACAGAGTGAACTCATTTACAGACATCTCCCTCCTGTCACTGCCCTTCCTCCAGGAGCACCTTTTCCATCACGTCTTTACAGCTCACAAAAGGTAATGCACAGGCTAACATCAAAGGGATGACTTGTTTATACAAAACACCAGTTTGAACACAAATATTAGTGTTTTGTTGCAGCTCAACACTTCCCCTTTCCTGCCAAAATTTACCAGGCTTTCAAAACCACAGATACTTATGGATAACAGGAGATCAGTGCACAAGCACTGCTGCAAGCTCAAAAATTGCACATGGCAGTGGCTTGTGCAGTTAATCTGTTACATTTTACCTTGCTTCTGAATTTAACCACAGCTGTGCTTCTCCAGGGAGATTCAGCTTGGGTGAGTGTAGGTGCTACCCAACAGAGCACATGGTGTGAAATACACAAAAGCATTTAGTTTTGAGTTTGTAACACAGCTCTTGTGGATGACCCACTGGGCTCAGATCAGCAGATCCAAGTCCTCCCTGTGCTTCCTTACTGTTACTGGCTTCTTTTTTAAAACATACTTTATACTTCTCCACAACTTTCCACCTTCTGCTTGATGTGTCCGCTTAGACAAGAATGTCTCAGAAACAAGATGACTGATCATATACTGCTTTGAAAAAGGACACCTATTAAAAGCTGTCTAGTTAAATAAACAACTTGAACACAGTCCAGCTCCCACTGCTCTGTCCTTCCTGGATAAAGTGAGGAGAACAGGCACTATGAGACTGACCAGCAGCTAGAGAGAAACGGAAGAACTGAATGTCTTCAAAAATATCTACCAGGCACAAATGAGTGAAACAGCCAGGCTGTCAAATAAATACATTTATGAACTGTACCACGTCCAGAATAAACCAGTGACGTTTACAGCTACAGCCTGAGAGGCTGGAGCTGGAAGGCTGAGAGCCACAATTATGGTGCTCACTAGCCCATGTTTGTACCCAGGATCCTGAAGCCAGAAAGAGAAACCACCCATGTTCTGTTTGAGCAGCTGCTGTTAGATAGAGAAAGGGATGAACCTCACAGAGTAGAATTTGAGTGTCTGGTTCACAAAAGACTTGGTGAGACTACAGATATTACATCTGATGTTGGCATTTTGAAACTGTGAAGTTTAAGTTTGATTACCTGTTATACTGTCAGGTTCAGGAATGAGTTCAGAAGTGTTCATTACATCACATGACTGAGTCTGATCCCCTTCTCCTTGTCTACAAAGAGTGCAGATGTAGTCTTTCAACTGAGACTCCAATTCACTACCCGGAGATCTGTCACAATCTATGTGAATCCATCTGGGGAGATTAATTTATTGTGATTTAATTTATTGTGACTCTGATTTTAGAAATGAAAATATAAAGCATCATAGTAAAAATCCATTAAAAATAGCACTATTTTTATATAGTCCCCATTCCTTTGGGGAAATAAAGATTTTCAACCAAAGCTTGATTATGGAGAGCTTTAGAGGAATAAGCATGGTATGTCAGCATATCAAACAGTGAACAAACTTAAACATGAAGACCTAAATTGTCCCTAAAGCCAATCAGACTCCATAAGATGTAGAGCATCATCATGGTGCTGCACAGTGAGATACAATATTATTGAATAAGAAACATAGCTTACGTTCTTAAAATGTTCCAAATAGTGTATTTTTAATTTTTTTAATTACTGAAAAAGTAAAAGACATAAAATTAAACAGAACACGTAAACTTGAAAATTAAAAAATAAACCAAAACCAACCCAGATCACTGCAAACAAGAGTCTTTAAACTTTAGGACAATGACTTTTTCAGCCTGCTTCCTCACAAAATAGGTTAAATCCAACAGGCAGCAGCAGCTTGCAGCAAGTAACTGCCAGGTACTCTCAAGTAACTGCCAATTAATACTTATTTGCTAAGATTAAAATAAAGCTACCTGCTATTGTTCATTGTATTTAGGGATGAAGGATCAAGGAACTGCCCAAGATCCTGTGGCACTGTACATCAAACACGCTGTACATCCTTCCCAGAAACCCATCAGTGTCCCACTCCTCATCATAAGCTTTATGCATTTTAGTACAAATTAACAAAAGCTGGATACTTACCTTTTGCACATGTGACAATGCAACATATCTTTCTGGAAGTCTTGGAGGCACAGTTTTTCACAGAAAGGACAAGATAAGTTGTCTTGCTGTTGGTAACAACTGTCACATACCAAACAATTATGGTGCCACTGACAACTTGTTCGTGTGCCACACTCAGCACATATTCTACAGTTCTAGAGATCACAAGAATTTAGTAGTTAATTATGATATTTCACAATGTGATAGAACTGCCATTAACTGACATTTTCCTGTTTTGAATTAAATTTAATAGCTTTTGTCCTCCATAACACAAAAAGTTACCAAAGATCTGATAGCAGAACATGAATAACCAACACAACAGCAAGAAGTTTCCTGACCACTCCTGACTTGAAAGGAGTACTTCTTATGAGATCAAACATTTTTATTACTACTCTCAGTTATCTTATGACTGCCACAAACTGACATAACATTATATACATGTCATATAAAAGGAATTTCCACTGCAATTACTTACAAAGTTACTGATAAAACAACAAATTCATCCTGCTTTCCTCAAATGCAAAGGAACCCACAAGCTGCAGAACTGTTTTGGTAAACAAGGAGGAGTTGAATATCAAGAGACTTCAAGTATGGATTACATACACTACTATATAGCTTTGAGTCTACATTTTTGTTCCCATTGTATCACGAGAGCAGCTGTTATTAACTGCAGGTTATCCACTGCACCTGGATCCTACACTTCTCTTTTCCCTATGGAGGCTGATTTACTGTCCTCTATAGGCTGCTTCAGCCACAGCACTGACAGCTCCCCCAACAGAGCAGCTGTAGAGCCACAGGATTTACATCCAAGTGGGATTCCTTCAGAAATTACAAATTATATTACACAGCAACAGCAATCCACAATACACCTGGAATACACCAGCACCGTGTGGATAACAAAGTTTGGGCTCTTATAAATGACCAGGAGTTACTCTGAAACCTTTCCACTTACTTTACATTTCCAACCATTTGTTGGTACAGCATCCATAACTGGCTGTAGACAGAAAGTGTGGTAGCCTTTGTCACATGTATCACACACCAGCATCTTGTTGTCTTCCCCAGAGTGTCTAAGGAAAGTAAGAAGTGATCAAAAATTACTTCAATAAGCAGCAACAAAATATCTGTTTCAAGAAAAGTCTAAACAGGAAGACACAGGTGTGCACATAAAAATATACAAACACTACTTACAAATATCTCCAGAGACAATGCCTTCAAATTCATTTTTAAATACAACTGCATACCACTAACGTTTATTCACCAAGAGCTGAGCCCGTGCAACCATTCTGAATACCAGATATTGGCCCACTTTCACTTACACATGTGTAGACAGATTTGATGGCCTTTCTGTACTGAAATCAGTTCAAAATCTGCAATATACATTTTATTTCTTTCTGAAGAGAACATCCAATTGTACTTGTTTCTGCAGGCTGACTGTAATTTTTCCAAAGGAAAAAAGGAGCCATCAAGTCTGACTATTGGAGCTCCTACAATGTCAGACAATATGACTGCAAGAGCAAAACAAACATTAAAGGAAGAGATTTCAATTTTTATACAATGATGTATTACAGAGCTCCACCACAGATTCCAGTGATAAAATAAATCTGCTGAGAACAAGACAAATAGTTTGGTAATATCTAAAGGCATTGTGTTCTGCCTTCGTTTAAATAAATTAATGCAGTAAGTAAACATGCAACAAGATTTGCCTAGATAAAGCTTTGCAGTACATGGCATCATACATGCTAGGTACTACCTCATTACCTGGGAGATCTGGTGGTTTAAAAAGCTCTCTCTTTGCATGAAGCTATGCTTAAAATGCTGTTCTTCCAATAATGGTGAAGAACTGCCATACCACATGAAGTAATTATAGAATCAAAGAATGGTTTGGGTTGGAAGGGACCTTAAAGACCATCCAGTTCCATGGGCAGTGACACCTCCCACTAGACCAGGTTGCTCAAAGCCCATCCAGCCCAGCCTTGAACACTTCCAGGGTGAGACATCCATGGCTTCTGTGGGCAACCCATTCTGAGTGCCCCTCTGCCCAGCCTGTACTTATGCTTGAGATTGCCCCAATCCAGGTGTAGAACGCTGCACTTGGCTATGCTGAAGTTCATGAGGGTCACACAGCCCCACCTCTCCAGCCTGCCCAGGTCCCTCTGGATGGGGTCCCTTCTTTTCAGCACCAACTGCCCCACACAGCTTGGTGTCAGTGGCAAACCTGCTGAGGGTGCCCTCGACCCCACTGCCCACATCGTAACAAAGATGTTTACAACAGCACCTGCCCCAATTCCGACCCCTGAAGAACAACACCCATCACTGGTCTCCAGTTCTTGACCCCAGCTCTTGAATCCATGGAGTGCTCCATCGGTCAAATCCATTTCTCTCCAGTTTAGAGGCAAGGATACCATGCTGGACAGTGCTGAGCAATGCACAAGTCCAGGTAGGTGACATCAGTTGCTCTTCCTCCACAAACTCTGTAACTCCATCACAGAAGGCACCAAATTTTTCAGGCACTGTCTGCCCTCAGTGAAGTCATGGTGTCTGTCTCCATCACCTCCTTATGTCCCATGTGTCTCAGCACAGTTTCCAGGAGGATCTGCTCCATGACCTTGGTAGGCAGGCAGGTGAGACTGACTGGCCTGTGGTTCCCTAGATCTTCCTTATTTCCCTTTGTAAAAGGTCTGTGTTTCTCCTTTTCCAGTCAGTGGGAACTTCACCAGACTGCCAAAACTTCTCAAATATGATGGATAGCGGCCTAGCCACTTCATCCACCAGTTCCCTCAGAACCCATGGACATATGTCATGTGGTCCAATGGACATACCACATTTTCTCTGCTTTTCCACTAAAGAGAAGATTTGTTAGCAGATGCTGTAATTACTCAGTACAACATTTTCAGGGATACTTTTTAGAAAGTTCTTCTCTATTCTAGCTTCATTCCTGAGATTTGCTATCTGCTCTGTGTGATCAGGGAACACCCTTTTTTTGAAGTGGGTTGAGTGAATGCTAGCAAATACCAAGTGTTCTGCTTGGAAAACAGGAAAGCACTGACTGATCAGACACACGAGGCAGTAGTAGAGTGTTTTTTTTTCCTTCATACTGTCCCAGCTGATCTGATTGAAGCTGAACAAAACTCATTTCATTTTCAGTAAGTCCTTTAAAAAAAAAACAAGCAAGCAAAAGAACCCTGCAGTGCCCATCAGATTAAGTTATAAGAGAACAAGCCGACAAGCAGTCAGAATTTTCTGAGTGAACCCTTACAGTGCCAGAGCAACTAAGTTTCATGGTCTCTGTCCTTGTCTGGGGCAACTACTCAGTCAGGGCCACTCATGTCACTTTGTTTCTTTGCTCAACTAAGCCACGGTTTTGTTTTCATAATGAGTCTTATCTGCCTCTGAAAGACATTAAATGAGACAGCCTAATGCAGGAGACCTGTCCAGAGTGTAGGTACAGGCACAACTGTACTGTCAGCTGAGTAAAAGACTGTGAAGGCACTACAGTAAAATTATTTATTTGGTAAATTTGAGAAAAATCCTCCAGTATATAAAAAGGAGGAAAAAAATCAGAATGTTTTGCTGCTTTCCAGAGCTTTCCAGGACCTGCCAAGATAATGGTAACTCTAGGGGTAAAACACACAGGACTTTCAGCTCAGCTCTTTTACAACAAAGCTTCCAATACAAGGGTATGCTCAGCTACTTAATACAACAGAAAATATGGGGAAATAATCTACACTCTTTGGAAAAAAACCCCAAACACTTAATGAAACATGCATTTCAAAAACCACAGCACATGAATCTCACACCATCCTCCTCCATGTCCTTTAAGTCTCACTTACTTGCAGTTCTGGCACACTTTGCAATCAGGACACTGCCAACCTGCTCTTTTTAAAGGTGTGACTTGAATGTCCAGGCACATCCCATGGTAGTGCTGGCCACAGGTAGTACAAAAAAGTTGATCTAAGAGGTCTCCAGGGCTGTCGCACACTGCACAATTTGCTTCTTCCTTTGCTAAAAAGAAATATTTTTTTCAATTATTATTTTGTTCAAAATTATGAACAATTCAATGAACCCAAAAAATTACTTCGTAGTCCTATGCATACAAAACTTGACTATTCTTATGAAATGAAAATTTAATTAATATATTTAATAACTATTACTTTAATTCAGTTTTCTCAACTAATCTTCTCATAACAAAAGTAAATTCATTTTAAACCTTAATGAAGTCTTACAAAAGAAACAGTTTTATTCTCCTCAAGATAAAGCTGAGAACTTCGGAACCAACTCATCTGTAGAACAAGTACAAAATAAAGAAACCTAAATCTAACAGACCTAAATCTATTATTTAGCTGATGTGTTTGCAAGAAGGTGGTCCTAATTTGAGTTAGGACAAGAAGTCTATCAATTTGAACTAAAACCTGACAGAAGAAAAGCCTTACCAGTAAATCTCTTCCTTGTTCTGCATTAAAAGAAAAAACACTTTGCTGTGCAGGACTGCTGGTCTTTAAAAACAGAAGAGTGTGAACTCACATCTTGTCTATCCCTGAACACACATAAATTCTTAGGTATGTGAACTGTGACAGTGCATCTAAACAAATACATTCTTAAGCTGACCTATGACAGAGCAGTTTTCATAGAACCTGGTACTAATTGTGTCATTTGAACACTGTGTACTTACATCTTTCAGGAGCCTGATCAATGTGGTCTGGACAAAGGAGGGACAAGTTACTGAAATCCTGAAATGTGCCTGCTCCAGCAGCACAGGGGTAATGGTACATCTGGGTACATTTCTCTTCACAGCATTTGATAGTGGCTCCAAGGTGCTTACAAAATGCACATCGCTGAAAAACAAACAGAACAAGTCATTAAAAGATTTCTTTTCCTAGTCACTTTTTAGCTAGATCTGTTCCTCTCCTTCATTTAGCAGATGAACACCCTGGCCAGTAGGAGGTAGCGAATACTGAGAAGGAAACTAGTAGGTAGTGTTGTCTTTCAGTGGCACTCCCAAATCTTTACTTAAAATGTTTTATGAAACCCACTCTAAATGTACTCTGATAATTAAGATTCTTCTTGTCATAGAAAGGCATTTGCATTCTATGTTGAGCTATGCCTTCAGTAATGGGGCTTGGAGACTTAAGGCAGATGACACCATGCTGTCAATAGGTTATGACTAAAAACCCCATGGCTCTGTAAGCTGTAACGTAAAACCACAAACACTGTAATCAGAAATGCAAATGGAACTCAAGTATGATGTTCTCCCAAAAATCTTACTGGCATTATACAATTCTCTCTGGGACGATAATGTACTACATAACCTTGCACATTCTTCTCATCTTGCCTTTCAAGACTACATAAATATTACCACCAAACTTTGAGAAGTCATAAATAAGCACAATTATTATTAGACACCAGAGAAATAATTTCCCAGAAAGAACTATGCAACAATCTTCCAGTTCTCCAGTCAAGAGAGAGCAGAGTCTATCAGTCTGCTTGTAAAAAATCACCCACACCTTTCTGATTCAGTTAATCAGTCTTTTTTCTTTCTCAGATTCATTACAGTCCCTGAAGCACTGTAACATCCTTTTGTACTTTTTCACCAAGGCAACAATACTTTTTAAGGCATAGCACTGTAAGATTTCGAGTAAACTTAGGAAAAAACAGGTCAGCGGCTCCCAGGAAGACATACATAAAATACAGCAACAACTGAGCTCAGGCACTCTCATTTTTCACAATAAAAACACAACACCAACTCTGGTGTGTGTTTGATTACTAGCTGAAGTGTCAAGTAACATTCAAATATGAACATAAACCAAATCAAAGAAAAGTTATGTACTGCATCTGCTTAATTCTTAGAATACAGACAATATTTATTACCATAATTCTTCTCTGTTTCAAAGCTGGGCATGAAATTATGCATGAAATAGTGCTACTACAAGTCCACAATAACAAAACCAGCCCATATGAAAATACAAATCACAAAGCTGTGTTGACAGCTACCTTGATATTCTTTAAAACCAGATGAAATGAACATCTTCAAAAAAATATCTGCCAGCACCCCAACGCATGGACAAGAGACAGAAAAAATATCAGTGTATGGTAAACAGAACTGCAGTGTAAAGAGAGAAAATGCTCTGGCAAAGAAATTGAAGGGGATCATCAAGGAGAACTACTGCCAAATTTGTGGGCTACAATGCTTAGTCCGTCCTGTGATCTGCAGGACATCTCACCCCTGCCCATGTCTAACACCTGCTGACAGTACAGGTAAGGTGCATCCTGTTACTTTACCAGCAGAAATGCAGAGGAGAGGAGAGGGAACAAGATAAGCAAATAAGAACATGGAGCTCTTAAATAATAACATGCTCTCTTGAAGGAGAGCAAGGCAGCAGCAATGGTAATTACATTTATGGACTGCCAACAAAACCAAAGTCCTGCAAGAAATTCCTTTTAGTAAATGATACCTGCAGTGAGCACTTGCTGAGGATGCTGCACAAGGTAAATCCTGAACTTAGATGTAAACCTATGAAAAATACTGCCCAAAGCCTCCAACTTCAAGAACTGCAGCTCCACTCTGAGACACACACAACCACTGTACTATTTTGTCCTTGATGTTCTGAAAACTTGTGGAGATGGGCCAGGTTTAGCTAAGACACAACTCTTACAGGCCACACTTTTTTCAAAGATTTTACTCAGTACAGAAAAAAATAGAAAAGGGAACTTGGGAGGAGTCAAGGTCAGAAATGTATCCCTCAAGAAAGTATTCAGCAAGACCTTGCTGGATCCTATCACTGACCCTTAGTAGCTATTTAATCAGGAGAAGAAAATTATGAAAGAACTGTAAGCACTTAAATAATCCAACATTTATTAAAAGCTAGGAATAATGGAATAAAATAGCAATATAAATGGCATTTTTAAATACCACATCTGTTTTTCAAAACCACCAATCAACCATGGTACGTAGCAACTACAAAATCAGAATGTAACTTTTCCCAAATGCTCTATGAATAAATGAAAAAATCATTGAAAATTAGGAAACTACAGAATTACTAAAAAACCTTGGAAAATGTTGATGGTGGTTTAAGGAACCACATAAAGATGCTGGAAGAAAAATGGAAGCCCAAGTTACATGTAATTGAACCCTTCAAACCCATCTGCTAAACTGCACTGGCAATGAAAAGCATTTGGCAGATAAGTGAAACACACTTTGAAAACAATGTGCTATGTATCATCTGAAGCAAATAAAAAGCGCAGAATATCAACATTTGCTGAATTTGTAAGAGAGATAAAGCAGTCTGAAGAAACTAATGCCCAAAGGGATTTTTTTGGCAGCAGATGTTGGTGAGAAGAGTTACTTTTCCAGCACTAGAAGCCAACACTCCTCTGAAGCCAGGCCCCATGCTATGACCCCAAAAGAACAGCAGAAATGTATTAAATTAAACAAAAATATTAAAAGCTCTGCTAAATAAAATCAGTAACGAATACTACTTTACTACTGCTAAAATATGGCACCATGACAGCAGGAGATGGAATGAAGCAGTAAATCATGCTGCCCATGAGATGCATGCCCATATGAGGACAGTACCAGAGCCAGGGACAGGCTGGAGTCTCCAGTTTCATTAGTATGAGCACAAAATAAAGCGTTATGGGAAGGGGTGGAAGCTGATTCGAAGGGCAGGTATTGAAAAATAGGCAAGACAAACACTGTTTTGTTTATGGATCAAATAGTTTTACATTCCTGTTCTACAGGAAAAAAACCCCAACTTTACAAGGTGTCAGAAAGCTGGAGAGATAGTTCATTACCTATTCATAGTACACTCAAGAAAATAAACTAATGCAGAGCTAGCAAACTATTTTCCTACTCAGGAAGTCCTTCAGTGGTTAACAACTGTTCCCTTCAGCAGCTCCTCCTTGTGCACTTGTCCATTGCAAGAAAGCTCTGAGTCCATCCCTACTTGTGCTATTTCTTACTACTGTAATTTCCATCATTTAAACTATCCATTCCTCTTTCTACTTGATAACTTTGACTTTCTTGTTCTTTACATCTGCTTTTTCAGACAGAAAAGGAACTGATTTTTAAAAGCAAAAGCTATGCCACTTTTAAAATTTGATTTAAAAATTCCCTTTATTTACTAATCCCACTGGCTCAAATATGACATTGTTGTACAAATACAGTGGAAGAGGAAGAACTAAGTGAACCAACAGAAAACAAAATCTGATTAATCATCTTCTCTGTATCCGAGCTCTATGGGAGAACATCATCCCCTAAGAGTGGCAGAAACCACACAGAAGATTTCCAGGAAGACAGAAACTCAAAAACCTCCTTGCTACAACTGTAACTGCACCAAAACCAGCTGAACAAAAATGTTAATTCTGCCTTGTTCAGCTCAGATGATGCCACAAATCCTACTGGCTTTACTGGAAACAGATGGCCAAAGTGGAAAATGGTGACAAGAACAGCAGCTTTTTGTTTACGTATTTCTAACCTTCCTGCTGCTCCACAGAGTACTCCAAAATCCTGTTCAAATTACAAAAAGATGCCTGTAAGAGTAAGAGTTTATCCAGATAGTACCAAGAACTAATCAGAGGTCATATTTTATCATTATTTTATTGCCCTTAGAATTACTTTATAGTATTACTGTCTCAGCAACCAGACAAGTAACAACCCTTACAAGGCAGATATTAAAGAAAGGCAAAAATACAGTTTTTGAGTAAGTACTCTGCAACTTGGTTAGTGTCCTAAACCTGAATATTAGTACTGGGAATTGCAAAATGTTCTCAAGCAAATGACAAGTTTTTCACTGATTATGAACTTTTTCATTAAAAAAGATCAGGTGGCACAACCTATGAGATCAACAAGAACTTTGAATTTTATGATAGTGTACCAAAAATACACACAAGCCATCTGTCCTTGGTTAAACAATTTAATGTATTACCTGCAAGAGCAAGTTTCAAACAGTTTACCTGTAGGGAAATGCTGTCACACAAATCTGTGACTGAAGAGAACTGGACCTTAACAACCTGTCATTAATGAGAGCATGAAGAAATTTTTATATAAACAGTGATTAATGAAGTATGTTCTCTGGTGGTTCTGATAATCTTCATTGGTTACTCCATCATCTAGAAAGAGCTTTATATTGCTTGCAGACACTAATGACCATTAGCACCTTTCATGTCAAATACACTGGTTTAAGTATCATAAAGCACTAAAGAGCACAATGCAGTAAGATGGCAACATAAAAACAATTAATGGCTTTCAACTGATCTATTCATTACAAGTACTAAACTAAACACCTTTCCAGGAGTACTGGAAATTACCTTCTAGCTTTTTGATTTTATATGACTCATGTCACAAATTTGGAAATTACTTCAATTTATAACAAGCAAGTCAATCAGAGATCAGTTACTCTTCTTCCTCAAACCTTAACACAGTGACTCAATACATGCAATCAAGGTAGAAGCAGAAGTCCTTTTAAGTGTGGAAATTTCAGGCTCTCTAAAAGTCACTACTTTGTTTCTCATTCCTACCAGCTGCCTCTCTTTTTCACTTTCATTTAAAATGTTCATTAAATAAATTGTGTTGATATTAAGGCATTTAAGAATTCAGAGAAAAAAAGCATTCAAGTTTTGGAGGGGTGTTTTCTGTAATAGTGGTGAATAGGTTAAAAACTTGCAACAATCAAGTTTGCTAAATAAGATACCATTTTTTATTTGAGATCTGAAGTAGGTAGGAGAAAACATACAAACTTTATTGCACAAAAATTCTTCCTCATATAACCTGAAATGTTCCCAAACCCTGTTTATTCAGAAGCTCCATGGAAGGGTTTGGGTGCCTTAGAGCTGTGTTTTACTCATCATTACATAAGCTAGCAGAATAACTGCATGGATATGACTTCCCTCACAGGCTCTGCCTTTGCTGCTTTTTTCACACTTTCATGAAAAAAAAGGGGTGTTTTTTAATCACCTCCTCGCTTTCTGCAAGAGTTAGAATAATGTAAATGTTTTGAGTAAGGCTAAGCTTTTCCACAGCTATCAACCAGCTACTCCCTTAATTCCCATCTAATATCCACCATGGCAGAAGAGCACACATGAGCCTGTTGTTTAGTTAGACTGTCAACAACAAGAAGGTCAATCATGTTTAATGTAATTTAAACTGTGGTTATTAGGCCTCAGCATCAGCAACTCCAGGACAAACAAGGCAAGTACAAAAATCATCAGCTTTGGTTTGAGGCTGCTTTTTGGCAGGCTCAGAAAACAGACTATTGTGCCAGTTCCATTTGATTCATGCTCAGAAGGTCTTAAGAAGTGTGTGTAGACATTTCTTTGTGTTGGCAGAGCATGGACTGAGCCACAAATTGTTGGAGGCTTGAGAAAAAATAATTGAGGGAAACATTGCTACATTCTTGTTGTTTAATGATCATCTCCAGGCATCTGTTACTGGTCATTGCAGAACATACTGGGATGAAGTCAACTTTCTGTCAAACCCAGCACAGCTCCTAAACTCCCAAATCATATACAGGGATTCTGAAGTAGCTCAAGCATTCTATAGGTTAAGTACATTTATAAAGGCATGCAAAGTAAAAGGAGAATTTACTGTTCATACAGTCACATTGTGCTTCCAAAGGACACAAGGCTTGATGAGAACATCCAAACTTCACTATACTTAATAAGGCTTAGTCAGTGTATGGAATTTACTTCATGGCAATTCAGTTGGCCAAACAGTGGGTTACCATGCTCAGGCTCCACTGCCAACACTGGCCAGATCTCCATTACCTGCAGCTGGAATTGGAACACAGCTCACAGGTAGGAACATCCACAGGAAGGTCAAAATTTAGATGCGAGTCTTGAGCTGTCCTGTGTTGACACAAGTTCTTTTACTAGTGCCACAGCCCAGTCCACACCAAAGTTTTTGTCAGCATAGCACTATCAAAGAAGGGATGTTAACAGAGACTGTTTAAAAATACTTTCATACAAATCCTTTTCTATTTTTGCAAGTTTTCTGAACAATAAAGAGTTGGTGTAAACTTCTCACAACACATCTCTAAATTCTCTTATAAATTTTTGGAACACTTAGACAAAACTTTCCAGCCATTTCTGACAACAGGAAAGTCATTAACAAAAACATTTTGTTCGTCCTAAAAACAACCTCATTCATGGGACTTGTAATTTGTCATGAGTTTTAGAGTGGGGGATCCAACTTCTGCCTTTTCCTTGCAGCTCTATCCAGATGTGGCCAAGCTTGAGAAAACTATCTCCTTTTTGTTAAAAAAAAACTGTAAAACACTTTTTACACGTTTGTCAGTGAAAAATCACAAAAAAACCTACTCTCATTGATCATGACTGATCCTCTCCAATTTCTAGCACTGACTGGACATCATTTACCTCCTGCAAAGGTTCCTTCAGTCTGACAAGGATTAGAGGGAGGAAGTCTGTAATAAGTACTCTAAGCCTAAGCACAGAAAACCATTGGAACGGAAAGAAGACATCCCTAAGGATCCTGATACTACTGTCACTTAATCATCTGGGGAATAGGAGTATCCAGCACACAGGCACATGGACAAGTAAGGAGCAAAGAGACAAAAGGGATTCACTGTGTGAAAGAATCTGATGAGACTGGGAGGAGAAACCATGGATGGAGATGGAAGTTGAGGAGAGGCAGAGATAACACTTGAAGGGCCAATTAACCAAACCTGGGCACTCAAATTGGATAAAGACCTTATGGGAACTTGGGTGCTAAGACTCAGGAAGTGGTGATGGGACAGATCTCTGAAAGAACATGGGCAAAAGGGATGAGAAATGTTAAGGAGAGATGAAGAGTGAAAGGGGCTAAAAATATCAACCTGAACAAAAAGTCAGAAGTCTTGAGACAACTGAAATTGGATGAAGATTACAAGCAGGAAAAGTACACTGTTCTCTGACACCTAGTGCTGTATCACTATCACCCAGCCAGCTCAAATAGCAGTGCTCTTCTGTAGCCACAAAGGCTTTAAACCTGCAGTTTGGGAGGTCTGCCTCTGCCTTTGCCTCTTCTCCCTGACAAAAGGAAATGATACAGGCAGACAAATACAAGGCAACACAAGACATGGAGACACAGATAAAGGAATGGGCAGACACGCACACGTGTGTGCACTAAAACACAAGGAGCATTACAGATCAAATGTGGATTTTGTGCATAAAATAGATCTTTTAAGAGGAGTCACTGACTTAAAGAAACCTGTTACCTGTGAGACTGTGCCTAATTTACAGAGAGAAAAGAAAGGAAATATTGGAAAAGGTTGTGGATGGCTTGTGGGAGAAGAAAAGCACTTAGTTATTGCAACAGAGCAATGGCTTGCAAAAGAGCTCCTTGAAGATTTCATTTCTTCCGTGAAGCTCCCTGATGATAGGGGGCAGGGCACTAAGTAAAATTTTTCTTAGGTTTTTTTTTTAGTTCTTAATCTTACTGTTAAAAGCCTGGAGTCTTCTTTGCCCTGTAAAAATTCAGCCTTAATTTCTACACAGATTATGCACTCACAACTGCACCAGAGTGAAGGATGAACTGCTGCACCAGAGTGAAGGATGAACTGCTACATCAGTGCAAACTTTTTAACTAAGTCTGAGTATTTTTGAAACTCCTTCAATTTGCCATCCAAATTAGCAGATATAAATAAATTCAACTTTTCTGGTGGAAAACGTAGCCTAAGACACATAACAAGGCCATATGAATCTGCTATGTAAAAAAAAAAAAATACAGACAAGTCAGTCACATGTTCATTATAGTAAAAACATTATTGAAAAAATTATGCAGAAATGAAGAAATCTTTCTTTTCAGCAGTATCTGCATAGTCTACATACCTACACACTATACAATAATAAAAAAAAAATGGAATATTGAAGAGGCTTATACTAAGATAGCAATGACCATCCTATGGACTGAACTAGGCACAAACTGTTCTGCATGTGATCATATAATTAAAGATGCATAATCAGGCCAAGTCATAAAAGACATTAATTGTGTGCAAAGGACACAAACTGTGTGCAAAGGATGTTAATTATGTGCAGACAACCTGTCTTCTGACATGGCCTTACTTTGTGTTTCCATTTTATTGTCTTAATAATGCACTCTTTTAAGAAAGATTTTGAAGATACGTTACCCTGATTTAACAGAAAGTTTATGTCAGCCAATGTCACTATATACACTCAGTGATACATATAATTTACAAGGTAATAGAAGGGATGGAGTGACAAGAAACTCTGGATTATGTAGAGACATAAAAAATGCAAGAATTTCCTGCCTTTAATACCTTCCTCATTAGTGAGCACCTCCTTAGTATTCCTTCCCCACTGACTGCAATCAGTACCTTATTGTTCATAATTCCTATTTCCTTGGCTGTTCCTAAATTGCACTCTCCAAATGGCACAAAGTCATCGTAAACAAAATCCTACATCTTCAGTTCACTAATTTCTGTAAATTGAGCTCAAACAAAGCAATTAGGTGGCATACTTGGAAACTACCAGCTTGAACATTAGTATCATTTCTTCCCTAATAAAAACTTGACATGTTTTATCTGGCTAGGGCTTTTAGCTTTTTTTTCAACTTGAATTAGTGACTTATATGTATTTGTCCCATTGCTTCTCCCAAGACATGGTATTCCAAACATTATATAATTAATTAACTCACTAGCCACTGAAATAAATAAATAAGCCCATGTCTATCCATCCTGTTCCTTCAGTGGTATTCCTTAGGCAAGCATTGTGAAGTGCAACATCTTGACCTAGAATTTCAAACCCTAAAATGACTGGTCCAACATCGAAGCAGGTTATTCAACTGGGCTTCAGGGAGGTGAGGGTAAGAAGGGGCTGTTTGTTTCAGTTTTGCAGAATGCTGCCTCAGTAGCTTGTGAAGAAAAAAGCTGCCAAATTTTGTAATGAATTCCACAGAACATTAAGTCTGATGCTTAGCAGAAGCCATAACTGTTAAGTAAATGATATCCTTTTGATGAATACCCTTATTTGAAAACAACATTGATTCTTCTAACCCTCTAGCAGTGTCCCAAAACAGATGTGCACAACTGCAAATTCTGTTTGCTTTCAGGTTTACGAAGTGTGATGACATTTTTACAATCCTGCATGAGCCCTTTTACCCAGGAGTAAAATAAAGCACAATAATTCTTCACCATCTGTTTGTTAATTTTGCATTCATTTAACTTTGCATTTTAAACTAATAATCATTTTCTTATAATACAGTTTGCTCCATTGGTAGAAATTACAGCTGTTCAATTAAAAAAAGAATGGTTTATAACACAGTTTTCCTCTAAATAATTCCATTGCTCTTAATTATAGAAATGTTAGTGCCATCAAATGGAAAAGGACTGCCAGAGATTAGTGTTATGCTTTATATGTCACAGATTCCCTTAGTAAATGTTCATATTTTCTTCTGTTCCAGCACCAATTCCTACTTGGTCTCTTTAACAATAAACTCATTTTTCTCCACTACAAGATTCTGTGTGTTTTTTAACATTGTTATGTGCAAAGGTACAAACAATTAAATGAAGCTTCTGTTTCATTTGTGGCACAAAGTCAAACCAAGCACAGTCCTACTTCTTCATAATGCTTTTCCTTAATCTCTAATGACAGGACAAGGAGGTTTTGATATTTATATTTCAGCTGGTTACAGCTAAACTAGGGCTGGAATAATGTCCTAAAAGCTTTTTCTCACCATGTTTACAGTCAAATGGGGAAATCCCATTCCTTTATCAAAAGTAAAACCACATTGAAATAACATGAATAATACATCAGAGCTAGTGAAGGGGAAACGATTTGGGTCAACAAAAGATGTGGTGCCTGGAGAGAGAGCAGGAGCCAGTCAGAGATTCTGAGAGCTCTATTGTGGACTGTGTTATGCTCTGGACAGGGCATTTTCCACACAGACCAGGCTGTAAGGTCACAAGCCCTGAACACAGACTGTCCCCATGCTGACACAGTGGAGAGTCCACTTCACTGAGGTTCCTGGGCTTAATCATCATCATCATCTACAAATAAACTCCTCAAGAGACACAGGCTGCTCAGCTAATTCATGTCAGCAGTCCAGTAGTATTAGAGAGCTGTTCAGATGGTTAAAACAATCAAGATGATTGCACTGTTTTCTAAAACCAATTTTATCTGATGGCATAGAAATCTCAGCATCAGATGACATCCTAATGCTGCGACAGTGTTAAGATAATTCTGTCACAGTACTAGGATGAGTATTTTACTGAAAACACCCATAAGGCAAGAGATGGTTTACCACAAAATTGATTTATTTCAATTAAAGGAATTTAGAAAAGGCTGAAAAACACTCAACTGGTGCCTAAGACTGTAACAGAGCACTCACCTAAAGAAATGAACTTCCAGAAGCACCACACACAACAAGCTCACATAAAATTAGGAGTGAAAGTCCAACCACAGGTTAGTGAGATGCTCAGCTTCCAGTCCTACCAGAATCCTGCACATCCTGACCTTTCAGCTTCCCAGACAAGTGAGCACTGCTGCCAGGGCCGACCTTTTCTGGGGGATTTATCCATCACAGCATTTTATGTCTGACAGGAAGCAAACATTCTGGAGGTGCCCAAGGCACATTGTGATGTGATGGATGTGTAATGGTAACAGTCTTCCCAATGATTTGCCATCTATTTCAAGTTACTCTCATTAAAAAAACCTCACCTGGTGTGACATTTGAGAAAACTGAAACTCCTACTTATTGAACGTATCAAATCCATTTACAGTTTGGAAAATGAGCATTTCCCTCACAAAGCTCAAAGAATAACAATAACAATTGAACTGTCTTCCTGTGTCATTTCTCTAGAAGTTCTCTATTTGCTTTTAAAGGCTTATAATTTGTCAACACATCTCCCTGGAAATACCACACAAAAAACATATAATATTCTGTAACAACCTGCAGTAATTGAAAGGAAAAAAGCCCTCAGTATTTGCTTGGATATTTGGTTGGATTGGGTATTTAGATTCCGATTCACTATTTATTCTGCAGATTCTGTCATTCTTCCCAGTTCTTTGCACAGCAATTTCATACTGAAGAAAAGTTTTGAACAGAAAGGAAATACTAAAGTATAAATTAAAAAGTGCAAAGGGAAACGCTAGATGTGGAAGTACTTGCAGTTTTTTTTAAAAAGTGAGTAGATTGCAGTTTGAATACATGTATCTGAAGTGAGACCATGACACTGCAATACAGTGTATCAAGTCATTTTACCCGTGTTAGATGCTTCAGGAAATAAATATTTATTTATTTCATAACAGCTATTTTCCCTCCCTGATGAACTGAAGGGGAAGGTGACATCTTTGAGGGAAACTATTAATATCACTGAAAACACACTGGTAAAAAAACCCTAAAACTTACATGAAGTGCTGCTTCGAGAACATGCCAGTTCATCAGTTTTTCAATTAATGTTATTTAATATGATTCTTATAATTAATCATGACTCATGGAACACCTACACATTCATTACTGGCAGCAGACCTACTATTGTCTGCCTACCTTTTATTCCCAGGTCAGATCTGCAGAATGGGGAGGACAAGTTTATACATGAAAATAAACAATATTAATTCTTTCACATAAATAAATGACTATCAAGAGCGGTCTATTAGGAAAAATAGCTTTAATGCAAGTAATGTCTGATTTCCCACCAAGGTGATGCACTTGCACAGGATGGGCAGTTGCTCTACATTTGTGAAGATTCCTAAGATGCCTCTCTCATGCCTGATTTGCTCCATGTTATTAAAAAAACACTCAACGACACCTGCATTAATGGCACTACTTCATACTGATGTCTGCAATATTTATGCTCAATCTGCAACTCTGGGACAGAACTTACACTAATGGAAGTCAATAACAAAATCTTCAGGGAGTTCAAAACTATTTTTTGCTAATGGTTTGATTTTGTGAGCTGCTGAGTACACCAATCTCAGAAGCAGTTTTTAGGCTACTGCTTAAAAGCAAACTGATGCCAACAGACTAATATGAGTACTCCTGAGTTTTAAAGCATGTTTATAAGATATTTTTGAGGATGGATGAAAATCCCAAATGAAAATCCACAATATAATTTATAGTAATCAGGAAAAAACCTCAGACTCTTTTGACTGGAATAATCAGAATCCCTTTATAATTCTAATTTCATTAAAGAGTCTGGACTGTAAAGCTCTCATTCAAAAAAAACCATGTGACTCACATTCATGATAAATTTAACAGACATGCTTAAATAAAATACTATGTAAAAGGGAAACTGCTGTGAAACCTAGATTAGAGTCAGTTGTGTAACACTAAGCAAACAATGCTACAGCTGAGCAAATACACCTACTAGTCCCATTGAGGTATTTTTTCTTTTTATTCCTGTGCTATATATTAAGGAGAAAGCTGCTGAAGAGGCCTTTTTATTTCCATAATGCTCAAAGCATAATGAGGACCTGTCCTTGACTGAAACTAACCAATATTAACTCCAAAAGACTGATTACTCTTTTTTCAAAAATATAACCATCACACAAAAGGCAAAATTAGACCCTTGAACACCTACAATAAAAAACCCCAGATGAGCTATGGAAAAGACTGAATATAAAATATTTAAATCAGAAGCAACCATGAGTGAGGTAGTAATAAGGTTGGAAAAGGAGGGCTGCATTAAAACACCTCCAAAGGTGAGGAGATTGGTGGTACTGCTACATTTCCTTGTGTAAATTTTTATAAACTTACTGCTGGCATGCTGGTTAAGAGATGGGTACGGTTTCCTGACTTTTTAAATATATACAGAGCTCCAGTTTTCTTATTTGCTGAAAATACTAATGGCATAATAATTTAAATAAATTTCTTAATATTTTTCATTCATTTTAAAATGAGATTTTATTTCCTTGTTCCACATTCAGAGTTTGGGGGCATTCCACTGGCATTTTCTCTCTTTTATAGACATTGAAGGACTACGCCATTGTGGCTGAGCACAGAAAGACAGGAGAAAGGGAGGACGCAAGTATCTGCATTCTCAATTTCTACAGCAAAGCCCCAAAACGGGTCAGTCCCACCAGCAAAATGATACATTACCCAGGAAGAAGATACATTCTTGATTGGAGAGACATTATGATTTTCCTTTAGTGGGTTTTCTTTGCTTTTCAGACATCAGGTTCTCTCTGGTTTTAACACAACCCTCCCCCCCTCAGATTCTAAAATCTTGCAGTGGAGTGTTAGTGAACTGCTATGTCACTGCCTTAATGCTCAGAGTAACATTTATGAAATACATCAAGGGAAGTGGGGGGAGAAAAAAAAAAAAAGAAAAAAAAAAGAGGATTTCTTTCGACGCACTATGAAAAGAAGTGTTTTCTACCCAAGTCATGCAAAAGGAAGAAAAGGTCTTTGTGAAACACACTTCAGCAGTTTGGAACACACACTGAACAATCTCACTTCAGAGCCTCCAGTAAATTATTTCAGTGAATGTTAGTGAATAAAGGAAACCTGCACTGGAAATTCCTCCAGGAACACAGGCTCTTTCATGTTTCTCAGCAAGGCTCTTCAGCTTTCACTCCTGTGCTGTTGCTGTTTCTCAGCTTCTTTCTGTGCTCCAGTCCATTTTGTCTGGTTCCTACACCTCAGCCTGCCCTCAGTGCCTATCACTTATTCAGTATCAAAACCCTCTCAGAAACGTTTCTGCAGCCACAGTCTCTCTCCCAATTCTGGTACCCACCTATCTGACATCTGGAGTTCAAGAAAGGTGCATTTTTCAAAGCATTCAGCTTGAAAAAAACCCACACTGAAAACTCCAAGGCTGACTCTGCTTCCCTACTTGAGTGTCATGGGAGTGCTCCCATGGTGAGCTCCCTGGAACCTCCTCCTGGCTCCAGAGCAGGAACCCAGCAGCACCACTGCTCTGGGAGAGAAAAACAATGGATCAGGCTGAAAAATCAAACACTTCCCCCTTCAGATGAAGCCTTTCTTAAGGAAAGACACTTAGAGCTGCCAAAGTAACCCAAGTATTTTCCTCTCTCGTTTGCTGCTGTATTCCACAAATGCAGTTATAAAGGGAAAGATCATTTAGGTAGATTCACCTGCCAGAAATGACACCATGCTTCTGTTCAGATGTACAAAACTGTAGGGGACACAGAGCAACAGAAGCAGGAGAAATTGTATTTGGAAAGAATTGATAGTTTATGAAAAATCCTGGCTCACTGTGAAAAAAAAAAGTTTATTAAACCTAAAACATATTTAGAATCCCTGCACTGACCATTGCCCCTGGCAAGGGAAGGCTCTAGAACTTGGTTCTTATGGCCCAAATAAGGAAGAAGACACAGTTTTACTCTAAGCAGTGAGTTCCAATGTGCACTGACAGTACCACTGAATCTGCACACAAATTCACAGTATTTTTTTCATATACTTGGAAACAAATAGGTAGGGAGACAAAATAGCTGTTATTTCACAGAGGGTTTGGGACAAAGTGCATCAAAAGAAAAATCTCAAAAAAAAATTTTTTTTAAAATGTGCATCTTTTGTTCTGCTTCATCCGAAATGGCAAATTCTTCTCTGACCTGTGATTTACAAACTAAAGCCTGCCTTCCTCTTGTAAATAGAATAAACATGATGAAGACAAAATAAAAAAATAACAATGGCTAAGTAAGTTTCACAAGACCATATGCTGCTTCTTCCAGGCAACACGTCAGAATCCCACTGGTAACAGGTAACAGGATATCAAACAAGAACTACTACAGACACTGGAAAGTGACATTTAAGTATCTGCACTTGATAAGAATCAAACTCCATAAAACAGAAAAAGCTCTTAAAAAAGAAAATATAAAGAAAGCTCCATACCCAGAAACAGCTCTAAATCAAACGCTTTGCTGATATTTGGTATATTGATACTCTACTGAACATTAGCACATAAACAGATCAGTGTTTTGTGTCTCTAAAGAAAGGAATATCTTTTGTTTCCTGAGACGCTGATTTCAAGAAGTGCTAAAGTGGACATGTGTCATACAGTCTTTAAATAAGTATTTCTTCATACTCCTAATAAACTTTTCCACTTGTAAAATCCCAAAGACCTTAACAGGCTGAAGCACAGTATTGGCTTTATTGGAATGTTAATAATAAAAAATTTAATTATGGAAAAATTACTTTAAAATTCTGTATTTATTTTAAATGAAATTTGGCTGGGGAAAAATGTAATATTGCTCAGATTATTTCAGAAACAAGTTTTTAATTAAATACTTTCATTTTAATACTGTAGCTTTGTATGCCTTTATGTTTGTTTTTTTTCACTGGCTGGCTGACTTGGAAAGTTACTTCATGATAACAGAGTATCTTGCACCACACAGTACAAATCTGAAGTATCAATCCATCTAACAAAAGGTGGGGGGAAAGAAAAACCAGGCCAGTTCTTCTCTCAATAAAGCTCAGTTACATTGCAACAATTAACCCTTACTAACAACCTCTCCCTCAGTCACGTACCCAGACCTACCCAAGTATCAAAGTATTCTCAGAAAGACTAGGAAAATAAATGAAGGGGTTTTTCTTAATAAATGGAAAACTCAAAATTAAAATTATTTCCAGACCCCTTCAATCACGAGATGTGCTTAGCCTTTACTTCAGCCACATACTTCCCATGTGTTACTGCCTCTTACTTTATGACCGTAACTGTTCAGACAAACCAATCTAGTTTACAGTAATCCTTACTTTGAAATACACCACTGAAGATTCACATACGAGCATGGAGTCTAATTATATCCCAAGGCATCCACAATTTAGGTGCCAAAATAATTACAAAAATGTATTAGAAGAATCTCAAAGCTCTTAATTCGCATTTACTCAGTTTTAACTAATACTTAATTGTCTTAAATACCAGCAGGGATTTAGAAAAATGAATTTTATTATTTTGTTCTAGAAAATGTGGTCTATCAGACAATTGGAGAAACAGGAACTGTGTTTTGAAAGCTGAGTCCTTAAGTCTGTAGCTTCAAAGGTGCTGTGTTTTGATAGGTAACAAAACTCTTCTGTCAGAACTTAATTTACATTTTTCTGTTCAATGTTTCACTGCAGAAGAAAAAACAGAATCACAGAGTCAAAGAATGGTTTGGGTTAGAAGGGACATTAAAGATCATTCAGCACTAACCCCCTGCCATGTGCAGGGACACCTTCCACCGGACCAGGCTGCTCAAAGCTCCATCAAACCCAGCCTCAAACACTTCCAGGGATGGGGCAGCTGCAGCTTCTCTGGGCAACCTGTTCCAATCCTCACCCTCCTCACAGGAAATAATTGCTTCCACTCTAAACCCAGTCTAAACCCACTCTCTTTCTGTTTGAAGCCATGGAGCATTGAGCAGCCTGGCTGGAAGGTGTCCCTGCCCACGGCAGGGGAGGTGGAATTGGATTATCTTTACTGTCCCTTCCGAGCCAAATTGTTCTGTGATTCTGTGAGCTCAAACGAGCAACCCTCTTGTTATGGTAAAGCTTCTTCTGGTGCAATGAAAGAATGCTTTAATCACTGTTCACTTGACAATGCCAACGAGAATTAAGCTGTAGATCTTACTAAGTATCAAATATCTGTTCTCAAACTGCTGGACCTGCAAAAAATCTGAACACACAGAGGTCCCGTGGCAGCTCTGTCACCTGAACAGATTTACCAAAGCTGTACTGACATTATTTATAGTGTACAAAGGTGCTCCAGAAGAATTATACATGTACATCAGAGCCAACTATGATAATTTAAAGCTACCACAGCTACTTTCCAGAACTTGGGAAATACAGCTATAAAACAACTGACACAATTGACAGGCTTTCTGATGTCATTTGTAAGCTCTAAGAACAATTCACATTCTTCAAGACAACAAGGATCTGGCTTTAAGTGACCAAAATCCAAATCATTACAGAACAAAGTAAATCATGGAAGATAATTTACAGTGTTAAACTATCCCTGAAGTTGTATCCTCAGTCAGTAAGGGCCCTTAAAAGCAATGCTTATCCTCATCAGCAGGGAAATGGATACAGATCTCTAGAGAAACTCCAAATAACAAGAGAGAAATTCATGGAAAACTTGAATAGTCCACAGCCCTCATTGCTGAACTGTTACAGTACATCTAAACATGCCAGGAACTGAATGAAACTACCAAACTGACCAAAAGCACATGCAAGTGTCTTCTTGGTGACATGTGTATCACTATTTCTCCAGTCTTTCTCTAGTACTTTCTGTGCTGGAGCTCTCTTAAGAAGCAACCCATAAAAAAAAAAAAAAAAAAGATGTTATTTTGGAAGAAAACTTCCTGCAGTACTTCCTCAGTTGCAGGACAAAAGCAACTACAGGAAAAAAAAATCAGTAAGATAAAATCAAAAGCCACTCCCAAGAGCAGCCAGGTAGTCCCTCCCAAGCTGTAGTGAAGGGAGATGAGGAGAAGCCAAGTGCCTGCTTTGTACAAAAGCACCATAAAAAACCCAAGGGTTGAGAAAGGAACTTCTGAATCCCAGAGGTGATCATTTAGTTTCCCTGTTACAAAGCTCGTCCTTGAAAAATGGGCAAATGCAGAGGACACTACCTAGAAATGGTATAATTTATTATATATTACATTCTCTTCCTGCAGTTTTCTCTGGATTTAAGAATTAGTCATTCTTCCAATGATGAAAAAGGAAGAAGGGAGCTTGTAAAGCATCAAAGAACTGCAAGTTCTGCACTCTATCTAGAAAAAACCCACATCACTCCATGCTCTGTTCAGCTGGGCTGTGACATCCACAAAGCCAACACCATCCCTACATGCAGGATTCTGTCATCTAAGCCATTTCTCACACAGTTTTTCTCAACAAAAAGTAAAACCAAGTGAAAAACTACTGTGGTTAAATGGGCACAATCCTCCCCAGTGTATGAAGTTAACAGTACATGAGGATGTTGATGCTCACTTGTACATACAAGGAGCAACAAAAGGAAGTATCATTTTAGCCAAACTGGTTTCCAACTTGAAGCATCACAAATAAAACACACACACCATGAAAAACAATTTTCAACAAGATGAGAAGAGCACTGAGATTAAGGAGTGAAGATACATTCAAAATATGGACAGTTTTAAAAGATGTGTGAACATATTCCCCATCTTTCCCCACAACTTATTTATTTCTGATCTAGCTTGGTAGGCACCATGCTAGAATCAAGTATCGAGCAAAGAATTTAAAATAGACTTTTCATAACTATCATGTTTCTCCTATTCAGCCTTCAAGCAGATAGGAACCTCCTTGATTTCCACCAGCACTGTTTTCTTTGACTTTCGTGTCCTTGACAAACTCTCCCAAACTTGGAAACTGCTTCCTACATCTTATCAGGAGAGAAAGCTGGCTGGGACAGTTACCCTTGCACTCCTCTCTTGTGCTCAGTTTGTTCTAAAGTAGTTTAAATACATTATCTACTTAAACTCACTTTCTGAACTGAGCTATTTACATACCAGGGGACAAAAAGCAGTCCACCTTATTTGGGACTCTGTAGCATACAGAGTAGCTATGGCTAGACAATGCAAGGCAGATAATTGGCAAACTTTAATTTTCCTCAGCTGACTGCAGACAAACAAACAGCAACATACTCAATACACGCAAAATAAACATCAAAATTATGAAGTATTACTTAAAAATAGCTGAAAATATTTTGGGAACCACTATTTCAGAAACCAGTCTTGTTAAAAGCTGAACAAATGCAAGCCTTAAAGGCCTTTACATTTTACATCATAATGTAAGTTCACATTTCCAAATATCAGAAAGCAGGAGAGTTACAGAAGTGTAAGACTGAAACCAAAAATACAACAAAAAGCTGTAAACTCCACTTGTCCACATCTGTTGTATTTTTTCCAGGGAAAAATCTCTAATTTCTGTTTGATCAGATTCTTTTGCTTAGTTTGTCTTATTAAGTCTACAATTCACATTGTTTTTGCATCTTACACTAAATATCTGTAAAAACACCAATGAAGTTCATCTTCCTGAAGCTGACAACATGACAGCTTCTTCACCATGGTGAATCTTACACACTGAGCAAAACAGTATATTCTTATCTTATGAATGATAAGAAAAACTGAGTTAAGTTTTGCATCAAACAAATCACTGAACTTTTCTCTCCCCCATTGATATTTTGAAGAGTTGTTTTCTTTCAAACCTTGAAACAAAGTGACTCCCAAATCCCATGAAATGCTATTAAAGCAGTGGGGGGAAGGCACTGCCATATGGGGGTGTTGAAGCTCTCTACCTTATACACTGTACCAGGATAATGAGGTGAATTCTTAGGGTCATCCTGAGGAAAGCTCTGGCACTAGGTCTGCCACCAAGATCACCAGTTCTTCCTTATGGCTTCCTAAACTCAGAAAGCAGTTCTGAGAAAAGCCATGACTCTCCCTTGCTGAGATAAGCAAGACAAGCAATGAGATGAACTGAGGCACCTCCATCACAGATGTGACTGTATATTCCAGCTTTGTCCCTTGTCACAAACCGACATGACATACAGGATTTCAAACTCCTCACAGACGCAGGTTTGTGCACTCATGAATAATAAAGAATGGCAAAGCCCAGACTTTGAAAGAAAGACAAAGAATCCACCACTGTCTAGACACAAATACATGAAACAAGCTGGTCAGGTGCCTTTGCCAGGCCTTCACAATGAGCAAATCAAAAGAGCTGAAGAAGAAAGACACGCTAAGCAGGGTATTTTGTGAGACATTCACAGATTCTGAGATCTCTGTAGTGCTGTGTTTTAAACCTTCAGCAAAGAAGGTCCCGGAATAAAACCAAAATGGATAAAAGTATGTATTTTGGAACAGGTCAGTGGAGTATCTCCACACAAGCTTTACTAATGCAATCACAAGTTCAGTGAAGCCAAATGGACATCTCAACTGGTAAACAGAGTAATAAGAAACACTGTCATATCCAGTTAAAGCAGATTTGCAAACAATAGGCAGCCTAACTAATGAGAAACATGAATGTAGCATACAAATTAAAGTGTTCCTCAAGGTAAGAACAGGCCCAAAATGCTCTCCAAAAACTGAAAGACCTAAACCAATGGATTATCAAAAGCTGGTTACATTTCAAATATGCATTTTTGCATGAACAGAAGGAAAAGAAAATGTACTTTCCCAGAAAAGGAAAGATGCAGTACTGCAGACCACATCACAAACCAGTTCCTCATGCCAAAAGGACTTCCAAGAAGACAGAAATCCCCTACCAAGCAAACAACAACAAACCCAAAGCAAATTTGGTGGCAAGCAGAGGAAACAGCATACAGCTTGGTTTTATTTAAACTATTTTTCTGTATGCCCTGAGCACATAGTTGCCTTTGCATGGCCAACAGATTTCAGAACATCTGAACAGAACTCTTCTTTTAAAATGCAGGAACATCCCATTAGAAAGAAGCCCAAACAAATAGATGCACAAGATGCTGCAAACACAAACGCATACTTTCAATTAATTAATTTACCTTTCATTCTAAACTTCTTAAAAATAACTCACACGAAGATGAGCTTTTCCACTACCACACAGGGCAACCAGGACCTTATACTTTTTACTGCCTTCTTAATCTTAGTAACAAGTTAAAAAGTAGTGGAAGAATTATTACCAAGTATTACAGCCTGGACACAAGCAAACATAGGATTACTTGGGCTGCAGGCCAGTTCCACACAAACTCCTTGAGCAATCACTACACTTCTCTGTAGTCAGGAACAGAGAACTACAGAAGAGTTTTGTTCCTTATTTTTTGAAAAAATAAAAATTAAAAGGCAAATATATCCCTGGTGTGATAGTGGGATAAAGAAGTCCAATTCCATCTAGCTATTCTTCTAGAATCACAGTTGTGCCTTTACTCAGCTCTCCCTGGGGATATCACAAGAAGGATGAAAGAGAATAACCAAATCAGCATCATTCTTCGCTAGCTGAATGCTGAACTACACAAAAAAAAAAAGTTTCTCAACGGCTTCAGCAAAGACTGAATAGAAAATGCACAGAATGGCACTCAACTGAACTCCTCTCCTCTCTCTGCATTGCCATGAAACGTGCAACAGGGGGATCTAAACATTACTTGCAGAATTTGAAAAGATCAATAGGGAAGATTCAGTACAGCACATGAAAAGACGGCTGAAACGGAAACTGCAATACCAGAGATGTTCCTGCTTCAAAACATTTGTAGTTAAGTAATTCCATTGTAAACATCTATGCAAAACTTAAAAAGGTGCTGATGACATAAAGGTGAGGCACCATCACCCTGAGCACAGAGAAGAAGCAAGGTACTGGACAGACAGAAATAACGAAATAATGAAAACAGGATGAAATTCAACACAGCAAAACCCAAACTTTAACAGCTCAACCAGAATTTCTGTTGAAAGAAATGACTACAGACAGGAATGAGCTCATCACAAAATGACTGCAAGCCAGAAACAAGGGGGCAAAAACTTTCAGCAGCAAGACTAAAAAAAAAAGAATTCAATTTTGAATATTCTTTCAATTCTTACTGTCATTTTTTACACAGGTACACAAATGTTTTAACGTTTTCAAGCTCATCTAGAACTTAATACTGTCAGGTTCACTCATTTCCAATAGTCATATTTTGAAAGTAGAAACACAGAAATTAAATAATTATTCAAAATAAACCATTTACTTAATATTAATAGAAAAAGGTACAAAAAATCTGTATTCTATGGCTTGTACTGAAAAACTGATGTGAAGTATCTTTTTGGTCCAAACAATGGAGAACATCTACTGGTATCTTATGCCAAATTTTTTCATTTTAGTGTAATGCATGAAAAGCAAGAAGACTCAAGTGAAAAAAGGCCTAAGCAAAACCACAGGAAAACCACCAAAATTACAAATATTTGTAATTTGTTGATAGCATGCTGATTAAATATAAAAAATAATACTATTATTAAAAAACCCTCTTGGGTGTTATTAAATATGATCAAAAATATAGCTACATGTGGCTAAACCAATGTGAAATACATCTCCAAGATTTCAAAATGGAACCAGAACAACATCCTTTTCAAGGGTACTTACTTTTCCAAAGACATTACCACTTCAATTTAAAAGATTAAATACTTATCTGTGTATTTCTATGAGTATTTAAGAGTATCAAGGTAAGTTTTCATGGCAAACACTGGCTTTTTTATACTAACCTGCTTTTTGAAACTGGCGTGAAAGTAATTGAGAATTCTTTTTTCCTGTATTTGTGTCATATAATTTCAGGACATAAATGGGTACAATAAATATTACCTCTACCTAGCAGAGTATTTGCTAATTGAACTCAACTTTTGTCTCTAATTTGTTTTGGTCAGCCAGGTTCTTCCTACATTCTAGTTACCTCAAAACTAATTAATGTTATTTTCCGTGCAGCTCCATAAAACTTTTTAATAAATTGCAACTCTAGTTTTTAGCACGAGGATGTGCCCAAGGAAACCTTATTATAAATGAGAGCTCAGAGATCCATATGTCATTATTTTTAGTCATACTTTTTATTGCATTTGTCTTTTCATCAATCCTACCAACACAGTTTTCTTAGAGATTTGAGCATTCAAGTGTTTTTACTCACTTCTGTGCTCCCTGAGACAACAGCTTTGTCCACGTTCAGCGATAGCTGCTCTTCAGTCTGGCAGACTCCCACAGACCACTCCGCACAGCGGTGATGAGCCCAGCAGTGACCTGGTGTGCACACAAAGGGCCAGGGTTAGACAGCTCTGTCAAGCACTTCCTCCAAGCAGGGAACTCCCTTCTGGCAGTAAATATTTGCCAGAAATAACAGAGAGGTCTTCTCCCCCTTTTTCTTGTTGCAACATTGAAAATCCATCTTATCATACACTGAATATACTGCAGTTAATATCAGACACTAAAAACACTGCAATTTTCTTTTATATACAACACACCTTTTTTATCTCTTCATAATTTTGAAGTGCCTGAACATGTAATCGTAGCACTGGGGTACACAGCATTCTCTGACTTTGATTCTACATTCAGTGCTTGTGTAACACACACACAGTTCTATTTCACTGTAGATAACATTTCCCTAGGTTTGTACTCTTAATTTATAATTCCCAAGGACTGGAGATCAGTATGCTCCTGTAGAATATGCTAGTAGCATACTTAAAAAGTCTACACAAAGTGTTTAAAAGCTCAAAATAAAACATATAGAAAAACTCATATAAATGACTGAGAAAATGGTGTCAATACAATAATCACAGTATAGAGATACATCTAACTGACAAAAAAAAAATCAAAACTTGTAGAATTCAACAGGTAACTCTTACAGGATGTTTTTAATTCAGTTCTGGGAAAAACAATGCAAATGATGCATTCTTCCAAAGGAATTCTCTGACTGTTTTTTACAGGAATCACAAACAATGGTTTACACTAGCTGTTGAAAGTATGTATCGGCCAACTTAATAATTCAAGCTACAAAAAAATCCCAAAAATCTCTATATGGGTTTGGGAAGAGTCATTTACAAATAACACCAATTTTAAGAATGTAGACTGATGAATCTACACCCACCCATCTACACCCACTGTAGTAGAACTATTTAACCAAAACCATTGGATTTACTTTTTCTTTTAATGAGACCTTGAAACAGGTTTCCACATGCATGAAAGAGTGACATTTTTACTATTATGTAAATGTATTTCCATTTTTTGGAGCAAAATACGTGAATGGACTACTGGCATCAAAATATCTGGATAGAGATGCTGACTGAAAAAGTAATTAAAAAATTTAATTGAAATGAAAAAGCAGATGATAAACCAGATATTTTTCGGACAGAAAACCTGCAGATTCTGGAAACATGCACATGTATTATGCCTCTACTGCTCTTCTAAATTTTCTATTCCATTGTTTCCAGTAAAATTTGCAGCAGGAGATCAGGTAACATCAGAGGACTAAGATTTTTGAAAATTATGTTAAGCTGTGCCTCATTCCTTTTCCCTTTTCTCCCAAAACAGAATCACGATACTGAAGGTATTACTGGCTGAAAACCAGCTCAGCAGAAGATTACAAATACTTCCCCACACAAAGCTGAGGATTCTCTTTTCTGGAGGCAAGATGACAAAAGCAAAACCTGACGTGGGCAAAAGCTACCAAAGCACCGCGAGAGACTTGACATACACCACAGCACAAAAAACCAACAGCTGCAAAACTTCACCCGTGCCACTGTGGCTACTGTACTGCTACTGGGCAGGGAGAAAAAGGATGGAGAACAATGGATCTTACCTGTTGGCTCAAATAAGGCTTGAACATCAATGTCATCTGGTAAGCCAACTAAACTGAGTTCATCCCAGAACTTGACAACCTGATCGTCAGAAGCAGTTTGGGTGCTTACACTCGTACATGATGCTATACTCGATCGAGATCTGTAGCAGGGGGCAGAAAAACAAACTTAGAAAAGACCACATTCTTTGTTCAATCAGCCAGATACTCACAAATGATCCAAAACTCAAGTGAGCACAATTTTTTCCCTAAGACGATAAAACATAAATCAACATGAACAAAAGTCTTTCTTACATTTTATCCCAACAATTTCCCCAGTAACAGTTTCCAGTTAAAGCTGCTATTCAGTAAACAAGCCTGCTCTCTTCCAGTTCTTCAGGACACACATGCTTCTTTAAGTCTGATTCTGTTTGATATGAAAATTTGCCCAACCCTTGGAACTGAGAATGAGGTAACAACATCCAGAGGTGAGGTGACTATAAAAAATACTACAGCTATGGGGGAAAGTAGAAAAAGACCAGAACTTCAAAATCTGTTTGGAAATAAACATGTTTATACAATGCCATCAGATGTTAAAAAAAAAAAAAGTGAGGGTGAGCTGAAGGAAAGGATGGGGGGAGATTTAACAATGATAGAAAGACTACTATACTGTACTAGTTTATAACCGTATTGATTTGTTCCCCAAATTCTAATCTCAACAAAAAACAATTCACACAACTCAGATTACTGCATTTAAAAAAAAAACCAAACAGAAGCGACAATTCTGCCTTTATTTCCTGCAGGCAAAAGAATATCTTGGACATCTAAGGGTGTGCATTTATGCCTACTGATAAGAGACCTGATCAATGATGACTCAACAATTGGTAGGAAAGGTGGTGCTGCACTTTCCACTAAGGTTCTTTGAACTTGATTACTCTCTGCTATTAATAACTCAATTGTATGTGTTTGTCAATAGATACAGTAACCACTGCAATTTTAATCTGTGATAACTCTGCTTCCCTGAAAACCATGCTTTACTTCAGCCATTATACTTATAAATACATTTAAAAACCCCTTCGTTTATGGGGAAAAGAGTAACATCTCTCTTGCATCACCCAAGAAATCTTACAAGTTTTCGGTTATTACATGGTATCTTCATGACCTGCATAATTTAAAAAAATATCTACCCCAAAACCTATTAATGCTGACACTATCAACATTTAAAACCTCCTTAACAAAGCACTATGTTCTGTTTGCAAATCTAGTTCCTGAACACCACTGATGTCCACTGCAATTACAGAATGGTTTGGGCTGGAATAGATCTCGTTCCAACCCTCCTACAATGGGCAATCCACTACCCAGAGGTTGCTCTGAGCTCTGTCCAACCTGGCCCGGGACACTTCCAGGGATGAAGCATCCACAACTACTCTGTTGTGGATGCTCCATCACAGCGGAGCCTCCTCTAACACCAAACTGCTACTCACAACACCGAAACTTAAAGGATCTTGTAGAAAAACTAAATCTCAACTGACAAGGCTTTTTTTTTTTTTTGTATAAAAAAAGCTTTCTCACAAGATCAAACCAACATGTTTACAGAACTTCTCAATTTACTCTGCAATCTCACCTTTTCTATAGATTTCTCTGAAAATATTTCATATACCTATAGAATACAGCCTGAGGCTAAGGTGTTATTTTTATTAGCTTTAAGAAAAGCCACTTTTCTCTATCAGCATTACACAATGTGCACTTTTCCACCACCAACACGATGCCAAAAACATACAATGTGCACCCAAGCAACCTCAGTGACTGAGGAACACTCTGAGCAGCTTCTGCAGCAGCAGCACAGCCACGGACAGGTCTGACTCGGGAGTTTGGCACAGCCGGCAGCTGCCTCCCTCCCTGTTCCCTCCCTGGCCGGGCCTGTGCCTGAAGCCAATCCCCCAATGCCCGGTCTGTGCCACACACTGCCCTCAACCCCGCATTCCTGCCCTACATCGCCCGAGGTCCCAAATCACTATCCCGCCCTCCACCCTCACTGCCCGCAGCTCCGCATCACCGTCCCGCATCACTATCACTGCCTTGCCTTCTGCCCCACACCGCCCTCAACCCCACATCCCCGCCCCACATCACCCATACCGCCCTTGAGCCATACTGCCCTCAACCCCACACCACGTTGCACCACCAGCATAGCTCTCAACCCCACACCACCCACACCCCCACACTGCCCTCAACCCCACACTGCCTATGGCCCCTCACCACCCACAGCCCCTCACCACCCTCAACCCCACATCATCCACAGCCCCACACTGCCCTGATCCCCACATCACTGCCCCACATCACGCATACCGCCCTCGACCCATACTGCCCTCAACCCCGCACCATGCCGCACCACCAGCATCGCTCTCAACCCCTCACCACCCACAGCCCCTCACTGCCCTCAACCCCACACCACCCACAGCCCCTCACCACCCTCAACCCCACACCACCCACAGCCCCTCACTGCCCTCAACCCTTCACCACCACAGCTCCTCACTGCCCTCAACCCCACACCACCCACAGCCCCTCACCGCCCTCAACTCCACACTGCCTGTGGCCCCTCACCACCCTCAACCCCTCACTGCCCTCAACCCCTCACCACCCACAGCCCCTCACTGCCCATCCCGTAGCCGGGGCCTGTAGCCCTGCATCGCCACTGACTCCCTTCATGTTTCTCTAGGGTTGCAGACCCTCTGTCACGCAGACAGCACTGAGATCTCACATCCACTATCAACCCTGAATGAACCCAAGTCAACACAGGGACTCAGTGACAGGACCCCCGCGCCCACAAAGACGTGGCTCTGATCAGTCCCATCCTAGTGCCCTCACCAGGGATTACACACCATGCACTGAGTAACCTCCACTGCAGGGCCAGGTATGGCCCTGCCATCTCTCACAGTCACTGAGAGGCCAGGGGACCATGACCAAACCCCCATTTGGAAGAACTGCCAGCGAACCCCACTCCTGCAGGGCAGGAACCACTGCTGTGTGCCCTCAATAGCACTGGCACCAGGGCAAGAGCCAGCACTGGATGGCAAGAGGAGAGACCCTAACCAGGTGGGCAGAGGTTGCCCATTATTCCCAGCTACACAACACATCAAGTGTCAAAAGTCCATCCTCTTCCCCACTTCATTTGTACTTTTACTTCAGCATCACTAATAGATCTGTGCTTTACAGTAGCTATGTCTCTTATCTGTGTTCTTCCAGAGTAAAGATTCTCACTTGGGGAAGAAACAAACCCTTTTTTAAAAAGCAGAAGAGACAGGCACTGCTATACCGCTCATGTGTTGGTTGCTCTGGGGTTCCGTTTTTAGTTAGGTTTTTGTGTATGTTGATTTTCCTTACAAACATTTTTTAATATTAAAAACCCACATTTACACAAATACAAGTTAGTTGTCTATTGCAGTACAGAACCAGTAAAAATCCTTCCTGAATTTCATGCGAAATAAAAAAATCTACATATTTATTTCAGGACAGACTTACTTCTTCTGGCCTCTCTGCTTGCGCAGCACTGAGTTTTGCCTTGGAGTTCTCTCACAAGCTCCATCGGTGCTGTCACTGGCTTCACTCTTATTTAAAGGCTGGTTTTTCCATGGGATAACATACCCAGGAGTGGGACCGAATTGTTTTAAATCTCCTTGTCCTAATGAGCTCCGTTCTCCACAGTAACAAAAGGCGCAGAGTTGTTCGCTGTAAAAAGGAAGATCATTACTTCTTTATTGGGGGGAAAACCAGCAGAGGATACCCCATCAAAAGGCAAATTTCATGCTAATTTAACCCTTTATAACAAGACAATAAAAGCTCCCATGTGCTGTCAGGTATCAGAATTCAGCATGCAGAACCACTATTTCCAGCTAATTAACAGTTACATTAAAAGAACTTTTTTCTATTCACAAAACTGCCTGATTAAGGAAGCAAACAAAAAGATGTCCATGTTCTATTCAAATGATTAGAATTTCCAAAATTTTGTGTGTCTAGACATATACTTGCTAAAAGGCACACACACACACACCTTTCTGGAAGCACATACAGCTGATGTGTAACACAATGTGTAAATACTATATATTAAAAGGTTTACTAACATGGAGAAAAATGGAATAATGAGAAAACCACAGCAATGACTACAGTCACACATGCCAGAGCACACCACATGCACAAATCCAACCATCCTCATTTACTTCAATCTTTAAAAACAAAATTATGTCTAAAAGTTTTACTGGAGGAATTTTATATTTACAGAACCGTGACCGCTGCAATACCCTGTACCATTTGCAATTATGTTTTAACATGCACAACATAGCGACAGGATTGAAATGACAGCTCTGACAGCACTCCTTGTGTCACATCATATGGAAGCTACTGAAAAATATTTCTATAATAAACATACCCACAAACTTAAAATGTGAACTTCTGCAACTAATGCAGTTTGCATTAAAGGAAGGCCATTTAACACTTTTTTTTTAATGCTTAAATGAGCAATTCTGTTTTCTTCGTATTTATGCCCCAAAGACCCCAAAAAGATGCCTCAGGGAATCAGGCACTTGGATAAAGGCTTGGTTATGCCTGGATTCCATTTAAATAGACTTCAGCGCATCTCCAAGGTGGCACATTTGGATTTGGGACAGTCTGTGCTGTGTGAGTGAGAGGAGGGAAGTGAAGTGGGAGGAAGAGAAAACCTTAAGGCTAAACTGCTGTAAAATATTTACTAAATTCCGGGGAGGGTAAAATAAAGCCTCCTGTGCTTTTCAGCCTGGAGAGACAAGAACAGCAACAGAAAAAAGTGGCAGTGGAAAAGGAAAGTTCCAGATCAGAACAGAAAACCCCAAGCAAAGCCCCTGATACTTAGTTTATCATACTCTGGGATGGCTCCTTTCGCTCTCAGCATAGAGCAAAAATAGGAATAAAGAAAAAGAAGAAAGAAAACTAAACCAGTCTACTACTACTGGTAATACAGTCAGATGCTAAGGAAGGGAGAAGTGTTTGATGGGCCCAAAATGAAGCCCAGAATGAAGCAAAAAGCTTTTATTTATGGTTGATAGGTAGGACTGCACTTTCATTAAGGCAGATGGACCACTGGGAACTTGCAGATAAAGTAAGTCCCATTCTACAAAGGTGTCCCAAAGGTGTAGTCCCAAACTACACCTTCCTATGGTACTGTTAGGAAACATTTGTCCTCATCTCGTGGCCTTGGCTGCACATCCCTCACTGATCTGCCTCAACACACAACCAGCATGAGCCAGCACAACCCCCAGAGCTGATGGCAAATGTCTGACACGTTCTGGAAATCTTTAGAAAAAGATATCTGAAGACAAAAAAATTCAAAGAAAATGTGGATAAAGGTAGTGTGAGAGCAGTGAAGTTACACTGAACAGTACATATGTCTATTTTACAGCTAGCTTTCAGTGTGATAGAGCAACAAATACACAATTATTTGTCTGTGACTATAGCCACTGGACTGGCAGTGAAACATGATACAGCCTCATAGGCAGAGTTCCTAAGCAGGGAAAGCAAAGCTATTTATGCTGGTTGTGACTAGAAAGACTTGTGAAGAGACTTAAGAGATTTAAACAGGCAATGCTGCGGTATATAAATTACACTAGTTACAAACACAAGATTATCCACAGTGGAATAAATAATTATTCATACATCCTGTTAGGACAGACTATCACTGCTCATTAAAAGACTTGAAGATAATTACAAACAAATAAACGAAGCCCTTTAAAGTGGAGTCATAGCAAATATGCAATAATGTTAAGATCTATAAAAGAGAAATACGAAACAGTAATTAAGAAAAAAAATAAACTAACTTTTCAAGTGGTATTATTTGAAAAGGCATACAGGAGTAAAGCTGATATTTCTGGAGCCTGTAAGGCAGCCCTGGCATCACAACTTCCAGCAGCAGCATTCTGCAGGCCGGGTGGAGTGAAACAACAGGAGCAGTGAGTTTCTCAGCTACTCTGCAGCATGGTGTGGACAGCTGTGAAGCTGTCAAGAATCATATGGTTTGTGCTACTGCTCCTGCTTCAGCAGAGCTGGGGAACGCAGCTGAACAGAGTGCTCGCCATGGGGAGGGGGCTGGGAGAGCCTTCACTGAAGGTTGTGAGCATGCAGGTGCAGAAGTTAAAGACAGGAGCAGCAGAACATGCCCAGAGCACTGCCAGGACACTGTGGGGCTGAGATAGAGGGGAGAGATTATACAAAGTGGGGGGGAAAAAAGGTTTCACACTTTTCAGAGGGGTAAACAGAGGGGCTTCAACTGTACCCACAGCCAGACAGCCACAAACACTCAGTGGCAGTGAACTCCCTGCCTCTGCTGGGATGCTGGAGAGACCCTCTGCAGGAAAGCCACGCTCCTGTGCCCCCTGACATGCCACAGCTGCTGGCTTGTCATGCAGTACAAAGTGGCCAGTCCATCATGTTAGCCTTTTAGCTTTAAGTGCTCAGTAAATATTTTAAGTTATGTCTGTATGGGCAGAAGGTAGAGATTTTTTTCTTATCATCTGAGGACTGCAGAAAGTACTTACAAATCTACTTTCCATATGTCAATATGCAATTAGAGGACCTAAATCTGTGATGCAAGAAGAGCTCTCATATTGAAGATAACGAAATAGAGAAACTGGCAAATCTTAAGATCAAACCCTAGATCTGTTATCATAATTAACATATTTTAAGAACAGGATAATTCAAAATGGGATAAAAAGCAAGAGACAATGTGTCACAAATCTTTTTATAAGCTACTAAAAAAAAAAGCAGCTCAACAGTACTCCATTTAAGATATATCTTAGGTGCTCCAACTCAAAATGTAAGTTCATCCTTATCTGTAACTTCAACTTAAATTACATATTTTCCCATGACAAATGATCTTTTCTTATAAAGGTTTAAAGATCCAGAGGTGGATTATTACCAGGAGGTGCTCCTTTCCCTCACCTCATCCCAGAGAACGTCATAGATTTGAATGCACAGAAATTGTAATACCTAACACTGAGGAAAAACTCTGTTCAGAATGAACCAGACATGCTGGGTTTTGGGGATGCAGTAAGAGGCAGAAAACTAGTAATGTCTGAAGCTAATGTCTGATCCCATTGAGCCATGGGAAGAGATCCAGACTTGGATCCTTGGATTTGAAGGATGCCCTTTCTAGCAAGAAACATGTTGATCCCATCACTCTTTCACAGCCACTCTCTTCTACAGGTCCTTATTTTATGCATCAGTGTCTCTTCCTTACACAGAATTTACTCAACCTTCTGACAAGAATCTGAAGTGCTATAATCCTCCCCTGTCCACATCCTGACAAAGGATAACAAAATGCCCTGCAGCCACTTAATCCTGAAGGAAGGGAGACCAGTCACTATTTCCCTCTACTTGACTGATGACAGTCATCAGGATTCATCCTAAAACACCGACTTTCCCATTGAAACAACTCCATTTCAACACATGCAGTATTGGGCAACTAATTGCACAATATTAAATCACAACCAGAGGAGGAGAAACATCTGGTTTGCTTGCAAATATTCAGTCGGAGAATTAAGGTAAAGCTGAGAGTCCCCCAAAATTATTTTTTAACAGAATTATGCCTTAGCATCAAGATTACCAACACCTGTAGTTGTACTTCCAGGAGTAAGCAGAGGCACCTCCTGGATCCTTCTGAGCTGGGAAATGGCAGTGGGTAATCCTGTGTCAGCCAAGGCTCCTTGATAACAAGCAGATGTGCAGACTGGCTCATGCAAACATGTTTTGTTTATGCTGCGGCCCCTATCTCACAGATGTGCACTTGTGCCTATGTGAGCACTGTACAGCTTCTGGAAATCTTCAGATGTGTCCAGGGGAGGTTGTGTGACCCTCAACAGTATCTCACTCTCACTTCTCCTGCCTGTTTTTCATATATGGGTAGAATGTACCACAAGCTCCAGTGATATGGGACACTGCTATGCCCCAACACCCCCCACACACACAGCTCGAGAAATAAATCCTCCTTCCTCATTCTCACAGGAACAACTTCCTTCCATGTCTCCAAGGCCCCCATACAGCTGAATGCCAAGCAAGACAGAGAGTGGCCTATGCCAAGCATGTCTGTCAGTGAGATGCTTGAAGTTATCCAACCCTTTCAGTACCCAATGGAGAGGGCAGCGGGCTAAAGGATATCCTGCAGCTGCCTGCTCTGCAGAGAGGAGTTAAAGGTGCCCTTCTTTCAGGAGAGCCTGCACAGGGGAATCCAAGCATCACACAGAGATAAAGGGGAGGTTGTCAACAGTCCCAGAAATTCAAACTCTTGGATTCAGCTCCAGGGATGCTCACTATTCTGAGGGGATGTAACTTCTCTGAAATCCCTCCCAGCCTACTGTGGGACTGGTATTACCAAAGGAGTTCTGCTGCGCATTCACCTTTTCCAATTTATCATGCTAAAATCAGGTTTAAACAGGAAAAAACAATGGATCATATTTGAGAAAATGCAAGGCAAGGCAATTCCAATAAGATCCACTAGCTATAGCCACTGCCTCAACATTAAACACTATGTTGCAGATGATCACTACTGCCATTTACCATGATAACAAATTGCACTAAAGTTAAAAAGAAACCCAGCTTGGAAAACATTAAGATTTCTTTCATTCATGGTTTGGGTTGAAAAAGAAAGTGAAGAGGGTTATCATGTGACTTTTGCTATGAATTTGTTTTTAAAGACCTGGAAATGCCTTCAGGAAGTCTTTTTCACACACTACTTGATACAGAAATTTACAGTGTTTTTAACATCTATTTTTCACAATTAAAATTAAGCTCATCACAGTGAAATGGAGTATTTGGGAGCAAAACAGAACTTCAGAGCATCATTTGTGCTAATTACCAAAGCAGACTGATGACAACTGGCCTTGAGAATTCTTCTTCCACCTAACCCTGTTAGTAGTTTTAACATATGCTAAAAGGCTAAATGAAACGCTACAGGGGACCTACTATTTATTTAGCTCTGCCAAGTTGTGCTAATGCACAAAACACCTTTGCTCTCATTTTATGCTGTGTTATTTTAAGAGTAAAGTGTTCTTCTCCTTAGTGAAGATCCATCATTGTATCATTTATGTAAATTCAAATCAATACCTGCAAGCTGCATTTTAAGTGAAGAAAAAAACCCCACATTTCTGACTTCAAACAATACCAGAGATCTGCATCAGTGTGAGTTCAAATATATGTGAGATATTCACATATAGATAAAGTTTATCTAAAACTCAGATTCAGATGAAGCTTTTCAGCATCATCTAAATATTCCGTAAATATCTGGACCTCAATAATAACAAAGCTTGAAAGGAAACTACTGAAGAAACCTCATTAGGTGAGGCATAACAGCTTCACATTGATACAGGATTAACAACCCAATAAATCACCCTCCTGAATGAAGATACTAAGGAGAGACTAGGATGGAAAGGGCAAATGGAAACTCCACAAAGAGAAAGAAACAAAAAATCTCTCCTAAAAGCTGTATTTAAGCATTTGATGCACAATCTCCTTCCAAGAGGTACCTGAATCACAGAACAACTTGAAACTGTGAAGTGGTTTGACACTATTATACTATTATAGAGATTTGGGGTTGAAGTAAGTATTTAACGTATGCAGCATAATTCTTTTTTTAAAAAAGGAGGTGGGACAGAGTTCATATGAACTTCAGGTGAAGAATTTTATGAGTTTATACAAAGCAATTAAACTGCATTAGAGAATAACTGCTTTCCAATTTCTTCAAACCAGCACAGTTGGAGTTCTACAGCCATATAATCAACTTAATGATACTCTTCTCATTTGAAAGAAAGAAAACATTCCCTTCTGAACACAACCAAAACAACACATCTTACTGAAATTTTGAAATGTAGAAAATGTGTTCTTATTCACCATGAATTGTGTCAGCTTTAATTTAAACAAGTATTTAAAGCTCAGTTAAGGTTTAACATACCCTAGATGCAAGAGGAGTTACTAGAATGCCAATGCTGAAGAAAGGGAATTTAGAGGTCTAATCCAAGGCCCTCTAGATAATTCCTTAAGGTCCATGTGAACTGACTTGTTCTCTCAAATAACAATCCCTTATAGAATGCAATTGATTGTACCTGAAAAGTGGTAATTATGCAATTCTGAGTTATCCACACCTCTGAGGGCTAATAGTCAAAGAATAAGAAGTCCTGTAAGCTTCAACCTTCAGTATGCATCTCTGCCCAGAAAGTATTGTCTGTGTAAGCCAAATTCTCTCTCTTGGTAATTAAAACATAATACATTGAATGGTTTGGGTTGGAGGGACCTTAAATATCATCCAGTCCAACCCTCCTGCCAGGGCAGGGACACCTTCCACTACAACAGGCTGCTTCAAGCCCCATCCAGGCTGGCCTTGAACACTTCCAGGGCTGGGGCAGCCACAGTCACACCCAACTCACACAGAGGTGACAACCGCTCTTGGAGGGAACTTCATACAAATACTAAGTAACATCTTACTATCTGAAAATTACTGATATTTACCATTTAGCAAGCTGGCTTTAAACAGCAGTTTTTCAAGAAAGCTTCATCTAAGCAGGATAAGCAGAGGCACAGGGATATTAAAGAGGAGGCAGACATGGTACTATCCATGCCCTCAGTACACTCAGTTCAGGGCCTCCCTGTGTCAACTGTGATTCCTCTACACTCATTCTGTTTCCCTTTCCTGAACTTGCCCAGTCTGCTCTTGACCACACCTAAAGTCTCAGCAAACCACATCCTTTGGCAAGGGTATCTCTCTAGACAACTCTCTGCTGTACAAAGAATCACCTCCTTTTATTCTGCATTTAACCTTTAAAAGTGTCACTTGACCCTCAGCTTCTTGCATTAAAAGAAACTAAACAGTCAGGATACAGCCACCTTCCCTACTCCATCTATGATTCTGAAGCTTCTTATCTTCCTTCTCCAACATCTTTCAGAGACTGAAGGGTCCTGAATTGTTTAACTGGAATCTACTTCAGATCTCTGATCAACCCTTCTGTTGTTCTGTGAAATGTTTTGAGTTTCACTGTATTAATTTCTGAAGTCAGATAGACTTTCTGTAACCCTATGAAAATTAGCTTAAACTCATTTCTCTAAATGCTTCTATCCTCACCAAGCAGAGCCCATGTGCTTCATGAGAGCTTTAGCACATCAAAGCTACAAGCACAAAGATTCTCTCCTCACTAAGCACACTCCAATCTCTCAGTCCCTACGTGAAAGCAGACTCCACATGCACCATCCATTCCCTGTGAATGAACATCCTTCCAAACATCCCCCACTCACAGGGATCATCTCTGCAACTACAGCTCTGGGGTGCTGCGAGTCCAGATTTTGCCATTTAAATTGCTTTTACATTCCATCAGCTTCGGGATGGAAGCAAGGAAGGAATGCAGGGCACAACACAGAGTTTGCAATGTGAGGGAAATGGAAGGTGCTGGAGAAATGAGACTATTGACTATGGGAAAAAACACAGATCACACAGACAGCCTAAGGAAGCAAGAAGAGAACAGTCACAGCTGACAAGGAAACCAACAAGAAAATGGACAAAGGAGTGATAAGAAATATCATGTAACAAACACCTGTCTAGAAGCCACTGGAAATGGATGGAAGGAAACTGCACATGAGGCAAATAGACAACAGTAAACCTCAACTAAGTGAGCCTTGAAACAGTGATTAAAACTGATGAGCAGTTTAGAATCAGCAAGGAGAACAGGAATATGAGCATTCAACAACATAAAAAACCCCAAGAGGCTGGCAAAGAAAGCTAGAGGGGAAAAAAAAAAAGAAAAAAAAAAAAGAAAAAAAAAGAAAAAAAAAAAAAGAAGAGGTGGTATTTGGAAGAAATGAGAGAAAACACTGTATTCACTCAACACTGAAACAGAAGATCCCAGACTATTACCACTGTCTGTGAATCTGCCATATCTGTGCAATCCCTGACAAAGCAGGCATCCCCTGCTGCATTTAGTACTGCCCTCAGCCCTGCAGCATGGCCCGACAGACTGCCAGCCATGGGGTCCTTCTGTCTGGCTGACTGCCATCTCCCAGAGGACAGAAAACTTGTCCAGGCATCAGACCTGACCTGCCAGTGCTCAGCTTGCTGCTCACCAGTGCAGGACTTGTAAGCAGCAGGGCAGACCCAGGTGGAGACTTGCAGTCTTAGGATGGGGATGAGACAGAAAAACTGCCTAAGAACATCTGTGAGAGGCTGAGAGTGGGACTCCAGAAACCTGGAGCACCTGTGAGCTCACGCTAGGCAGGAGACATTTCATGGTTTCTGTGGTTGGACCTTCCTACAGAACAGATTAAATCATGGAGCAAAGGTCTGGGCAACTTAAAGGCCCAGCTATGAATGTCATTGATTATGGTGTCAAATCCCACAAGGCACAAGTCCTACATGAGAGGATTAAACACATTACGGCCACAATGGCAATTGTTCAGCCTAAGCAAAAGGCAGGATTTTGGCTGCCTGTGAAACCCTTCGTTGGCCCCATTTGTGTGACACGCCTTCTGTGCTCTGAGAAAGACACAGACCATCTGGAGAAAACTCAAACCAGCAAGAAGGATCTGAGCTCAAGAAAACATCATCTACAAAGAAAGTAGGAACAAATTTGGGATTTCTGTTACGAGGTAAAGCATGCTGGGGAAATAAATGAGAGACTTTTGCACAAAGCTGTCCTCCATTATCCTTGGCAGATGGTACGAGTAGCAATGGAATAAACCCAGGACGAGGAGAATGTGTGTTAGATGTGAGCAAAGTGGCTCCAACAGTAAAAACAAAGAGACTGGAAGGGACTGTTTAGGGAAGATATGGAGCTTTTATTACTGGAAGATTTAAGAGCAGTTTATGTACGTTTGTGTCAGGAATGACAGCTGTAGATAACTGCCTTGGAAAAGGAGGTGAACTAGATGAGTTCCAAAGGTCTCTTCCTGCCCTATAAATCCAAGGAAAAGTTGCTTTAACAATGATTCGTCACAGAATTCTTCTTGAGATCATATCCCTAATAATGTATGAACAAACAGGATGGAAAACTAGTAAATATTTAAATTTTTTTTCTCATTTTTCAGTGTGTGGTCTTAGTCTTTAGTTGCGCCCTGCTGGCCAAATCAGTAATTCCACTCTGGATTAGACTGTCATTAATATAATGCTGAAGTAGTACTTCAGTTTGGAAGACAAAGGAATGCTATGTCCTCTTTCCAGATGCAAATCACTGGCTTCAGAGGAAGATGCCATAAATGCTTATACAGATCTGGAGCTGGAAACGTAAAGGCAAAACTTTGCAATGACTTCAAATGCCCTGTGTCATGCATATGGTCCATTCTGTGCAGAAACTATCCTTGGAGAAAGACATAAAACTACAAACTGTATCACAGTACATGTTCATAAAAAGAAACAATCAGTTTCAAAATTAATACTGGTATCTCCTCTAAACACGTACTTTACAACTTCAACAAAATTTTTAAACATTTTAATATTAAACATATACTAATATTAAAAGATTTAATATAAAATATTTTATTTAACTCCCTCCTGCCTAGAAACCTAGCTTTTCCTTCCATCACTGCAGTATTATTCTATCCAGACTGACTACTCTCTCTGCCACTCCACAATTTCTCTTTCCACTGAGTGTTGCTCTGTTACAAATTTTGTAATGTGCCTTAAGAATATTTAAACAAAAAAGGAACAAGGGTAAAGAAGTTCACTGCTACATTTTCACTATTTTCTTTGTTCACACAATCTACAGATGTTCACCGACCGCTTCTTTTTGATGGAATAAAGCACCCAAGCCCTCCATCTCCACACTCCAGATTTCATCTCAGCAGCAGCAGCAACAGAATAACAGGGAATGGCGCAATTGGTCTGGAATGAAAATTACGTGCTTTGTCCAATTACAAGTGAAGCAAGAAAGCAGGAAGGTGTTTTGCCAGTTCTTTGGGGTTTTTTTTTTGTAGTTTTAGCAACAATCTCACAAGAGCAGATATTTAAGCAGGCCAAAGCACCAAAATCAAAAAGAGCTGTGTGAAAACCTCAGCTTCTACTTTTTAAGAATGTTCTGTCTTCATGATTATGGCAAAAGGACCAAAAACATGCAATTAATGCAATTCACAGCCTCCGAGAGCAGACAGAAAGTAAAATGAATCAAAAGGTGTTTTGTTCTTCTATGAAATTGTGTTTCTAGGCCATTCTCGTTAGCTTTTAATGCCAGGGGTTGCCAATGTGGGAACCAGAGAAGGAAGGTGGAAGTGGGCTCTGCTCTGAGTCGCAGCCGGCTCCTGGCTCCCTGCCTTCCCCAAGGGCTGCACTTCCCCTGCTCTCTGCAGGCAGCACAAACCAAGGCAGCAGATTCCTTTCGAAGAAGCTGGATTCCACTCAGCCATAAGTCCCGGCCTGACAGAAGCTTCTCACAAGGCTTATGAAAAGAAAAAAGGGAACAACCAAAGGAAAAGGCTCCAAAACCCATGATGCTCGTGATATATAGGAGCTGGCAGTGTTACTCCTGACACTGCCAGGCTTGGGAGTTTATCTCTGCTTGATGTTATTGCCCCTCCCCACATGTGGTCAATAATTCACTCACTCCTTTCAAGCACACGCCTCAGCCCTTTCAGCCTCCCCACCCCAAGTATGGCTCAGACTCTCTTTATTTTAATGGGGTTTTAACACATTGCTTTCTGAGCACTAATCCTGAATCTGTTATTTAATTCCCTGCCCCAATCCCACTCGCTGTCAGCAGTTCTCTTGGTTTCCCATATCCCACCTCAAGAAGGCTCCAAAATTTACCAGCTCTCTTGCCTTTCTCTTGAATGTTTTTATTTAGCTGCAGTCTCGGGAAGGATCCAGAGAGAAACACCACACAATCCAAGTTCTGGCTAATGTCTCAGCTACTGAAATCCCCATCCTACTTTTGACATGTCCTACTTTGTTAAAATCACTGGTTTTCAGTAGAAATTATTTAATTTTTTTCATGGGAAAGACTTTATTTTACGCCCTGTGTCCTGTGCTTCTCTAATTCCTTTATCTTCACTACCAAAGACAGAAACACAGAATTTTCCTATACTGAACTCTGAAAAAGCAATGCAAAAGTAGCACCACCTACACCTTTATCTACTTCTCATGGAAGCTTGGATTCTTTTCTGTCTTCTAGGCAATTTCTGCTCTGTCTGTTATGATATACTCTCATAATGCTCCTGTGTCTCACATACCTAAAGCTATTTTTAAATACACCAACTCTTCCATTTTATTAGAAAGTGGAAGTTACTTATGCTATAAAACAGAAAAGCTTACCAAGAAAGAGATGAAGCTGATGAGTATGAATTATTTGGAAATCAGCTTTAAAACTGCTTCCCCAAGTAACAGCTTTAAGGCACTGTGGAGTCACAGTTTATCCTAAATCTTGATACATTTCCTCCAGTCATTACACAAGCATTAACAGTGTCTGCTATTTCACACACTGAATTTTCTCCTAAGAAAACAGAGTCAAGCACCCAGAATTCATTCCTCCAGCCCCTGCATGACACAATGTCAGTGGCAGCACTACACAGACCATGACACAAATGACTGATCAAACATCACAGAGCAGAAGAGGCTTTTTTCAAAGAATCACTTGCACAGAAACCCGGACATCTGGGGTTTTTCCACATCAGGACATCAATGGCTTCTACAACTAACCCCCATTCTGCATCTAAGTTTGAAATAAAAATTATCTGGGGTCAGGAAAACCCTCTGATTCCCAATAAACAGTTTCATATCTCCTCAATACATTTCTTTCCAAAATGCCAGAGTCTGATCACTATTATTTTAATTAAAAATTAATAGTACTCAGCCTTTTAATACTTTGATCAGCCAAAGCAATGAGCACATAATAGCCATTCCATCCTGACTGATCAAAGTCAACACTTTCAGTTGGAAGGAAGAATAAGTTGAGGGCAAATAAGGGCTGGCTCAGAACCAGGCCAAAGTTTTTTCAGGAGACTGCTGTCCAGCTTTTAAGAAACAAAGTCTATGGCTATGGAAAGTGGTGTAATCAAATATTCATGATAACAGCAAAAAATGCAACCTTGAGAAGAACAGAGAGTGAATGAAACAGCACCAAAACTTTTGCAAATTATCCAAAACAGGGTCAAATAATGAAGCACAACAGCTGCTCAGTTCAAGCTGCTCTACGTATTTAGTGCAATTTAATCTCAGCCTTGGAAAATTCCATCAAGAACAGAAATTTTTATGTATTTCACTCAGGTATATGTACATTTAACTGAATATTCTGTAAGAAGGAGAGTAGCTCTTGAAATCTAAAAAGTTTGTGAGCATGTAAAACATAAAAATTATATGTGCATCAAGTAGATTAAGTAATTTTTTGTGCACGGAAAATATGCTCTGTGTTGGATTAGGAGGAAGAGAAATGATGACGACAGTTCTCTCCAAGTCTGTCAAAATATAATTACACCTGTAACTGTCTGGTAGCTGGTAAGAGCATCTTCTGCAGCAGGAGAGACCTGCAACTGGGTTAGAAGCTCTTATCAGAGCTCCACCAGAGTAGCTCTGCTAGAATTGTGTGACACCATTTCAACAGTGATCACAGACAGCGTGCTCTGCTTTCCCTCATGTAACATAATTAATACTTTCACTGCTTTTAGGCTAATTTGTGTTAATAAAAAGTTTAAAAAATACAAACATTATTTTCTCTGTTACAAATTCCAAAACAAGGAAGAACCCAGTAGATATGACAAGAGATTTGGTTTACTTTGTTCCTGAAAATACACTCATACAAACTGCAACATCAAAAAATAACTTTATATAAATTTGCTAATATACCATTTCCTACACAGCAGGAAAGCTTCAGTAATCACATTTTATCTCCTATCACTCATGCCTCCTATCATTTACCCAGCTAATACACTATAACTCAAGAACTCAAGGCTTTCCCAGAGCACTGTGAGGACAGCACCGGAACGCGCTTCTCACCTTGATCTCCCCGTACGCCAATTAAAACGCCAGCCCCAAACTTCAAAGCAGCGACAGCGAGTCCCAGCCCTGTGCCCCAAGCACTCTGCACCCCAAAGCCCCAGCCCCAGCCCTGCCCCTGACTCAGCAGCCACCTCCTCCCCACTCTCTCACTCACCTGGTTTTGGCTTCCACACCCACGGAGGCGGTGGAGCTCGCGGACTCCTCGGACACGGAGTGCTGAAGGACTGGTGTTAGCTGCTTGGTGCTCTCCACTTCCGTCTGGGCATCCTCTTCTGCAGACTGCTCTTTGACTTCTGGGTAAAAAAATACAAAAAAACCAAAATTAAATATTTTATCTTCATCTGGAAGCTTTCCCTTGTGAAGAAAACATCTGTTTTATTTACAGACAGGTTAACCCATGTAAGAATCTTCTACACAAGAAAATTAGAACAATAGGAAATTACCACATCTAGCTAAAACATGAAACTGGATGCTTACATTATTTACATAACAAAAAGTACCACTGTGAACTAAAGCTGTTCAATAGCAACAAGAAATGGGGCAAGGGGAGAGCTGTTCAGTGACAAACTTCTTACGAGGCTAGAGTTTTAGGCATTTCCATTCTCCCCACATCTCTCATGCACCTGCTGTGTCAGCCCTGAACAAACATCACAGTGAGCATGCTACTCTGAGGTATATTAAACCTTTTTTCCTCCCCTATTACCTTTAACTTTGTTCAATTCCCTGCAAATTCATTCCTGGTTACACTAACTATGCTAGCACAGGGTTGAGGAGGTGAAGGAATGAAGGACGTGGTTTATGCCAGCTTAAACTTCATTCTGAACTGAAGGAAAATAACCAGTTTTTTAGCATACATTACCTTAGTTGTTAGACAGAAAAATATATACATCTATAGCTGACAATGCTAGATTTGACTAGAAAGTTTGGTTTTACTCTGAAACATGAAATGTGAAGTTGCCACTGTCTGTGCAACTTTAATTCCTCTTCCCAATCCTTTCCCTTTTTGCTTGGAGTGAGTCAGGGATTTACCAGAAGGACATGGCAAAGGGCTGCTCCAAATGCACCAGAATGCACAGAACAAGGTTCAAAGCTGTACAGCAACAGAATTTGGTGTTTCTGCACTCCTCTGTACTTTGATTTTGAAACCCAAGCAACACAAAAATCACAAGACTCCGACAGATGTGCTTTGACATACCCAGCTTAGATACACATGCCTCATCCTGCCTCTGTCCATGACTTCTAGATCTGTCTCACAGCAGGGCCATTTTGGTCCCTTTAAAAATTCCCAGTCAACATGGGCTTGAGCTCAGAGGTCAGTACATACAGCTCTTGCAAACAAGTCCAGTTAGAGTAAAGCAGCAGATTATTCCAAAAAATTTCAGCAGAAGATACATTCACATTTCTTAAAAATTAACATACATGTCAAAATATAATTAAATATTGCAAAGGATAAATGACAAGTGGAGAAATGAAAGGGTAGAAGAATCTGCCACATGGGTGGGCACGCATAAAAACCTGTTACAAACTTTTATCTTATAAATAAAACCAAGAAAAGAGAGGAAAATTCTCAGAACATAAAACTGTGCAGCTTGGTCTGAAATACTGAAATCATATGCTTGCTACAGCACATGGAAAATGAGAAATCTGTCTTGTTTCATGCACAGAGATTGGAAGTAAGATTTTTCTTTAACCTAATGTGAAATCATTTAGGAAGTCAATGTATAACATTTAAAACCCTCAGTGAATACCTCAAACCATAGTGAAGAGAAATACAACATTAAGGAAAAAAAAATTCCTTGTTATGACTGGGCATTCCAAGTATTTATCTGAGCTGGTGTAAATTGAATCTTCATCTCCCATTTCAGTTAAACTACTCAGTAACATACATCTGAAATGTTTTTTGGACACCTGAAACATCCAAAAGTGACTACCTGTCCAAAATCCCAATGGCTTGTGTTAAACCCCTTTCATCTATTCTGAAAAAACATGCTGGATCACGATTTGACACTGAATAAATATCCTCTTGGGAATGCATCCCTTGTAATAGTAAATGTCCCTGTACGGAAAACAAAACAAAATAAACCCAAACCCCACACCCTCAGTTTTTGGCACATCTGAACAAACATCCCTGGATGTTTCCTGGATGAAGTTTCCCGAAGCAGGCAGTGTCCAGCAGAGCCATTCAGAACAGTCCGTGGTGCATTTCCAAGAATGTTGAATCCAAAGGACAATCTTGTGCCAGTAACCCCCAAATTTCTAAACGCAACCTCAATGAAGAGAGCAAAACATAAACACCTAGAAGACAGGGAGACGCCAAAGCACTCAGAACAAAACCCACAGCACAGCCCGGGACAGCCACGCCTGAAGTGCTCCAGGAAGACCACCGGAAACCCTGGCCCTGCTCTGATCCATCTTGGCCACTTTCTTTAACCTAGTTAAACTGTGCAAAAGGAACTCTGGCTTGATTGTGTGCCTGCTGAAACTTTCAATCAAGTAAAGGAGAAAAGCCATTTACTCTCTGCCAGCTTTCAGCTCATTACCATTACTGGGCACCCAGCACATTGGGAAGGCCAAGTTCAGGGGTGCTCTCAGTCACTCCCAGGAACTCTGGGCTGTGTGAGAAGACACAGATTGTTTCACTACACATGACAACTATATGAGCTTACATCCTTATGGTGCATTTCCCCTGCTGTTTGCTTCTCCAGAGAAGGAGGGACCCAAATTATACTAAATGAGACAAACAACATCTCAGTTGCCGTCTCCGCAATAAAGCAAACTGTGCCTCAATATGCCGTTGGAAGACTGAAAACACGGTGCTCACTAAACAGCATGAAAGTTGTGTGTGCTACTTGTGAAAAAAACTTTGTGAAAGTTTTCCTGCAGAAGATGAAGGGAGAACAGGAGCACAGCATTTCATGAGTCAAATTCCTAGGAGATGGATCCCAGCACTGACCTGGCAAGGAGACATCTCAGATACACGTCAGAGATGTTCTTGGAAGCACCTGGCACAGTATGTTTAATGAACATCATCAGATTTGGTTATGGCATTCTACTTTGAAGCTACTGGGAATTGAGGATCCATGGATGATTAATAAATGGGAAGCTCATTTGCAGATTCATATGTAATGCTTTATTTTGCATCCTCTTTTCATGATTGTTTCTGGCACAGTGACGGTCTTGCCTTTTTGTTTCTTGAGTTAGTGGGGAGACTGAGATTTAAAAGATCTAGTTGTACAATTTAAAAGATCTAGTTGTAACCAGTGTTTCTAGGTTAGTTTTTAATCTCATTATCCTTTACTGAAACTTTAGGAAAATACTAGGATACACTGTGCTTAAATTTTTTTTATTACCTAAATACAATTATATCCAGAGTTCTTTCTCACCTGGCTGAGGACAGAAAAGCTTACTTTTCTTATTTAAAGAAATCCCCCAAAAGTACAAGGACTAAAGTTCCTGTCCATATGGGAACATCAAAGACTTGAGACTTCCACATGCTATCCAACTTGGGTAACTCACAGAATCACATCTGGTTGAGGCTGGAAGGCAGCCTGTATCCACCTTGTCCAAACCCCTGCTTAAGCAGGGCCACCAGAGCCAGCTGCCAAGATGGTTTTTGAGCATCTCCAAGGATGGAGACATGAAATACAAGGGAAAAAAAATCAAATTGCCTAACACTGACAGGGGACAGATATGCAGGGAAGTCACTGGAACTGGTAACATTCACAGCATGTGTATTAAAATTCTCTTTTAATTAATATTTCCGTCACATTTGCTTCAGTAATATGTATTCAGTGGTGAAAAGACAATCCTTAGCTTTTACACTATTCAAGTTTTAATTAGGGTTTTTTCAACCCTAATTTTTCAAGGAGGAGAAAAACAGTACACAGAGGTTCAAGGATTTCTCATTATTTTTAGTCCCCTTTATAGAGCAGAATGCAGAGAACACTCAAAGAAAACACAGCACCCCTCAGCCGATTATGTTGACTACCCACCTTCCTAACAGTAGCTGGTCTCCTTATTAACATGTCTTATGTAGAGACTTACAACATTCTGAGTAATAATTGTGTTGCTAATTTCCTGTTTTCCTGCTCTATCTTCAGACCCCTTGGAAACCTCTCCCCATGTGAGACACACCTGGGACACGCAGGCTCAGGAGGGAAGCTCTGGTTTTTGTAAGCCCCCCCTGGGATCAGGGCTTGTGGAAAGCAGAAAACTGGGGATGGCTGGGATTTTATTACACGACCACAGCTTTCTTTGGGGATGTGATGAAGCAACGTCAACTTAAGATCTAAAATGTTCTTTTGTTACAAACAATCCTTTTCCATTTTCTTGCAATCACAAGGCCCTATTCTACAAGCTACTTGGGTAAACATAAAGCAAAATAAGGAGATGTGTGTGTGGGCTCTGCTGTGGCAATCAGGCAAAGGACAGACATCAGCATATCCAAAAAGGTTTTCTTCTAAATACTCAGAAACTACCTGTCAAGTCAAAACCTAAAAATACTGTAAGAGTTCTACCAGAAAAAAAAATTAAATATTATAATACTCATTACGAAGTGACACTTAAAAAAAAAAAAAACAAACAAAACCCAAAGAGCTGTCATAAACATAAAATTAATATTCTACTATTAAATTAATATTTAGGTGCAGCAGGTTGTCTATTTAACTACTTTATTGTCAGACCCACTGATAAGGCAGACAATGAAGCACATGTCATGAGCTTCCAAAACTTTCACTAAGAACAGAAAGTACTGAAGGCTGGAAAATACCAAGATCACTAAAGATAGCAGGGACATCCCAGGGGTCTCAAATGTTGCCTACCAAGATGTTCTGTGAGAGGGAGTAAGGAGCTTTGAAGGCAGCCACAGCTATTTTTGCACGAGGAAGGGGTAGTGTTGTGTCAGGAAACAGCTAATGGGACCAGGTGCTTTACACAGCCCCATTGGGGTCTGCAGAACTACAAACACTCCAAAATGATCCAGGACTTTTGACAAATAAACAACCAGGTCAGTGTAGCAACAATATAAAAAGAAACCTTAACAAGGGAATGCAAACTATGAATTTAAAATCCCTACCTGTCCTGGGTTTGGCTAGCATAATCAATTTTATTTTTAGCACTGGGTACAGCACTGAGTTTCGGATTTAGGATGAGATTAAATTTTGGTAACGCACTGATGTTTTAGTTGTTGCTAAACAATGTTTACTCTAAAGCAAGGACTCTTCAGTTGCCCATGCTCTGCCAGCAAAGAGCCGAAAAATGAGCAAAAAATGCAAAAATGAGCAGGGGGAGGGCATGGCCAGGACAGTTGACCCCAACTGGCCAGAGGGATACTCCACACCATAGAACGCCCAGTAGATCACAGAATGGTTTGACTTGAAAGGGACCTTAAAGATCATCCAATTCCAACCTCCTGCCATGGGCAGGGACATCTTTCACTAGACCAGGTTGCTCAGAGCCCCATCCAACCCATCCCTGAACACTCAGGGGATGGGGCAGCCACAGCTTCTCTGGGCAAACTGTTCCAGGGGCTCACCACTGTTCTAATCCCAACCCTGGGGTTTTACCTTGATCCAGTTCTCCTCCCTGCCCCCATAGGGCAGAGAGTGAGGGGGCACCTGTGTGGTACTCAACAGACAGCTGGGATAAACCATGACACTACCCAGTACTATAACTAGCAAGTTTCACCCACTGTCCCAGTTTAGGAACAAAACAAGTTTCCACTACTCAGAGTTCATAATTCTGTTACTCCTCTGGACACAACGTGATAGCAACATCACCTCTCCTGCCGGTGGCTGAGGAAGTCATATGCACAGATCTCAAAGGTGCAGAAATTTTTTACAGTAATCAAAAAGAGGGTAGCTCTGGTATTACAAAATAATTATTCTTGTGAAAGTGGTGAGACTCTGGCACAGGCTGCCCAGAGAAGCTGTGGATGCCCCATTCCTGAAGTGCTCAAGGCCAGGTTGGATGGGGCATTGAGAAATGTGGTCTATGGGTCCCTCCCTGTCCATGGCAGGGGGGGCTGGAACTGGATGATCTTTAAGGACCTTTCCAAACCAAACTATTCAATAATTCTTTGATTTACATACTGCAACAAGTGTTAGATGGAGTTCAGAAGAAAACCTGCAGTTTTTCTTGTTCTGTACATCCCACTGTATATTTTGATAATTTTCAGTCAAATGAGCTTTTAAATGCTCTTAACTGAAAAATACATTTCATACAGAAAATAAATGCAAATTTTATATTAGTTATAAAACAAAAACAAGACTCTCAATTTAAACTGTAATTTTGATCACCCAATAAACACAAAACCATATTATGGATAACCATAACACGGAACCTCCATGACTAAGGAACCTCCTAAACTAAGAGTGGTATTCAACAGCACTCATCTGATTATTTTTCCACTAATTTGATTAGGTCTTCTTCAAACCCATGTCAAGTTGTTCATGCCCAAAGCATCCAGGAACAATGAATTCTGTAATTGCAGTAGATGCTGAGTGCAAATGCACCTGCCCCTATGATGGTATTCTATGAACACCACCTGATGTCCCCTAATTTCTGCTGCACAACAACATGAGTCATTGTGCCCTGTCCATTTTCTCCACACCACTCATCAACCTTCAGACCCTATTACATTCCTCCTCAGTGAAATCACTTCAGATTGAAGGTTTTACCTTAACTGATCCCCATACAGAAGCTATTACTTACTTCTTGTCATACTTGTTGGCCTTTCCTGTACTTTCCCAATTACAGCTCATCCTTTTGGAAAAGGCAAAGCAAAACTGCACGTGGCATTTAACATGCCAAGAGTTTATAAAGCAACAGTAAAAAGAGAAAAAAAAACCCTCACTGATGCTTCATTCCACTTATCCATTTGCCAGTAATTCCTAGAATTTCCTTCTCTCTTTAATTGCAGTTCTTCTGCAATTCTCAGAAGAACTGAAGCGCCACTTGCTCAGGTAGCAAAAGCTATTTGAGAGTGATTTTTGTTTATATAAAAGCAGGATGGTAATTTTGCCCTGAATGTTCTTTTACATGAACTACTACTGAATTAAGAGTCATTTAATGGGTACCTCTTTTATTATCCTAAATAAGTTCATTTTACCCACTACATTCTTCCCCTTTGAACCTGACCTAGAAAAGGGCTACCAGGGTAGGTGTTCATAGGACTCCAACATCAGCCTGATTTTTACTGTGATTTTAATTCATCAGCAGGGAATTTCTATATCTTTTACAGAACTGAAGAGTCAGCCTCAACACAGCATTACAGTAATAAAAATTAAGACAGGTCTACAGAATTAGTAAGTGGTTCCTGCTCATGGCAGAAGGGATGAAACAAGATGATCTTTGAGGTCCCTTCCAACCTAGACCACCAACCACTCTGTGACTGTATGAACTAAAACATACACAGAGCAGCCTCTTTTCCCAGTGAGAAGAGTATATAGCACAAAGCACATGCAACTATTTCAATGTATTTGACTGGTAATGGCCATGCAGATCTTCCATCACATCGCTAATGACACAGCAGCAGAGTTAAACATCAAGGTAATGGAGAAGTGGAAGCTTCTAGGTCTTGGAAAATTTTCAAAACCTGTTGGATTATGTTTAACAAGGCATTAGTTTGATACCAAAACTGCAAAACCACTATTGAATAAATAAGCAAAACCACAAAAGCTGCATTTCAGAAATAAGCTCCAGAATGAAAAAACTCATTAATGTTAAAACTGATTTGGAATTAACAGATTCCACCAGCTCTCAAAACACCTGAGACAGAGGTATCAGTCAGAAGGCAAAAAAATCAGATTTTTCTAAATGGCCCATTTTAAGTGTGCATGATGATAAATGGTATTATTGAGTAAGCCCATAATGGTTTAAATGCAAATATCAAGTAACCTTCTCTTTTGTTTGCTTTCCTCATTACAAACAAATTACCAGAATATAAAGCAAAAATAATAAGATGCTTATAATAATTACAACAATATGCTTCAGTTCTGCTAATTTTTCCAGTGGCTAAGCAGGTAAGAGTCAGCAACATAAGAAAGAAGAAATTACTTCTTTTCTAATGAATACATAGAATATTAGCTGCCTTAAAAATATTTAAGTGCATTTCTAAGCACGTATTTGCCACAAATTGTAGGGCCAAATTTAATCTCCAAGAAAGCACTCAGTGGTGCAAATTCTTCTCTTCATTAATTTGAGAAGGAATGGGTGGTAATGATGAGGCCAAAGTATCTGTCTGGATTTTAAAACTGGATTTTGGTATTAAAACACATTGCCAAGAGCTTTTGCCATTGATTCACCCAGACCAGGACTTGCTGTCAGGTGTGTTTTGCTTTGCTTCAATGAGAGGCCCTACTCAGTATGGTTCATATGACTGCAAAAGGATACCTATATTTCCTTTAATAAGCAGGATATTGCAGAATTATTTTTTTTCTCTAGGAAAGTGCTTTTCAGGCTGCTTCAAAGCTGATGAGATTCTGACTTAGTCCAAAAATCCCTGGCAACTTCTGCATGAATAACTTTCCTCCACTGAGAAGTGCTTGTTTCTGGTTCTTCAGGGCTTTGCCCAGAGACAAATGAGTCGGGTCAGACGAAACTCCATCTTCAGGAAGTTAATGTGAAGTCCAACAAGAAATGAACTGGCCAGGACATGTCACTGGGTCTGATAAAAATGTTACTAACAACAATAATGTAGATAAGGAACTACTGGTTGATAAAAATCATCCAGGTTCCTTTATCTATTGTCAGAGGGCTCTTAACACCATGGGGAGTTGAGGGTCTGGTAGAAAGCACTGCTGTAAGAGCTGGCTGACAAGGTATGAACAGTTAACAGAATAAATACCTGACCCAAGAGACTCAGCAGTTCAAATAAACTTATTTTATCACATTTGTCCCAGATCTGAATCTCAACACTTTTATGGTGGGACATAGACAGGAAGAATTACAGACTCTAGATTGAGTTGGGATATTTCACAAGTGTTCTCCAAAAAAAGGGGAAAAAAGGGAATAATCAGATAATTAAGACAGAGAATTCAGTTTCAACTTAAATGCAGAGCCAAGAAAATATCAAGTACAGAAACTTGCTGAAACTAACAGAAGATGGGGAAAAGAAACAGCAGCCAAGTCTTCATTAGTAGTAAAAGGGCTACCAAACCTACAGAAAGCCTATCAGGAGCTTCCTGGTGTATTATTTCTTTCTTTGGATTAGCAGTTTTATATTTGCATATATCCCTGTGCACAAAGCCACATGCTCTCCAGAATTTTCTGGTTTGTACATTCTTGGCCATGAGAAACTCACTCATCAGAAGAAAACTGTTCTTACAGAGAGGAGCAGCACAAGAGGATCCAGAGGAAAACACAGCATTTTGCAGCAAACAATATTTTACTGATAACCAGAAAGATGGAAGGTGTTCACAGCTGGAAGATCTTGACAGGACCAGAGGCACCAGGCACCAATAAAAACACAGAAGGCTCCCTCTGAACATCAGGAAACCCTTTTTTACTGTGAGGGTGCCTGAATACTGCCACAGGTTGTGCAGGGCAGGTTGTGGAGCCTCAGCCCTTGGAGATAAAAGCTGTCTGGACATGGTCCTGGACAGCCAGCTCTAGGTGACCCTGCTGGGGCAGAGCTGTGGAGCAGATGATCCCCAGGGGTCCCAGCCATCCTTAACCATGCTAAGATGCTGTGGTGCCAAAATGATGGGAAGAACGGGTAACCACAACATCAGCTGGATAGAGAAACATCAGTGCAACATCACTGGGGGAACCACAGTGAAGAAAAATGAAGGAGCAGACAGCTGGAAAGACAAATACAAAGCTGAAGAGCAGAACAGACATGAAGTGAGGAGCCAAAGGATCAGCAAGAGAGACAGGGCTGGTGGGTAAACGAAAGGAGTCTGTCCTGAGGTTTACAAGAAGCTGAAAATCTATTGATTCAGTAGAAGCAGTTGTCAACACCCTTTTTTCAGGAAAAAAGTTTACTTAGCTCCAAACAGCTCTTTTTTTCCAAATTCCAGAATTTCCTTTCTCCAATTCCAAATCCCTCCTCCTCTCTTTCCGTCCTTAAGAATTCATCTACACCAAAGGGAACTTAGTACTTGGCAGAAAAGGGACAGGGCTCAGGAATTGCTGCAGTTGGCAGGAGAAGCAGCCATACTGAACTGATCAGAGCAGCACACAGCTTACCCTGCTCTGCTTCCAACTCTGCCTCGCTTCACATGTGAGATTACAGAATTTTGGGAAGGGCAGTAACTTTTTTCCCGAACTGCAATTAAAATGACTGTGCCTCAGCATTGCAAAAGAACCCCTTTGGGAAAAAATTTTGTCTTTTTTTTACTTAAACAAACATTTGTATCAACATTAAAATGGAAATAATGTTTAGTAGTTGCACACTCCTTGCTTTTTCTCCCCAGAGAAGATTTGACAGCTACTAAACATTTCTGTCTTAGGTGGGATTATATGGGGCATATCCTTTTTTCCCCTCCCTGAGAGGGGAGTTCTTATTCCTCCTGCATGGCTCCCTTCCCTAAAAGCAGAGCTCATTATACTCAATACAACATTAGTAACATGGACTTCTCTCATTTTATGAAACTTAATTAAATAAAACAAAACAGAAGCAACCTCGAAATCCCAAACTCACACAGTAAAAGAATTCCTGATTATTCTCAGTGTACAAATCAAACAATGGAAAGGAAGCTAGGAACACAGAGACTCAAAATACGTCACATATCACATGTCAAGATCTTTAGACATTTAATTTCTACTTCTGTAATATTGCTATATAGTGTTTTGGTTTGCCAACTACTGCAAAAATTTTCTGGCAAGACCACTCTTTGCAAGCAAGGAAAACAAAACCCTTTTCTAGTTGAAGCAGAAATTAACAAACTAGTATAGAGATACCCTTCAATTTAATCAACACAGAGCAACAAACTGAGATTATTCCTTCTCCCACATTTTTGTACTAACTCAGGTAAGTGCTTAGAGTAAGTTTTAGAGGCAGCAGCCTTTTCAGATAATATGATTAAACCTCTAGCAAGTCACATGGTGCCCCGCTTTTAAAATAACATAATTATGATTCTGTCTCTATCAAAATGCTCAACATGATAATGCTCTTTCAAGTCTATTTTTGCTCTCCTGCAAAAACGGGATTTCAGACATATGTATTTTTACTAGGCATCTTTTCAGTGAGGAGCAGGGTCTGTAAATCCACCCTGGGCTCAGCACTGAAGTGATGGTGCCTCACTTCCAGTCTTGGTCCATCAGGGTTTCCATCACAGTGCTCCCACTGCCCACACGTTCAGAAATGGGGATCAGCCACCTGTGAGACTCAGGATTATTCTGATGAAAGATAATGGAGAGACTTATCTATATGCACTCTCAGAGCCTTAAAATAATTATGTGTTCCTCTCTCTTCTGAATCAGAAACTGCTCTCAGGTTCCTGTTGAGGAACTTTGTTAAAAACAACAAAAGGAAAAAAAAAAAAATACAGCTATCAGTGATTTCCCTACACAGTAGTATACCAGTTGTTAGGTTTGAATTTATTTTTGGGTTTTTTTCCTTTTCTTAAACCTTTTTAAAATTTATAAAACTTATCACTTTAAAGGGACACTTTTTGCCCCCTTCACTGACTTTCATAAGAATGCTTCTGCCACATAACATAGAAACAGTAATCATCATCATCATAACGTAATAATAATGATGTAGTAACAGAATTAGAACTAGTTTTCCTTTACCCTGCTCTCTTTTTCTACACACAAATACCTGCTCCAACTTTTTCACTTATATATTAATTTATTAGTCTATTAACTAGTAATTACCTACTTGCAGAAGCTGCAAAAGATCACCCAAGTTCACTACCACTAGCAGTTTTATTTGCAGGGGCAGGAAAACAAAGGGCAGAATAAAACAATGAAACATTCCTGAATTAAGCTTTAATTTAGGTTCCTTCCACATGCCATTAACACTTGAATTCAACACAAGTTGTGACTACACACTCCTGACACTCCCCAAAGCCTCAAGTCACAAGCACAAAGACTTGTCAGCATCATTCCACATCCAGCAAGGAGGAAGCAAGCCACCATCACACACAAAGCTCATCCTCAGGAGAATTTCAGCCTCCTCCTCCTCTGTGGCTTTCACCACAGCAGCCAAGCTCCTGCATGGCCCATGAAAATGCAAAAAATAGCTCCTTTCAGGTCCTCTATTTGTTGTCCCTATAAATCTGCACTAAGCACAGATCCTTGTCTTCATCTTTAAGGGTTTCACTACTCTACCCCCACCACTCAGCAGCTTTGAGAGACCTGGACAAATCCCTTAATTCAGCTGGCACTTCCATGCCATTTCTGCCCTGACCAACAGCTTCTGCTGTTTGTGTCTCTGTGCTTCTTTCCACTTCTCTCATTACACATACAGGGCCACCTAATTAAATTTATAAATCCTTAGGTCTCCATTTTCATTAAGCATTTTCAAGGCTTCTTTCTGTCAAACCAACAAACTTCTGCCAAGTGGCCACAACATCATCTTTCCTGGTGGGTTTCATCCTTCTACACTCAGTCCCTGGTTAAAAACAGGGAAATGGCTACAGACACGTGCCTGGCAAGGAGATGACAGCTCTTCACCATGGCCTTTATCTCATGTGTTGGCTCATCTGTTTGTCTCTTTAGGCTCCTGAACTGCCAGAACAGAAATCACAAACTGTTTCAACAGTACTCAGTCCAGAACAATGAGCTCCCTCTGGAAGCATTTGGGTACCACCACAACAAATATTTACCAAAGCAAGAACAGAGATTTATCCTGTTTCCTAAGCAGCAGCAGGAAGCATTAGCATTTGGTTATCCTGGTTATCCCTTTGGCATATAGTCTGCTGTAGTTAGTTGAAGATACAGGTCAATAAGTAGTAGTGTATTTTGGCAGGTACTCCAAAAACAGCAGCTGCCATTTCAGAGTGTTTATTTTTGTTAGCTACAGCCTTGCAAAAGTAGGAAAAGAACCTCTACACATCTACACTACAAAGAGATTCCCATTACGCTATTTAAAAATAATAGCTTCAGCAGCCTTAAATTAATATAGGTTTAAATATCAAGTTTTTTTTCCTTTTAATTCTGCCCAAAAGGCACATCTTGTACTACAAAATGGAAGAACTATTTCTTGTCTACTGAAGTCCTGCACAACTAAATGCATTTCTGAGAGAGAAGCAATACCCAGAGAGCAGCAGCACTATATTCTCCATACCTGTTTCCACAGTGTTTTCTGTTTCTGCTGCCTCCAAACCATCCATACTGTCTTCATCCTCCACTGCAGTTTTTCCTCTACTCCGAGGCCTGCAAACATAAGAAGGAAAAACTCTTTTTAGACTGAAAGCATTTGTAAAACCAGGATTTAAATCACTTCATTTTGAGGGATGAATGTCAGCACTTAATTATGTAACATTCAAGTTAACCCATTGCTTGAGTCTTGTACAAACTCGAAGCTTTCTCCCCTTTTTCCCCATTCTAGGTTTATGTCCCCAGCAAAGTACACTTGAATCAGCATTTGGCCCTTTAATTTTCTCTGATTCTTCTTACAAGAAAAATACAATAATGAACTTTTACTGATCAAACAACAGACTAACTCAGCAAGGTTTTGACACAAGCATCCTGTCTGCTCCACGTAAAATGTAACTACAGAGAGGTAAGAGAGAACACTATCCAAAATCTGGGCTGCAGCTACTATAAAATAGAGACTGATCCATACAGAGCACCCTTGGAAGAAATTTCCATAGAATAATAATGATGCTAAAGCAATGAAACTGAAACACACATTATTTTCAGTGAAACAATATTTTGACACATGAAGTAAAATGTTATGAGAGATGACTAGATGTCATCACATTAAAAAAGTCATCACGTGAGGACAGCCTGTCAAAACTAAAATACCTGGCAGATTTGTTTCAATTTCAACCAAGGTCTGATGGAAAGCAGACAGGTTTGTGCCACAAATTCCAGCCTTTTTTCCCTGCCTGGCTCTTCAGTAACTATCATGGTGGGCTGTTGAGAAGCCCAGGCATCCAGATTCCCAGCTGTTCAGCAGCCCATTTGAAAGGGAGCCAAGAGCTTGGCAACTCGCCTCCCAAATTTTCAGGCTACTTGGCAACCTGCCTGGCATGCTGACGGAAAGCCTGGGAGACCCTGGGAGCTTCTGATTCCAAGTACACAAATTTTGAGCAGTTTGGGGCATCTCAACAGTTCCAACATCCAGAGCTCCCAGGCAACCATTCACCCAACCAACATGCCTTGAATCAGCAGGCCAGCACACGGGCACCCCGCCTGCCCCCCCAGACAAAACCCCTCCAGTTCCTCTTTCACAGAGCATTCTGAAAGGTTTGGGTTTAGTTCTGCACTGGGGAGAAAAGGTTTTGGGTTTGGTTTTTTTTTGAAGCGATTAAATCATTCCAAAACCAGCATTTCCTTTTTTTGTACAGTCTGTTATAGCACTATGGTCCATCCAAACTATTTCCGCAGGACTGGAGCTGCTAAATCAGCTACAGAAGAAATGTTATCATGCAATGCCTCTGGTTCTCTTGGATCAAAGAACTGGGCAGAACTGGAACCATCTCTGGAGTCTGTGCAGGTTGCTCTCCTGCTAGAAGAGGATTGACTCTCTTGGACTACCTAGCAAGACAACCCCTTCTGATTGTGTTGGGACCATTTTACTCTCTGTGAAGGAGGAAAAGAAGAATTAAAATGAGGCTCAAACCAAAGTCTGAAAACCACCCTCTCAATTTACAAAGGAGCTGGGTGAAAGGGAAAAGCAAGAAGAGGTTAAGGACAGGAGGACTTTTCTCAGCATCCCTATAAAATTTTTTCAGGATAATGCTGAAAAATGTGAGCACAGATGGAACCCTAGGGATTACAAGGTTATTGCTCCCCTTGCCTGCTTATCCATAAGCAGTGACAGCACACCCAGAACACACAAAATAAGTAACAGCCTTCTTAGGTGAGACAGAAGCATCTCCTTCACTTACTTGTCACTTTACAAGCTCCCAGTGTAGTCTCTCAAAACATACATTTCACAAAAATTCAAACCAGAATAAACTGCACACAGTGACCAGAAGAAACTGCCTAGCACTCCTCCTTGCAGCCACTGCATCAGCCCATCCTGGAGGACAGGGACCAGTGAGCTGGCCAGAATGGGGACATGTTTTGGAAGTGGGAAGGACACAAACACTGCTGGCAGCAGCATCTGAGATGGTCACACAGATTCCCATCCATAACAAAGAGTAGGGAGATGAGCAAATGAAATATCATAGCCACTGGATAGAACAGGCTCTTCCAGCAAGACTGAGATACAGCAAGGAAGGTAACATTCCTCTAACAATGAGAAAAACAAAGCAGCAGGTAAAGAAGCCAAAAGTATTTAAGTATTAAATTTCTTGCAGTTCTTCACAACATCCCAGCACATCATCCAGCACCAGTGAAAGGACAGGAATGCAGGTGAGTGAAAACACTTCCTTTGGCGCAGGAATGCTCAAAAGCTTTACAGAACACAATCAGCTAAGGACAGGGATTATTTCTAAATCCTATCCCAATTATTCTTCTACCAACTACCTGTCTGCAATGCAAAGTTATAAGTCCATACTAAACAAGGATTACCGCAAAATCATCACAAACATAAATGATAATTCTACTTTTTCACAGATATCCCTTTTCAGTATTCCCCAACACAACCCTGGAGGCAAAACTTGCTGGATAGTGGAAGATAATGATTGTTTATGTTTATTTAATAATTTACAGATGAGTTTCGATTTTCTATTGAACTACAGTTCATGTATTAGACACCAAAGTACCTCACAAAGTCTTTTTAAACATTTTGTTTAAACAAGAGCAGTATACCTGCCTTGAACTCCCTATAGTATTTTAGCAACCTACTTAACACTGAGGAAAAGCAGAGGTTTCAATTAATTAAACACAACTGATGCTTTCAGCAGAAGATATAACCACACCTGGTGTTTCCTTGTCATTCCCCTCCCCCAAATATTCTACAAAAAGCCTTCCTAATATTGCGCAGGTTTTAAATAAAACTGAACAGTGGAAAACATGGTAGATTATATCATTAACTTATTTTTGCTGCTTACATTCATTTCCCAATCATCAGAAGAGGTTTTATATTTTATAGCCTACAAATTTATGTTTGGCTTAGAGCAAAAAAATAATTCAAGTCACAAAACAGTGAAATATACACTGTTCTGACTACTATAATTTAATGTTTCCACAGCAAATGCCATTTGAGAAGGTCATATAGCACACCTAATCGCTGCAATCAGCATTTGTAATAAGAATGGATTGTTTAATCTTATTTGCATTCAGTTTAAACATTTTATTTAATAGTTTTATACATAAAGCTTTTGGCTGGTTTGCATAACACTGCATTTTTCCACTGACAAACTCTGTTAATTTTTTTTTCTCTACACTTATTTCCACTTGCCCTTAAATACAGTGGGGAAAGCAGCCTGTGCTCCATTCTTTGCCTAAGACTTGATTTCTTCCCAGGTTCATCCTTCTGAAGAGGATGTGAGAAGGCAATAGGGGAAAGATGGTGTCGAGGGCAAATTTTCAGAGTCTTAAAGCAATTATGAAACAACAGCCCATGACTATTGCCCTTCACCCACATGAAGCCAGGCAGTCCTGAAACAAAACTGCTGTATTGAACACCACAACCTCAATTCTGCTCGAGATCTTGAAGCCCAACCCCAAACTTTCCTACCAGGAGGAGTAACTACATCACCCTGCAGAACCCCCAGCAGCTCCAAAATATTGAACACAGATGAGCCACATCTCCTACAGCTCACAACAGACCCAGAACAAAATGTACAAAAGCAGAGCCTGACCAATGCACACTCTGGCAGAAAACAATAAATATTAGTCAGTGGGCAGGCAGGGAGCTTGGTACAGGGGCTGAAGGGCTGCCAAGGTCCCTGCCATGGCTTCCTTGCCCGCCTTCTTCCTACAACAGAGGTCAATTTAGAAGTAAAAAAACAAGAGCAGGTCTATTTCTGCTCAAAAGTACAGATCTGCTGAGAGAAATGTAACTTCTTGAAGTGTTTAAAGCACGTTCAGCATTTTATGGAATAAAGTCAACAACAAAGATAAAACTGTACTTTTTTATTAATACAGGACTCCAGTTGAATATAATTACTGTCTACAATAATTTTACTCCTACTTCAATAAAACTGAATCATTTATCAAAATCCTTTGTGACCTACTCTTAATTTTTTTTATCAATTAGCTTCTTTAGCTAATGCCTTTCATTAATCTCCATCTTTAAATATACCATGGTAAACAAAAATCTTGTAATTCTTCTCTGGGTAAGCAACTAATTAAATTTAGCCCTGAGGGGGAAGAAAAGCACAGAAAAACCTTTCGCAGGGCTCAGCAGAGCATTAGGTACTCCCTGTGCACAGGGGGAAAGCCCTGCTGAGGCTGTCTCAAAGCCCTGAGGACTTGGACACCACTGGGAGATCACCAGGTACCTGAGCAGCTTCTGCTGAACGCACAGAGAGCAGCATGGGAGAAAGTGGAAAAGTCTCTTATTCACCTGACAGTAATGAGACACTGTTTCTTTTCTTCTCTTTTCTGCATGATTGGGAGTTTTCTTGGTGTTTTGTTTTGTTGTTTTTTGAAAAGTCACAGCAATAGCACCATAACTGGACAAGTACAATGTAGGTCAAAAGTGCATCTTGGATCTTACTCATTCTTTCCACAAAGTGATCAGGAATAAGGCCATGGGCCAATATTTCCTGGAAACACATGAAATAACTGACAAAGCTACTATCCTCAGATGCCTGTCACTGCCAGGACTAGTTTATGATTGCCCAGAAGTTACTGCCAGACACCAGTTTCTGTAAGTCTTCCCTAAGTTGCTACCAACAAAACCACGTGACAGCTCGTTCAAGACCATCTATCAAAGCCACCCTACTCACTCACATTTTGTTCCAGGCTTATGAAAACAGGTACACGAGATCCACTCAAGAATTGACTCCTTTTTCCAAAATGCTGAAACCTCTACATCATTCAGAAAAGAAACCACCTTCCTTCGTATGCTTTGCAAACCATGGAGCAAACTGATGGTACTAAATATATAAAACAGGGCTAATAACCTTAAAAAGCAGTGCAACATCTGGGATACAGTAACATCCTAAACCAGCACAGATGTCTTGTTAAATGAACATCTGTCCGCAGCCTTACTCTGGAAGATGGTACAGGAATGATTTATAAAAAGGTTCAATTAGTGCTGCCATCAGCACGGCTAGTCACAAATTAACGTTCACAGGCACTTTCACAAGTGAAAGCTGTTACCCTCTTTTCAAGAATCTTTTTAACAGGTGTGCAAAAGCCACATGCTCCCACTACACTACTACTGAACCGTGGAGTCCTAAATACAGCTGTAAAAGTTTAACTGCGCTTAAGCAGAGGCTAAAATACTCAAGGTTCAGCTGGTAGCCCCAAGCGAAGAGAACCACAGCAAGCAAGAATCATTCATGGAAATACCTATGAGGAAAACGGGTGGGTTGTTTGTTATTTTTTTTCCTCTCTGAACACCACTTTACTCTTTATTACTTCTAAGAGTTGAGAAAATACTAAATCCAAGTCTGGATAAAATGAAGAGCACAGCTCTGGAAGCAAGGAAGATGCCATCTAGCTAGAATAAACTTCAATAGCCCTAAACATCAACAAGCCTAAAATAGGAAACTCGCTCTTCTATTGACTCCAGCTTCAAACTGATTCTGATTTACAAGATCCTTCACAGGATTTTTAATTGAGCAATCAGTACCGGGTGAAAATGTTTTCTGCATTTGCCCTCACTCTCCCCTGTGTTTTCTTTTGTGGTTAAAAAAAAAGAAATGCAACATGTAGCTTCTTCCTATTTATTTCTTATGCTATATATGTGTATACTAAAGGCTGAGGGATCCTGATGCATGGGAAAGATGTGCAACAGAAACATGGCAAGTGAAAGGTGACAAAACGTTGACCGTTTGCTGATAGAGAGAAGTGAAAACTTTTTTGTTTAACATCTGCTGAACCGGATTTTAATTAAAACCTCATAGAACTTGCACAAACTTCAGTTTCATTATTAAAACACCTCAAAAATACACTCTATATTGCCTATTAGTCTCCTGGTACCATCAAAGACAAGCGTGTTTCTTACTAATTTTAATTTATAAAGCATAATAATCGTTAAATAAAATACTACATCAAAGAGAAGTGACCCAGCTTACATTTAAAACCAAAACACTGCAACTTCCCATCTTAGACGTCCTCTAACCAGTAACGATCTAAAAAACATTATTCAGTCACTCGTTATTCCTTTACTCAGGCTAAAACATCTTCAGAGATGAAACTTTTTCACATCTATATTTAATACAGTTACTACTGAAAGCAATAAACATCTGAAAAAAAATATTATAGCCTTTGAGATCAGGATGTCTGAGAAAAAGTGTAAAAAGAACCTACCTCCATTGGACAATTCTCAGCTTAACTTTTCCAGTACTCCCCTGTGACAGGGAGATTTGTCAAAGATTTCCTACACTGCTAAAGAAATGCAAATAGAATTCTTTTTAAGATTATTTGTACCAAATACCATAGATGCATCTTTGCTTTCATTCTAGAGTACAGTCAGTGTTGACATAAAGTAAGCAAATGCAAAAGAAACTCACAGGTAAATGCAGAGCTCTTGAGGAAACAAGGCTGTCCTGAGAGGCTGGGAGTGAAGTATCAAAATGAATCTGAATTGCATAGTTCTAATGATTTAAAAGCCAAATAAATGAGTACTTTTGAGAAAATGTGACGTTTGGTTTATCTGTATTCTTGACTTCAACAGTCCTCACACAGCTACCTGTACTATAGAGTTCTCAGGCCCTTATTGGTGCAAAATTACTTTCCAAGGGAGACTGAGAAAAGGCAAAAAGGATGTGCTGCCTGCAGGCACTCGTCCGAGGACTGTCTACCCAAATCAAAGAGCATTAGGAATGTCATCCCACTGTTGAAAAATCTTAACTCAGTTTTGCAGAAGGCCACCAGACCCAGGAGGGTGAAGCTGCACTCTGTTGAGTGATGAGGCTCATCTGGACAAAGCCACCATATTCAGTATTTTCATGCCTGATTCTATTTACAGATGTTCAGTTTGAGTCTGGAACTGCTCTTTTGAGAGATAAAGCTGATGAAGGCTATCATAGCTGAAATAGAGCTTTATTAACAATATCAAGACCATGAAGTCTTCTTCCCTACTTGTTATTCATCTGAGAACATCCTCAGTGGGTCGGCAAGAGAGACAGAGGGTCACACCAGCCAAAAATCAAACCAGGAAGATTCAGTATCACTGACTATCAGTTCATGAACAGTTGCAGGTACATAAAATAATACATTTTTCACCTGAGCCCATAAAATACCCATGAAGTTATAGCTCTGCTACAGCCAGTTATGGCCTGAGACATTGACAATAAGCCTACTACACTGCAAGGACTTCTGCACACCTTTTTGTGATACCATTACAGGAGAAAATCTGAGTTAGATGTTCAAAATATGGAGCCAGGCTGCCTGATCTACATGTATGGACTTCAGATTTGGAGACAGTTCCAACAACAGAGAGAGAAATCATATAAAAGGCTTTCAGATCTTTTAGCTTTCTTTTTTACTTTTCAAACTGACTGCTTAGACATCTATAAATTCTGTAAGTGAAAATTGCCTTCAGTCAACTATCTGTCACATTAACCCAGCAATGCACAGCATCAGAAACTGCTACAGGTTCTTCTTTCTCAGGAACCACATTCCCACTGATACGTAGCCTCGTTTATAGTTTTAGTTCCGTAACACCAAACATTTTACGTGCAGACCTGAACAATTATACACTTTACAGAAAAAACTGTAAAAAAAATTTCAGATGCCATTACAACACATTATGTATCTGCAGTTTTGCACAAACTACATGCTTTCTATATTTCTTACCAATGCACTTGGCCACATTCACTAACATAACGATGCAAAACAACATACTAGAATTGCAGCACTCGCAATATTTTTTAAAACCTTTTCTAGAATCAAATTAAGACAATTTTTTGGGAGCACCAAGAGCTACCAAGAAGAGGCACCTGCAAGTTTCCAATCCCAGTAAGTTCTGTTTATCTACCTGGTTCCAGACTTGATAATGGCTCTGCCTTTGTAACTCCCCCCAGACAACAGTTAGTGTGAAGTTCTCTGGTAAATTTGCTAAATAATGTTTAGCAAGTCCACTGACTGTTTTTACATGGTTTCTTCTGATGAACCAGGAGAATGAAATGGCAACATGAACAGCTGACAGACCACTGGTGCTGTCAAGAGCACAAATTTCTAACCTCTGCAAGACTCTCTGTGTGACAAATTCAACCCACACCATTCACCACTGCTCTTGTCCACATTCCTCTGTCCTCTAAGTCAACAAAACTGCATCAAAATATGCTACTGCACCCAACACTGCATTTTCCTGATGGGAAGCATAAGCATGCAAGTACTTCCATCTGAACACAAGACTTGTTTCTCCATGGTGACGGGCTATGCCAAGTTCCAACTCCTCCAATCTTGTGAACAGCCATGGTGCCCAGAATTTTTTACCCACACCAGCACCAAGCTCGTGTCTTTTTTAAGAATTATCCAGATCCTTGTTCTTTCACACGCTGCAGGGTTCGCCTGCTACCTTCTTCTGAATAAAGGTGGCAACACAATGGTAAGGGCTGTAATTCTCATGTCTGGTGATTTCAAGATCCTGTACATAAAATTCAGCGGATCTGAGTCATCACGCATGAGAAACAGCTGCCAAGTACTTGGAACTTGGTAGAAGTTTTGGTCTCTGTGAACAGATTTTTGTAATTTTAGCACCATTAATTAGAAGTCATTTTCAAAGATTTCCTTTTGGAACTTTGCAGTCTGACAGAGTCTTATCACAGGAACATCGTGAAGATTCTTGCAAAGCGCATTTGTCTTCTTAACTTAAATATCCTCACTGGATATATCCAGGTGCCAGGTGAAGGCTGTGCTCTCTGTCACTCAGCCACACACAGTGCAGGTGTACAAACAATTCAATAGTCTAATACTAAATACTAAAGTTTCTACTCAGAACAGTGTTTTTATACCCAGCAAGTACAGTCTGCATACACTGATTATATGGTGTTGTAACCACTGCTTTTATTCATCATTAATTGCGCTCGGACACTCAAAAAAGGATGCAAATATTCAATATCTTATATTTTAGATAAACTAACCCCACTCACACGACACCATTTTGAGAGGTTTCCAGATCTTACATCTATCAAAATGCATCAGTCAGCTCAGAACATCTCATGCTTTCTCATCAAATAAAGCTCAGAATCTTTTGTCTCAAGTCACTTTCGCTAATGTCTTCAGACTTCACAGCAAACACAAGCCTTTCTGTAGATTACATGGGCAATAATTCCATTCCTTCTTATGTTTTTGAAACGTTTCTGATGCCACTAATACAAACAAAAAAAACCCAACACTCCTCTCTCCCTCAGGTATGTGTTACAGGATTTACTGGGAAAGGCATCTGTCCACCAGTTTCACCTGAAATTATGTTTATGAAAAGCAAAGAACTACCTCTGGGCAAAAAATCCAGTGTATTAAATCTTAAACAAGCATTTAAGCTTCCACTAGAAGGATCAGGACATGAAAGGAAGGGCAGTACCCAAAGAGCTATAAATAACCTGCTTTCATACAAGATGCTGCCCTAGAATACATTAGATAGAGTTTTCTTTATAATACTCAAATTAATTGATGGCATGTAAGGAAAGCAGTTCTTGCATGTCAACCACAGTTTGTCATTACCCATCTAAAATGGATTTAGACAGGAAAAAAAACACAACAGAAATGAATGTCATATCACCACGTATCTTTTCCATCTGTTAGCACCCTTAGTGCTCCTTATAAAGAAATGCACTTTTATTTCAGATAATGTCAACAAGTATTATGAAATATTTCTCTTTCAATAAAACTGCTAAACCTAGGAAAGCCAAAGGGAAAAAAACACAAGATCTGCTCACTAATTAAAAATCCATTAAAACTTAGTCAGAAGGCTTGGAAAACCTCAGAAGAATAAAAATAGATCTAAGAAGAAAATGGGCAATGGAATCAGATGGGTGTCAGTGTATATTTATAATTCACATGAATTGTTTTTCTTTTTACAAAATTGTTTTCAAACTAGATGTAAAACCCAAAAGCCAGATCATGGAAACTATTTTTATACCAGAGTAAATAAAAGTCTGGAAATACTATTGTGAAATATAAACAACAATGTAAGTAGCATAATAAGCAACACTCCATAGCACAGGCACAAGTAATACAGATCTACAAACACCTCTAAAAGCTTCTGTATAAACAGGCATATCAATCTCTAGGGGTGTTGATGAGGTGGAAATTCTAAGGTTTTTGTTAGAAATTCTGCTAGCAATAATGTGCCTAAACCTTTTTTTCATCCCTGAAGAAGAGTCTCCTAACCTCGAGTCATAAATTTGCCTTCTGACAATTACAGATAGCTTAGAAATAGCTCCAAGTAATTATAATAGAGAACTTTTAAACTTCTGTTCCAAGGATTGTTAAATTACCATTATTATCTGGGACAATGATCATTGCTGTTCACCAACATTCTAAAATTTCACCTAATTTTATTTGAGACCACTATCAACTATACCAGGCTGCTTTGTGTATTTTTTCTCCATGCCAGACTTCAGCCCTTTAACATTAAATACATTAATTAATGCTACTTTTTAAAATTATTGGGTGGGTTAATAATTTTTTTTCAAGTCATAGTTCCCCATTTCCTTAGTATGCTCTTAAAAAAAAACCTTTTAAAAAGTGAAGTTAACAAAAGGATGGTACTTCCTGCACTTGATGCTGGAGGAGTTCTTCTACCTGATGATCACCTTCACACTCCCAGCCTGAGCAGGGATCAGGCTGTGTCACAACTGCCAGCATGAGGGTGATCTACTGCTCAGCCTACGTCATATGATACAGGTCAGAGTTATAAACAAAATTGTCCCCGTGTCACATGAGAGGGGCACGTCCCCAGCCAACCCTGCTAGAGCAACTACTACAATGGAAGTCATCCAAGAGGACCAACTGATACCTCCAGGTCAAGTTCCTTTGAGGCCACCATCCAAGGACACGAGGCTGCAAGCTCATTCCATTTACTGCCCTGCAACTTGCACAAGGTCCTGAGTTTTTTTGGGGTTTTGAAATATTTATTCTGGAGGAAGTTTACGTTTAAAATGCATGGGGATTTTGGGTTAGTTAAAATAGGGTGGGTTTTTTTGTTTTTTTTTTTTTTTTTAGTTAGGCTTATTTTAGCTTTTAGTAAAGTAAAATTTTATGATTTTTTTTTTGTGATATTAGTAATAGAAATAGATTTTGTCCCCACACATCTTGATGGAATTAATGTGCACTGTGTATTAGTATTGATTAAAGCTTTATATTTTTGTCATTTAGATGTGTTAACAAATTTATACAGTTTAAAAACATGGGATTTTTTAGCCTCTACCTGGCTAGAGGCAGGGCGTTTTTAAGTTTGGTTTTTTGTTGGGTTTTTTTTTGGCATATGTTTTGGAGGTTTTTTTAAGGGGATTGAAAATATTATCATTATTATTATTACATATGGTAGTTTGGTTACGGGTTATTGGAGTTGGGGTTTTTTTTGCCATTTTTTTGAGTCTTCACACAGTTGTTGTGTTAGAGCAGTAGATTTTGTTCTGCAACTTCTCTCCAGTTCCACAAATATGCTCAGTTTAAACATTAAAACGTGGTTTTTAGTGTAATAGGAAACCAATTCTCAAACTCTATGTTCACTGTGGAGAAAAACACAAAAATGTTCAAGATTCAAACATGCAGACCTGGCAACTTACAAATGACACTAAGTCGAATTAACACTGATTGAATTTATACCCAAATTCAAAAGAGAGAGTTCTCACCCCCATCAGTTTGCTTCATTCATTAGAGGTTCATGAAAGGCTGTGCTGGAAGCAGCCAGGGAGAGAGAAATGGTAGGAAAGGGTTAATGGAAAAGGAGGAGAGAAAAATAAAGCCAGTGGAGCTTCTTTCAGTGACAGTGCAAGTAATGCTGTCTAAAAGGATTTGGAAATCATAATCTGAATCCCTTTTCTTCCTAACTTTTTTCTTTTTTTGCAAACCACCAGAAAAAAAAGTAATGAAAATAATCAGAAATGATACTGCAGCTGATTTATAATGGGACTATTTGTATATTTACCTAATCTTTTCTGAGCACAGACCTTCTGGAATGACAGCTTCTTAGATATTTATACTTTTATTTCAGCTTGCTTTTTACATATACACATATGCTTCTAATTAACATTTACAGCATGGAAATTCAGTTCTACTCACCAGACCACACCATGGAGCCTTAAAAATTATCTTAATCAAACGTTTCAGAAGTACTTTCAGGTATAAAAAAGCTGGCAGACCAGCTCTAAAAGAGCCATACTGGCAACCACTTGTGAAGATGACACAAACAGGGAAGCACATACGTGAAACTTAATGGCCCTAAAGCTACTCATATTTATCCAAGTACTGCCTTGGTGTCACGACAGGACAGAGCAGTTCCTAGCTCACAGCCACACAAATTTCAGTGTTAAAATAATTATTTTTTCTTGAAGAGTATTCTGCATAATTTTTTTTGGCAGTATTTTTGCACACTGAAATTCCTCCTTGAAGTACCTGAAAGCCTTTATGCTACAAAAAGAACTACAATCGAAGTATGCCTTGCCTTCAGAACCTTAGAAACCATTTGTCTTTTGCAATCAATGCATTAAAGATAACGTTTGAAAAGAATCTTCAACCACAAAAGTGTTCAACATTCATTACACCATCCCTGGAAAAACTGCTACAGGGAGTGCTATCAGAACAGAAGTCTGACTGCTCACAGATTCACTGGACACAATGCCAGAATCATTATCCATGAGAGCCCAATATCCCTAACTATCACTCAATAACCCTAATTGATTGAAGCCCATCTTTCAGAAAGCCACTCACTTTGCCATTCCCTTTGTCATTTCTTCCTCCTTCTGAATTCGTGCTCATTTCCTTTGTGAACTTCTCTGGTTTCAGCTTTCAACCACTGGTTCTTGTCCCTTTTCCTCTTGAATTAGGGATCCCTTAAGAACTCAGTATTTTCTCTGCCAGAGATATCATTCACTGGTCTCTACTACTTGTTTTTAGGGTTTAAATCTCCCACCTCCATAACCAAACAGACTGAGCATCTCTACCTTCCTCCTCAAAGCAATTTTCTCCACGATTTCTACAGTCTCTGGTCCATTTCATGACTTTTTGCCAATATTTCGGTCTTTCAGCCATGGATATCTGAATCACACTGAAATGGCAGCAGCAAATCTCACAATCTCTATGATAAACAGAGCTTCAGTGCACAGCCACAAACATCCCACACTTCAAATCCCTTGCCAGAAATGCTCCTTTCTGGACTGCAACCCCATCCCTAAATCTCTACATGGCAACACTGTCCCCTCTCCTTATTCTGAAGAGCATTTTGTTTAACTGCTCTTCTGCCTCTTCCCTGTGCTCATCCATGTCATTCCACATCCAGATTTCAACAGCAGTAATTGTTATTAATATTGACTAATACCAGACTTCACTGCTGGAGGACCACCCAAAAAACCCAAAGCAAAGCAATGACAGTTCCCAAAGACAACAAAGTGCTTGGTCAGCCAGTCCTTAAACCAATTACTGCAGGCTTTATTCCACTGAATAATTCAAACAAATAGTTTTAATCAGAGTATAAAACACTGTTAAGCCCAGCACCTTTAAAGAAATCCATTTACATTACATCTTCATAGAAAATGATGGATAAAGGACCACATCAGATGACCTAATACCGACATCAAAGGAAACTTGTAAAACTCACAAAGTGGATAAAAGGATGAAAAGGAAGGGAAAGAATAAAAAAAAGCCCACCAAACCTAAGAGTTCCTGCCTCTAAAGAACACAGCAAATGTCTTTATTTCTAAAACAAAAAGTATCCATATCTGCCCAAAAGTCATGCCTCCCACAATGTCATCATTTCAGTGGGAACCATGAGATTTCACTCACAGAAGCGAGCAGTATGTATTTCAATACACTTTGTAGCATAATAAAATATTCTACCGAAATTACAAGATCTAAAAAACAATTACTTTATTGCTTCTTACAACTTTTTCACTGTAAAATTCAACTCCAAGGTAGTAATTGGCAGGGACAAAATTATGTAGCAATTAGGGCATGACAGCAAAAGCAAACAAGAACTGAAAATGGGTTCGACACTTCTGGTAACAAGCAGGTAATTATCACAGCAGCTTGAAAGGGGCATAATCAACCAAACTGACATCATCCCTCCCACATAATAAAATGTGAAATCCCTTTACGTGCAGTGTAGCTCTTACACACAGCTGGTAAGTGCTGCTAGTCTAGTCTCGATGTTTGTGTCTGCAGAGCAGCTGAGGTTACATTTGGGATGGTTCAAAAGCGGATAATTTTATTTATTTATTTTGGATGGTAATAGCTATTACATGTTTTCATCCGATGTGGATTACAGATACTATCACTAGAAAACACTGTCTCATAAAATTGCCCTCTCTTTTCTGAGTATAACTTTGTTTTCAAAGTTCCTAAAAAAGAGAAGAAAAATCTCTGCCTAACATCTCATTTTCACCACCATCTACAAGATAAAACAGGTTTAATATTTTTAACATAGAAATAGAAAGTTGCTAGTTTTAAATATGCTTCATTCTTAGCTACTCTATTTTATCAGCAACACTTTTTTCCCCACAATGCATTTGTTTAAACTCAGGTGTGAGCATTAACTGCTGTCTCAAAGCAGCACTGCGCTGTGGACATGCCTGTTGTTACCTCAGCATAGTGTAATTGCAAAATCAATAGTAACTTATTAATTTTCATCATGTATTTGAAGTAATTAAAATATGATTTAAAAACCCCATTCATTTATCTGCTGTGCCCTTTCAGCACTATTTTACTGCAAGATTCTCACTCTCATGGTTTGGAAAACCCATCAGCCCAAACTGACTCAATCAATGGTGGCTGGGGGGAACCTCCTTCTCCCCTGTTTTGTATATTCCTACCCCGTGTTCTTCTCCATTTTCTCTCTCTTTGTGTTGACAAATCCATTTACCTCCACACTGTCTGTCAATACCATTAACTCGCTGCTCCCACCTTTTTCCAGCTCATTAACAGCAAGGCTGAACCCAACACTAATCCTTAAGTCTAAGTTAACTGTTTCCACACAGCTCCCACCTTTCCGATGGGTTTCACTCCTTGTTCCTTGGATACCAGCAACTTCAAACACACTGGAACTGCAGCTCCATTTGTATCGATTTTTCATTACAAATTTCCACAAAACATTTACAGACTATCATTTTGTAAACTATGCTGCAAGTACCATAAGTAAAATGAATTATTAACCCTTCTTTTCTTATCTTTAACGCATCCTATCATGAATTCTTTAGGCAGCTGTTATTTTAAGCAATCTACTTTTTATCATTTTTTTTATTATATTTAGATTTTTTTCTTTCTCCCCATAAAATTCTCACGAAGATAACACAAAGCTGGCTTCCGGGATCTCAGCTTCTGGAAAGTATTAGGGCAGTTTTGAGTATTCCTTGTAAAAATTAAATTTCATGAGTGTGTCACCTAAACATGGCATGTTTTGACTTGTGGAAGGTTTGATTTATTGACAAGTAAAGCAGATGTGGGCACAACAGGAGATACTTAATTGTTGACTATGCTACTGACATGATAAAGATGTTAATACTATACCAAACCTGTCTTTTTTCCTGCATATCTGAACCATTTAAAATCTCAAATTATTTCTACAGGTTAAAATTGTTGAAGATGTATTATCCAGAATTCTCTAAACTATAGAGAATTTTATCACTCTAAAGTGATAAAAGCACAAGTTTATAAATTTAAGTCTATATACCACAGCAAAAGGAAATGTCAACCTCAAAGCTAAAAAGGATAAAGACTAAATAAAGACTCACAGAAATTCCAGGTCCCATAAGCCCCAGAAAAAGCACATAAAGTCATCTGATAAAGGGACAAATAACTGGTTTTCTTCTTTGCATCTGGACCCTACAGTAAAGGTAACATGCTTCATTTAGGGTCCCTAAAGGAAACTTTCTTTATCTAAACAGCTGGAAATGATGTTTTGTTGGGGAAAGTACAGTATTTTGAAGCAGAGATCCTTCCAATGAAAGCTCTGAGAAGATGCCAGGAAAATGAAGTTAATAGTAACACCAAAAATTTTACCTTCTCTATATACAGACACACCCCAACACCTTTTTTTCTTGCAGCCAATTCTACATCCCAATCTGCAGATATGTTGAGGGTTTCTTTCTTCCAAAAATGAGATCAGAAGTTGAGGTTTAGCTTCCATTGGAATACAAAAATAAACGTGGGCATGAGTCTCATTAGACACACCCCACATTAGCACACCCCAACACTTAATTTCTTGCAGAATATAACTAAGTTGGTAATGCACACCATAAGAACTTCAGCCTAAAACATAAAGCAATAAACAATAACACTGACAAAGTGTTCTACCATTAAACAGAATCTCCTAGCAATGCCACTGAACTCATGGCTAAGCTTCATACAAAATATCACCAAATATAAACTTGATTAGCTAAATACATTTCTGTTCTTCCTCTTCCAAGTCAAATGCAAGCCTGTTTAAATGCTTAGCCTTGGATGTGCACATTAAAATAAAAATATATGAGTCTGACATCCTGACACAAAACCATCACACCTGCACATGCAGGGCTGAGTAATTAACCTGTGCAGTTTGTCAAGGACTGTCTGAAAGCCCTTTGGTTTTTATGCATTCTGTTATCAGCATAATTCAGAGCACTTAGATGAAAAGCCTATATAATTCTAAACTGTTATAAAAGCCTTTATTTTTTATGAAATCCTACAAATTCTGATGAGTTCTTTATGAATTCTTCTGAAGAAGAATTGTGTTCTTTCAAGTTTCCTTGGCCATAAATTTTATATTCGGGTTCACTCAAAAGATATCATAAAAATTAAAACTGCTGAACCTACTAGCCCATAAATACACTATCACTACAACAAACCATGAAAGAATCCATCAATGGATTTGATTTTTAAAATTAGTGACAGCACATCTTAGAAAACATACTGCTGATGAATGAATGGCAGGGCGAAAAGATCTCTGAAAAATGTCATCCACTCCTAAATATCTGAGATAAAATTTGCCACCCTATTGCACCAGCTGCAGAATTCCATCTCTGCTCCCTTCTACACACTTGGAAGACTACAGGAACCAAGTTTCACATCATCAGGGAAGATCAGGGGCCAAATACAATGGTGGTCTGACGCGTTACTCCCCAACACCTCAGTAAGAAAGGTTTTCTTTTCATCAAGGAGTTGCTCTGAGTGCAGCAACTACTGATGTTTTTAACACACATGAGAAAAAAACTCTGACTTTGTTAAGAGTCTCATTTCAAAGAGACATAACAAAAACTACCAAGGCCAACCAGTTCTTCAACGTGATAAATGTATCAAAAGAAAACGTACCTAAAATAAATGTGACTCAGATAAGCAGCTACCATCAGTTTACTACAGGTACCCTGTTTCAATAAAGCTAAACGAGTTAACAGTATTCTCCCACAATCATATTTTTAATACTTGCATTAAATCTGAGGAAAACAGTAAACTCCTATTATACACTTTTAAAACCAAATTTATAATAGAGGTATGCCTGAAGCTGCATCATAGGAAAAAAAAAAATAATTGCCAACAAAGTATTTAGAATTTTCCATCCTATTATTCAGGAAGATCTAAGAATACCAAAATATTTTTAAAACAATAATAGAAAGTGAAGCCACATTAGAAAACCTCCCCCTAAAGCTTGCAGTTATTGCAGTACTTCTTAAGGCAGAGTTTCATGACAAAAATACTCATTTTGTGCGGCAGAGACACACAAAAGGATTCTTTGGGATGCCAAACACTTTCAGAACTCTCCAGTGATGACTCATCCTGTTATGTATACAAAGCTTTCATTAAAAAAAAAAAAAAAAAAAGTCAGTTGGCATCATTACAGATCCTCAGTTAGCGATCTTCAACTTACTGTTAGTTCTTGCACAAAGTATTCTAAACACTGCAATGAAGTATTCTGGTATGCTAATTTTGGGGAGGAAAACGTGCAACTTAACTTGAATGGCCTTTCTTACACGGAGTTTCTACTCTAGCTCACAAACGGCTCCAAGATGGCCTCAAACAGAGTTTTGAGCTACACAGAAATTCTTTGTTGCTCCACAGCAGTTCCTTGCCAGTCGCGCTGATCAACTATTTTGCCAAAACCAGAAAAATAAGTCTTTCAAAATGAGTCTTGATGACTGGAACAAAAAGAACCACTTCTTAAAGGGGGAAAAAAAAAAAACAAAACGGGGGGGAAGGGCAGTTTAACTGCTCCCAAAAACTTTGAAAGCATTCCTCCTGGATCTCTCCTTAGAAGTGCTGTTTTAATCTCCCCCACCCCAAATTAATTAATTTATTTAGATAATCTGTTGTTCTGCAACAAAACCACAATACTGCCACATAGATGCAAATAATTCTGATGAACTGCGCTGCTCTACTGACAACTATTTTTTAATAAGACAGCCTTCTTTTTTTATATATACAACTTCTTTGAAATGTGGTGTTGGGTTTTTTTAATTGGCTGCTGTTTGCTTTACTCACACACACCAATGTTTGTGAGATCCACTGAAACCAGAAGCCTCCCACAGCATTACAGACAGCACAGCGAGCCTGCATCTCGCTCCATCAAGTCTTTCCAGACTTTTCCAAGTCAAGAGGGTCCTCTCCATTCCTGCTCGTCTTCTACCTGCAGGAAGCCACCTCCAAAGCCAGGCAGGGAGGAGATTGGGCTCAAACAAGCTTTGACCTCCTCAAACTCATCTCCAGATTCACTCCACACAGGCAGCAAGTCTGGAGTTCTCAGCCCTCCCACAGCATCGTCTGGCCCAACTCAAACAAACAAGCGAGATAGAAATAATTTCCTTTATGTTCAATCCCTCCAGTCACTCACTTCTCTAATAATTCAGTTCCTAGTGTTGATCCTTTTCTAAATATGGCCACATAAGCATAAGCAGCGAGTCTCAGTGCCAGCTATGCAATTTCTCTTTCCCACTGGGGACAAGTTTTCCAGCATCTCAGATGTTTTCAGAACAGACGCCTCCCCCACCACTGCCACATATACATTTTATTTTATTTCTTATGAACGCCTCTTACCCACAGCAGTTACAAGTGCCAAATCATCTGATTTCACAGAGTGTCAAAAGAAAAGCCAGATCTAAGAACTTTTATAGCATTTTCTATCCCTTCTTCCTCTGCAACATGTTGATTTGGAAATAATACTCTTCATTTTCTCGAATTCCAGTGGCTACAACAAGTCTGCTGTCCCTCTCCAGTCATTTGCACTGATCACAGGACTTAATCAACTACACCATGTTTCTCTAAGTTTAAGCTGTCCACGGGTACTGTCAAGGCTGTATGTGATCAAAGATACAAACTGAATTTGTGGATTCATGCCATGAGTCTCTAGCTTTAAGCATACTGATTTCCATGTTTCACAAAAAATAAACCTAAGGAACAGCCCATTTTTTACTGCTTCCAGACGAGCTATGGAGGCTTGTGTTAAAAAGCGTAACAAAATCCTTTTTATTTTTTTAATTTAGTTGTATGTTTTTGTTATTCTCTCATTACTTATGTACTACCACAGGTGGTCATGGCAAATTACCAACATAATTTATGCCAGTTCTTTAACTGCAAGTCTAGCTTACTAATTAAATACCAGAAAAAAAACCCAAACAAACAAAAAAAACCCCATACCCCAGTCTTCAGCAGTTAAAAAGCAGAGGTACAGGAAAGCAGGAGACACCCCCAGACAACAACAGAAGCTTCATATTTGTCTTTAGAAGATTATGTTTAATTGAAAGCAGGCACCATTTTTATTTCCTTGCATTTAATCAGCTGTGGATGGAAGAGGGCAGAGGAACAGGGAAAGCCTCTTCAGCAGAGGTTTGGAGGTTTGGACAGGGCTGGGGTCTGGGGGGTCAACAAGGAGCCTCACAAAAACCAGGAGGCATTTCCAAGCACACAGCACAAACATAATGGAGGGTCCAGCATGGGCTTGGCTTCACCAAACAAACAAAAGGGGATACTTTAATCATATTTTAATGAGGCTTTGCACGTGACCTGGTCCATTAGATGCTGAAATGCTGCTGCAGTTACTCTACAGCCACCTTGGCATTTGGTGGCTAATGCTCCAACTGGCCTCTACAGTACCCTTGAGGAAGGAAAAATAAATAAAGCTGCTGCAGCAGCTTTGGTTGATAACAGCATTAATACACTGGGGGGTTAAAAGGTCTGTAGATCCACAGACATCAGCATCATCAAGTGTGAAACCTTAACTCACTAATAACCAGTTCTATCAGGAGACATATTACACAGAATAATTAAGTCAATTTATGTTATATAAAAACCAGGTTCATTATCCAAATACAAATATTATTTAACTAATAGAATAAATCAAAACCTAAGCTACGCAATAGACATTTCACATCAGAAAACAAGATACTGTGGTTCCTTAAGGCTGCAAAAAGGGAAAAAGCCCTAAGAACCACACCAAAACTTGCCAACAGTCCAGAAATCCTGGTTTTGGAGTCTATTTGTCTCTTATTGCCTTCAAAAGGCAGTCCTGTTGCACACATACCATTTTTTTTCCAGTTTAAATAAAATTTCCCTGATGTGCCCTAGTGCTGTCAACCACATCTTTGGAAAGCACACAGTCTGGTTTTCCCACACATACATTTCATGCATCCTGACAATTATAACCACAATTCACACTGAAAAGGTGATCACAAAATCAGCATTTACTGTCTCTTCCAACACTTACTACACAGCACTGATGCTAGTAGGCAGCAGGATCAAGAAAATTCCTGCCGCTCTCACACTCTGCAGCTGAACTGTGGAACTCCATGCTCAGCACACTGGAAGTTTGTGTCACTGAGAAGAGGCTGGACAATTCAAAGGAGATTTTTATGCTCAGAAGATCTGACACAGCAGTACTATCCTTGATTCCAAAAATCCCACAATTCTTTCTCAATCTCCTGCAATTAGGGGTTTGGGGAAGTATCATTACAAAATTACTTTTGTTTTACTTTCCTATTAACCACTGCAGGAAACCTGATGATGGGACATCCACACCTCTGATCTGACCCAGCACAGATGCTGTTGTGAAATAAGTAATTTCTCCAAATTCTTTTACAAATAGACTCTGAACCAAGAAAGCTCATCACACTGCCCAATTACTGTCACATCTAAAAATTCATCCTTAGCAAGGCTGAATTTTATTTCCAGCCTTGTACTCAATATCCTGTACTCTGAAAACTGAACCTATGTCTATGCAGCTTTTAGTGGTTTATAGAAGTTTCATTCCTCCAAAAGACTGGTTCCTGATTTCTGATGTCCAGAGACTCCCAGAGATTCAGTGGGCTTCCAGAGATTCAGTTCTGCATGGGGGGAAGCAAAGAAAATGCCCAAGCATCCTATAAACCTTCCCATTCAGGATCTTGGTCCATACTGCACTGAAATGCTACATACCTCATCCCTACTCAGGTGATTATCTACCACAGCAAAACAATAACCTTGAGGCAAGCTTCATGTCATACAATCACCCTTTTTAACAAGATGCTTTCACTGTCAAAGAACATCTATTTTTCTTGTATTTAAGCAACATGAAGCTCTTCTGGCAGATCAATGGATCCTCCTAAGTCACCAAATTTCTTGCACAACATCAGAAACAAGTCAAAGCCCCTGTCCTGTAAATACAACCACCTGACATTTTGCTGCTATCTTCTAATCCAAAATAATACCCAATCCATGAGCATTCTAACCTTACCTTTATATACGGAATTTATAATTTTTTGCTGCTTCTTGTCACTTAAAGACTACCAAGAGAGATTTCTGCAAGGTTATTCTGCCCCCCACCTTGGATAAAGTCCTGACTTTGAGCACTCAGGCTCATCTTTTTGATGGAATTCAAAAAGCATCTTTGAATACCAGGACCAAAGAGCCAAGGAAGGAGTTTTATGAAAAACAGTTGGTGTTCATTGACTGCTGGCAAGTTCCTCCTCATTCCTAAAAGTTGCTTAATTTCACCCATCTACTTTCCATAAGGATGTGGTCAATGTTCATGAGGAAACTTAGTAAAAGATAAAGTGTATTATGCAGAATGCCATGACCTGGGTGGTTCTGACTTGGAGTGTGTGTACTGGGATGGCACAGAGCTCTGTCAGTAATTTCACTTCTGCTGCTCAGGTAGAATCAGGGTGTAGGATGATCTGCAGAAAGTTTAGTTCTGATGAGTTTAGCCTGCTTAGGAGGCTGTCGGAAAGACTGGAGGAGATTACAGGAGAGATTATTTCAAGACACGTCTTCTTTCAGTACAAGCTGCAGCCACTGAAAGGATTCTGCAAATTGAGGTCCCTAAAATGCAACCACCTCCCCCACTCCCATCCTTGCTTCTCTTAGAGCCTTAAGAGACATGATCCCACCACCACTGCTTCTCTGCCCCTAACTATACCACTACAGCATATCTTCCAAATTTCTCAGAAGTAATTCCATGTTCAGAAGATGCTACAGAACAGTCAGAAAAAACTGCCATTACAAACTGCTGAAGAGACCACAACCATCACTGGCTTTTCCATTACAAAAAAGGCCTGGCAAGACAGCCTTCCCTAGAAAAAGTCTACTGCTCTTCACCTACAAATGTATGTCTTACTTACCAAGAAAGCCAACTAAGTAGCTCTCCTTTACCTGCCTCCTGGCCTGAAACTTCTGGCACAGGGGGAGGTGAGAAGTGCAAGGACAAGATATGGAGTACTACATGCAAAATTATTCAGCCTTACATCACTCTGATAAAACTGAACACATTGTATCAGTTTTCCAGATGCTGATTGTGTTTGATGAAATCAAGTATTTGACAGCAGGCTGAGTCTCAGAGGCATGAAATACATATCTAGCTCAGGAAGAAATAAGCCTAGTTCTCTCTGAGTGACCCCAAAGTGCCCCTTTTTTCCTTCACATACAACAGGATTCTGATTCTTGCCAGCCTCTGCAAAGCAGTGGGAGTAGAACATGACTAATTGGCCAGCAAAAGAATAATAGAGAAATCAAGAACAAGTTTATGCAATTTATAATTGTTGTGATTTCAGCTTAGCACTGTTTCACAGAATCTAAGTCGACAGAAAACTGTTCTCACATTTTCTTGATATCTGAAGAATGAAAAACTATTTCACAACGCCTGGTTTATTTTTCTCTGAAGCACCCTCTTCCCCACAGTTTCTGATCATGCAGAGCAGCAATTGGTCAGCACTATTCAAAACAGTAGGTGCAGAACAGTCTAGGCTATCGAATTCTTACTTGTACTGATGAATGTTTACTCTCATGACTATTTTATTTCAATGGAAAACTTTCTATTGACTTGACTTGTCTTTGAAACAGAATTGTGTACCTTAGAGAATACCCCATCATGCTGATTAATAATTAAATGAATCCATACAGTACTTATTCACTGACAGTTCTTTATTTGGAGGTCCAGAGGCATCAATAATGAAAACTCCTCTGTAGTACAGGCAAAGCTGTCAGCAGCAGATGTTGAAGATTAGGCAGCCATGAGGAAAGAAATAAATATAATATAGGATGGTTTAGATATCAACTGTATGTAGGTCTATCAATGATCAGGGGAACTACCTCTCCCTAACCTTTACATCTCTCAGCTTTCACCAGAGAAAGCAGCAGCCAACTATCTTCATCAACATGGGTGAATGCAGATATCAGAACTGGCCAGAGCAATCCCTGGCTACACAGCACAGCCCAGAAACTCTGCCTTTCTGGTAACAAACTAAACCGGAGTCAACTGATTTCAAAACACCCCCAAGGGAAGCAATAGAATAGCCTGAAATAGAAGCTGTTCACCAGTTCAGCTCCAGGATTCTAAAACTTTCTATGGAAAACTGACACAACCATCTCAGTTACTGAACCACAGGCATCAAGACAGGTTCTATATCTACATGCATTTCTGAAAAATGGAAGAAAGTAACTTACAAACTCCTCATAGCTAAACATTCTTCATCATTCTAGGTGGATTTTACTGTCTGAGGGCAAATATACCAGAGGAAAAAAAGAGACGTGGGTAACTATTTTACATCTTGTTGACTAATAAATACCTGAACAAAATCTACAAGGCAGACTGCTCTCCCCAGCTCGGTTTCAAGAATTTGTTAATGCAGGATTATACCCTGATCCAAACAAACCACCTCAGGAATCTTCCAGACTTCCTCACCATCACTCTCTTCTTCCAAGAACTAAACTTCAAGTAGTAATAGTTGTTATTTCTGGAGCTGCATAAAAATGTCTTCTCATGGTTCCCTAGACTGTTCATTTTTCTTAATTTAAAAATCTTAGCTTCCTTTAACAAGGTGAAAACAAAGATGACAAGGAAACAGAAATGAAAAGACAGCTAAATACACATAAGACTAAGCACTGCTTACAGGCAAGCTACCTCACCAAGGTGGATTAAGGTGAAAGAGAAAGACTGAAGTCCATGCTCCTCAACCCCCATCTCCCATCTGTCTTACAGATTATATTCCTGTAACTCTGGGTTCCTCTTTCCTGAGCACTGCAAAGCCACGATGCTTCCAAAAGCCCTCTACCTTGTTTCTGTACCCCTTCCTGTGTGCAATCATCCTTCTACTGAAATACTGCAAAGCCAAAGTGAAATGTTCCCGACGAGAACAGTCTCTCAAAGGTTAATAGTAGTACTTACTGCTCAATCCTGACCTCCATTTTATGGCAGCCCTGAACATACACTGAATGACTTCTGCCACAACAGCGACTAAACCTTCTGTACACGAGGCAAGGCTGACATGGCAGTGACAACACCTAGCACACCTACTATTTGACCCAGATCAAGGACCTTTGAAAAGGTTAGAAAATATCCTAGGTTCATTCATTCCCTCATCACTCTCCTTGACCACTGCTGGTGTCTTCTTGCATGCTAAATACATTCTCACCAGTGCCACAAAACCATGCTGACAAAATTGCCCCACTCAAGCCTAAGGGCAAGGTGACTAAAATAAAGCTCCAGCCTCATTTCTTCTCGTTGCTCCAGATACACCATTCTTGTATAGTCCCATCCAACCCATCCCTTCCCCCTGCCCCATCCTCTTTGTTCAACCAAATACATCACATCCTTTCACCCTGCTCCTCCTGCTTCAAAAAACCCTTCAAATTGTATTAAACTCAGTACCCTCACAAGTCACTTGATTCAAAGGCAGCAGATTTCTGCGGAACTGTAAGCCTAAATAAGAATTCTGTTTGAGGTTTTCTGAATTCTGGAAAAAATACAGCTCCCTTTCCTCCTGGTCGAATTCCACCTCAAACAGATCCCCCACGGAATGATTATTCCCAGAACTGCCCTTTTCAGAGTTTGTCCCATTTTTCTCTATGGCACCTGATGTTACATACTAACAGGGACTGCAAACTGGTTAACTATAAACTATATATAAACTATATAAAGCAGGCAGTAATAACCTGCTCTCACATGCATTTCTTCCTGAAGGGAGTCTTCCAAAAGCAACCCACCTTCTTTTTTTTTTTGTAGCATGGGAGCATTTGGGGCACAGAAATTAAAAATAAGGAAAAAAATTAAATTAAAATTTAAAAGAGAAAGAAAAAGGAAGTAGTAAAAACCAGAGTAAAAACAACATGGAAGTGTGTGTGGTTGGAAGGAACTCATTGAGCTCCATCTAAAACAAAGAATTCATTCCTGAAACTGAATTATACCCAAGAACTGCAAGTCCTGGCTAAAAAAACAAATACATACACAAGCAGACTCTTCTTTTCTTCCATGCCTTTATCTCTTCTAGTTAAGTAACATTACACAAGTATTCACCTTTTAACGCTTGGAAATCAGGATGAAAACATGGGACAAAGAGGCCAGCGTGAAATCTTTTATTTTCTAGCTGTATTACAAAAGCACCATCAGCACAAGGCACACTTACTGTGTAACATTTCTCCAGTGAGTACAAACAAGAGGGAGACTTCCCTGAAGAGACAGACAGAAAGGCAGAGTGCTATGACTAACTTCCAACAGACCTTATGGAGGAGCCAAATATCCTCCAAATGCATGATATCATCTATGCTTCTGCCTGGCTTTGGACCTCAACACGGAGATGAAAAAAAAATTCTAACGAGGAAGGCCACATATAATTATGCTCCATTTTTTTAAATCAAAGATATTGCCAAAGGACAAAGCTTAACCGTGATGTTTCGCCACTCAACTCCATCTGAGACGTCAGGGAAAAAAAACCTGTCAAGACCACTAAAAGACACATCTGTTTGCTGACTACATTCCACATCAGATTACCAAACACAAAGACGTGAACGCTGTCAAACAGAAGGCGCTCACCTATTCCCAGAGCCACGTGACAGCTCCTCTGCCATGCTCTCCCTACCGAATTTCCATGACATTTCCTGGTTCACCTCGGCTGTCCCTGGGAGCGCCACTGCGGCACGGCAAATGCCATGAATCGCAAGAAGACATCTGATATCTGTGATATCACACGCTGGGATCCTGCCAGAGAACCACAACATGCCAAAAGGATTTCGCAGAGGAAAGACAGAATTATAAAAGACTAGCTGAAGGCCCACTGTCAAACTGGATTTTAGTACTTCTTCCAACACCCTCTGTCCCAGGGTTTCCAGGAGCTTTAGTAATTACTGAAATTGGAAGTGCCCAACTAAAACAAGAGCGTCTTTCAGCTTGTTAAGAGGATGCTTTTGACAACACTCTACAGCCAGTCTCCCATCCTCTTGGATGTTTAGTGTGTTTGTTTTATACTAAATGGTGCACACCAAGTGCATACGCCTTCATACTAAGAGTTTTCTATCCACACTTTCCCAACAGGAAACCAGAATTGCAAAGCCATAAGATTTGATAGCAGTGATGAGAAAAGAATACTTTAACCATTATTTTTAAATACCTGAAAAAATTAAATACAGTTAAGTCTGGAAATATACATAAAGCACATATTGAATGGTCCTTTTAGCCAGAAACAAAAGGAGAAATAAATACATGGTTGCTTTTAATTTCTGCTCAGCCATTTACCCTTAAGAGATCATTTTCAGGCAAGTCCAATGAACGGTCACATTAGGAAACTGTACATGATGCAACTACTTTCTACTGGTGTATTATGTAAATGACAATAATATCACCCCCTGTGATCCTCCCCTCCAAAAAAAAAAAAAAAAAGAAGAAAATTTTGCCAAAACTCTGCAAGAGTTTCTGCTTAGGAGAGAATAATACAGGAAAAAAAAAAGGAAAAAAAAGGCAAAGAGAAAAAAATATAAGTCGAAAATAATTATACAAAATTAAATACTATTCCTACCAAAACAAAAATATTTTTACCTAAAAGCATCTATATTTAATGCTGGCTGAATATTAGGTATTACTTTGCATAGAACAGGCAAAACAAAAGAAGAGTCATAAAACAGTTTATAAAGATGACCTGTAAGTGAGGAAAGGAACTAAAAACTACAGATACTTGAACTCCAAGTATATTCTCAAAAGAAAAGCCATTTACAACAAAGTAGTAAAAGATGCATAACCAAACCCTTTAAAAACAAATGTACAGTAGTCACCAGTGAAGTTACTGAATAGCACTTAGATTCAGCTGATCACACAGCACTGAGAAAAAAGTCTATGTTGTCTCCTGCATCTATCTTACAAGTAGATGGTTAAAATATTTCCACTCAGCAGTCTGGAAGCTGCAGTTATTTTCTGTAGCAAGTGGATTTTATTGTGCAGGAGCATCAAACACCACACACGACCATCACCATGATGTACACACAGCACAAAGACCCCTGCACGTAACCTCCAGCTTAGGAGCTGTGTGTACTTCAATACCCAGCATTGTAGAGAGCCACTGAGAACCTTTAAATGTCTGCCCAGTTGTTTCAGTTTTGCTCTAAGAGTACAAACCCACTACTGCTTTATTTCTTCACATGAAAAAAGCCCCAAACCATTTTCATACCGATCTTCAGATCTTTCAACAGCTCTACGCCAAATAACGCTATTCTAAGAAAAAAAAAAAATGAAGTTAAACAAAAATCTAAACTAACTCAGAACGTTTTCCAATTATGTAAGAATCCAGTTCGTGTTAACTAATGATTTACTAGTGAGTGTGTAGCGTTTAGTATCCAGAATGAGGCACAAGACCGAAGGAGTTTTTCAGGAAAATACAAAACACTACACAAATTAACTAGTTCGTATTTTGAAAGCATAGGTTGTTATGCTGGGTGGGTTTTTTTAATCAATCTGCTACAAAGTAAGGCCACTGGAAAACGGGGTAGCCAGCCTCTCATAATGCCCAAATTAAAAAAAAAAAAAAAAAAGAGTTTTTTTTTCTTTACAGTTGTAGCAAGTTTGTTAAAGCCAGCCAGTTACATAACACTTACTTTGACTTATGACCTATTTGCTCACATAAAAATCATCATATATGATGGTCTGACCATCCATTATGGGCTAGAAACATAGTTTATTTTTTAAAGTGTTTTAATTTTTCTCTCTTAGTTTAGAACTACAGTTGAAAATAGTAGGAGGATCACCTAAAATTAACACTATAAAGGTTTGCTTTGAAAGCATGCAAAATTAAAATGGCACGTTCTTCAAAAATAGCGTGCACAGAATACTTCAAAATATTAAAGAAAAATTAACCCTTATCTCAATTTTCCATCTCTACACTATTTATATCAGGAAGTGACAAAAAAATATAAAAGGAAAAATAAATAGCTTTGCCATAGGCATCCATATAAAGTCGAATTTTTTACAGAATATCTGCGGGCACACGTGTATAGGTGTACCCAGGGCAGCGCTGACCGGATGCCCGGCTGCGCCCGGGTCAGAGCGAGCGGGGCTTTTGTGGTTCTTTCTCCCACCCACCACCCTCCTTTTCCCTTATTTTTATTTTGTAAACGGCCGCGGATTATCCAGCCAGCGTGTAACTTGAACCTCTACACCCACGTCTGGACGCGGGTCCGGGTTTTTTTTTGACCAAACGGCGTCGAATTCGCCGTGCCGAGTGTCAGCGGCGCCCAGTCCCCACGCCAAGTTTGCCGCCCGGTCCCGGCGGGTCCCCGGTCCCCGGGGAGCCCCTTCCCGCTGTCACCGCCTGCCCTCGATACAAAGAAGTTCAGCGCCAGCCGTACTCACCCCCGGCGAACTGGCTCTGCGCGACATCGCCCAGCGCCGCGGAACCGCTCGCAAATCCCCTCTGGAAAATGGAGGGGCTGGCACCGGTGCGATCCGGAGGGAAGAGAAGTTATTTACATGCCAGGGCCCGAGCCCAGCGCGGAGCGGAGACGGCGATGCTCAGCGCTGCCCGCGGTCTGCCATGTTCGTGCCGCTCGCTCGGCGCTCCCCCGGCCGCTGCCCCGGGGCCTCGGGCGGCTCTACAGGGCCCCCCCCATGGCGGCGCCGCCGGGGAGCGATGCGCCACAGCCCCGATCGCCGCGGAACTTCGGCTCCGGGATCCTCCCCGAACCAGGCTGGGGCCGCCGGCGGAGGAGGGAGGAGGGGGAGGGGAGCGGGGGGAAGGGGAGGGGAAAGGGAAAAAAAAAAAAAAAAAAAGAGAAGGGAGAAAAAAAAAAAAAAAAGGAGCCGAGGGAGAGAAAGTAGATCCGACGCAGCCGGGCGCCGCCAATGTGCGGACCGGAGCGCTGCGGCAGGAGCGGGGCCGCCCGCGCTCGGGAGGCGGAGCGGCGGCGGCCGGAGGCGCAGCGCCCCCGCCGGAGGCTCCCCCGGGCCGGCCCCCGCCCCGCACCCCCGCAGGGCCCGCACGTCCCGGAGGGCGAGCCCGGGGCCGAACCGGGAAGCGAGCGCGGCAGCGCCCGGCCGCTCCCCCCGGCCCTGCCCGGGAGCTCCCTCCGAGCGCGGCGGGCGGCAGCGCTCCCGCTCCCTTCCCCCCACGCCCGCACTTTTCCATTTAACAAAGCAGCGCAACCAAAAGTTACGTTTCCATAGACGCCAGCCGCTTTCCTGGCGGCCCCTCCTCGGCTGCCGGGGCTGCTCGGGGAAAGCCAGGGTTTCACGCGTGAAAGATTAACGTGGGACTCCGGGGATCGCCTTTTTTTTTTTTTTTTTCCTTTTTCCACTGAACCACAGGACCTTTGGGTTGGAGATCAACTACTTCAATACTTCAAGCCCCGGCCAAGGCAGGGTCACCTGGAGCAGGTGACACAGGAACACGCCCAGGTGGTTCTGGAATGACTCCATGACTTCCCTGGGCAGCCTCTTCCAGTCCTCT